>NC_079494.1:62134838-63334838 GCF_030052815.1 Hevea brasiliensis | reverse complement strand
GCTGCTAGTGCTTCAGTGAGAGTTCATCGGGTATATTGAGTATACTATATTTTGAATTTTGTATTCTAATGTATATTCACTGTATGTATATAGTGTTCTTGGTTTTGAGCAGTTGAAAATGAAAATTGTACATTAAATTTGTAAACTAAATTTGTAAATTATTTTGGTTTGTAAATATTATGATATATTCTTTTATCTCGGCTTTTGAAAACACTGGAAAATTATTGTGGATTTGAGTTAACAATTGTTGAGACACTTATTGTGTTGATTGAATATTGGAGTTTGGGGATTGAACAAATAATTGAAGTGTTTTTTATAGGTTTTTGAAGAATTGCTTTATTCAAAATACAGATGGCACTCTGCCAAAATTTTTGCAGAAATTGTTAATTCTTCAAATGTGTTAGCTGTTTCACTTTAGTTAAAAAAAATTTTTTTTTTTTAACATTTGTAAATAGTGCTCACCACTCTAAAATGAAGTAAGAAAAGGTTTAAAATCCCTTGTAGTGTATTTAATGGGTTATCAGTAGACGAAGTTGGTAATTCATTAGGTATACTACGGGATCATGTTATGCCTTACAGAGGAGTAGGGTGTGACAATGTCATTGCTTATGCATCACGCCAGCTGAAACTGCACGAGAGGAACTATTCGACACATGACTTGGAGCTAGCAGCTATTGTATTTGCTTTTAAGATCTAGAGACACTACTTGTATGATGAGAAATGCTACATTTACACATATCACAAGAGCTTGAAGTATTTGGGCACCCAAAAGGAATTGAATTTGAGATAGAGGAGATGGTTAAAACTGATTAAAGACTATGATTGCTTAATAGACTATCAGCCAGGGAAAGCTAATGTAGTGGCTGACGCCTTAAGTCACAAGTCTATGGCAAGTCTAAGAAATTCTCCTTTGTCCATGGTACATAAGATGAAAGCACAACAAGCTAGTTTGGAGATTGATGATGAGGGACAGACAGTAGTTGCATGGCATGTACAGTCAATGATGATTGATCAGATCAGAATGGCTGCTCAGAATGATGAAAAATATCATAAGCTACTGAAAAAAGTTCAGCAGGGCAAGAAACCTGAATTTTCTATGAGAGATGATGGTTTATTGCTACATCAGGGCAGAATGTGCGTTCCTAATGATGTGGAATTAAGATAGATCATTATGAAGGAAGCACATGAGTCTCCTTTTACTATGCACCCTAGTGGAACTAAAATGTATAGAGGGCTGAAAGAGCATTACTGGTGGATGGTTATGAAAAGGGATGTAGCTGATTTTGTCTCCAAATGCCTAACTTGTCAACAAGTGAAGGCAGAACATCAAGTACTAGCTAGTTTATTACATCCATTGCCAGTACCAAAGTGGAAATGGGAACGGATAACTATGGATTTTATTATGGGACTTCCAAGGGCACAAAATAGTCATGATGCAGTATGGGTTATAGTTAACAGACTAACCGAGTCTGCTCACTTACATATAGTCCTAATGGACTATATGTAACATCCTCACTTTAGCTAGTCCGTATAGTTTACTGTTCCGGTGACCAATGTCAGTCCGGGCAGCTGGAATATTTAAAATTATAATTAGACTAGAGTGAGAAGTTATAAATAAACTAAATAATGATCAGAAAAATCAAGGAAAATTTTTAAGAATGAAATACACTAAGGTTAAATGAGCCGTAACCCCAGTGATGAGTAACCTGAAGGGGAAGTGACGGTGAAGGCCGTTAGCAATCCTAGACCTGGGGAAAACTTCATGATATTTGGAACCTCAGGGAAGGATTATTGGGGTTCCAATAACAATAAAATGTTAAGAAAAAAAAAAGAAAAAATTTAATCAATCAGTACACCCAATTTTAACTCGTTAAGCCAAACGAAGGGCATTTTGGTCATTTCGTCTTTAGAGAAGATTTTTGACCAACTTGTCCATTTAAGTAAGTGAATTATATGACATAAAATATGAACAAATAGTGATGAAAAATTTATTAAAAATGAATAGAAAGGGAAAGAAAAGAAAATGAAAGTAAATTGGATTTATTACATAATGCTTATGTAAGCATGAGGTAATAACAATTTTTGGCCAATCAAAATTAATAAATATATTCAAAATACATTAAAAAAGAAAAGAAAGAAGTCAGAAATCTAGAATAAACCAGCAGTGTCACACCTTACCCCTCTGTAAGGTATAACATGATCCCGTAGAATACCTAATGAACTACCGAACTTCACCTACCGATAACTCATTAAGTATCCTACAAGAGATTTTAAAACAATTTTCTTACTTTTATAAGTGGTGAGCATTTTCTAATAGGTATCAAAACATTTATCCGAAGTTTCAAGACTAGTAAAAATTTTTGTCCCATTTTATTTTTCCGCAAATTTTATAAAAATTTCGACAGAGTGCCGCTGTATTTTGAGAAAACAGTTCTTCAAATACCTGTAAAAAGCACTTCTAAAGATTTATCTCAACAACTTCATCAATTTCACAACCATCCCAACCAATTTCAATATCATTTCTAAATTTTCAAAATTCAACAATCATCAAAACACTACCAATTAATTTCATTCAAATTAAAACAAAATATTTCCATTCATATTTCATTAAAGATAAAACAATTTATATACATCATTTCAAAAATTTACATTAGAAAAAATCCAAACCAAAATTAATTACAAGCTTTATACAACTCTATACAACTGCTCATGACCAATTTTACATATCCATACATTTACATACATTTACATCAAAATAATTTTTACAATCAGGGTATAAAATATACCCGATAAACTTCAGAGTAGGTAGCTCCTCAATCCTCAGCAGCTCACTGTGCTGCTTCTCTAGTCTCTATATCTGCGACAGTAATAACAGCCATCGCTGAGTACTAGGACTCAATGGTGCACACTAAAATAATCTTTATGCGGAATTTAAATCATATTTTTTCAAAAATTAAACTAAACATGAGAAATAAATTCAAAACATGACTTATAAAATTTTAATCCAAACAATTTCATTTCAAAAGTCTCAAAATAAATTTCATAAAAACACAGTTATATCATGCCATTCGAAACAAATATCATCTCAATAGCTAGAGGCTAAGAAGAAGTCACAACACAAGACTAGCTAGCTCAAATATATGGGAACCCATTCTTTTTCTTCTTCTACTCGCACACACCTCAATCCTTCAGCCAGAGAAGGAATTAAAATTCGAAACTGATTTCCCCCACTAGTAATGCTAGTGAGGTATTCAAATATATGGTCATGACACTGTGGTTTCAAAACTATCTTAACAATTTATCAAACATTTATTGCCAAATTAAACACATACAATTAAACTTTATAATAATTTGGGTCAACACAAATTGTTCATTTCAATCACAAAGTTGCAATCAAAATAAATCACAATTCATTTTATACAATTGCAAAAAAAATTTAATGTCACACCCTACCCCTCTGTAAGGCATAACATGATCCCGTAGTATACCTAATGAATTACCAACTTCGTCTACTGATAACCCATTAAATACACTACAAGGGATTTTTAAACTTTTCTTACTTCATTTTACAGTGGTGAGCACTTTTTACAGGTGTTAAAAACTTTTTGTGAACTGACTTGAAACAATTAACACATTTAGACTATTAGTAATTTCTGTAAAAATTTTGGCAGATTGTCATCTGTATTTTGGATAAAATAGTTCTTCAGAAAACCTGTAAAAGCACTTCAATATAATTCTCAATCTCCACTTCAACAGTTAAACAACACAATTTCTTTTTCAACTCAAATCCACAATAATTTTTCAAAGACTGAGATAAAAGAAAGATAATACAATTTTTACAAGTCAAAATACTCATAATTTACTTTACAACTTCAATGTACAATTTTAATTTACAACTGCTTAAAACCAAGAACAATATATACATACAGTGAACATACATTACAGTACAAAATGCAAAATGTGGTATACTCAATATACCCGATGATCTCTCGCTGAATGCACTAGCAGCCTAGTCTGCTGCCCTGTCCGTCTGTCTACCTGCGACAGCAATGGAAGGCTATCGCTGAGACAATGTCTCAGTGGTGCACAATATTAACAAATACAACTTTAAATCAAATTTCATAAATCATATAAATGATGGATACATAAAACCATAGTTAAATTTTGGACAATGAGTGTCATAAGGAATTTAACACAATATCACATTAAATCTCAGTAATCAAAACATGGTTAAATTCAAAAGACAGTGAATGTCAATAAGAATTTAAACTCCATTTCACAATATCACAATAAATCTCAATAGTCAAAACATGGTTAAATTCAAAAGACAGTGAATGTCAATAAGAATTTAAACTCCATTTCACAAATTATCAAATCTCATAATAACACAATTTAGTCGAATAATTTAAGAATACAGTGTTGCCAATTTATTCATAACTTAAGCCATGACACAAAATTTCCGATCAATGCCGTGTTGTACACCACGACAAAGCAATCACAACCCCACTAATCGAAATCAATAAGGAAGGGAGCTAGCTCTGTAATGAGTACTCATCCGATCACCTCAACTGGTAAACCAGAGAGGGAGAAAAATAAACGATCACGACTCCATAAATGGAGAAGGAAAATAAACGATTACAACCCCATAAATGGAGAAGGAATGATATGATACTGTCATGCTAAGTGTGAACACAAAATCAATTCCAAACATTTTATTCAAATGATTCGTGAGAATCCAATAAATTTCCAAAGTCATAATTTCATTCACAAAATGGCAACACAATTCATAAGTAACTTCAATTTTCACAAATCACACTAAATAATTTTTTTCACAGTTTCAAACCATTTACAATGCTTTTCAAGCAATAAGTATCCATCAATATCATTCAAACAATTTTTCACAATTTCAAACTATTTACAATGCTTTTCAAGAAATAAGTATCCATTAAAACACATTTCCATAATTGAAAATAATAATATTCAAATAGTCATAATTTATTTCAATTGAAAAATTCAAAAGAAATAACTATTGTGCACAAACCTCTGATATCTGTCTCCTGGTCTTGACTCAGTGTTTCCTTCCCTTTCCCTGAGTCTTTGCTAACTGAGAAACACAATTTGAAGTGTTTTAGTACTTAATTAAACAGTCTCTAACGATAATGCTTGATAATTAATTTACTGAATTCTATTATTTGCTTAGTCAACCTAATATGTCGACCCTCGATGCATTCTAGGTAAATTAGGTTTTAATGTTACTAATATGTCACATTCGTAGCCTTTTAGGGTTGGTACATGTTACCAAATTCATTTCCATGTATCTTGCATTTTCTTGCAATTTGCTGGATTCTGGGATACTAGTTTGACCTAGCCGAAGGACCTAGTTTCCTCAGTTTTCGAGTTTCGGTCAAAACTACAAACTTGTATATCTATGTCTTATGGAACGCGGGGCAAAATTTCAGGTCATTCTGAGTTATGTAGACCAAGTTATGGTCATTTTACTATTACTGGTCAACTTGCACCAAAATTGGTCACTTTAGGTCACTTTAGGTTCGGCCAGTTTTTGGACCCGAACTTGTGCAAGCTGTTTGATTTATTTATGGTCATTTATGGGCTTTGGTGTCTTCATAAGACTTGTAGATATGGGTCTTAACTATTCATGGTTAAAATTTCAGGTCAATTGGACCTGTTTTGAGTGAGTTATGGCCTAAACACTAACTGCTGCCCAAATGGTCAATTTTCAGGCCTTATTTTCACTTAATCCGGATTTGGTCATTTTTCAAGCTACCTTGCAAGCAGAATTTTGGCAAGATTCCTTCATGAAAGTTGGCACATTTTGTGCCTAGTTTCACCTCCAATTGGTCTCATACCAATTGGAGCCACACTCTTAAGGTTCTAGGCCAAAATGCATACTGCCCTATTGCACATCCTTTATTACTCATCAAATATCACTTTTAGCATTTACCAATTCACACATTCTTACCCAATCTGGTTTGTACCATAACCTAAACATATTTTATCACATATTGTTGATCATTTTGGCAGCTTACAATCACATTCAACATACACCATTAAGTGCAGAATTTGTCAAAATCAATTACAACAATTTAATCACCTATTCATGCTCATTTACATGTCCAACTTCACACCACCACACATATACTCAAACTGCCATAACAACTAACACAATTCAACATTAATATTCTATAAACCAAACATAAAATAACATCCTTATGGTTCAACAAACCAGGCTGCCGATTCATGCATTTATATTCCATTAATTTCCAAGCTTCAAATTTCAAATACACATCCACATATACTAAGTATACATCACCCAAATAATTTCCTACACACATATACATTTAATCAATACTTTAATCTACCATTTAGAAGCAAGAATAAGCTGTCCTCAAAGTGTTTCCATGGCTTCCAAAAATACAGCTCTCCCTTTAAACATCAAACCTCAAAATTCTTTCCACAATTCAAGTACCCATAACATTCCTACCAACTTTAATGAAGCAATAACCCAAAAATATAAACTTATCACTTTGGAAACTCTCCAAAACCTTGACTAAACTTGATCTTCTTGCTGCCTATCTACTGCCCAAGTGGTGTAGAACAGTTTTTGTGAAGGAAAAGGTAAGAAAATTGGCTTGGAGATGAAGGGATGAAGCTTGCATGAAGCTTGAAACAAATGGCCATGGAGGTTTTCTTCCTCCTTGGTCTCGGTTGGAATTTTAGAGGTAGAAGAAAGTGATTTTCTGCTGTCCAAAAATCAGATTAATGGTCCACTTAGGTGTTAGTGGACCACTAAGTGGAAAGATAATGTTAATTTAATCTTAAGGTTTCATTTTCCCACATTAAGCTTCCCATTTTTGTTATTTACATTAGGTACCACTAATTTAATTTTTCATGACATTTTCCAAGTGTAATATCATGTATTTTTAATTGACATTTAGGTCAAAAGACAACTCGGGGTGTCAAATGACCACAATGCCCCTGTTCGGGTTGTATTCCCGATTTTTTGGTAACACCGGGTTATGTCCATTTTTCGATTTCTCACTTTTCTTTGTACTAATTAATTAATTTTTCTTTGATATTTCTAATGGTATTTATACTTCAATAGAGGTCTATTTAAGTCCTAAAAATATTTTTCAGGGTTCCCTGTAGTCCAGGGCTAGTCAACGGTCCACGCCGTGACTTTCCGGTGCGGTCACCCATCGCTAGGGTTCTCAGCTCGCTTAACTTGATTGCATTTCTTTACTATTATTTTTCCTTTGTTTTTCTTGTATTTCATTATTTTATGTCTCCTCACTCGTATTGAAGTGTAGTTCTAGGCATTCTAGCTGTCCGGACAACACTGGTCACCGGAACAGTAGAACGCACTACCGAACTTAGGGGTGTTACATTTAAAGACAAATTTTATGTTGTGCACAAACCTTATACGAATCGCCTCTTGGCCTTGCCTCAATCCCTCGGGTTCTTTTCCGGTATTCTTTTCCACTGAAATACATAGTTTCACAGTATTTCAATATCATAACTTATCATAAATCCAAACATAAATTCAAATTTACTTTTACCTAGCTTTAATATGCTAAACTTGACGTTCTTTAAAATTTGTGTTTCGGGGTTATTATTCACTATACTATTCAAGTCAATTTGTTGACTTTCTAAGGCTTAATAGGTATGGGAATTCCAATTTACCCACATACCACATTTTGGTTACTAAATTTGTTGGTTTTGGTTGTTTACTCAAATTCTAAGTCTTTTAGGCAAATTTGCAAATTTTCAGTTTTGGTGTCTTATGTTACACTATTCCATTGGTCATTTTTCTGTTAGGATTTGGCTAAGTTTTCTTCATAGAAATTGTTCCTTATTGTCTTAACTTTATTCTCCTTTTTGAATCACTCCAATTGGAGTTTTGTAGCTTAAGTTATAGCCATTTGAATCATGGCTGCCGGATTGGTCTAATCCAGATTTCTAGGCACCAAAACTGGTTCTGGCAGTTTTAAGTTACCAAATTTTGGTGGCTAAATGACTTGGTTAAGGGCATAATTTGGGTTTTTGTTCTTCATAAAAGTTTTAGGTCTATATCTCAGCTTTCTACTAGTAAAATTTCAGGTCATTTTGACATGCCTAGCCCAAGTTATGGCCAAATAAACAAACACTATTCATTTGATCATTTTTGTACAGGTCAGATTGCCTAATCCGGATTTGGTCAATTTGTTCACTAGGTTTTAGTCACTTTTTGGGCATGATTCCTAAATGAAAAATGTGTCATTTTGTGTCTATTTTCATTCCCAATTAGTCTTATACCAATTAGACTTGTAAATTTTCAGTTTTGGTCCCTCAAAGGGACCTTGGTCCTGCTGCCTACAGCATGACCATTTTCAATCCGAATTTAAACTCACTTCTAACACTTCCAACACATCTCAATTGGTCACAAATGACCATTTTTTATCTCAAATAAGGTCAAACACACCATTTGACCAATTCTCACATTTTTGCCTTCAAAACCCTAGGTGCCCAAAAGCCTAATTCATGCCATTTGTTGCATTTAGCTAATTAAACACCTATAAACATGCTTCCTTAACTCAATTAAGCTTCCTAACATGTTTAGCTCAAACAAATTCATACTTTATCCAACCAAACCCTAGCTGGCCAAAGTTCTATATAGTCCGTCAACAATTATTTTCTTTTTATTTTAAATGAATTTCTAAGTTTATTCAACTATAAACACAATTAAATCAACTAACAAATCAAGTTTAGTTTACTAACCTTATGTAGAATTTTTTTCCACCTCTCAAAACTTCTTCTTTCTTTTTTATTTTTGCTGTAAATCTCCTTATCAAGGTCTAGCTACAAGATTTAGTGATGGAGAGTAGGATTCCTATGGTGGGAATTAGGGTTTCTTCAAGCTCAAAATGAGCTTTAATGGAGTTTGGTGAGGGAATGGGTGAGAGAGAGATGGTTCACATTTTTTTAAAGAAGATGAAGCCTTTTTTTTTTCTTTTCTTTTTCTTTTATGAATTTAGTCTTATGGAAGACCATAAATCAAATTAAATAAATTTTTAATTATAGTATTTATGGCATCATGCATGATGTCATCTCTTTTCACTTTTTTAATTTTCTTTTTATAGTTCTATTTATTTTTCCATTAGTTCTTTAATTTAATTCTTGATTTCGAAATTTTCTTTTCTCCGATTTTATTTGACAATTAGGTCAGGAGTCAGCTCTTGGGGTCAATTGACTAAATTGCCCCTTGCCAATTCAACCCGGTTTGCAAATAATTCAATATTTCTTCCGGCTTCCTGACATAATTATTTTACTGGCTTAACAATTCTTTTTCATGATTTTCTCTTTTCCACTTTGTTCGCAATAGTCTTAAAGACTGCGGCGTCACATTTTATGGTTCGAAATTTGAGTTTAATTCGACTTCGCAATCCTTCCAGAGAAGGTCACCCATCGTTGTGACTCTCGGCTCATTTAACTTCTTATGTTCTATTTTTCCTATTTATACTTAACCAATTGACAATTACTAATTATTTGTGTTTATGGCTTATCTAGTTGTTTTAAGTGTGGTTCTAATCCCCTTAATTGTCCGGACCGATACCGATCATCGGGATAGTGAAATATACTAGGCTATGCAAATAGGGGTGTTACAAGCAGCTATCCCTCTCTTCTCCAAGCCGCACCATAGCTCCTCCATTGCCAAGCTTACCAAAGCTTGAGTTTCTTGGTTTTTCACTAACTAAAGCCTAAGTTCACAACATAAAATCTTACTCTTTCATCTTAGTGAAGCTTTTGGGGGCAAAAAGAAGTAAAAAGGAAGAGTTCTTACAAGCTTGGAAGTGACTCTATTAGAGGTTAGTGACCAAACTTACTCTTTTTTTTTTCAATTCATGTTAAAGGAGTGCAATTAAATGCAAATTTACAAGAAAATGGAATAAACATCATGTGTATGCCCTTCTTAAAATTTCGGCAGCCTTGGATTTGGTAGGGTTTTGAAGATTTCTTGGAACTAAAATGGTAGTATGGCTGCCTTTAGCATTAGTATCTTGAGTAGGATAATGAAATGTAAACAAATGCTGAATTTGAAATGGAGAAGTTAGGGTTTGGACACAAACTTGAGACTTTGTTCATATAATAGTGGAAGTAAGTTTTAATGGTCAATTAGTGACCATTTGGTTATGTGTGATTAAGAAATGAAGTGGTTTGTGTCATGAGAATTAAAGCTAGGTATGCTGCCCTTGGTGACCTGCAGGACTTAGTGTGAGTCCAGTAGGTTTGGATAGCTATAACTGGAGTTGTGTAGGTTCAATTGGTGCAAGGCCAATTGGACATGAAACTAGATACATAATGGCACAACTTTGGTGAAGAAACCCTGCCCATAAAACCAAACCAAGTTGACCTAAAAATTGCCCTAATCCGAGTGACTTGCATTCTGCCTGGGCAAAATGACCAAATAAATAGTGTTTATTTATTTGGTCATAACTCAGTGTAGAAAGGTCTAATTGTCTTGAAATTTTACTAGCAGATAGCTGAGACATAGACCTACAACTTTTATGAAGAAACCAAACCCAAATTTGATGGAGTGGAAGCATGAAAAACACAAGTTTATATAATTAAATTTAAAATTTTCACCTAGGGTCACATGCATCATGCAAAATTTATTTTTATCTATTTGATTGCAATGAAAAACAACATATTAAAACTCTTTTAATATGTTTTTGGATCTGTATTTTCCATTCAAGATTTTAGAATTAATCAGATTAAATTTAGAACCCTAGATTAGATCAAGAACAAGTGCACTAACCTCTTGATGTACTGCAGTGTGTTTGGCACCTTTGGGATGCGTCTTTAGGACACCAGATGTTGTCCCTCTAGCTTGTTCACAATAAGATCACCTATGGCAGCCCTTGAACAGCTTCTAAAGCTTTTTATATTAATTAGAAAATCAAGTTTTTCCTTTTAAGAGATTAAAGATGTAAACAAGACACTAGAAATAATTTCTAGTATTTTTAATTCAAGAGATTGTTTGCTAATCTCTTTGAATTGATGAGAAATGAAGAAGAAGAGAGAATGGGAGCCTCAAGGGTGGTGGCACAAAGGGAGGTAGCAGCTAATTGTCATTTTTTCTTTTCATAACAACACTTATACAGCTAGGTCATCACTTAAAACCCTTGCCACATGTTACCTTCTGATTGGCTCTAGGTTTAATTGACCTAATCACATTGTGCCAAGTGTTAAACCTATATTTAATCTAAATTTTAATCATCTTATATGATTAAAGATATTTGGCAAGCTTATGTGTAATGCCATGTGTCACCATCTCATGGTGGTGCCACATGTCACCCTGTAAAATGACCAAAATGCTCCTGTGTCTTAATTTTGAGTTCAAAACCCAAAATAATTATTTCTCTTCTTCTAATTAATTTATATCAAATATAAATTAATTAATTAATCTCTATTAATTAATTTCTCATTAATTAAATTCATATTTAAACACTTTAAATATAAATTTAACATATATTATACATCCAATAACCTAGATTTGGTTTCAAGTCATGCTAGGGACTTTGCAATCTAATTGCAAATCAAACCTATTTAATTAATCAATTAAACTCTTTAATTAATTAATTAAATCATATTTAATTTGGTGATTACTTGTGTATGTGTATGACTTACTAGGCTCATCACTAATTGGCAATGAAACATGATATCAACTCTTAATATCATCAAAACTCTTTCTTACCATAAATGATTTCTCTAAATCATTTTACGCACCTCATAGACCATGGTTAACACCTAGCATAGCATGCCATAGCCACCCAATCAGTAATAAGGTTTACTTTAAATGAACTTATAATCATATGTTACCATGCACTAGAATCTCTCTGTTACAAAATCCCAATTCAAGCCAAAGTCATGGTTTATGTCAAACCCCATTTGCTATGAATATTATGTTCTCTTTTAATTCCAGTTCTTGATTAAAAAGATTTTCTCATCAGAAACTCTTTTCTGATTAAATCTATCTGTCCTGGCCAGGAACTTGAAACATCAAGAATAATTAAATGAGCATAGGATTTTATCCCTATTTACTTAGAGGAACAGATTCCATCTTGATCAATACCTACCTCCATATATAACTAGTAGGAGCCAACACATACCCATATACCCTTACACAGTACAAGTATGAAAGCAGTATCAAACTCAAACCACCTATATATAAGATAACTGTGCTATCTCAGGTCTAAAGATTATATGCACTGATATGATTTATGACAATACATTGACAAGAGTAAATTCCATGTGCTTGTCATAAGTGTCACTGGTTTGACCTACTTATCATGTATAAGTGTCTATCATGCTTGTCATATGGCATAAGACTCACCATTCCATCTTATTTATATCTCATATAAATAACTTGAGAACAAACATGAATATAATCTTTCTAGATAAGTCATGTCCTTATTGTGAAGTATCCTCGATTATGAACCTATTTATGATATTTTGTACTAGAAATACTGTCACTCATATTCTTAACAACTTAAAAATAGAATTTCTAACAAAATATCAATGGACCTTTTCTATTACACATAAATATATTATGTAAACAGAAAAGTGGAAATGCCTTTTATTAATAAAAACATGTACAAGATACATACTAAATGATATGCTCTAGGGCAAACTACTAACAATCTCCCACTAGCACTAGAGCCATTCATTACAATATCTTAGACCCATCTTCTCAAGATGTCAGTCTAGCTGAGTCTGTGACATAAGCTTAGTGAATAGATCAGCTGGATTTTCAGCTGATGCTATTTTCTGCATGGCTACATTGCCTCGTCCAACTATTTCTCTGATAATGTGGTAGTGCCTTTCTATGTGTTTGGATTTTTTGTGAGACCGGGGTTCCTTAGCCTGTATGACTGCTCCATTATTGTCATAGTGTAGTGGAACTGCTGACTCAATGGAAGGAACTACTGCAAGTTCTGGCATGAACTTCTTTATCTAAACAGCTTCCTTTGCAACATCTGATGCAGCAATATACTCAGCCTCGATAGTGGAATCTGCAATCGTGCTCTATTTGGAACTCTTCCAACTGATTGCACCTCCATTACAAATGAACACATACCCCGTGGTAGACTTTCTATGATCGATATCTGATTGGAAATAAGAATTAGTATAACCATCCAATTGCAAGTCTCCACCTCCATAGATCAAAAATAAATCCTTAGTTCTTCTCAAGTACTTAGGATATTCTTGAAAGCTATCCAGTGTTTCAAACCTGGATTGGATTGATACCTGCTAGTCAAACTAACAGCATATGCGATATCTGGCTTAGTATACAACATTGCATACATTAAACTTCCAATAGCCGAAGCACATGGAATCCTAGCCATTTTATCTCTTTCTTTAGGTGTCTTTGGAGACACCTCTTTAGAAAGGTGGATATCATGTCTCACTGGCAACAATCCTCTCTTGGAATCAAGCATGTTAAACCTCTTTAACACCTTTTCCAAGTATAGACTTTGGGATAAACCAATTATTCTTTTCGCTCTATCTCTATAGATGCGAATCCCAAGAATATAGGTTGCCTCTCCTAAGTCTTTCATGGAGAATGTATTTGACAACCATACCTTTACAGTTGTCAACATACCTGTGTCATTACCCATCAATAGTATGTCATCCACATATAAGACAAGGAAAGTGATAACACTATCACTAACCTTCTTATATACACATGGCTTATCGTCATTTTTTATAAAACCAAATGATTTAATAGCTTCATCAAAACAGATGTTCCAACTCCTCAAAGCTTGTTTCAACCCATAAATGGATCGCTTTAGCTTGCATACCTTAGAACCATCTTGGGATTCAAAACTCCTAGGTTGTTCCATGAAAATGTTTTCTTCAATGTATCCATTGAGAAAAGCTGTTTTGACATCCATCTGCCAAATCTCATAATTATGGTATGTAGCTATTGCTAATAGAATCCTAATTGATTTAAGCATGGCAACAAGTGAGAAAGTCTCCTCATAGTCAATTTCTTGCCTTTGGCTAAACCCTTTCGCTACTAGCCTTGCCTTATAGGTCTCTACCTTTTCATCAGGACCAATTTTCTTCTTAAAAACCCATTTGTTCCCTATAGGTACAATATCTTTAGGTGGGTCAACAAGATCCCAAACTTGATTCTTATACATGGAATCAATCTCGGATTTCATAGCATCAGTCCATTTTGGAGAGTCTATATCTAATATAGCTTCTTTATAGGTAAGTGGATCATCTCCATGATCTACTTCTTCATGAGTAGACAACTCTTGTTCTTCTCCATGAAGGAAACCATATCTCACTGGTGGGTGAGATACCCTAGTTGTTCTACTAGAAACAGCTGTAGATGTTTCATTAATGGGTGTAGGTTGACTAGATGGATCTATATCCATCTTATCTGTTGGTTGGTCAGAATTCTCCAATTCTAACTCTATTTGCCTTCCTTTGCCTCCTTCTTGAATAAATTGTTGTTCAAGAAATGTGGCATCTCTAATTACCACAACCTTTTGTGAATAAGCAAATAAAAATAATATCCAAACCTATCTTTTGGATATCCAATAAATCGACCCTTTTCTGACCTGGTTTCCAATTTATCAGTGTTCGGCTTTTTGATATAAGCTGGACAACCCCAAATCTTAACATGCTTAAGACTTGGTTTTCTTCCATGCCATATCTCATAAGGTGTGGAAGAAACTGATTTTGATGGAATCCTATTCAGAATATACAAAGCTGAATCTAATGCAAATCCCTAAAAGGAGATTGGCATATCAGTATAGCTCATCATACTACGTACCATATCCAATAGGGTACAATTTCTCCTTTCAGATACACCATTCAGCTGTGGTGTTCCTAGAGGAGTCAGCTGGGAAACAATGCCGTGTTCTCTCAAGTATTCATCAAATTCAGTACTCATATATTCACCTCTACAATCTGATCGAAGATCTTTATACTCTTTCTTGTTTGATTTTCTAATTCAGATTTAAATTCTTTGAACTTTTCAAAGGATTCATGTTTTTATTTCATCAAATACAAATACCCAAACATTGATTTATCATTAATAAATGTAATAAAGTAATGAAAACCGCCTCTAGCCATTTCCTTAAATGGATCACATACATCACTATGTATTAGCTCCAAAATATTTTCAGCCCTTAGCCCTTGTCCAACAAAGGGTGATCTAGTCATTTTGCACTGAAGGCAAGATTCACGAGTTGGAGTAGGCTTAGAGCCCAATGAGGAAAGAATCCCTATTTTCTCCAGTTTTGCAATCCTATCTTCTACAACATGACATAACCTTAAGTGCCAAATATATTTTGAACTTGAGTTAATTTTCACCATGGCATTGCATTCATTTAGATCACTTGCATTCATTTTGTGTTTGTCATTATTATCCAAATAATAAAGACCATCATTCATATAACCCGAAATAATATATTTATTTCCAAAATAAATATTGTAAACATCATATGTGAACTAAAATTCATAGCCATTTCTAGTCAAACTAGATATAGAAATGTTGTTATTAAAAGCATCAGGCACATATAAAATATTATCCAAACACAAAACATGTCCAGACATGTAAAAAGATTTAGATCCTATGGCTAAAGCTTCAACAGTTGAGCCATTGCCAATCCGGAGTCTAACATCTCGAGAATGCAAGCTGCTACTATTTGCTAGTTCCTGCATATCATTAGAAATGTGAGAACTGGCACTAGTATCTAAAACCCAAGTTGTAGATGAACTATGAGTATCATCAGAATCTAAATAACAAGATATGGACATACCTTCTGAAGGTTTATCCTTCTTGTCCTTCAAAGAAGCAAGATACTCTGGGCAGTTCTTTTTCTAGTGCCCATCCTTCTGGCAGTGGAAACACTTTTCTTTGCCTCCATCAGCTTTAGTCTTCCCTTTCTGTTTAGCCTTTTTCTTAGAAGGACCAGGAATCTGAGGTTTCTTTTTCTTATTGCCCTTCTTCTTGTTGGACTTTCCAGCAGAAGAAGATGCAATCAAAGCAACCTCTTTTCCTTTATTGCCCGGCATATTGTTTTGGGCAATAACTAGCATATTGAGTAAACTAGCTAAGGTGCATTCCTATTTAATCATATGGAAATTTTCACAAAATTCCCAAAAGACTCAGGAAGGGACTGAAGGATCAAATCTGTCTGTAGTTGGAAATCCATGTTGAAGTCAAGATGTTCCAACTACTCAATTAGCCGAATCATCTTGTGGACATGATCCCCAACATTCTATCCCTCAGACATCCTCATACGGAACAGTTGCCTAGATATCTCATACCTAGCATTCCTGCTGTGCTCACCATATAACTCTTGTAGGTGAAAGAGGATCTCACTCGCACTCTGCATGTTCTCATACTTCTTCTGTAACTCATTACTCATGGAAGCAAGCATGTAACACTTAGCTCTCATATCATGCTCCTTCCACTTGTCCAAAGTTTCATGTTCCTCTTGTGTGGCCTCTGGAGGTAAAGGACCAGGAACATTTGAATATAGAACACATCCTATATGTTCAAGGTTCAGGACAAGTTTCAAATTTCTTAGCCAATCAGAGAGATTAGGTCCGGTCAACCTATTGCGATCAAGTGTGCTTGCAAGGATATTAGATGGTGGTGGTTGTTCCTTGCTCATTATTATCAAAAAATTAGCTGCAGAAAATAACCAGATTAATTAGTAAATGTATCAAGTAATTAACCAAAATGATTATGGTCTTTTAATCAAATTGGTCCTCCCACTAACTTAGTGAATCCTACACTCCTAAAGTAGAAAATGGAAATCCTAGTTGGATGGATTTCTAGTGAGTGATTGAATTCTTATAATTCTATTGATCATCCTCAGGTACATCCGTTATTGGAATTATAATAAACTATAAGTGAGCAACTCCTTGCCCATCACATCACATGTGACGTTCAATCCTTTAACTAGCCCCTAATGTTCAAAAATCTCAGGTACATCCATTATAGATTATCTTGCATTAGTTAAGTTGATCCCATTGAGCCAGTAATTATGCAAATAATTTTAATGTCCTCAGGTACATTCAATATTGGCCACCAAACCATTTACATATTTACAACATCTCATGCTTAACAATTATTTTTAAGAAAATCTCTTAAATTAATTGCATCTTATGCAACTATTTAAAATTGCATACATTCCCATACATCTCATGCATTCCTGGATAAGCAGTAAATATGGTATGATCATAAACTTTCTAAGAGATTCAATTCTGAACCACTAAGAATTGAATCAGGGCATTCCTAGGTGCATTTCATTCACTCATTTTAAAAGAGTTGTCGAAGGAGTACATAATCAACACTTGATCTTGAATTCCTCCCACTGGTCCCACCAATGCTCTTGACCTCCTTGAACTTTTTGTAATCCAATATTACATAGTAATCCTTGGCATACCAAGGCGAATTTACAAGAACTTAAATAAATGAAATTACAACCCAAAAATTATTACAACCTTAATAATACATGCCCAAAATAAATGAAAATAAATTAATTAATTTACAATCCCAAAGAAACATAAAAGAAGTAAATCCAATCACATTGGTCTTTTATAGTCTATGATCATCCATCATGCATATCACTATTTAATAATTAAATAAAACATACATACTTAAATTAAATTGAATATCTCATATTCAACTTAAAAATCCAGATTTGAATATTATTCAAATAAATTTAAAAATTTAGATTTGAATCTCATTCAAACAAATTTAAAAAATTCAGATTTGAATCACATTCAAACAACCTTAAAAATTCAGATTTGAATCACATTCAAACAATTTTAAAAAAATCAAATTTGAATCATATTCAAACAATTTTTAAAAATTCAGATCCGAATATTATTCAAACAACTTTAAAAAATCAGATTTAAATATGATTCAAACAACTTTAAAAATTCAGATTTGAATCACATTCAAACAACTTTTAAAATTCATATTTGAATCACATTCAAACAATTTTTAAAATTTTGATTTGAATCAAGATTTAATTGTGTGATTAAAATTCTAATTAAACAATTTAATTAGACATAGGATGAGCTTTTAGATCATATAGCAATTGCAAATTAAAAAGCCAAACCTTTGCACCACCCATGAAGCCAAACCATGCGTACCATTGATGGGGTTCTTCAAGCATGCCGCCACACATCCATTGCAACCAACAATGGATAAATCATCTCATGATCAAAACACACACTTAAATCATATAATCAACAATCTAAATGGCAAATATAGTGGCTCTGATACCAATTGAAGGAGCGGAAGTGTAACACCCTCCCGGTAGCAACTCCGTACATTCTACTGTTCCGATGACCAGTGTCGGTCCGGACAGCTAGAACTTCTGGAAAAATATTTAAACTAAAGTGAGGAACCATAATTAACTCAAATATTACTAAGAAAAATTTAGTAAAAATTTTAGAAATAAAATACAACCAAGTCAAATGAGCCGGTGCCCAAGCGATGGGTAATCAGAGGTAAGTTGCGGTTCTATAGCGAGCCCTAGACCGGAGAAAAATTCATAAAATAATTTTTGGGACACCAGAGAAGGGTCATTGAGGTTCCTATGGCATTAGAATGCCAAGAAAATATTTAGAAAAATTTTTCAATCGGTACAGACAATTTTGACCCGTTAAGCCAAACGGAGGGCATTTTGGTCATTTCACCTTCAGAGACGATTTTTGGCCGACTTGTCCAGTTGAGTAAATAATTATTATGACATAAAATATGAATTAATGTTGATGAAAAATTAATTTGAAGTTAGTAGAAGAGAAAAGAAAAGAAAATACAATAAAATGCCAATTATGACATATTATGAGGTCATTTAAAATTGTCCACCAATCACAATTAAGTAACCATTTGACTAATTAATAAAAGAGATAAATAAAGACCAAGGAAGACCAAAAACAAGCAGCCATCTTCTTCTTCAAAACGTGATCCTCTCCTCCATAACCCTCCATGGAAGTTTTCTTTAATTACTTCCATTTTCCCATGAATTTGCACTATAAAACCCTAAGTCCCTTCACTAAAAGCTTGTCTCTACCTCTTGGGAAGTGTTTGGCAGCCTAGAAAGTGAAGGAAAGTGAAGTTTTGAGTTGGGAAAAATCTGCCTACAAGAGGTTAGTGCTTACTTTTACAAATATTTCTTTATTTCTATGTTAGGGACTTGAACTTAGTATGAAATTGTAAATTAAATGGACTAAACTCATGTGTATCTGTCGCAATGGGATTTTGCGGTCGCCTGGACGATCACTCACCGAAGTGGGAAAGAGTGAGGAGTCGCCACCTTAGTTTTGAGGGAAACTAAAGAAAACCATTTGAGAAGTTAAATTAAAAATGAAACCACTTCAAAACAGAGATTCTAAGTTCGGGGTCCGTAAACGGGTGGGGAAGGTGTTAGGCACCCCACCTCGTCCCTTAATAAGGGTAAGTAGATTTAATTCTGCGTCCTTTATAAATTAGTTAGGAGGGCTTAGGCGGCAATGTTAATCCTTTTGGTAGAAGGAATATTTGATTTTTCACTAAATTTGGATCACCCAGATACATAAGTAAATGAGACAACCTTAGTGAATGGGTGTGAGAATCGGATGAGAACTCTCCTCCAATCTCTTTTAAGTTATTTATTAAAATTTTGAGGGGAGACCGGATAAGAACCCTCCTCCGATCTCTTTTAAGTTATTTATTAAAATTTTGAGGGGAGACCGGATAAGAACTCTCCTCCGATCTCCTTTAGAGTTATTTATTAATGTTCCGAGTTGAGACCGGATAAGAACTCTCCTCCGATCCCTATTTAATGTTTATTAGAATTTTGAGTTGAGACCGGATAAGAACTCTCCTCCGATCTCTTTTAAATTAGAAAGGAGCCTGAAAGGGATTTTTCCGATCTCCCGAATTTTGGTGTCCTAAGAACCTAAGGATAAGGATCCTTAAATTTAAAGAGGTTGGGGATAAGATTTCTCGATACCTTTTGGCTAGATGGGGAAAACTAGACTTGATTTACCGACCTTCCGTGTATTCATTTTACCAATATCTATTAACATCCGATCTATGCTGTTATGTTTACTTTGGTTCTATTTCGCTTTATGACATCTTGCCGAATTGCTGTTTACGTCAGCCTAACAGTTTGGCTATCTTCCTGATGTGTTATTCATGTTCTCTCTTTTAAAAGAGACCCCTAAGTTGCAGTTACCTACATTTACCCAACCATTTACGTACTACATAGGAGTTAGAAAACTTGCTTTCGGAAATGACGGAGATCAATAAAATGAACTGATCACTAAAAAGATGATTTGAGAGTGACTTTCTTTGGGATTGCTTGTGCAGAAATAATCTTGAAGAAAATCGCAGATGTGAGAAGAACAAGGAAAATGCGGGAAATAAACGTAGGCACTTAATAAAACAGTAGCATGAACTCTTACAACAACATTTTTCTTGGGTTCTCTTGTACAAAATAATCTTGAAGAAAGTTGCAGATGTATGAAGAACAAAAGAAGTGCGGAAAATAAACGTAAACAGCAGTATGAACTCTTACCTGTGAGGAGCCGGGTCTACTAAAATAGTTACGGGGTGGCAAACAGGGATGAGACCGTGGACTGATTAGCCTGAGAGTGGTGTTCTTCGTAAACTGGAGGGTGCTTAGCTAAAATGCGACCAGATCAAGATGAAAAGAACCGAATAGAATGAGGTTGAGCTTGGACAGAAATGATAAAATGGCAGAAAGTGAGAGTGTGACCAGATAATGAACAAACTGGAAATGTAGAGTTCCAGTATTCAGAATCTTTTCAAGAAAAACACTTCAGAAAACTTGTTTCAAAAGTCTTTTTGATTGACACTTCTAAGTAGCAGAGTAGTAAACCAAATGAAATTTCAGAGTTCCTCTGCTATAATAACAGCCTCTTGTCTATTTTTCTTGCCCGTCCGTCCCTTGAACAGTTTTTATGCCGGTATTTATAGGAATCGGGTGCTCTTTGTGAAGGGTCAGGATTTATTTGAGGGAGATGGAGGGTCGAGATCTCGAAGGACATGATCGGAGGTTCAGGAATTGAAGAGAATCAAAATGAATGGTTGAGATCACTCTTCATAATATTTGTCCTTTTCTTCTTTCCATCTGACGGTCCCAAATTTCCTTGTCCGGAACGATCCGAGGGCTAAGAGTGAAAGACGCTGGTATTGTCGTCTTCTCTCTTGATCTAAGGGTTCCGGGTTTGTCCTTACAAGTGGGATCAACGGTGGAGATTGGGATGTACAGGACTGTCATGACATACCCTGGCACCTGTCAGCATTGCGGGCGATTCTTAGGCGTGCGGTGGAGATCTCGTCTGCCACGCTTTAACTACCTCGGCTCACGATTCGGCGGCGGTTATTGGGATTTGTCTTATTCTTTTTGTCTTCCGATCCCTCCCTAGCTCTGTTCGATCTCTCATGCTGATCTCCTATCTCCGATCTCTATTATCCCTTAATCGATGCGGATTCGGTCCAAGCATTAATTACATCTCGATTCTCGGCGTCCGCCGTTTCGCTCGACATTAAATGCCCATTTCCCCTATATATACCCACAGCGGAGACATTTTCTTCATCGACTTTCCTCTCTTCTTTTCTTACTTTCCTGTTCATTTGCTCGGTGGAAGTTCGGCTATAAGCGTGGCTTTGATCTTTTCCGATGAACTTCTTTACTTACCGATGAAAATTCACGATCCGGTGATCGAATGACCTTTCTTGATGATGGTGAGAGGAATGGATTTGACCGATCTATGTGCGGACTTTGGTTGTACCGATCTCGAGTCGCTCAACCGAGTTCATTCGGCTTCTCATCGCATTGGGTGTTCCGGCGTCTTTCCTCCACATTGGGTGTTCCGCAGCGGTCGGTTTGAGTGGTAACATCGGTGGCGATGTCTCTCATCTTCATGGGAGTCATAGTCACCCCATCCGAGCCGCACATCTATCCGATGCCAACAGTGGTCTCCTGGTCAAACACATCTTTTGATTCAGCCACAAGACTAGGCTTTGACATAGGCCTTTTAGATAGGATGTTCCACCGGTCTCTAGAGATCACCCAAATGATGTAATCCTGAAATGTAATCAGATCTCTAGAGATTGCCCAAATGATGTAGTTAGACCTTTATTGTAGTCCGATCCTAGAGATCGCCCAAATGATGTATTTTATTTTCAATGCAATCCGATCTCTAGAGATCACAAAAATGATGTGATCCAATGTTAGTGTAATCCGATCCCTAGAGATCGCCCAAATGATGCAATCCGAACTTTTGAAAATAAAGACTTTATTTTGTCGGTTATCATCTTATTATTTTTGCATTGATTATTTTCCGATCTCTAATGTGGTTATCCGATCTGGTTCTTTACCTGAATGACACTTAACTGATCCTTTATTCAAAATATTTAACTTATTATGCCGATCTCCAATTAACCGATCTCTGAACATTCGGATATTTGAGAGAAGTGTCGAAACATTTGCCGAGTCCCACCAATCGATGCATTGCCTAGAACCTCGCGAGCATTAAATGCTCGGACTAGTATAAATAGGGGTGGGAGGGTTAGCGATTGTTCTCTCATTCCATTTTCAATCCCTGCTCACAACTTCAAAGTTCTCTCGTTTTCTCAAGTTCTTCCGCCGATCGGACTCGGTAAGGGCTTTGATCCTCTTTTAATTTAAATTCTTTGTTTCTTTTGAAAATGAACGGTGCAGAAAGGTCGAGCGGCGAGCCCTCCTTCGATTCAGTTCTCGTGGTCATCGTCTGAAGAAGAGGCAGTCGGGCCAAGCGTTCAACAAGAACCTCCCAGGGCCTCCGCTCCAACTCGGGGGCGGGTCATACCCTCGAGGCTCGCACCTTCTTCAAGGAGAGACCCTTCCTATAGACGAGCTTCCGGTTCTTGAGAATCCGATCTGCAATCGTTTGTTCAAGAATACAATATTTGTCTGATTCATATGGTGATCAAGTGCCATGGCGATCTTCGTGTCGATCACTCTTTTGAAGAGAATGACATGGTCATGGTGTACGAGGAACGATTAAAGGCGGTCCGAGGTTCCCTCTAGCCGATTTCTATAAGGAGGTCCTAAAACTTCACCGAGCATCTATTGTTCAAATTCACCCCAACTCGTGGCGGATCTTGGTAGCTTTCCGAGGTCTATGCCGAGCTAAGGGAATCGGACCTCTGACTAAGGTGTTCGCCGAGCTGCATGACTAACTTCGAAAGGATGACGAACACTTTGGTTCTTTCGGTGAAGCCTCATTGCGGACTCTTTTCCGATCTGCCCTCATCCCTTAAGAATTGGAAGAACCAGGTTCTTCATTACGAGGAGTAAAGATCCGAGCTGCTTTGAGGACTTTCCTCGTATTTGGTGGTACCAGGGCCCCCTTCAAGCACATTACCACGAGTCAAGAGGAAAGCTTAATAGTGATGGAGCTCAAAAGTCGGGCCGCCACTCTAAAATATTCTGTCCAAATGCGGTGATCGCGAATCGCACCATTGGACCATGCAATCGATCACCGGCCGAGATCGCGAACTTCCGCTCGACTCGGCATTGGTATTTTCTATATCTCAGTTCTCAGGACCTTAGCGATCTCACTAACCTCTTTTCTGTGCAGGTATGGCGGGTGGTGAAGGTTCTAGGAAACGAAAGAAAGAAAGAGAGATCTCCCGGAAGATAAAAGAGATGAAGCATTCGGAATGACTTCAAACACCGGCCACGAACCTGGGAGATACAAAGAGACCCGCCTCAACCTTCGGTCCGCCGACCACCGGTATCGGATCTCCTCCTAGATCGGAAGAGCACCCGCCTCTCTCTCGCTATTCTAAGCACGGAAAGGAGCCTTCTCAATCTTACGGGAGGACCTCTTCTCGTGGCGCCGATGCCGATCGATCGCTTGAAGAATAACCGATCTGTTAGGGAGAACTCCGATTTTGCCAAAGTCCCGGATCTACCATCTTCTTTCAAGAGGATCGGGACAGGCTATCCCGGAATGGTCTCGATGATATCTTGACTCGAACCATGAGCTTGAATGTGGAGTGTCTGGTGAACCAGACCATGGTTCGGGAAAAGATTCAACGTCTGGGTAAGGAGGTCGGGAAGAAAAATCAGAATTGGCTTCCTCCGATCCCAACTCTCATCCGCCGGATTATATATCTCAAGTCGAGGGACGGGCGAAGTACCATGAAGACCACCGCCGAGAAGTCTCGTGACTGGCCGAAAGAGAACGGGCTCTCGGAGAAGTCCGTGCACTTCGTGCCAACGGCCGCTCGTGTCGCTCAACTTATATAGGAGCTTAACGCGAAGGATAAGGAGCTTACAGAGAAAGGCAAAGAGCTTAAGGAAAAAGATGAAGAGATGGTGTCAGGAATAGCCGGAGCCTATGTGAATGCTCATAAGGATCTCTTGGCCGAACTCCAAAAGCGCTACCCTGAAGAGGACTTCTCCTGGATGGATGACCTGGCTCCCGAGGGCGACGGCGAAGATAGTGAGGAGGAAGCCGAAGGTGAGGGAGAGAGGGAGAGTGATCCAATGTAGATCAGTGGGGTGATCCCCACCGAATAACTTGTACTGATTATGACATGAAATGGAATGCCTCTTTGTTCAATGAATGATTGTGATCGGAAAATTTTAAACCATTGTTTGTCTGAGTATTTGATTGTATGAGCACAGCAAAACAAAAACTAAACGTGATTATTAATCTAAGTATGAGAGATCGGAAAGCACTTTAAGCATGAGATCGGTAGGGAAGAAATGCCGAACGGAACTTGATTGAAAATTTAACTCGAACACTTAAGATCGGAATCCTCATTAAATCGAACCAAAACTTTAGCTCTTAAACTTTCGGAAAGGAGGTCGGCAATAAAACTGGTAGGAAAAGATCTAGTGCCAGTTCATTTTATTTATCAACAGAGATCAGGAATATACTTGATGGTCGGAATTCGACAACGGGTTTGGGAGGTCGGTAAATGATTTGAGAGATCGGCGAGGCTTTAATGAATGTGAGGACTTAGCATTGATTCAATTCTTTGTGAGGAGAGATCGGAAATGTGACCGCCTCTCAAAGAGGGATCGGAAACGTGATTAGCTGTTCAAAGAAGAATTTTTATTGATTCTAGGGGTCGGCCAAAATATGGTGTCGACAGTATCTATACCATGAATTTCGGCTGCCCTAAGGAAGGAATAGGATTGATTGTTTTGATGGACTTAGAGTGGACTAAATATGATGTTTAAGGTATTTATATACATGGATAATGAGTTAGTGTATTAACTAGGGTAACTAGTGTGAATCACAATGGGAAACTAGGGTTTTGGAGAGTGAAATTTGGTTTTGGCTTATGAAGTGGTAAGTGAACCTTATAAGGGTCAATTAGTGACCATTTGAGGTAAGTTCACCATAATTTGAAGAGATTTAGAGTGATGCAAACTGAATTGGTAGGCTGCCTAGGGTAACCAGTAGGGAGGCTATGATTCCAGCCCACTTGGACTGCCATATCTTTGGCTGTGTTGGTCCAATTGGTGTTTGGCTAATTGGACATGAAACTAGGCTTATAATGGCACATTTTTGCTGAAGAAACCATGCCCAAAAGACTAAATCAAGAGGACCAAAAGTTGGCCCCAATCCGGATACCCTGCAACAGCACCTGCAGAAATGACCAAATGAACAGTAACTGTTCATTTGGCCATAACTCACTGTAGATATGGTCAATTGACCTGAAATTTTTACAGCAACAAGATATGATATAGAAAAACAACTTTCATGAAGAACATAACCCCAAATTATGCCACTAACCCATTCAAATTATTGAGCAAAGTTAAGTTATCAAACCTGCAACTCTGCAGATTTTCATTTGAGCAGTAATGTTTGGATGGCTATAACTCCCTCCAGAAAACTCGGATTTAGGCTATTCTTGAACCGATGGAAACCTAAGGCATGGTAGAATATTTCATATGAAGAAAGTTAGACCAAATTATGAACTTAACTTGGTCAAATTATTGACCAAAGTTGGACCAAAATCTGCCAGAACCCAAAATCTCAGCATGAACAGTGCACGTGAACAGTAAATTTATTTTGGCTATAACTTGAGCTACAAAACTCCGATTGAGGTGATCCAAAAATGAGAATACACTTAAGACAATAAGGAACATTTTCTATGAAGGAAGTTTTGTCAAATTCCAACAGTAAATCGACCAATGGAACAGTGCAACTTCGGAGCACTAAAACCGCAAATTGGCAATTTTGCCAAAATGACCTAAGCTTTGAGAAAGTGACCAAAACTAACAAGTTTTAAATGCAAAATGTGATACATTGGGAGTGTTAAAACCAATGCACCTATTGTCTATGCAAAAGTCAACATTTTAATTGACTAATGAAGTGAATAGTGACATGAAAACTTGAAATTCAAAAATGTGAAACTTAAAAATGCAAAATGCCCTAGTAGGCCTAATGTGATTGGTTTGGATAGTTTGGCATGCCAATAGGGTATTGTTTTAGCAGTACTGCGAAAGGCTTTATGCCTGTGTTCATGGCTTTATGCCCGTATTCATGGCTTTTATGCCCGTATTCATGGCTTTTATGCCCGATTATTTGATATCATGGCTTTTTAGCCATACTGACTGCATACATGGTTGACGTTCTGCGTCCCATGGTATGACGGCCCGAGGCACCGCGGTGTCCAGTGCCAACGACCCATTATCCAGTCCAGTCGTCCAGTATAGGTTACTTGGGCATGGAAAAGTATAACTGTGATTGAACTGATTATTAAAGAAAATATGAAAATTAAGTATCAGGAACGATTACAAAAATACAAAGAAGCTCAAGATCATGAAGAAAATAATTAACGAAATGCATGAAGAAGTTAATATCATAAAACATGATTAGCCCTCGACTAAACAATAAGTTAGTAATTATTCATCTCTTGTGAACACAATAGCAAGGAAATTATTATTTTTATTTGCATATTATATTTTCTTGTATTATTGGCACCACTAAGCTTTATGCTTAGCGCGTCGCTTTTGCAACGCGTAGGTACTGAAGATTTGGACAGAGGGCCCAGTAGACCACAGATTCGGTAAGGCAGTTCACAGTTCTGCATAGTGTCCGTGTCACCTCACCATCCACAGTGCATTGGTAGGACACTAGGTCCCATTTTGTATTTTGAGGTTTTTGTAAATTTTGTAATTAAACTCTTATTTTATCATGTGTATTTAAAACAAATGTAATATAATTTTGTATTAATGTAAGTACTTGTAAATTGTGATTATAAATCACATGTGAGAATTTATTTATGATTTGAGTCTAATGATGATGTGAAATGAATGAATGACAAATAGAGGAATTGTTAAGAAAATTGTGTTTGTGAAAGGAAAAGTGAATACATAACTGTGACTTGTACATGATTATCACATGAGATGAATGATTGAGAAATGAATGGTGAAAAATGTTGAGATTTTGATATTGAAGTTTGAGAGTGATGAGATGATTGAATATGATCATAGGAAGTGTTTTTCACAGGTTCCGAAGAACTGTTTTCTATTTTTAGCCTGCATCATTTGGATTTTCTATAAAATTCTCAGAACCTCAAATAAATTATAATTTCGATAAATGGCTTAAATAAATTATATTTCACAAGTTATATTCAAAACTACGATAAAAATGAATTAAGATAAAATAGAGTGCTCGGCACACTGAGTGGCATAACTTGCTCGGCTACACTGTAGTCGGGTAAGGGGTGTCACAGGAAGCGCGAAAAAGACAAGTTTATACCTTTAAATTCAAAAATTTTCACCTAGGGTCACATGCAACATGCAAGATTTATTTTTATCTATTTGATTTCAATGATAAACGACATATTAAAACTCTTTTAATATGTTTTTGGATCTATATTTGCCATTTACGATTTTAGAATTAATCAGATTAATTTTAGAACCCTAGATTAAATCAAAAACAAACACACTAACCTCTTGATGCACTGCAGTGTATTTGCGCCTTTTAGATTCATCTTCAGGACCCCAGATGTTGTCCCTATGGCTTGTCCACACCAAGAACACCTATGGAAGCCCTTGAACAGATTCTAAAGCTTTTTTTTATTATTTAGAAAATCAAGTTCTGCCATTTAAGAGATTAAAGATGCAAACAGGACACTAGAAATGATTTCTAGTATTTTTAATACAAGAGATTGTTTGCTAATCTCTTGGAATAGATGAGAGATGAAGAGGAAGAGAGAATGTGAGTCTCAAAGGTGGCGACACACAATGGGAGGCAGCAGCTTGTATGTTTTATTTTTTCATAACAACACTTATATAGCTAGGTCACCACTTAAACCCTTGCCACATATCACCCTTTGATTGGTTCTTGGTTTAATTGACCCAATCACATTGTGCCAAGTGTCAAACCTATATTTAATCATCTTACATGATTAAAAGACATTTGGCAAGCTTATGTGTAATACCATGTGTCACCATCTCATGGTGCCACATGTCACCCTACGAAATGACTAAAATGCCCCTATGTCTTAATTTTGAGTTCTTAATCCAAAATAATTACTTCTCTTCTTCTAATCAATTTATATCAAATATAAATTAATTAATTAATTAATCTCTATTAATTAATTTCTAATTAATTAAATTCATATTTAAACACTTTAAATATAAATTTAACTTATACTATACATCCAATAATCTAGATTTGGTTTCAAGTCATGCTAGGGACTTTGCAATCTAATTGCAAACCAAACCTATTTAATTAACCAACTAAACTCTTTAATTAATTAATTAAATCATATTTAATTAGGTGATAACTTGTGTAAGTGTGTGACTTACTAGGCTCATCACTAAATGGCAATGAGATATGATATCAACTCTTAATATCATCAAAACTCTTTCTTACCATAAATGATTTCTCTAAATCATTTTATGCACGTCATAGACCATGGTTAACACCTAGCATAGCATGCCATGGCACCCCAATTAGTAATAAGGTTTACCTTAAATGAATCTATAATCATATGTTACCATGCACTGGAATCTCTCTGTTACAAAATCCCAACTCAAGCTGGAGTCATGGTTTATGTCAAACTCCATTTGCTATGAACATTATGTTCTCTTTTAATTCCAGTTCTTGATTAATAAGATTTTCTTATCAGAAAATCTTTTTTGATTAAATCTATTTGTCCTGGCCAGGAACTTGAAACATCAAGAACAATTAAATGAACATAGGATTTTATCCCTATTTACTTAGAGGAACATATTCCATCTTGATCAACACCTACCTCCATATATAGCTAGTAGGAGCCAACACATGGTCATATACCCATACACAGTACAAGTATGAAAGCAGTATCAAACTCAAATCACCTATATATAAGATAACTGTGCTATCTCAGGTCTAAAGATTATATGCACTGATATGATTTATGATAATGCATTGACAAGAGTAAACTCCATGTGCTTGTCATAAGTGTCACTGGTTCGGCCTACTTATCATTTATAAGTGCCTATCATGTTTGTCATATGGCATGAGACTCACCATTCCATATTATTTATATCTCATATAAATAACTTGGGAACAAACATGAATACAATCTTTCTGGATAAGTCATGTCCTTATTATGAAGTATCCTCGATCGTGAACCTATTTATGATACTTTGTACTAGAAATACTATCACTCATATTCTTAACAACTTAAGAATAGAATTTCTAACAAAATATCAGTAGACCTTTTCTATTACACATAAATATATTATGTAAACGAAAAAGTGGAAATGCCTTTTATTAATAAAAACATGTACAAGATACATACTAAATGATATGCTCTAGGATATACTACTAACAATCTCCCACTAGCACTAGAGCCATTCATTACAATATCTTAGACCCATCTTCTCAAGATGTCAGTCTAGCTGAGTCTATGACATAGGCTTAGTGAATGGATCAACTGGATTTTCAGCTGATGCTATTTTCTGCATGGCTACATCACCTCGTCCAATTATTTCTCTAATAATGTCGTTGCGCCTTTCTATGTGTTTGGATTTTTGGTGAGACCTTGGTTCCTTAGCCTGTATGACTGCTCCATTGTTGTCACAGTGTAGTGGAACTGCTGACTCAATGAAAGGAATTACTGTAAGTTCTGTCACGAACTTCTTTATCCAAACAACTTCCTTTGCAGCATCTGATGCAGCAATATATTCAGCTTCGTTAGTGGAATCTACAGTCGTGCTCTGTTTGGAACTCTTCCAACTGACTGCACCTCCATTACAAATGAACACATATCCAGAGGTAGACTTTCTATCATCGATATCTGATTAGAAATCAAAATCAGTATAACCATCCAATTGCAAGTCTCCACCTCCATAGATCAAGAATAAATCCTAAGTTCTTCTAAAGTACTTAAGGATATTCTTGACAGATATCTAGTGTTCCAAACCTGGATTGGATTGATACCTGCTAGTCAAACTAACAGCATATGCGATATCTGACCTAGTACACAACATTGCATACATTAAACTTCCAATAGCCAAAGCATATGGTGTGACACCCTTTACCCGTCTACAGTGTAGCCGAGCAAGATATGCCACGCAGTGTATCGGAACACCCTATTTTAATTCAATCATTTTTTTCCTAATTTATTATTATTATTATTATTATTATTATTATTATTTTTCATAGTTATGAAGTAAAATTTATGAAATATAATTCATTTAAGTAATTTATTGAAATTATAATTTATTTGAGGTTCCGAAAATTTTATAGAAAATTCGGCAGAGTACCGGCTAAAAATGGAGAAAACAGTTCTTCGGAACCTATGAAAAACACTTCCAAAATTTTAAACCAATCCCAAACTCCATTTCATCATCAAAATCTCAATATTTTTTAACAACATTTCCATTTCTCAATCATTCATTTCTCATGGTATTCATATACAAGTAATAAATAAATACTCAATTTTTCATTCATAAACACAATTTCCACTATTTACATTAACATCAAAATACATTACATAAGTCTCAATTACACAAGAGAAAATAAAAGTTAGTTACAAAATACCAAAATGAAACCTAGTGTCCTACCAATGCACTAAAGATGGTGAGGTGACACGGACACTATGCAGAGCTGCAGTAGGTCTCACCCAGTCTGTGGTCTACTTGACTCTCGGTCAGTATCTCCAGAACCTATGCGTGGCAAAAGCAACGCGCTAAGCAATAATGCTTAGTGGTGCCAATAATAAAATAAAAAGAAATAACAGAAAATAAATATGCAGTGAATGTATTGATGTCTCATTGCAAATAAATTTTTGATGAGTATTTGTAGTCGTACTTATTTTATACCGGTTATATTCATTATTTTATTAAATTTATCCACTTTCATTTTTGGTTGCCTGTAACCTATCTTTGGGCATCGGATGGATAAATGGGTAACCGCCTTTGGGTATCAAGTACCTCGGGCCGTCACACCATCGGTCATATATGTGTCTCCTGGTGTGCAACAGAACAGCTAATAAGCTGTAATAACATTAGGCACAAGGCTAAGTATCAAAATAATGTCAGAATGGCTAAAAGCCATGAAATCACAGAATGGCATAATGCCATGTGCAGTACTGCTAACTGAACCCTATTGGCATGCCAAGCTATCCAAACCAATCTTGTTAAGTATACTAGGGCATTTTACACTTTTGAGTTTTACAATTTTTAAATTTTAAGTTTTGGTGTTACTATTCACTTCATTAGTCAACTAAAATGTTGACTTTTACATAGACAATAGGTACATTAGTTTTAATACTCCCAACATACCACATTTTGCATTCAAAATTTGTTGGTATTGGTTGCCAATACAATTTCTAAGCTTAAAGTTAATTGAGCAGAATTTTCAGTTTTCATACTTTATCTTTACTATTCCATTAGTCATTTTTGTAGTGTGAATTTGGCAAAATGATCAACATGAAAGTTGTTTCTTATTTTGTCTAGTTGAATTTCCTTTTTTGAATCACTCCATTTGAAGTTTTTTAGCTCAAGTTATGGTCCAAAAACCACAACTGGTAGGATTGGAATTTTTCTGGACTGACCATATCAACAATGCAGTGAACAGTGACTACAACTCACTTGTTGGATAGGTTCTGGTCATAATTTGGGTTAGGTTTCTTCATTAAAGTTGTTGGTCTATATCTCAACTTGTTTCTGGTAAAACTTCAGGTCAATTGGACCATTCTACACTGAGTTATGGCCAAATGAACAATGTCATTCTGCAGAAATAGACTGGAGGTCACCTGGATTGGGGCAAGCTTTTAGTCCACTTGGTTTGGTTTTATGGGCATGGCTTCTCCACCAAAGTTGTGCTATTATGTGTCTAGTTTCATGTTCAATTAGCCTTTCATCAATTGAACCTTTACAGTTCAAGTTATGGCTGCCCAAACCTGCTGGACTCATGTCCAATTCTGTAGGTCACCTAGGGCAGCCACACTAAACCTAAATCCCATCACTAAACACACTTCATTTCTTTTTTACCAATAACCAAATGGTCACTAATTGACCATCAAAATGTTCTTACACCATTATAGGAGTTAAACTCCAATTTTCTCAAAACCCTAAATTCTCAATTTCTCTACTCTTCCATTCAATGTGCTAAATGTTAAGTTCATATCAAGGGCAGCTTATATACTCATTTAATCCAAAGAAATCATCAAAACTCTAATAAATCCATGACTGCCAAAAATATAAAGTGAGTACATCAAAGGTTTTCATTTGAATTTCTTATAAATTTCAAGTTAAATCAACTTTCTAGTCATGAATTTGAAGAGAGAGGAAGATATTGGACACTAACCTTATTGAAGCTCCCACTTGAGCTTGTCAATCTTCAAGATTTCTCCCTCTAATGGCTGTCTAAATATGATTTAGGGTGTGAGGATAAATTTTAGTGAAGTGAGGATGAGGTTTTATGGTGTAAAGGGTGAGTTTTAGCAAGAAAAAGAGAAAGCTTTAATGGAGATAGTGAGGGAAAGTGGGGCTGCCGGAAATTGAAGGAGATAAGCAGAAATTTTTTTTTCAATTTTTAACTCCTTTTTGTCGTTTTTAATTGATTTAAAGGTGCTTGTTAAAAGATGATTGGTGGAGCTCTTTTTAAAGACATCATATGATGTCATAATTAAGTATTTTCTTTTATTTTCTTTTCTTCTTTTCTCAACTCATTTTCAATTCAATTTTTAGCAATAGTTATTCAAATTTTATATTATAATAATTATTTACTTAACTGGACAAGTCGGCCAAAAATCATCTCTGAAGACGAAATGACCAAAATGCCCTCCGTTTGGCTTAACGGGCCAAAATTGTCTGTACCGATTGAAAAATTGTTCTAAGTATTTTCTTGGCATTCTAATGCCATAGAAACGTCAATGACCCTTCTCTGGAGTCCCAAAAATTATTTTATGAATTTTTCCCCAGGTCTAGGGCTCCTAGTTGCGAGAACCGCAACTTCCTACTAGGTTACCCATCGCTTGGGCACTGGCTCATTTAACTTGGTTGTATTTTATTTCTAAATTTTTTCCTAAATTTTTCTTATTAATATTTAAGTTAATTATGGTTTCTCACTTTAGTTTAAATATTTTTCCAGACGTTCTAGCTGTCTGGACCGACACCGATCACCAGAACAGTAGAATGTACGGAATTGCTACAGGGGAGGGTGTTACAACTCTTCCCCTCTAATTTAAATTTTGTCCTCGAAATTTACCTGATGCAAACAGTTGAGGGAACTGTTGCCTCATCGTCTCTTCACTTTCCCATGTTGCCTCCTCGATGTTGTGGTGCCTCCAAAGCACTTTCACCAGTGGAATCTGTTTATTTCTCAACTCTTTCACTTCCCGAGCCAGGATCCGTATGGGTTCTTCTTCATATGGTAAATCTAGTTGTACTTCAATTTCTTCCATGGAGATGACATGTGAAGGATCTGAGCGGTATCTTCCTAGCATAGACACGTGGAATACATTGTGGATCTTGTCCAGCTCTGGTGGTAAAGCTAGCCTGTAAGCTACTGGTCCCACACGTTCAATGACTTCATATGGGCCAATGAACCTAGGGCTCAACTTACCTTTTCTTTCAAACCTCAGTACCTTCTTCCACGGTGACACCTTGAGGAACACTTTATCGCCAACTGCATATTCTATTTCTTTTCTCTTCAGGTCGGCATAAGATTTTTGTCTATCTGAGGCAACCTTCAAATTGGCTTTGATTAGTTTTACTTTCTCCTCAGTCTGTTTCACCAGGTCTGGCCCTACTAGTTTGTCTTCGCCCAATTCAGTCCAGCACACTGGAGTTCTACATTTCCTCCCATACAGTGCTTCATACGGGGCCATTTGGATGCTAGCTTGGTAGTTATTGTTGTATGCAAATTCTGCCAGTGGAAGATATCTATCCCAACTTCCCTCAAACTCAATGACACAACTCCTCAGCATATCCTCAAGGACCTGACATATATTTCACATTATTATTACCATTTTAGTTCAATATGTGTATTAGTTTAATATGTTTCAATTATTTACCTGGATTACTCTTTCTGGTTGCCCATCCGTCTGAGGATGGAAAGCTGTGCTGAAGTGAAGTTGTGTACCCAAGGACTCATGCAACTTCTTCCAGAATCTCGATGTAAACCTTGGGTCTCGATCAGATATGATAGAAAGTGGAATTCCATGCAGTCTAACTATCTCATTGATATACAATTCTGCTAACTTCTACAGTGAGTAGTCAGTCCTAACTGGCAGAAAGTGTGCTCACTTCGTCAATCTATCTACTATCACCCATACTGCATCATGCTTCTTTTGGGTGAGAGGTAGACCACTTACAAAATCCATGGTGACCTGATCCCATTTCCATTCAGGTATGCGTATAGGCTGTAGCAAACCCGATGGAACTTGATGTTCTGCTTTAACTTGCTGACATGTCAAGTATTTAGTCACATAGTCAGCTATGTCCTTCTTTATACCAGGCTACCAATACTGAAGCTTCAGATCATGATACATTTTTGTACTTCCTGGGTGCATAGCATATACACTGGTGTGTGCCTCTTTTAGAATACTGGCCTTCAATTCCCCATCATCTGGTACACACAGTCTTCCTTTGTAGTATAGACACCCATCTGTTTTCACTTCATAGTCAGTTTCTTTCCCTTCTAGGATTTTTCTCATAATAGCCTTTAGCTTCTCATCTACCTTCTGCCCATCTAAAATCTGCTGTAACAGGTTTGGCCTCACTTGCAACTCAGCCAAAATAGCTCCATCTCGAACCAAAGATAGACGGGCATTCAATGATCTCAAAGCTGTGATGGATTTTCTGCTCAAAGCATCAGCAACTACATTTGCCTTCCCAGGATGGTAGTCAATTACACAATCATAGTCCTTTAGGAACTCAATCCATCGCCTCTGTCTAAGGTTGAGCTCCTTCTGGGTTGGCAAGTATTTCAGGCTTTTGTGATCTGTGTAAATGTAGCACTTTTCACCATAAAAGTAATGCCTCCATATCTTCAGTACAAAGATAATTGCTACAAGTTCTAAATCATGGGTAGGGTAATTCTGTTCATGTGGCCTTAGCTGCCTGGAAGCATAAGCGACCACCTTCCCCTCTTGCATCAATACACACCCTAACCCATTATGAGAGGCATCACTGTAGACCACAAAGTCCTTTCCTGACATCTTGGTGTGCTGCTGGTGCCTCTATCAACATAGCCTTTAACTTCTCGAAACTAGTCTGACACTTATCATTCCAGTCAAATCTGACATTCTTATGTAACAACTTGGTCATTGGAGCAGCTATTAAGGAAAATCCCTTCACAAATCTCCTGTAATATCCAGCTAGCCCCAAGAAGCTTCTGACCTCAGTTGTATTTCTGGGAGGCTTTCATTCCATCACTACTTCTATTTTCTTGGGATCCACCCTAATCCCATCAGCTGACACTATGTGTCCAAGGAATGCAATCTCATTCAACCAGAAGTCACACTTGGACAACTTAGCATATAGCTTCTTTTCTCTCAGGGTTTGCAGAACAATCCTCAAATGCTCATCATGTTCTTCACTGGTCTTGGAATACACCAAAATATCATCAATAAAGACCACTACGAACTGATATAGGTATGGATGGAAGATACGGTTCATAAGGTCCATGAATGCTGCTGGTGCATTTGTTAGGCCAAAGGGCATCACCAAAAACTCATAATGCCCATACTGAGTCCTAAATGCAGTCTTTAGCACATCTGCATCTTTCACTCTCAACTAATGATACCCTGATCTGAGATCAATTTTGAAAAATACTCCTGCTCCCTTCAACTGATCAAACAGATCATCAATTCTAGGTAATGGATACTTATTCTTCACAGTCACTTTATTCAACTGCCGATAATCAATGCATAACCTCAAAGTCCCATCCTTCTTTTTCACAAGTAGCACTGGAGCTCCCCATGGTGACACACTGGGGCATATGAACCCCTTATCCAATAACTCCTGTAACTGGATTTTCAGTTCCTTCAATTCTGTGGGCGCCATCCTATAAGGAGCAATAGAGATTGGTGCTGTAATCTCATTACCCTTAGGAGTTTTCAAAGAAATCCTCTTCAGTTTACAATCAACCATTGCCTGATGACGTGACAACTAGTCCATTCCCAAAATCACGTCAAACTCATGGAAAGGCAACTCAATCAGGTTTGCCAAGAATTCATACTCCTGAATCCTTAACGGGCAATCCTTGTACACTTTGTTCACCACTACACTATGGCCCAATGGATTAGTAACCAGAATGTCTTGGTCACTCTCCCCTACTAGTATTCCCCTTTCTACGGGTAGGTTGATGCAAATGTATGAATGAGTGGATCCTGGATCCACCAATGCATGCACAGATGTATTGTAGAGGGAGAACGTACCCCTGATGACGTCCGGGGCATCTTGCACCTCTTGAGCTCTCATGGCATAGGCTCTGGCAGGTGGTCTGCCCTCAGGCCTCTCTATTGGCTTAGATGCAGGCCTCTGTGATGGTCCCACTGCATCAGATTTGCCAGATTTCCTACCCCTTTGTGGTGCAGGAGCAGGTCTGTCTGCTTGTGTTGGAGCAGCTATAGTGGTTCTACGTGGACAGTTCCTCAGCTGATGCTCTATCGACCCACACCTTATGCAGGCACCAGTCACACTCCAACACTCCCCCTTATGCCATTTCAGACAATGTGGACATGCAGAAGATGCTGGGGCTGGTCCCCTAAACCTCGTCCCTGGAGAGCTGCCCACTGATGGTGTGGACTGACCTCTCCTAGGGGTGAACTATGGCCTGGGCCCCTGAGACTGACCCTGACCTTGTGGTTGACCTGAACTCTGTGCAGGTGGACCTTTGAACTTCTTCCCAGGTGTAAGAGATGAACTAGACTGACCCGGGCCCCTCTTCTGCTGTCTCTCTCTTGTGGTCTGCTCACTTATTCTAACCTTTTCAACTTTTATTGCAGCTTCCACTAACTTGGTGAAGTCGGTGATTCCCAAGGCAGTAATCATAATCTTTATGTTGTCATTTAATCCCTCTTCAAATCTCTTACACCTTTTGGCCTCATTAGGGACTATCTCCCTTCCGTAGCGGCTCAATCTGACAAATTCCTTTTCATACTCTTCCACTGTCAACTGTCTCTGCCTCAGGTTAATGAACTCTCTTCTTCTCTCTTCCAGGTATACACTACCCACATATTTCTTCTTAAATTCTGAGAGGAAGAAGTCCCAAGTTATTACTTCTGGTTGCACTTCACTAGACACCGTATCCCACCATTCATATGCATCATCTTGCAACAGAGATATGGCAGCTTCTAGGTTTTGGTTTGGAGTGCAATGGAGTTGTTTTAAAAGCCTTCCTGTTTTGTTCAACCAATTTTTAGCTGCAACAGAATCATCTTCTCTCTTGCCAAAGAAATCCACTACTCCAAATTTTCTTAGTCTTTCCAGGTGTGATTTCTGCTGTGGAGGTGGTGGTGGTGGTGGCATTACCCCAGCCATTTGTTTGAAGAATTTGGCCATTTGCTGGAACACGACCTGTGGAGGCTAAGCAGGCTCTGTTGGAGCTGGTGGAGCTAGTTCTCCCCTATCCCCAGTCTCAGCTACTGCAAGTGGAGTATGACTCTCCACTTCCTCCTCAACTGCCCTCTGAGATGTGGGGTCCATATCCTAATCAAAATAACAAAGACAAACATATCTGCATTAGTGTCACCTCGACTCTTACAAATACAATGCATGGTATGGACTTAATCTAGGCCTAGAAACGCCTAAACCGTGCTCTGATACCACTAAATGTGACACCCTTTAACCGTCTACAGTGTAGCCGAGCAAGATATGCCACGTAGTGTATCAGAACACCCTATTTTAATTCAATCATTTTTTTTCCTAATATTTTTTTTGTTTTTTTTTTTCATAGTTATGAAGTAAAATTTATGAAATATAATTCATTTAAATCATTTGTTGAAATTATAATTTATTTGAGGTTTCGAAAATTTTATAGAAACTTCGGTAGAGTACCGGCTAAAAATGGAGAAAACAGTTCTTCGGAACCTGTGAAAAACACTTCCAAAATTTTCAACCAATCCCAAACTCCATTTCACCTTCAAAATCTCAATATTTTTTCAACAACATTTACATTTCTCAATCATTCATTTCTCATGGTATTAATATACAAGCAATAAATAAATACTCAATTTTCCATTCATAAACACAATTTTCACTATTTACATTAACATCAAAATACATTACATAAGTCTCAATTACACAATAGAAAATAAAAGTTAGTTACAAAATACCAAAATGAAACCTAGTGTCCTACCAATGCACTGAAGATGGTGAGGTGACATGGACACTATGCAGAGCTGCAGAAGGTCTCATCCAGTCTGTGGTCTACTGGGCTCTTAATCAGTATCTCAAGAACCTACCCGTGGCAAAAGCAACGCGCTAAGCAATAATGCTTAGTGGTGCCAATAATAAAATAAAAAGAAATAACAGAAAATAAATATGCAGTGAATGTATTGATGTCTCATTGCAAATAAATTTTCGATGAGTATTTATAGTCGTACTTATTTTGTACTGGTTATATTCATTATTTTATTAAATTTATCCACTTTTATTTTTGGTTGCCCAAGTAACCTATACTGGACGACTGGACTGGATAAATGGGTAAACTGGCACTGGGTATCAAGTACCTCGGGCCGTCACACCATCGGTCACATATGTGTCTCCCGGTGTGCAACAGAATAGCTAATAAGCTGTAATAACATTAGGCACAAGGCCAAGTATCAACATAATGTCAGAATGGTTAAAAGCCATGAAATCATAGAATGGCATAATGCCATGTACAGTACTGCTAACTGAACCCTATTGGCACGCCAAGCTATCCAAACTAATCTTGTTAGGTATACTAGGGCATTTTACACTTTTGAGTTTTACAATTTTTGAATTTCAAGTTTTGGTGTTACTATTCACTTCATTAGTCAACCAAAATATTGACTTTTGCATAGACAATAGGTACATTGGTTTTAATACTCTCAACATACCACATTTTGCTTTCAAAATTTATTGGTATTGGTAGCCAATACCATTTCTAAGCTTAAAGTTAATTGAGCAGAATTTTTAGTTTCATACCTTATCATTACTATTCCATTAGTTATTTTTGCAGTGGGAATTGGGCAAAATGATCAACATGAAAGTTGTTACTTATTTTGTCTAGTTGAATTTCCTTTTTTGAATTACTACATTTGGAGTTTTGTAACTCAAGTTATGGTCCAAAAACCACAACTGGCCGGATTGGAATTTTTCTGGACTGACCATATCTATAGTGCAGTGAATAGTGACTGTAACTCACTTGTTGGATAGGTTATAGTCATAATTTGGGTTAGGTTTCTTCAAGAAAGTTGTTGGTATATATCTCAACTTGTTGCTGGTAAAACTTCAGGTCAATTGGACCATTCTACACTAAGTTATGGCCAAATGAGCAATCACTATTCATTTGGTCATTCTGCATAAATAGACTGCAAGTCATCCGGATTGGGGCAAGCTTTTGGTCCACTTGGTTTGGTTTTGTGGGCATGGTTTCTTCACCAAAGTTGTGCCATTATGTGTCTGGTTTTATGTGCAATTGGCCTTGCACCAATTGAACCTCAACAGTTCAAGTTATGGCTGCCCAAACCTGCTGGACTCATGTCCAATTCTGCAGGTCACCTAAGCCAGCCACACTAAACCTAAATCCCATCACTAAACACACTTCATTTCTTGTTTACCAATAACCAAATGGTCACTAATTGACCATTAAAATGTTCCTACACCATTATAGGAGCTAAACTCCAATTTGCTCAAAACCCTAAATTCTTAATTTCTCTACTCTTCCATTCAATGTGCAAAATGTTAAGTTCATATCAGTGGCAGCTTATATACTCATTTAATCCAAAGAAATCATCAAAACTCTAATAAATCCATGGCTGCCAAAAATATAAAGTGAGTACATCAAAGGTTTTCATTTGAATTTCTTATAAATTTCAAGTTAAATCAACTTTCTAGTCATGAATTTAATGAGAGAGGAAGATATTGGACACTAACCTTATTAAAGCTCCCACTTGAGCTTGTCAATCTTCAAGATTTCTCCCTCTAATGGCTGTTTAAATATGATTTAGGGTGTGAGGATAAATTTTAGTGAAGTGAGGATGAGGTTTTATGGTGTAAAGGGTGAGGTTTTAGCAAGGAAAAGAGAAAGCTTTAATGGAGATAGTGAGGGAAAGAGAGGCTGCCAGAAATTGAAGGAGATGAGTAGAAATTTTTTTTTCAATTTTTAACTCCTTTTTGTCCTTTTTAATTGATTTAAAGGTGCTTGTTAAAAGATGATTGGTGGAGCTCTTTTTAAAGACATCATATGATGTCATAATTAAGTATTTTCTTTCATTTTCTTTTCTTCTTTTCTCAACTTATTTTCAATTCAATTTTTAGCAATATTTATTCACATTTTATATTATAATAATTATTTACTTAACTGGACAAGTCGGCCAAAAATCATCTCTGAAGACGAAATGACAAAAATGCCCTCCGTTTGGCTTAACAGGCCAAAATTGTCTGTACCGATTGAAAAAATTTTCTAAGTATTTTCTTGGCATTCTAATGCCATAGAAACCTCAATGACCCTTCTCTGGAGTCCCAAAAATTATTTTATGAATTTTCTCCCAGGTCTAGGGCTCCCAGTTGTGAGAACCGTAACTTCCTACTAGGTTACCCATCGCTTGGGCACCGGCTCATTTAACTTGGTTGTATTTTATTTCTAAAATTTTTCCTAAATTTTTCTTATTAATATTTGAGTTAATTATGGTTCCTCACTTTAGTTTAAATATTTTTTCAGATGTTCTAGCTGTCCGGACTGACACCGATCACCGGAACAGTAGAATGTACGGAATTGCTACAGGGAGGGTGTTACATATGGAATCCTGGCCATCTTATCTCTTTCTTCAGGTGTCTTTGGAGACATCTCTTTAGAAAGATGGATACCATGTCTCACTGGTAACAATCCTCTCTTGGAATCAAGCATGTTAAACCTCTTTAACACCTTTTCCAAGTATAGACTTTGGGATAAACCAATTATTATTTTTGCTCTATCTCTATAGATGCGAATCCTAAGAATATAGGTTGCCTCCCCTAAGTCTTTCATGGAGAATGTATTTGACAACCATACCTTTACAGTTGTCAACATACCTGTGTCATTACCCTTCAATAATATATCATCCACATATAAGACAAGGAAAGTGATAGCACTGTTACTAACCTTCTTATATACATATGGCTCATCCTCATTTTTGATAAAACCAAATGATTTAATAGCTTCATCAAAACAGATGTTCCAACTCCTCGAGGCTTGCTTCAACCCATAAATGGATCGCTTTAGCTTGCATACCTTGGAACTATCTTGGGATTCAAAACCCCTAGGTTGTTCCATGAAAATGTTTTCTTCAATATATCCATTGAGAAAAGCTATTTTGACATCCATCTACCAAATCTCATAATCATAGCATGTAGCTATTGCTAATAGAATCCTAATTGATTTAAGCATGGCAACAGGTGAGAAAGTCTCCTCATCGTCGATTCCTTGCCTTTGGCGAAACCCTTTCGCTACTAGTCTTTCCTTATAGGTGTCTACCTTTCCATTAGAACCAATTTTCTTCTTGAAAACCCATTTGTTCCCTATAGGTACAATACCTTCAGGTGGGTCAACAAAATCCCAATCTTGATTCTTATACATAGAATCAATTTCAGATTTCATAACATCAATCCATTTTGAAGAGTCTATATCTGATATAGCTTCTTCATAGGTAAGTGGATCATCTCCATGATCTACTTCTTAAGTAGACAACTCTTATTCTTCTTCATGAAGGAAACCATATCTCACTGGTGGGTGAGATACCCTGGTTTTTTTACGAGGAATAGCTGTAGATGTTTCATTAATGGGTATAGGTTGACTAGATGGATCTATATTCATCTGATCTATTGGTTGGTCATAATTCTCCAATTTCAACTCTATTTGCCTTCCTTTGCCTCCTTCTTGAACAAACTATTGTTCAAGAAATGTGTCATCTCTACTCACCACAACCTTTTGTGATGTAGGCAAATAAAAATAATATCCAAAACTATCTTTTGGATATCCAACAAATCTACCTTTTTCTGATATGGTTTCCAATTTATCAGTGTTCAGCATTTTGATATAAGCTGGACATCCCCAAATCTTAATATGCTTAAGACTTGATTTTCTTCCATGCCATATCTCATAAGGTGTGGAAAAAACTGATTTTGTTGTAATCCTATTCAGAATATACAAAGCTGATTCTAAAGTAAATCCCCAAAAGGAGATTGGCATATCAGTATAGCTCATCATATTACGTACGATATCCAATAGGGTACGATTTCTTCTTTCAGATACACCATTCAGCTGTGGCGTTCCTAAAGGTTTCAGCTGAGAAACAATGCCGTACTCTCTCAAGTATTCATCAAATTTAGTACTTAAATATTCACCTCCACGATCTGATCTAAGAGCTTTAATACTCTTTCCTGTTTGATTTTCTACTTCAGATTTAAATTCTTTGAACTTTTCAAAGGATTCATGTTTGTATTTCATCAAATACAAATACCCTTACCTTGATTTATCATTAGTAAAGGTAATAAAATAATGAAAACCACCTCTAGCCATTTCCTTAAATGGACCACATACATCACTATGTATTAGCTCTAAAATATTTTTAGCCCTTAGCCTTTGTCCAACAAAGGGTGATCTAGTAATTTTGCCCTAAAGGCAAGATTCACAAGTTGGAGTAGGCTCAAAGCCCAATGAGGATAGAATCCCCATTTTTTCCAATTTTGCAATCCTATCTTCTGCAACATGATATAACCTTCAGTGCCAAATATATTTTGAACTTGAGTTGGTTTTCACCATAGCATTGCATTCATTTAGATCACTTGCATTCATTTTGTGTTTGTCATTATTATCTAAATAATAAAGACCTTCATTCATATAACCCGAACTAATATATTTATTTCCAAAATAAATATTGCAAATATCATCTGTGAATTGAAATTCATAGCCATTTCTAGTCAAACTTGATATAAAAATGATGTTCTTAAAAGCATCAGGTACATATAAAATATTATCCAAACATAAAACATGTCCAGACATGTAAAAAGATTTAGATCCTATGGCTAAAGCTTCAACAGTTGAGCCATTACCAATCCAGAGTCTAACATCTCGAGAATGCAAGCTGCTACTATTTGCTAGTTCCTGCATATCATTAGAAATGTGAGAACTGGCACCAGTATCTAAAACCCAAGCTGTAGATGAACTATGAGTATCATCAGAATCTAAATAAGAAGATATGGACATACCTTCCGAAGGTTTATCCTTCTTGTCCTTCAGAGAAGTAAGATACTCTGAGCAGTTCATTTTCCAGTGCCCATCCTTCTGGCAGTGGAAACACTTTCCTTTGCCTCCATCAGCTTTAGTCTTCCCTTTATGTTTAGCTATTTTCTTAGAAGAACCAGGAATCTGAGGTTTCTTTTTCTTATTGCCCTTCTTCTTGTTGGACTTTCCAACATAAGAAGATGCAATCAAAGCAACCTCTTTTCCTTTATTGCCCGGCATATTCTTTTGGGTAATAACCAGCATGTTGAGTAAATCAGCTAAGGTGCATTCCTGTTTAGTCATATGGAAATTTGTCACAAAATTCCCAAAAGACTCAGGAAGGGACTAAAGAATCAAATCCGTCTGTAGTTAGAAATCCATGTTGAAGTCAAGATGTTCCAACTGCTCAATCAGCCTAATCATCTTGTGGATATGATCCCTAACATTCTATCCCTCAAACATCCTCATGCGGAACAACTGCCTAGATATCTCATACCTGGCATTCCTGCTGTGCCCACCATACAACTCTTGTAGGTGAAGGAGGATCTCACTCACACTTTGCATGTTCTCATGCTGCTTCTGTAACTCATTACTCATGGAAGCAAGCATGTAACACTTAGCTCTCATGTCATGCTCTTTCCACTTGTCCAAAGTTTCATGTTCCTCTTGTGTGGCCTCTGGAGGTAAGGGACCAGGAATATTTAAATCTAGAACACATCCTATATTTCAAGGTTCAGGATAAGTTTCAAATTTCTTAGCCAATCAGAGAGATTAGGTCCTGTCAACCTATTGTGATCAAGTATGTTTTCAAGGATATTGGATGGTGGTCGTTGTTATGTGCTCATTATTATCAGAAAATTAGCTGTAAAAAATAACCAGATTAATTAGTAAATGTATCAAGTAATTAACCAAAATGATTATGGTCTTTTAATCAAATTGGTCCTCCCACTAACTTAGCGAATCCTACACGTCCAAAGTAGAAAACGGAAATCCTAGTTGGATGGATTTCTAGTGAGTGATTGAATTCTTATAATTCTATTGATCATCCTCAGGTACATCCGTTATTGGAATTACAATAAACTATAAGTGAGCAACTCCTTGCCCATCACATATCATGTGAGGTTCAATCCTTTACCTAGACCCTAATGCTCAAAAATCTCAGGTACATCCACTATTGACTTGTCTTGCATTAGTTAAGTTGATCCCATTGAGCCAGTAATTGTAACACCCTAGGCAAATCCCAAATTGGCAAAACACGGGAGAGATGCTAGGTTTAAAAGTTGGTGGTTTGTAACCCCTGGTGACACGTTTTAAAATCGTGAGGGCTTTGGCCCAGAGCGGACCATATCACTAGTGGGCCGGGCCATTACATTTGTGGTATCAGAGCCGCTCAGCGTGCAACCTTGAGTGATGGTGGGGCAAACCTCAGCGAGGACGCTGAGTCCCATAAGGGGGGTGGATTGTAACACCCTAGGTAAATCCCACATCGGCAAAACACGGGAGAGATGCTGAGTTTATAAGTTAGTGGTTCGTAACCCCTAGTGACGCATTTTAAAACTGTGAGGGCTTCAGCCCAGAGCGGACAATATCACTAGTGGGCCGAGCCATTACATTTGATATCAGAGCCGCTCGCGTGTCCTCTTGGGCGATAGTGGGGCGAACCTCAGCGAGGACGCTGAGTCCCGAAAGGGGAGGAGAAAGGTCCCTTAGGCAAATCCCACATCTACTAAGCACGGAGATGGTCTTGGGTTCAAAAAGTAATGATATATAAGATGGGGGAACTAATCACAAGAGGTGCCTTTTGGTGGAATGGCCTGGAGAGTTGGAAGAAATCCAGGGTTAAGCGTGCTCGCTTGAGAGAAATCCTAGGATGGGTGACCTCTTGGGAAGTTCTCCATTCCACCTATGGGACAAAACCTTGAGGCTTATGGCCAAAGTGAACAATTCCTCTAGTGGTTAGAGCCCGATCATTACAGTAATTATGCAAATAATTTTAATGTCCTCAGGTACATCCAATATTGGCCACCAAACCATTTACATATTTACAACATCTCATGCTTAACAATTATTCTTAAGAAAATCTCTTAAATTAATTGCATCTTATGCAACTATTTAAAATTTTTTAAAATAATTGCCCCAATGGAGGGCCCATGTTATAATTACTTTAATTATAGCATTTCCAACTTAATCATTTGTTTGGAAGATTTTATGGTCATCCTAATTACTATTAAGGTCTCACTTTGCACATTATCCATTTAGCATGCATATATCATATAATTGCATACATTCCCATACATCTCATGCATTCATGGATAAGCAATAAATATGGTATGATCATGGACTTTCTAATAGATTCAATTCTGAGCCACCAAGAATTGAATCAGGGCATTTCTAGGTGCATTTCATTCATTCATTTTACAAGAGTTGCTGAAGGAGTGCATAATCAACACTTGATCTTGAATTCCTCCTACTGGTCCCACTAATGCTTTTGACCTCCTTGAACTTCTTGCAATCCAATATTACATAGTAATCCTTGGCATACCAAGGCGAATTTACAATAACTTAAAAAAATGAAATTACAATCCAAAAATTATTACAACCTTAATAATACATGCCCAAAATAAATTAAAATAAATTAATTAATTTACAATCCCAAATAAACATAAAAGAAATAAATCAAATCACATTGGTCTTTTATAGTCCATGATCATCCATCATGCATATCACCATTTAGCAATTAAATAAAACATAAATACTTAAATTAAATTGAATATCTCATATTCAACTTAAAAATCCAGATTTGAATATGATTCAAATAAATTTAAAAATTCAGATTTGAATCTTATTCAAACAAATTTAAAAAATTCAGATTTGAATCACATTCAAACAACCTTAAAAATTCAGATTTAAATCACATTCAAACAATTTTAAAAAAATCAAATTTGAATCATATTCAAACAATTTTTAAAAATTCAGATCTGAATATTATTTAAACAACTTAAAAAAATCAAATTTAAATATGATTCAAACAACTTTAAAAATTCATATTTGAATCACATTCAAACAACTTTTAAAATTCATATTTGAATCGCATTCAAGCAATTTTTAAAATTCTGATTTGAATTAAAATTTAATTGTGTGATTAAAATTCTAATTAAACAATTTAATTAGACATAGGATGAGCTTTTAGATCATACAGCAATTGCAAATTAAAAAGCCAAACCTTTGCACCACCCATCAAGCCAAACCATGCGCACCATTGATGGGGTTCTTCAAGCATGCTGCCACACATCCATTGCAACCACCAATGGATAAATCATCTCATGATCAAAACACACAATTAAATCATATAATCAAGAATCTAAATGACAAATATAGTGGCTCTGATACCAATTGAAGGAGCGAAAGCGCGAAAAACACAAGTTTATACCATTGAATTAAAAAATTTTCACCTAGGATCACATGCATCATGCAAGATTTATTTTTATCTATTTGATTTCAATGATAAACAACATATAAAACTCTATTAATATGTTTTTGGATATGTATTTGCCATTTAAGATTTTAGAATTAATCAGATTAATTTTAGAACCCTAGATTAAATCAAGAACAAACACACTAACCTCTTGATGCACTGCAGTGTATTTGTGCCTTTGAGATTCGTCTTCAGGATACCAAATGTCACACCTTACCCCTCTGTAAGGCATGACATGTTCCCGTAGAATACCTAATGAACTACTAAACTTCACTTACCGATAATTCATTAAGTACACTATAAGGGATTTTAAAACTATTTTCTTACATTTTGGAAGTGGTGAGCATTTTGGTAGGAATTAAAATCATTTATTCAAAGCTTATAAACTAGTAAAAAATTTTATCCATTTTAATTTTGCCTCAAATTTTATAAAAATTTTGACAGAGTTCCGTCTGTATTTTGAGAAAACAGTTCTTCAAATACCTGAAAAAAACACTTCCAATAAATTTTTCACAATTCCCAACCTCCAAATAATCTCAAGTCAACTCAATTCAATCCACTTCAAAATAATTTCACAATCCAATCAAAGTTTATCATCTCAAAATATTTCATTACTTCATTCACAATGCATAAAGTATGAAATTCACAAGTACAAATCTTAATTTACAAAAAGAAGTTCCAAAAATAATATTATTATAATTTATTATACAACTGCTCAACTTTACATTGATACATAAAACATGGCAATATTTACATCAAATAACTACAAGGATATAAAACAATACCTGTACAAAAATATCAGTGTAGTCCTTAATATCAGTAGCAGCTCACTCTGCTGGTTTCTCCTTGCTCTTATCTGCGACAGCAAAATAAGCTATCGCTGAGTATAAAAATACTCAGTGGTGCACAATAAAAATTTGAAATACAATACATAAATCATTCATTAACAAAACATAATTTAAATATTTCTCAATCACATTTCACAAATTATCAAAACTCATAATAACACAATTTAGTCAAATAATTTAATAAACACAGTGTTGCCAAGTCATACAAAACTTAAGCCATAACACAAAATTTCCAATCAATGCCGTGTTGTACACCACGACAAAGCAATCTACAACCTCACTAATCGAAATCAATGAGGGAGGTGGCTAGCTAGCTAATGAGTACTCATCCGATCTATAACCTCAACTGGTAAACCAGAGAGGGAGGAAAAATAATCGATCTCACTCCATAAATGGAGGAGGAATAATAAGGCACTGTCATGCTAAGCGTGAACACAAAATTAATTCAAAATAATTTAATCAAATAATCTGTGAGAAATCTGATCAATTTCCAAAGTCATATTTATGATCATAAAATGGCAACACAATACATAATTAATCGCAGAAGTCAAATTTTTGAGAATAAAATATTTAAACAAGAATTATTGTGCACAGGCCTGACGTGAATCGTCTCTAGGCCATGACTCAGTCTCTCAGACCTTCCAAGTCTTTTTCAGCTGAAACACATAGTTTTACAGTGTTTCAGTACCATAACTTAGCATAAATCCAAAAATAAATTGAATTTCACTTTTATCTAGCTTATATCTGTTAAACTCGACGTTCTTGAAATTTTTATGTTTCGAGTTACTATTCACTACACTATTCAAGTTAAATTGTTGACTTTCTAAGGATTAATAGGTATGGAAACTCCAACTTTACCTACATACCACATTTTGGTCATCAAACTTGTTGGTTTCGGTCATTTTCTCAAAACTTAAGTCTTTTAAGCAAAATTGCCAATTTTCAGTTTTGGTGCCTTAGGTTGTACTGTTCCATTTGGTCACTTTACTGTTAGAATTTGGCAAAACTTTCTTCATAGAAAATGTTCCCTAATGTCTTAAGTTTATTCTCCTTTTTGAATCACCCTAATTGGAGTTTTGTAGCTCAAGTTATAGCCATTTAAACCATGGCTGCTGGATTAGATTCAACCCAAAATTCTGGGCAATTTTTGGTGTTGGCAGTTTTGGGTCACCAAATTGGGGTGGCTAAATGACTTGGTTAATGGCATAATTTGGGTTTGTGTTCTTCATGAAAGTTTTAGGTCTATATCTCATCTAACAACTGGTAAAATTTCAGATCATTTAGATCTGCCTAGCTCAAGTTATGACCAAATGAACAAATACTGTTCATTTAGTCAGTTTGTACAGGACAGATTGCAATTTTCCAACTTTGGTCAATTTGTTCACTAGGTTTTGGTCACTTTTTGGGTATGCTTCCTAAATGAAAATTGTGTCATTTAGTGTCTATTTTCATTCCCAATTGATCTCATACCAATTGGACTTGTAAAATTTTATTTTTGGTCCTTCAAAGATAACCTAGTCATGCTGCTCAATTTGAATTTGGCTTTGATTCAAACACTTCTAACACACTTAATTAGGTCACAAATGACCATTTCCCACTTCACATTAGGTCAAAGACACCATTTACAAGTTTCTCACATTTTTGTCTCTAACCCTAAGTGTCCCAAAACCCTAACTTACTAACTTGTTGCATTTAACCACATTTAAGCATACCAATCTCATTAGCACATCCATACAAACTTGCCTACCATTTAATTTCAATCAAAACTCAAACATATGCATAGTAGTCCAAGCTGGCCGAAATTCAGTTTAGTCCCTCATCAAATTTTTCTTTTCATTTTAAGTTTATTTATATGTTCTTGATGCTATACACACACTAATTAAACTAAAAATTTGAAGTTTGCATTACTAACCTTAGGTGAAGTCTTTGATCTTCACTTCCTCTCAATTTTCTTCAATTCTTCTCCTTCTAATCTTCCTTCCAAGATTTACTTATAATTTTTCTTCAAGAAAATTAAAGGATTTATGGTAGAATTAATGTTTAGAAAGCTTAAAAATAAGCTTTTATGGAGGAAAAATTTGAGAGAGAACTTGGGAGAGAGAGAGGCGGCAACACTAGGGAAGAAGATGACCTTGTTTATTTTTTTTTCTTTTCTTTTCTTTTCTTTTATCTTTTTATGTCTTAGGAAGACCCAAAAATCCATTTAATCAAATTATTAATTATGGGATTTATTAACCCAAAAATCCATGATGTCATGCATGATGTCATATCCCTACAGCCTTTTCATTTTCTCTTCTTTTTTTTATTTATTTTTCTATTAGTTTTTTAATTTAATTCTCGATTCCAAAATTTTCCTTTCTCTGATTTTATTTGACAGTTAGGTCAGGAGTCAGCTCTCGGGGTCAATTGACCAAATTGCCCCTCGCCGGTTCAACCCGGTTTGCAAATAATTCAATATTTCTTTCGGCTCCCTGACCTAATTATTTGACTGGCTTAACAGTTCTTCTTCATGATTTTCTCTTTTCCACTATGTTCGTAATGGTCCTAAGGACCGTGGCGTCACATTTTATGATTCAAAATTTGAGTTTAAAATGACTACGCAGTCCTTCCCGAGAAGGTCACCCATCGCTGTGACTCTCGGCTCGTTTAACTTCTTATGTTCTGTTCTTCTTTTTTATAATTACTAATTGGTAATTACTAATTATTTGTGTATGGGAGGCAGCAGCTTGTATGTTTTATTTTTTCATAACAACACTTATATAGCTAGGTCACCACTTAAACCCTTGCCACATGTCACCCTTTGATTGGTTCTAAGTTTAATTGACCCAATCACATTGTGCCAAGTGCCAAACCTATATTTAATCTTAATTTTAATCATCTTATATGATTAAAAGACATTTGGCAAGCTTATGTGTAATGCCATGTGTCACCATCTCATGGTGCCACATGTCACCCTGTGAAATGACCAAATGACCCTATGTCTTAATTTTGAGTTCTTAACCCAAAATAATTATTTCTCTTCTTCTAATCAATTTATATAAAATATAAATTAATTAATTAATCTCTATTAATTAATTTCTCATTAATTAAATTCATATTTAAACACTATAAATATAAATTTAACTTATACTATACATCCAATAATCTAGATTTTTCAAGTCATGCTAGGGACTTTGCAATCTAATTGCAAAACCAAACATATTTAATTAATCAATTAAACTCTTTAATTAATTAATTAAATTATATTTAATTAGGTGATAACTTGTGTATGTGTGTGACTTACTAGGCTCATCACTAATTGGCAATGAGATATGATATTAACTCTTAATATCATCAGAACTCTTTCTTACCATAAATGATTTCTCTAAATCATTTTACGCACCTCATAGACCATGGTTAACACCAAGCATAGCATGCCATGGCCACCCAATTAGTAATAAGGTTTACCTTAAATGAACTTATAATCATATGTTACCATGCACTGGAATCTCTCTGTTACAAAATCCCAACTCAAGCTAGAGTGTAACACCTTAGGCAAATCCCACATCGGCAAAACACGGGAGAGATGCTGGGTTTATAAGTTTGTGGCTCGTAACCCCTAGTGACGCGTTTTAAAACCATGAGGGCTTCAGCTCAGAGCGGACAATATCACTAGTGCGTGATCAGCAAAAGAGGAAATTTGGACAGTCTAGTAATAAGAGGCCGAGAGAACAGTTAAGTCAGACATCTGAGCAAAGTAGGAGATCCAGACTGTAACACCCTCCCTGTTTTGTACATTCTACTATTCCGGTGATCGGTGTCGGTCCGGACAGCTAGAATGTCTGGAAAAATATTTAAACTAAAGTGAGGAACTATAATTAACTCAAATATTAATAAGAAAAATTTAGGAAAATTTTAGAAATAAAATACAACCAAGTTAAATGAGTCGGTGCCCTAGCGATGGGTAACCTAGTGAGAAGTTGCGGTTCTCGCAACTAGGAGCCCTAGACCCAGGGGAAAAATTATAAAATAATTTTTGGGACTCCAGAGAAGGGTCACTGAGGTTCCTATGGCATTAGAATTCCAAGGAAATATTTAGAAAAAATTTTCAATTGGTACAAACAATTTTGGCCCGTTAAGCCAAACGGAGGGCATTTTGGTCATTTCGCCTTCAGAGGTGATTTTTGGCCGACTTGTCCAGTTAAGTAAATAATTATTATGACATAAAATGTGAATAAATATCACTAAAAATTGAATTGAAAATGAGTAGAAAAGAAAAGAGAAAAAAAATGAATTAAATGGGAATTTATGACATCACATGATGTCATTAGTGTGCCTTCACCCACTCAAGTGTTGACACATGGCATAAATGTGTTTAAAAGAGACAAATGGGCTGAAAATTGAGAGAAAAAAATCAGATTTCTATTTCTTATTCTTCCTTGCCGTGAACCATTCTTCCCTAACCTCCATGGACAAGCTTTTTCAAGCTTGATTTTCCCTAGCTTCCACACCCTAAAAGCCCTAGTTGTCTTCACAAAAAAAATTTACCCCACACCTTGAGGAAGCTTTGGGCAGCAAAATTTTGAAGAAAAATTAAAGTTTTGGTTGGCTTGGATTTGAGCTAAAGGAGGTTAGTGACCAAAACCTTAAATTTCAATTCAATTTCATGTTTAAGCACTATATTGGTGATTAAATCACAAAGAAACTTAATGAAAGACATTGGTATGCCATCCCTTATTTTTAGCAGCCATGGTTAGGGTTTGATGGTGTTGAATTTAATGAAGTTAAAAGGGTATTAGGGCTGCCCACAATATGTATTTGCTAAGTAGATTGATGAAATAAAGTGAAAATGCATGATTTTGAAATTGTTGAGTTAGGGTTTGGGTTGAAAAATGAGATTTGATCCTGTGATGATAGAAGTAGGTTTTAATGGTTAATTAGTAACCATTTGGTTTGGTTTGAACCAGAAATGAAGTGAATTGGATTGTGGGATTTGAGGTTGGAGAGGCTGCCTTGTGTAACCTGCAGGTTTGGCTATGAGTCCAGCCTGTTTGGACAGCCATAACTTGAATTGTAGAGGTTCAATTGGTGTTTGGCCAATTGTACATGAAACTAGACACATAATGGCACAACTTTGATGAAGAAACCATGCCCAGAAAACCAAAACAACTTGACCAAAAGTTTGCCCTAATCCGGGTGACCTACAATCTGCTTGGGCAAAATGACCAAATGAACAGTGTTTGGTCATTTGGCCATAACTCAATGTAGAAAGGTCCAATTGACCTGAAATTTTACCAGTAACAAGGTGACATATAGGCCAACAACTTTCATGAAGAAACCTGACCCAAATTATGACCATAACCTAGTCAAATTGCCAACCAAACTTGAGTCACCAAATCTGGCAGAACCAGTTTTGCCCAGAAATTTGGAATCTGTCCAATTCGGCCAGTTATGGCATTTAAGCCATAACTTAAGCTACAAAACTCCAAATAGAGTGATTCAAAAAAATAAATTCATCTAGACAAAATAAGGAACAACTTTCATATTGATCACTTTTCCAAATTTCCACTGCAAATATGACTAATGGAACAGTAAAGACAAAGCATGAAAACTAAAATTTTTGTCTAATTATCATTAAGCTTAGAGATGTGGTTTAAATGCAAAATGTGGTTTATTGATGATAATTAAACTAATTTACCTATTATCAATGCAAAAGTCAACATTTTGGTTGACTAGTGAAATGAATAGTAGTCATAAAAATTTCAATTTCAAAGAATTACACAAATAAAAAGTGTTAAATGCCCTAGTAGGCCTAATGTGATTGGTTGGATAGTTTGGCATGCCAATAGGGTTCTCATAGCGATCGCATATGGCTTTATGCCATTTTGTATTTCATGGCTTCCCATGCCATTCTGTAATATAATAGCCTTTGGCTATGATAATGAGTTATTATACTCGGGTTAAATCCCGATAATTATCACAGCTTATTAGCTGTTCTGTTGCACACCGGGAGACACAATGTGACCGATGGTGTGATGGTCCGACGTACTTAGTACCCAGTACCAGTTTACCCGTTTATCCAGTCCAGTCAACTAGTATAGGTTACTCGGGTAGTATTAATAAATTTTACCAAACTTTAATCGAATAATATTACAATAAATATTTGAAATTTAGTCCACTCAAAAATGTAAATATACATTTTGCACACATGTCTTATTTTATTTTATTTTATTTTATATTGTCACCACTAAGCAGAATTGCTTAGCGCGTCACTTTTGCCATGCGCAGGTACTGGAGACATAGCTGGGGAGTCCAGTAGGCCTCATACAGGGTGAGCCTTCATATCTGCACTCAGAGTTTAGAGTCACCTCACATTGCAGTGCATTTGGTAGGACATTAGGCCATTTTGATATTTTGATATGTTGACATTTGGTATTTTGTAACCTTCTGTAATGTATATTATAAGTTAATGTAATTATGTTTTAATGTAAGTATCTATGGAATATGTTCAGTAATAAATTGAGAATTTTTCATTGAGTGGATTGTGTTTTGAATTGAATTAAATTTTTGAGATACTGAAGTGAATTGAGAAATTGTTGAGAATATATTGGAGGTTGATTGAGAATAATGTGATGATATTATTGGGAGTATTTTTAACAGGTTCAGAAGAACTGTTTGTCCAATTTATAGCCGGCACTCTGCCGGATTTTCTATAAAATTTGCGGAAAAATTTAGATTTATCAGAAATTATAAATAAATAAATTAAAAGGGATTAATTGAAATTGAAACATGAATTGGTGTTCCGACACACTGAGTGGCATAACTTGCTCGGCTACACTGTAGACAGGTAAGGGGTGTCACATTTAGTGGTATCAGAGCATCGGTTTAGGCATTTCTGGGTCTAGATAGAGTACATACCATTGCATTGCATTTGTAAGTGTTGAGGTGACACTGATGCAGATCTGTTTGTTTTCTTATTTTGAATAGGTTATGGATCCTGCTTCGCAAAGAGCAGTTGATGAAGAGGTGGAGAGTCATGCTCCACCAAGGGCTGAGTCCAAAGGTGAGAGAATCTTCTCCACCAGCAGCTGAGGTACCTGCCCAACCTCAGTTTGCACTATTTCAGCAAATGACTGAATTCTACCGGCAAATGATGGGGGCAATTCCACCACCACAACCACTGCCACAACCTCCACCAGCAACGCAAAAATCACATATGGAGAAATTGCGAAAACATGGGGCTGTAGACTTCTTTGGGAAGAGGGAGGATGATCCCATGGCTGTAGAAAATTGGTTGGACAGAACCATCAGAGTACTGAAACAGCTAAACTGCACCCCCGAGCAGAACCTGGTGGGTGCTGTGTCCCTACTTCAGGATGATGCATATCAGTGGTGGGACACAGTGACCAGTGAGGTGCAACCTGAACGGATCACTTGGGAATTCTTCCTCACAGAGTTCAGGAAGAAATATATTAGCAAAGTGTATTTAGAGGAGCGAAGAAGGGAATTTATCAGTCTGAGACAGAGACAGTTGTCAGTAGCTGAGTATGAGCGTGAATTTGTCAGACTGAGTAGATATGGGAGGGAGATAGTCCCTACAGAGGCAGAGAGGTGCAGACGGTTTGAGGAAGGGCTCAATGACAACATCAAAGTCATGATCACAGCACTGGAGATTACGGATTTTGCTAAACTGGTAGATGCAGCATCAAAAGTGGAAAGGGTCAGAATCAATGAACAAAATAGAAGGGAAAGACAACAAAAGAGGGGTCCGGGTCAGTCCAGTGCATTTTTTGCTCCCAGTAAGAAGAGTAAGGGTCCTCCTGCTCAGAGTTTAGGACCACCACAGGTCGTGGTCGGGCCTCGGGGCCTGCATCAGCTTCACACCTAGGAGAGGCCAGCCCACACCATCAATGGGCAGCTCTCCAGGGACGGTGTTTAGGGGACCAGCCCCTGCATCTTCTGCCTATCAGTACTGTCAGAAGTAGCATAAAGGGGAGTGTTGGCGAGTGACCGGTGCATGCTTACGGTGTGGATCGACAGAACACCAGATCAAGAATTGTCCGAAAAGGACTACTATCATTCTCGCAACACAAACCGAGCACCTACTCCAGCACCACAAAGAGGTAGGAAGCCTGGTAAACCTGAGGTAGCTGGTCCATCACTGAGGCCTACATCCGAGTCAACTGAGAGGCCAGACACTAAAATACCAGCCAGGGCTTATGCCATCAGAGCTCAAGAGGAGCAAGATGCCCCGGATGTCATCAGGGGTACGTTTTCCCTCTACAACACTTCTGTACATGCATTGGTGGATCCAGGATCCACTCATTCCTACATTTGCATCAAACTACCCATAGAGAGGGGAGTTCTAGTAGAGGAGAGTGATCAAGACATTCTGGTCACAAATCCACTAGGCCACAGTGTGGTAGTGAGTAAAGTATATAAGGGTTGCCCGTTGAGGATTCAAGGGTATGAATTCTCGGCAGACCTAATTGAGTTGTCCTTCCACGAGTTTGATGTGAATTTGGGAATGGACTGGTTATCACGTCATCAGGCAATAGTTGATTGTAAATTGAAGAGAATTTTTCTGAAAACTTCTGAGGGTAGTGAGATCACTGTTGTGGGTGAAAGGACAGATTTCCTGTCTAATGTTATCTCAGCTACAGTTGCAAGAAGAATAATGAGAAAAGGCTGTGAAGCTTACCTAGCACACGTGGTTGATACTAGGCAAGCTAAGCCAAACCTGAATGATATACCTACAGTAAGAGACTTCCCAGATGTATTTCCTGAAGAGTTGCCTGGTTTACCACTAGAAAGGGAAGTCGAGTTTGCTATTGAGGTAATGTCGGGTACAGCACCCATTTCCATTGCTCCTTATAGGATGGCACCCACTGAATTAAGGGAGTTGAAAACTCAGTTGCAAGAGTTGCTTGATAAGGGGTTCATACGCCCCAGTGTGTCACCATGGGGAGCTCGGTCTTTGTGAAGAAAAAGGATGGAACTTTGAGATTGTGTATTGATTACCGGTAGTTGAATAAAGTAACTGTGAAGAATAAATATCCATTGCCCAGAATTGACGATCTGTTTGATCAGTTGAAGGGAGCCGGTGTATTTTCAAAAATTGACCTCAGATCAGGGTATCATCAGTTGAGGGTAAAGGATGCAGATGTGTCAAAAACTGCATTCAGAACCCGGTATGGGCATTATGAATTTCTAGTGATGCCGTTTGGGTTAACAAATACACCAGCAGCATTTATGGACCTTATGAATCGTATCTTCCATCCATACTTAGATCGGTTTGTAGTGGTCTTTATTGATGATATTCTGGTGTATTCCAAGACCAGGGAAGAACATGATGAACATTTGAGGATTGTTCTGCAAACCTTGCGAGAAAAGAAGCTGTATGCTAAGTTGTCCAAGTGTGATTTTTGGATGAGTGAGATCTCCTTTCTTGGACACATAGTGTCAGCTGAGGGGATTAGAGTAGATCCCAAAAAGATAGAAGCAGTGATGGAATGGAAGCCTCCTAGAAATACAACTGAGGTCAGAAGTTTCTTGGGGCTAGCTAGATACTACAGAAGATTTGTGAAGGGGGTTCTCTCTTATAGCTGCTCCAATGACCAAGTTGTTGCATAAGAATGTGAAATTTGGCTGGAACGACAAGTGCCAAGCCAGTTTTGAGAGGTTGAAGGCAATGTTGATAGAAGCACCAGTGTTAACACAGCCAGTGTCGGGAAAGGACTTTGTGGTCTATAGTGATGCCTCGCATAATGGGCTAGGGTGTGTATTGATGCAAGAGGGGAAAGTGGTCGCCTATGCTTCCAGGCAGTTAAGGCCACATGAACAGAACTACCCTACTCATGACCTGGAGTTAGCAGCGATTATCTTCGCACTGAAGATATGGAGGCATTATTTATATGGTGAAAAATGCTACATCTATACAGACCACAAGAGTCTAAAATATTTGCCAACCCAGAAAGAGCTCAACCTTAGACAAAGGCGATGGATTGAGTTCCTGAAAGACTATGATTGTGTGATAGATTATCATCCTGGGAAGGCAAATGTAGTTGCTGATGCTTTGAGCAGGAAGTCCATCACAGCTTTAAAATCACTCAATGCCTGTCTGTCCTTAGCTCAAGATGGAGCTATTTTGGCTGAGTTGCAAGTGAGGCCAACCCTACTACAAAGAAATACAAGATGGGCGTATGCGGATGAAAAACTAATGGCAATTATGGCTAAAATTCCTGAGGGGAAGGAAACTGAATATGAGGTGAAAGCAGATGGGTGTCTATATTATAGAGGAAGAGTGTGTGTACCAGATGATGGGGAACTGAAGACTAATATTCTAAATGAAGCACACACTAGTGTTTATGCTCTGCACCCGGGGAGCACAAAAATGTATAATGATTTGAAGCCTCATTATTGGTGGCCTAGTATGAAGAGGGATATAGCTGACTATGTGACTAAATGCTTGACATGTCAGCAAGTTAAGGCAGAACATCAAGTTCCATCGGGTTTGTTACAGCCTATAAACATACCTGAATGGAAATGGGACCGGGTCACTATGGATTTTGTTAGTGGTCTACCTCTCACCCAAAGGAAGCATGATGCAGTGTGGGTGATAGTGGACAGATTGACGAAGTCAGCACATTTTCTACCAGTTAGGACTGACTACTCACTGGAGAAGCTAGCAGAATTGTATATCAGTGAGATAGTTAGGCTGCATGGAATCCCACTTTCTATCATATCTGACCGAGACCCAAGGTTTACATCAAGATTCTGGAAGAAGTTGCATGAATCCTTGGGTACACAACTCCATTTCAAAGATGACTTTCCATCCTCGACGGATGGGCAATCGTAAAGAGTAATCTGTAAACAACTGAAACCAATTGAACTAATGCAACTATTGAACTGAAATGATAATAATAACATGAAATATATGTCAGGTCCTTGAGGATATGCTGAGGAGTTGTGTCATTGAGTTTGAGGGAAGTTGGGATAGATATCTTCCATCCGCACTGTGATACAACAATAGCTACCAAGCTAGCATTCAAATGGCTCCGTATGAAGCACTATATGGGAGAAAATGTAGAACCCCAGTGTGTTGGACTGAATTGGGCGAAGATAAGCTGGTAGGACCGCACTGTGAAACAGATCGAGGAAAAAGTGAAAATAATCAAAGCTAACTCAAGATTGCCTCGATAGAGATGTAAGTCTTATGCCGACCTGAAGAGAAAAGAGATAGAGTATGCAGTTGGTGATAAAGTGTTTCTCAAAGTCTCACCATGGAAGAAAATATTGAGGTTCGGAAGAAAAGGTAAGTTGAGCCCTTGGTTTATTGGCCCATATGAAGTCATTGAACGTGTGGGTCCAGTGGCCTATAGGCTAGCTTTACCACCAGAGCTGGACAAGATCCACAATGTGTTCCACGTGTCTATGTTAAAAAGATACTGCTCAGATCCTTCACATGTCATCTCCATGGAAGAAATTGAAGTACAACCGGATTTGACATATGAAGAAGAACCCATACGGATCCTGGCTCGGGAAGTGAAAGAGTTGAGAAATAAACACATCCCACTGGTGAAAGTGCTTTGGAGGCACCACAACACCGAGGAGGCAACTTGGGAAAGTGAAGAGACGATGAGGCAACAGTTCCCTCAACTGTTTGCATCAGGTAAATTTCGAGGACGAAATTTAAATTAGAGGGGAAGAGTTGTAACACCCTCCTTGTTTCGTACATTCTACTGTTCCGGTGATCGGTGTCGGTCCGGACAGCTAGAATGTCTGGAAAAATATTTAAACTAAAGTGAGGAACTATAATTAACTCAAATATTAATAAGAAAAATTTAGGAAAATTTTAGAAATAAAATACAACCAAGTTAAATGAGCCGGTGCCCTAGTGAGAAGTTGCGGTTCTCGCAACTAGGAGCCCTAGACCCGGGGGAAAAATTATAAAATAATTTTTGGGACTCCAGAGAAGGGTCACTGAGGTTCCTATGGCATTAGAATTCCAAGGAAATATTTAGAAAAAATTTTCAATCCAGATGCACAATTTTGGCCCGTTAAGCCAAACGGAGGGCATTTTGGTCATTTCGCCTTCAGAGGTGATTTTTGGCCGACTTGTCCAGTTAAGTAAATAATTATTATGACATAAAATGTGAATAAATATCACTAAAAATTGAATTGAAAATGAGTAGAAAAGAAAAGAAAAAAATGAATTAAATGGAAATTTATGACATCACATGATGTCATTAGTGTGCCTTCACCCACTCAAGTGTTGACACATGGCATAAATGTGTTTAAAAGAGACAAATGGGCTGAAAATTGAGAGAAAAAAAAATTAGATTTCTATTTCTTCTTCTTCCTTGCCGTGAACCATTCTTCCCTAACCTCAATGGACAAGCTTTTTCAAGCTTGATTTTCCCTAGCTTCCACACCCTAAAAGCCCTAGTTGTCTTCACAAAAAAAATTCACCCCACACCTTGAGGAAGCTTTGGGCAGCAAAATTTTGAAGAAAAATTAAAGTTTTGGTTGGCTTGGATTTGAGCTAAAGGAGGTTAGTGACCAAAACCTTAAATTTCAATTCAATTTCATGTTTAAGCACTATATTGGTGATTAAATGACAAAGAAACTTAATGAAAGACATTGGTATGCCATCCCTTATTTTTAGCAGCCATGGTTAGGGTTTGATGGTGTTGAATTTAATGAAGTTAAAAGGGTATTAGGGCTGCCCACAATATGTATTTGCTAAGTAGATTGATGAAATAAAGTGAAAATGCATGATTTTGAAATTGTTGAGTTAGGGTTTGGGTTGAAGAATGAGATTTGATCCTGTGATGATGGAAGTAGGTTTTAATGGTCAATTAGTGACCATTTGGTTTGGTTTGAACCAGAAATGAAGTGAATTGGGTTGTGGGATTTGAGGTTGGAGTGGCTGCCTTGTATAACCTGCAGGTTTGGCTATGAGTCCAGCCTGTTTGGACAGCCATAACTTGAATTGTAGAGGTTCAATTGGTGTTTGGCCAATTGGACATGAAACTAGACACATAATGACACAACTTTGATGAAGAAACAATGCCCAGAAAACCAAACCAACTTGACCAAAAGTTTGCCCTAATCCGGGTGATCTGCAATCTGCCTGGGAAAAATGACCAAATGAACAGTGTTTGGTCATTTGGCCATAACTCAATTTAGAAAGGTCCAATTGACCTGAAATTTTACCAGTAACAAGGTGACATATAGACCAACAACTTTCATGGAGAAACCTTACCCAAATTATGACCATAACCTAGTCAAATTGCCAACCAAACTTGAGTCACCAAATCTGGCAGAACCAGTTTTGCCCAGAAATTTGGAATCTGTCCAATTCGGCCAGTTATGGTATTTAGGCCATAACTTAAGCTACAAAACTCCAAATGGAGTGATTCAAAAAAATAAATTCATCTAGACAAAATAAGGAACAACTTTCATGTTGATCACTTTTCCAAATTTCCACTGAAAATATGACTAATGGAACAGTAGAGACAAAGCATGAAAACTGAAATTTTTGTCTAATTATCATTAAGCTTAGAGATGGTATTGGCAACCAATACCAACAAGTTTTAATTGCAAAATGTGGTTTATTGATGATAATTAAACTAATTTACCTATTATCAATGCAAAAGTCAACATTTTGGTTGACTAGTGAAATGAATAGTAGTCATAAAAATTTCAATTTCAAAGAATTACACAAATAAAAAGTGTTAAATGCCCTAGTAGGCCTAATGTGATTGGTTGGATAGTTTGGCATGCCAATAGGGTTCTGTTAGCAGTACTGCATATGGCTTTATGCCATTTTGTATTTCATGGCTTCCCATGCCATTCTGTAACATAATAGCCTTTGGCTATGATAATGAGTTATTATACTCGGGTTTAATCCCCGATAATTATCACAGCTTATTAGTCGCTCAAGGTACACCGGGAGACACAATGTGACCGATGGTGTGATGGTCCGAAGTACTTAGTACCCAGTACCAATTTACCCGTTTATCCAGTCCAGTCAACTAGTATAGGTTACTCGAGCAGTATTAATAAATTTTACCAAACTTTAATCGAATAATATTGCAATAAATATTTGAAATTTAGTCCACTCAAAAATGTAAATATACATTTTGCACACATGTCTTATTTTATTTTATTTTATTTTATTTTATTTTATTTTATATTGTCACCACTAAGCAGAATTGCTTAGCGCGTCGCTTTTGCCATGCGCAGGTACTGGAGACATAGCTGGGGAGTCCAGTAGGCCTCATACAGGGTGAGCCTTCATATCTGCACTCAGAATTCAGAGTCACCTCACATTGTAGTGCATTTGGTAGGACATTAGGCCATTTTGATATTTTGATATGTTGACATTTGGTATTTTGAAACCTTCTGTAATGTATATTATAAGTTAATGTAATTATGTTTTGATGTAAGTATCTATGGAATATGTTCAGTAATAAATTGAGCATTTTTCATTGAGTGGATTGTGTTTTGAATTGAATTAAATTTTTGAGATACTGAAGTGAATTGAGAAATTGTTGAGAATATATTGGAGGTTGATTGAGAATAATGTGATGATATTATTGGGAGTGTTTTTAACAGTTCGTAAGAACTGCTTGTCCAATTTATAGCAAGATCACGGATTTACTATAAAATTTGTGAAAAAATTTAGATTTATCATAAATTATAAATAAATGAATTAAAAGGGATTAATTGAAATTGAAACATTAATTGGTGTTCCGACACACTGAGTGGCATAACTTGCTCGGCTACACTGTAGACGGGTAAGGGGTGTCACACAGACCCAGGCCTATACCTAGAAGAGATCAACAAGAAACACTAGTAGTGAGTGCACCAGGATTAGCAAGAAAATGTGGCCATTGAAACAAGTGGCATAAAGGTGAATGTAGGGGATTGACTGGAGCCTGTTATAGATGTGGGGCCATAGACCATTGTCTGAAAGATTGTCCTAAGAGGAATTTACCACGGACCCAAACAGAGGTCGTCGAAGGACCAAGTACAACAGTAAAACCACTTCCAAATGTCACCCAAGCCGGAGAGGAACAAGAAGCCCCAAATGTGAATTTGAGGTAAAGTATTTCCTTTATGATATGCCTAAGTGTATAATGATATATTCGAAAAGACTAAATAGTACCATATATATAAAAGAAGTAGACAAAGGGAGCAATAGAAAGGTAAAAGAATTATCTCAGAATCCAAAACACCTAGTAAATTTCGAGGACGAAATTTAAATTAGACGGGAAGAATTGTAACACCCTCACTGTAGCAATTACGCATTCTCATCGCTCGTGACCGGTGTCGGTCCGGACAGCTAGAACGTCTGGAAAAATAATTAGACCAGAGTGAAGAGTCATAAATAACTCAAATATTAATAAGAAAAATTTAGGAAAAATTTTAGAAATAAAATACAACCAAGTTAAATGAGCCAGTGCTCTAGCGATGGGTAACCCAGTGGGAAGTTGCGATTCTCGCAACTAGGAGCCCTAGACCCAGGAGAAAATTCATAAAATAATTTTTGGGATTCCAAAGAAGGGTCATTGAGGTTCCTATGGCATTAGAATGCCAAGAAAATACTTAGAAAAATTTTTCAATCGGTACAGACAATTTTAGTCTGTTAAGCCAAACGGAGGGCATTTTGGTCATTTCGTCTTCGGAGATGATTTTTAACCAACTTGTCCAATTAAGTAAGTAATTATTATGACATAAAATAGGAATAAATATTGATGAAAATTAAATTAAAAATGTGTAAAAGAAAGATAAATCGACAACTCGGTAAGAGCAAAATTTGGTCAATTAAATTTGAGGGTCCAATATTGACAAAAAATGATGATTATTAATTGAATGAAGCTAAATTAATTTAATTAATTGAATTATGAAAATTAAAAATAATTATTGAAAAGTCAAATTATAATGATTATAAACTTCAAAATAATTTCAAATTTGCCATTCTACTTATTTACCATATTGCCATTAAATATTTAACTATTATATAGGTTAATTATTGAACAAAAATCTGCATTTTTTCCCTTCTTCTTCCCGTCACTTGCCTTCTTCTCTTCTTCTCTAAAATCCTCCATTAAAAACCCAAAATCCAAAGCTTGAAACCCTAAGTCTCAACCAAATTTTTTCTTGGAAAAATTATAGCCCACCCTAAACTAAAGCCTAATTAGTAGAAAGCACTCAAGAAAACCAAAAAAAAAAAATTGAGTTTGGGGCAAGAGGAATTTCAGCCAAGGTGGACCAAGAAGGAGCTTCAAGTTTTTGATTGATTAGAAGGTTGAATTGAAGTTGAGTGAAGCTAAAGAATAAGGTTAGTGCTAGAAATTCTCTTGGAATTTAAAATTATTGCAAGTTGATTTAGGGTTTGCTCAAATATGGAATTTTGTGTTGTGACTTGAATTTGATGATGTTGAGGTTGATTATTGACTATTAGAAGTGTTATAAATGTGAATTGAAGTTTGGAAGTTGGGTGAAATTGAAAATTGGGAGTGCTTCTCTTATGCAGGAAATTTGGACCTATGAGTCTAGGGTATTGTTTGACCTGTAACTGAGGTTGTGTGACTCCAATTTGTATGAGGCCAATTGGAGGTGAAAATAGACACATAATGGCACAACTTTGGTGAAGAAACCATGGCCAGAAAACCAAACAAACTTGACCAAAAATTTGCCCTAATTCGGGGGACCTGCAATCTGCCTGGGCAAAATGACCAAATGAACAGTGTTTGGTCATTTGGCCATAACTCAATGTAGAAAGGTCCAATTGACCTGAAATTTTACCAGCAACAAGCTGAGATATAGACCAACAACTTTTATGAAGAAACCTGACCCAAATTGTGACCATAACCTAGTCAAATTTCAACCAAACTTAGGTCACCAAATCTGGCAGAACCAAATTACCCAGAAAATCTGGGTACAGGTCACTCCGACCAGTTATGGTAAAATGACCATAACTTGAGCTACAAAACTTCAAATGGATTGATTTAAAAAGGAAATTAAAGAAGACACAATAAGGAACAACTTTGATGAAGAAAGGTTAGCCTAGTTTCCACTCTAAAATTGTCCAATGGAACAGTAAACTTAGGTAGTAAAAACTGAAAATTTAAAAATGCATCTAGGGGACTTTAAATTGCAATTGGTAATTAATACTAGCAAATGTGAAACTCAAAATGTGGGATCTTGGTGTAATTAGAATTAATATATCCATTAAGTATAAAAAAGTCAACATTTTGGTTGACTAGTAAGGTGAATAGTAATCAAAATGATTAGTAAATTAAGATGAAGACCTAGAATCAATTCTAAGCTTAAATGCTTAGAATTGTATGAAAAATGTGGACTATGCATCCTAGTCAAAATTGTTAAAAAGAAATTAAGGCCATAAATTTGAAATCCATGAAATATTCATGGATTACTTGAAACATGAAAAATAAGTCACCTAATTGATGTGAATAGATAGTTGGGGCTTATATGCCTATCACAAATGGAATTCATAAAATATTAATAACTCAACTTGAAATATAAAATTTGTAATTACATAAGTAGATTCTTGAATGTATAAATGAGAAAGGAAAAATGTTTTGAATACAATGGTACATGTGAACCATTGTTTAGAATTGTGATCAATATGAATAACATAATGAATGAATAAATGAACCATATTAATGTATGAATGAGACATTAGCTCTCATTATTGTAGAGAGGAGAAGTATTTTGAGTACAATGGTATAAAAGGATAATTGATGTGAATTGTGATCATATAAATGATCAAATGAATGTATGAATTATAATTAAAATTTATCATGAAATAATGAAGTCATAAAACACAATATATTAATATTTAATGATATTATGTGCCCTTGTATTGCCTAGACATGTGTGTCAGATTGGATAGTTTGGCATGCCAATAGGGTATTGTTTTAGCATTACTGTGAAAGGCTTTATGCCTGTATTCATGGCTTTATGCCCGTATTCATGGCTTTATGCCAACATTCATGGCTTTTATGCCCGATTATGTGATATCATCGCTTTTTAGCCATATTGACTGCATACATGGTTGACGTTCTGTGTCCCATTATATGACGGCCCGAGGCACCGCGGTGTCCAGTGCCAACGACCTGTTATCCAGTTTAGTCAGCCTGTCACAGGTTACTTGGGCAGTGAAATTTATTGAAATAAGTTAAGAATATTAGTAAAAAAAAAATATTAGAAATTAAATAAATGAGTAAGATACCCTAAAATAAATTAGAATAGTTATTTATTAGAAAGAATCGAAATGAACTGGACCGATATCAAAATTTACTTATTATGAAATAATCTGAGACAACCTAGAAAGTATTGAGGAAATGCTAAAAGATTAGCAAAGAAAATTATAACACACATAAATATTGCAAATGTGACTTACATGATAATATAAGCATATATTTATTATTTTTAGATCATTTTTCTTTGTACATTATGTTATTACTGTACATTGGCGAAATAAACACTTCCAAAGAAGACTAAATTACGATAAAACATATTAAATTTTAGAATCGCATGTGAAGTATAAATAAATCTTAATTATTTAAATTATGTTTTATTTCTATCTTTATTTGTATTCCTTGTTATGTTATTGTACCACTAAGCAACAATGCTTAGCGCGATGGAATTGTTTCCTCGCGCAGGTACTGAAGTTAAAGCCCAGCGAATACTAAACAGAGATTTTGGAGTTCTGATCTGCAGAGCGTTCAAGGTTGTCACCTCCTCAGCAATGCATGTAGATAGGGCTCACATTAAGCATATCATGTATTTTGTGCATGTTATTTATTTCTTATATTGTAATATAAATTAGCAAATTGTAATTAATTTGTATATCATGTAAATTAAAGATTTATTTAATTATTGCAAATGATGTAAATTAATGCAAATTTCAGAATTTTGCTATAAGAATGGAGCATGAATGAATTTGTACAAATGAGTATAGATTTGAATTACATAATGATTTTTTTTCAAATGATGATATGAGTATGGAAATGATTATGAAATTAAAATGTATGGATGAGATTTGAAATATGAGAAAACTATGAGAATCATTGATGAGATAATTATGATTAGCATGGATGAGTTTTTTTTTTTTATTTTAAAATATTATTGAATTTCAAACAGGTGAATATTGAAATACACTAAACGATAATAAAATAAGGGAAACTCCACTGGTTTCTCCGTCGAAAAATAATTAATATTAAATTAAATGAGTTCAAAATTATTAAAAAAAATAAAGTAAGATAAGTTAGGGTACTTCGGCACCGATTGTAGCACGCCTTGCTCGGCTACACTGTAGTCGGGTGAGGGGTGTTACATGGAGTCATGGTTTATGTCAAACTCTATTTGCTATGAATATTATGTTCTCTTTTAATTCCAGTTCTTGATTAACAAGATTTTCTCATCAGAAACTCTTTTCTGATTAAATCTATCTGTCCTGGCTAGGAACTTGAAACATTAAGAACAATTAAATAAACATAGGATTTTATCCTTATTTACTTAGAGGAACAGATTCCATCTTGATCAACACCTACCTCCATATATAACTAGTAGGAGCCAACATATGGCCATATACCCATACACAGTACAAGTATGAAAACAGTATCAAACTCAAACCACCTATATACAAGATAACTGTGCTATCTCAGGTCTAAAGATTATATGCACTGATATGATTTGTGGCAATACATTGACCCGAGTAAACTCCATGTGCTTGTCATAAGTGTCACTGGTTCGGCCTACTTATCATTTATAAGTGCCTATCATATTTGTCATATGGCATGAGACTCACCATTCCATCTTATTTATATCTCATATAAATAACTTGGGAACAAATATGAATACAATCTTTCTAGATAACTCATGTCCTTATTATGAAGTATCCCCGATCGTGAACCTATTTATGATACTTTGTACTAGAAATACTGTCACTCATATTCTTAACAACTTAAGAATAGAATTTCTAACAAAATATCAATGGACCTTTTCTATTACACATAAATATATTATGTAAATGGAAAAGTGGAATTGCCTTTTATTAATAAAACATGTACAAGATACATACGAAATGATATGCTCTAGGGCATACTACTAACAGATCATCCATCATGCATATCACTATTTAACAATTAAATAAAACATACATACTTAAATTAAATTGAATATCTCATATTCAACTTAAAAATCCATATTTGAATATGATTCAAACAAATTTAAAAATTCAGATTTGGATCAGATTCAAACAAATTTAAAAATTCAGATTTGAATCACATTCAAACAATTTTTAAAATCAGATTTCAATCACATTCAAACAATTTTTAAAAATTCATATTTTAATATTATTCAAACAACTTTAAAAATTCAGATTTGAATATGATTCAAGCAACTTTTAAAATTCAGATTTGAATGACATTTAAACAATTTTTAAAATTTTGATTTGAATCAAAATTTAATTATGTGATTAAAACTCTAATTAAACAATTTAATTAGACATAGGATAAGCTTTTAGATCATACAAAAATTGCAAATTAAAAAGCCAAATCTTGTGCACACCATGGGAGGAGCCAAACCATGCACACCCATGGTGCACTCCACCATGCCGCCACCTTTCATTGCAACCAGCAATGGATCTATCATCTCATGATCATACTACACAATTAAATCAAATAATCAACAATCTAAATGGCAAATATAGTGGCTCTGATATCAATTGAAGGAGCAGAAGCATGAAAAACACAAGTTTACATCATTAAATTCAAAATTTTCACCTAGGGTCATATGCATCATGCAAGATTTATTTTTATCTATTTGATTTCAATGATAAATAATATATTAAAACTCTTTTAATATGTTTTTGGATCTGTATTTGCCATTCAAGATTTTAAAATTAATCAGATTAATTTTAGAACCCTAGATTAGATCAAGAACAAGTGCACTAACCTCTTGATGCACTGTAGTGTGTTTGGCACCTTTGGGATGCATCTTTAGGACACCAGATGTTGTCCCTCTAGCTTGTCCACACCAAGATCACCTATGGCAGCCCTTGAACAGCTTCTAAAGCTTTTTCTATTAATTAGAAAATCAAGTTTTGCCTTTTAATATATTAAATATGTAAACAGAACACTAGAAACAATTTCTAGTATTTTTAATTCAAGAGATTATTTGCTAATCTCTTGGAATTGATGAGAAATGAAGAAGAAGAGAGAAAGGGAGCCTCAAGGGTGGTGGCACAAAGGGAGGCAGCAGCTGATTGTCATTTTTTCTTTTCATAACAACACTTATATAGCTAGGTCACCACTTAAAACCCTTACCACATGTCACCTTCTAATTGGCTCTAGGTTTAATTCACCTAATCACATTGTGCCAAGTGTCAAACCTATATTTAATCTTAATTTTAATAATCTTACATGATTAAAAGACATTTGACAACCTTATGTGTAATGCCATGTGTCACCATCTCATGGTGCCACATGTCACCTTGTGAAATGACCAAACTGCCCCTGTGTCTTAATTTTGAGTTCTCAACCCAAAATAATTATTTCACTTCTTCTAATCAATTTATATCAAATATAAATTAATTAATTAATCTTTATTAATTAATTTCTCATTAATTAAATTCATATTTAAACACTTTAAATATAAATTAACTTATACTACACATCCAATAACCTAGATTTGGTTTCAAGTCATGCTAGGGACTTTACAATCTAATTACAAACCAAACCTATTTAATTAATCAATTCAACTCTTTAACTAATTAATTAAATCATATTGACTTACTAGGCTCATCACTAATTGGCAATGAGACATGTTATCAACTCTTAATATCATCAGAACTCTTTCTTACCATAAATGATTTCTCTAAATCATTTTATGCACCTCATAGACCATGGTTAACACCTAGCATAGCATGCCATGGCCACCCAATTAGTAATAAGGTTTACTTTAAATGAACCTATAATCATATGTTACCATGCACTAGAATCTCTCTGTTACAAAATCCCAATTAAAGCTGGAGTCATGGTTTATGTCAAGCCCCATTTGCTATGAATATTATGTTCTCTTTTAATTCCAGTTCTTGATTAAAAAGATTTTCTCATCAAAAACTCTTTTCTGATTAAAACTATCTGTCCTGGCCAGGAACTTGAAACATCAAGAACAATTAAACGAACATAGGATTTTATCCCTATTTACTTAGAGGAACAGATTTCATCTTGATCAACACCTACCTCCATATATAACTAGTAGGAGCCAACACATGCCCATATACTCTTACACAGTACAAGTATGAAAGCAGTATCAAACTCAAACCACCTATATACAAGATAACTGTGCTATCTCAGGTCTAAATATTATATGCACTAATATAATTTATGATAATGCATTGACAAGAGTAAACTCCATGTGCTTGTCATAAGTGTCACTGGTTCGACCTATTTATCATGTATAAATGCCTATCATGTTTGTCATATGGCATGAGACTCACCATTCTATCTTATTTATATCTCATATAAATAACTTGGGAAGAAACATGAATACAATCTTTCTGGATAAGTCATGCCCTTATTGTGAAGTATCCTCGATTGTGAACTTATTTATGATACTTTATACTAGAAATATTGTCACTCATATTCTTAACAACTTAAGAATAGAATTTCTAACAAAATATCAATGGATCTTTTCTATTATATATAGATATATTATGTAAACGAAAAAGTGGGAATGCCTTTTATTAATAAAAACATGTATAAGATACATACTAAATGATATGCTCTAAGGCATACTACTAACAAAATCTTAATCGTAACATGATCAAAAATTGACCTGCAGTCAGTGTACAAAACACTGTAGATTTGGTTTTGTCCAGAAAATCTGGAAAATTTGTAATCCGGCCAGTTATGAAATTTAGGCCATAACTTGAGCTACAAAACTCCAAATGGAGTGATTCAAAAAAGGAAATGTAACTAGACACAATAAGGAACAACTTTCATGAAGACAATTTTGCCAAATTCCTACTGTACAAATGACCAGTGGAACAGTAAACTTAGTGCTTGAAATCTGAAAATTGTGAATAACTAGCACTAAGCTTTGAAATGGTATTGGCAACCAATACCAACAACTTTAGAATACAAAATGTGGTATGTTGGAGATATTAGAACCAATATACCTATTGTCTATGAAAAAGTCAACATTTTTGTTGACTAATGAAATGAATAGTAACAATGAAACTTCAATTTCAAGAATCGTAAAATTTAAAAGTGTAACATGCCCTAGTACAGCTAGTAAGATTGGTTTGGATAGGTTGGCATGCCAATAGGGTTTAGTTAGCAGTACTACACATGGCATTATGCCATTCTGTGATTTTATGGCTTTTAGCCATTCTGATATCAATACGATACTTGGCCTTATGCCTAATGTTTATTACAACTTATTAGCTGTTCTGTTGCACACCAGGAGACACAATGTGACTGATGGTGTGATGATCCGAGGTACTTGGTACCTAGTGCCAGTTTACCCATTTATCTAGTCCAATCGACTAGTATAGGTGGTGTGATGGTCCGAGGTACTTGGTACCTAGTGCCAGTTTACCCATTCATCTAGTCCAATCGACTAGTATAGGTTACTCGGGCAATTAAAATACCAAATTTTAATCAAATAATACTGCAATAAATGCTAGAAATTAAGTCTACATAAAATGTCAATATACATTCTGCATATTTATTTTATTCTAGTTATTTTATTTTATATTGGCACCACTAAGCAGAATTGCTTAGTGCGTCGCTTATGCCACGCGCAGGTACGGGAGACATAGCTAGAGAGTCTAGCAGACCTCAGACCGGGTGAATTATCAGATCTGCACAGAGTCCAGAGTCACTTCATATTTGCAGTGCACTTGGTAGGACATTAGGACCTTGGGTTGTATTTCGTATTTTGCATTTTGTAATAGTTTTGATTGTAATTACAAACTCTTGAAATCATGTGATAATGTAAATATATGAAATTTCATGTTATTGAGATTTTCTGTATATTATGTTGAAAAATGAAATGTTGGGAAATATTCATGAATGTGATTCGAATTGTGATGCGAACAAAAATTTTGAAAATGGTGTTGAGAATTAGAGATTGAGTTGATATGTATGTATATTGGAGTTCTTGATTTGAAAACTATATTGGAAGTGTCTTTTAAACAGGTTAAGAAGAACTGTTTTCCAATTTATAGCCGGCACTCTACCAGATTTTCTATAAAAATATATGAAAAATTCAGATTAATCAATTTTGAAAATAAATGATATAATTGGTAAATTTTGCACTTGGTGAATGGTAAATAAATAAATTATGGAGGGTAAATTGTTATGAAATAAGTTATAGTGCTCCGCACACTGTGTGGTATATCTTGCTCGGCTACATTGTAGACGGGTAAGGGGTGTCACATTTAGTGGTATCTGAGCATCAGTTTAGGCGTTTCTGGGCCTAAATAGAGTGCATACTATTGCATTGCATTTGTAAGTATTGAGATGACATGTAGAATGCCTAGAACTACACTTCGATATGAGTGAAGAGACATAAAATAATGAAAAACAAGAAAAGAAAATACAAGAAAAACAAAGGAAAAATAATAGCAAAGAAATGTAACCAAGTTAAACGAGCCGAGAACTCTAGCGATGGGCGACCGCACCGGGAAGTCGCGGCGTGGACCGTTGACTAGCCCTGGACCGTGAGAAACCCTAGAAAATTTTTTTAGGACTTAAATAGACACCTATTGAAGTATACATACCATTAGAAATATCAAAGAAAAATTAATTAATTAGTACAAGGAAAAGTGAGAAATCGAAAAACGGACAAAACCCGGTGTTACCGAAAAATCGGGAATGCAACCCAAATAGGGGTATTGTGGTCATTTGACACCTCGAGTTGTCTTTTGACCAAAATGTCCATTAAAAATACATGATATTACACTTGGAAAATATAATGAAAAATTAAATTAGTGGTACCTAATGTAAATAGCAAAAATGGGGAGTTAAATGTGGGAATAAGGAAAGTTAAGGTTAAACTAATATTAAATTAAGCTTAGTGCCCCACTCACCCATCAAAGTGGACCATTAACTCACCATTTGGACAGATTTCATCTTCTTCCTCACCTTCCCAAAAAACCAGCCGAAATGCTCTCAAGGGAAACCACCATTGCCGTCCACCTTGGAGCTCCATGCATGTGAGATTCAAGCTCCTTTCTTGGCACTTTCCTTCATTAAAGATTGCCCATACATCTTGGGCAGTAGATAGGCAACGAGAAGACCTAGTTTTGGAGAGGTTTTGAAGAGTTTCCAAAGTGGTAAGTTTGTGTTTTTGGGTTATGGCTTCATTAAAGTTATTAAGAATGTTATGGGTACTTGAATTATGGAGAGATTTTTGAGGTTTGATGTTTAAAGAGAGAGGTGTATTTTTGGCAGCCATGGAAACTCCTTGAGGACAGTTTATTCTTGCTTGTAAATAGTAGATTAAAGGGTTGATTAAGTGTTTATGTGTGTAGGAATTTATTTGGGTGATGTATATTAAGTATATGTAAATGTGTACTTGAATTTGAAAGCTTGGAAATTAATGGAGTGTAATATATGAATCGACAGCTTGATTTGGTCAACCATAAAAATGTTATTTCATGTTTGGTTTATGGAATATTAATGTTGAATTGTGGTACTTGTTATGGCAGCTTGTGTATATGTATGATGATGTGAGGTTGGACATGTAAATGAGCTAGGTTAGATGATTGAATTGTTGTAATTTGAGCTTGAAAAATTCTGTTCTAAATGGTGCATATTGAGTGTGATTATAAGCTACCAAAATGACCAACAATATGTTGTGAATTGTGTTTAGGTTATGGTACAAACCAGAATTGGCATGAATGTGTAGTTTGGTAAGTGTTAAAAGTGTCCTTTGATGAGTAATGAACAAAAAGTAATAGGGCAGTTTATGTTTTGGGCCTAGAACCTTAACTGTGTGGCTCCAATTGGTATGAGACCAATTGGAGGTAAAACTAGGCACAAAATGTGCCAACTTTCATGAAGGAAGCTTACCAAAATTTTGCTTGTAAGGTAACTTGAAAAGTGACCAAATCCAGATTAGTGCAATTAAGGCCTGAAAATTGACCATTTGGGTAGCAGTTAGTGTTTAGGCCATAACTCACTCAAACAGGTCCAATTGACCTGAAATTTTTACCATGAATAGTTAAGACCTATATCTACAAGTCTTATGAAGACACCAAAGCCCAGAAATGACCATAGGCAAGTCAAAAAGCTTGCACAAGTTCGGGTCCAAAAACTGGCCGAACCGAAATTGACCTAAAATGACCTAAAGTGACTAATTTTAATGCATTTTGACCAGCATAGTAAAATGACCATAACTTGGTCTAGTGAACTCAGAATGACCTGAAATTTTAGCCCGCGTGCAATAAGACATAGATCTACAAGTTTTTAGTTTTGACCGAAACCCTAAAACCGAGAGAACTAGGTCATCCGGCTAGGTCAAACTAGTATCCCGGAATCCAACAAATTGCAATAAAATGCAATATACATGGAAATGAATTGGGTAACATGTACTAACCCTAAAAGGCTACAAATGTGACATATTAGTAACATTAAAACCTAATTTACCTAGAATGCATCGAAGGTCGACATATTAGGTTGACTAAGCAAATAATAGAATTTAGTGAATTAATTATCAAGCATTATCGTTAGAGACAGTTTAAATGAGTACTGAAACACTTCAAATTGTGTTTCTCAGTTAGCAAGGACTCAGGGAAAGGGAAGGAAACACTGAGTCGAGGCCAAGAGACAGTTATCAGAGGTTTGTACACAATAAACCTTATTTGAGCCTTTTGTCATTGAAAAATTGATTTAGTGTGATTTATGGAAATTTGAAGTTAATTATGAATTGTGTTGCCATCTTGTGAATGAAATTATAACTTTGGAAATTTATTGGATTTCTCAGGAATCATTTGAATAAAATGTTTGGAATTGATTTTGTGTTCACACTTAGCCTAATAGTATCACATTATTCCTCCTCTATTTATGGGGTTGAGATCGTTTATTTTTCTCCCTCTCTGGTTTACCAGTTGAGGTTGTAGATCGGATGAGTACTCATTAGCTAGCTAGCCACCTCCTTCATTGATTTCGGTTAGTGGGGTTGTAGATTGCTTTGTCGTGGTGTACAACGTGGCATTGATCGGAAACTTTGTGTCATGGCTTAAGTTGTGTATGAATTGACAACATTGTGTTCTTAAATTATTTGACTAAATTGTGTTATTATGAGCTTTGATAATTTGTAAAATGGAGTTTAAAATCTTATTGACATTCACTGTCTTTTGAATTTAATCATGTTTTGACTATTGAGATTTATTGTGATATTGTGGAATGGAGTTCAAATTCTTTATGACATTCATTGTCTTGAATTTAACTATGGTTTAAGTATCCACTATTTATATGACTTATGATTTGTGATTTAAAGTTGTATTTGGTTAATATTGTGCACCACTGAGACATTGTCTCAACGATAGCTTTTCATTGCTGTCGCAGGTAGACAGACGTACAGGACAGCAAACTAGGCTGCTAATACATTCAGCGAGAGATCATCGAGTATATTGAGTATACCACATTTTGCATTTTGTAAACTAAAATTGTTCGCTGTATGTATATATTGTTCTTGGTTTTGAGCAGTTGTAAACTAAAATTGTACATTGAAATGCAAAATAAATTGTGAGTTATTTTGGCTTGTAAAATTTGTACTGTATTTCTTTTATCTCAGCCTTTGAAAAATTATTGTGGATTTGAGTTGAGAAATATACTGTGTTGATTAAATGTTGGAGTTTGAGATTGAGAAATATATTTGAAGTGGTTTTTACAGGTTTTATAAAGAACTGTTTTGTTCAAAATGTAGAGGACACTTCGCCAAATTTTTACAGAAATTCCTAATAATTCAAATGTGTTAACTCTTTTACTTAAGTTCAAAAAGGTTTTTAACACCTATAAATAGTGCTCACCACTGTAAAAAGAAGTAAGAAAAGTTTTAAAATCCCTTGTGGTATATTTAATGGGTTATCAGTAAACGAAGTCGGTAATTCATTAGGTATACTACGGGATCATGTTATGCCTTACAAAGGGGTAGGGTGTGACATATTTTAGTGGTATCAGAGCTAGTTTTAATTCTGTTTTCACCTGTAACTTGAATATTCTTTCTTCATAGTGCAACTGCTCAATATCATTGTTTGATACATACAGTACATTACATTATAAATATGCACTAACGGGAGGAAATCTCCTTGTGTTATTTGTTCAGGAGTTCTAAGATCCTCACATTGACTATGGAAGAGGGTGATCGTTCAGTCGATGAATCTATAGAGGCTGAGGTATAAGGGGATGCCCCAGCCCTATACAATGTCAGTGGTTCAGCACCACCAGCCCCCGCAGTACCGCAGTTTCCTGCTCAGTTCGCTCAGCAGATGGCTACAATGTTCCAACAAATGGCTAGTAATGTGCCTACTCAAGTCCCAATACAGACACCAGTGGTGCAACCATAGTCTTCTACTAGGCAGTATGACAAATTGATGAAATATGGGGCTACAGAGTTCAAGGGGACAGTAGATCCTCTAGAGGCAAAATAGTGGTTAGAGAGGATGGATAGGGTATTCAAGAAACTGTACTGCACAGAGGAGCTCAGATTTGAATACTCAGTATCTTTGCTACAAGGGGATGCTTATGATTGGTGGAAAACCATTCCCCACAGTCTAGTAGAACCTGCAGTGTTAATATGGAATGACTTTCTTAGGGAGTTCAGACAAAAATATGTCCCTGATGCTTATGTAAACCAGAAGCTGCAAGAGTTCCTAAGTCTGAAACAGGAGAGTAGATCAGTGGCTGAATATGAAAGGGAATTTTCCCGCCTAAGCCATTATGCAGTAAGCCTACTTTCTACCAGTAGGGAGAGATGCAAGAGGTTTGAAACCGGCTTAAAGCCTAGTATCAGATTACAAGTGGTCGGATTCAAACACACTAACTTCTCTGAACTTGTTTCTCAAGCACTATAATTAGAAAGAATTGAATCTAAAGCAGCTCCTAAGAAAAAGAAATCAAAGAAGACAGAGAAAGAGGGAAAATCAGTTGAATAGAGTCCCAGTGGTCCTACTGGAAAGAGGAAGAACCATGGGGGACACAGCAGAGGTGGCAAGAAGTCTGGTAGGGGAAGATATTCAGGACAGAAACCTCTTCTATCTGGTCAGCAGAGTACCAGAGGTTCCTACCCTCCCCGCCAATGTGAAACTTGTGGAAGATATCATGGTGGGATATGCTACAAGGCTATTGGAGCTTGTTATAATTGTGGAGGCATAGGACACTTTACCAAGGACTGCACCAGTACTCGCAGAGTTGGACCACCTCCTCCTACTGTAGAAGGGTCAGTTCAGAGCCCTGTCACCAGAAGTTCACAACCACCCAGCAGAGGCAGAGGCAGGGGTAGAGGTAGCTCAGCAGGCAGCCAATGCACAGTGAAACAATCAGAACAAGACAGTGCTCTGGTCAGAGTCTATGCAATGAGACAGAGAGAAGAGGCCGAGACATCTGATGTTATGGCTGGTACCTTCTTAACTTTTAATCAAGATGTGTTTGTGTTATTTGATTCGGGTTCTACCCATTCTTATTTGAGTGCTAGCATCATTGATTGCATTGCTGTTCCATGTACAAAAATGGACTTTGAGGTGCTAGTAACAAGTCCGCTAGGACAAGAGGTCAGAGTTAATAGAATGTATAAAAATTGTCCTTTGGTGATCCAAGGACACACTTTTCTATTTGATTTCATTAAAACGCCCTTCAGAGATTATGATATCATCTTGGGCATGGATTGGTTAGCCAGGTATCACGCCATGATTGACTATAGACTGAAGATAGTCACTTTTGGCCTTCCTCAGTACAGTGATGTGGTAATACATGGGGAGAGGCAATTATTGCCATCAAACATTATTTCGGCTGCACTAGCTAGAAAAATGATCAGAAAGGGGTGTGAAGCATACTTGGCACATGTGGTAGACACCCAAGTGGGGATTCCAGCTTTGAGGGACATCCCTACAGTATATGACTTTCTAGATGTGTTTCCTGATGAATTGCCAGGATTACCTCTGGAGAGAGAGGTGCAGTTTGAAATTAATGTTCTGCCTGGTGTGGATCCAATCTCCATAACACCATACAGAATGGCACCAGCAGAGTTGAAGGAGTTAAAGATACAGTTGCAAGAACTACTTGAAAAGGGCTTTATCCGCCCTAGTAGGTCACCTTGGGGAGCGCCAATATTGTTTGTTAACAGGAAGGATGGCACTCTTCGCTTATGTATTGACTATCGGTAGTTGAATAAGGTGATAATAAAGAACAAATATCCATTGCCTCATGTTGATGATCTGTTTGATCAGTTGAAGGGTGCAACTGTATTCTCTAAAATTGATTTGCAATCTGGTTATTATCAGTTAAAGGTGCAAGAGCAGAGTATTCCAAAAACTGCTTTCAGAACTCGGTATGGCCACTATGAGTTTCTAGTAATGCCATTCAAGTTAACTAATGCTCCAGCTACTTTTATGGATCTGATGAACACTATCTTCAGACCATATCTCGACCAATTTGTGGTGGTGTTTATTGATGACATTTTGATATATTCGAGGAATACAGAGGAGCATGACAGATATCTGCGAATTGTACTGCAGACTTTAAGGGAGAAATAACTATACGCTAAATTGTCGAAATGTGAATTTTGGCTGAAGGAAATCTCCTTTTTGGGACATGTTGTGTCAGCTGAAGGGATCAAGGTTGATTCCAGCAAGGTAGAAGTTATCCTTAATTGGAAGCCGCCCAAGAATATCACAGAAATTCATAGTTTTCTGGGTTTAGCTGGATATTTCCACCGGTTTGTGAAAGGGTTTTCTATGTTATCTTCTCCACTGACCAAGCTACTTCGGAAAGATGTAAAATTTTAGTGGATTGATAAATACCAACAGAGTTTTGATGAGTTGAAGAGGCGTTTGACTGAAGCTCCAGTCCTTACTTTACCTACTCCGGGTAAAGAATACATAGTTTATAGTGATGCTTCTCACAATGGATTAGGCTGTGTACTGATGCAAGATTGGAATGTCATTACTTATGCATCACGCCAGCTGAAACCGCATGAGAGGAACTAACCAACACATGATTTGGAGCTAGCAGCTATTGTTTTTGCTCTGAAGATCTAGAGACACTATTTGTATAGGGAGAAATGCTACATTTACACAGATCACAAGAGCTTGAAGTACTTAGGCACCCAGAAGGAACTGAACTTGAGGTAGAGGAGATGTTTAAAACTGATTAAAGACTATGATTGCTTAATAGACTATCAGTCAGAGAAAGCAAATGTGGTGGCCGAAGCCTTAAGTCGCAAGATAATGGCAAGTCTTAGAGTTTCTCCTTTGTCCATGGTATATGAATTGAAAGCATAGCATGCCAGTTTAGAGATTGATGATGAGGGAAAGACAGTAGTTGCATGGCATGTACAACCAGTGTTGATAGATCAGATCAGAATGGCTGCTCAGAGTGACGTTAAATATTAGAAGCTACTGAAAGAAGTCCAGCAGGGCAAGAAACCTGAATTTTCTGTGAAAGATGATGGTTTATTGCTACATTAGGGCAGAATGTGCATTCCTAATGATGCTGAATTGAGACAGATCATTATGAAGGAAGCACATGAGTCTTCTTTTGCTATGCACCCTGGTGCAACTAAAATGTACAGAGGGCTGAAAGAGCATTACTGGTGGATGGGTATGAAGAGGGATATAGCTGAATTTGTTTCCAAATGCCCAACTTGTCAGCAAGTAAAGCCAAAACATCAAGTTCCAACTAGTTTGTTACATCCATTACCAGTACCAGAGTGGAAATGGGAATAAATAACTATGGATTTTGTTATAGGACTTCCAAGGACACAGAATAGTCATGATGCAGTATGGGTTATAGTTGATAGACTAACCAAGTCTGCTCACTTTTTGCCAGTTTGGATAGACTATAGCCTGGAAAGATTATCCAGATTGTATATATATGAAATTGTAAAATTACATGGAGTGCTAGTATTGATTGTATCTGACAGAGATCCTAGGTTCACTTCTAGATTCTGGGGTAGTCTTCAGAGAGCCCTAGGAACTAGATTGAACTTCAAAGACATTCCACCTATGCAGAGATGGCCAGTCTGAAAGGGTAATTCAGATATTGGAGGATATGCTACGGGCTTGTGTGATTGAGTTTGAAGGTAGTTGGGATACACACTTGCCTTTGATTGAGTTTGCTTATAACAATAGCTACCAATCAAGCATTGGGATGCCTCTATATGGATCTTTGTATGGCAGAAAGTGCAGAAATCCCCTATGTTGGGATGAAGTAGGTGAAAGGAAGATGATTGGGCTAGAAATTGTTCAGCAGACAGAGGAAAAGATCAGATTGATCAGAGATAGACTCAAGGCTGCATCAGACCGTCAGAAGTCCTATATTGATCTGAAGAGAAGAGATATTGAATATGCAGTGGGTGATAAGATATTCCTCAAAGTTTCTCCTTGGAAGAGGATTATGAGATTTGGCAGAAAGGGGAAACTGAGTCCTATTTTCATCGGACCATATAAGGTTCTAGAAAGAGCGGGTCCTTTGGCATATCGGTTGGCATTACCTCTGGAGTTAGCAAGGATACACAGTGTCTTCCAAGTGTCCATGTTAAGGAGGTACAGATCAGACCCATCTCATGTACTATCTGTTGAAGAGATTGAGGTAAATCCAGACCTCTCCTATGAGGAAGAACCCATAGAAATTCTGGCATATGAGGTGAAGCAGCTGAGGAACAAACAGATACACCTGGTTAAAATGTTGTGGAACCATCATTCAGGCTAGGAAGCTACTTGGGAACGTGAAGAGGATATGAGGAGACAGCACCCACAGCTGTTTAGAGACTAATGCCAGGTAAAATTTTGAGATGAAATTTATTTTAAGGGGGGGAGAATTGTAACGCCCCTAAGTTCGGTAGTGCGTTCTACTGTCCCGCTAACCAGTGTCTTCCGGACAGCTAGAATGCCTAGAACTACACTTCAATATGAGTGAAGAGACATAAAATTATGAAATACAAGAAAAGAAAATACAAGAAAAACAAAGGAAAAATAATAGCAAAGAAATGTAACCAAGTTAAACGAGCCGAGAACCCTAGCGTTAGGTGACCGCACCGGGAAGTCGCGGCGTGCACCGTTGACTAGCCCTGGACCGCGGGGAACCCTGGAAAATTTTTTTAGGACTTAAATAGACACCTATTGAAGTATAAATATCATTAGAAATATCAAAGAAAAATTAATTAATTAGTACAAGGAAAAGTGAGAAATCGAAAAACAGACAAAACTCGGTGTTACCGAAAAATCAGGAATGCAACCCGAACAGGGGTATTGTGGTCATTTGACACCTCGAGTTGTCTTTTGACCTAAATGTCCATTAAAAATACATGATATTACACTTGGAAAATATAATGAAAAATTAAATTAGTGGTATGTAAATAGCAAAAATGGGGAGTTAAATGTGGGAATAAGGAAAGTTAAGGTTAAACTAATATTAAATTAAGCTTAGTGCTCCACTCACCCATCAAAGTGGACCATTAAATCACCATTTGGACAGATTTCATCTTCTTCCTCACCTTGCCAAAAAACTAGCTGGAATGCTCTAAAGGGAAACCACCATTGCCATCCACCTTGGAGCTCCATGCATGTGAGATTCAAGCTCCTTTCTTGGCACTTTCCTTCATTAAAGATTGTCCATACATCTTGGGCAGTAGATAGGCAACAAGAAGACCAAGTTTTGGAGAGATTTTGAAGAGTTTCCAAAGTGGTAAGTTTGTGTTTTTGGGTTATGGCTTCATTAAAGTTAGTAAGAATGTTATGGGCACTTGAATTATGGAGAGATTTTTGAGGTTTGATGTTTAAAGGGAGAGGTGTATTTTTGGCAGCCATGGAAACTCCTTGAGGACAGTTTATTCTTGCTTGTAAATAGTAGATTAAAGGGTTGATTAAGTGTTTATGTGTGTAGGAATTTATTTGGGTGATGTATATTAAGTATATGTAAACGTGTACTTGAATTTGGAAGCTTAGAAATTAATGGAGTGTGATATATGAATCGGCAGCTTGATTTGGTGAACCATAAAAATATTATTTCATGTTTGGTTTATGGAGTATTAATGTTAAATTGTGGTACTTGTTATGGCAGCTTATGTATATGTATGATGGTGTGAGGTTGGACATGTAAATGAGCTAGGTTAGATGATTGAATTGTTGTAATTTAAGCTTGAAAAATTCTGTACTAAATGGTGCGTATTGAGTGTGATTATAAGCTGCCAAAATGACCAACAATATGTTGTGAATTGTGTTTAGGTTATGGTACAAACCAGAATTGGCATGAATATGTAGTTTGGTAAGTGTTAAAAGTGTCCTTTGATGAGTAATGAACAAAAAGTAATAGGGCAGTTTATGTTTTGGGCCTAGAACCTTAACTGTGTGGCTCCAATTGGTATGAGACCAATTGGAGGTAAAACTAGGCACAAAATGTGCCAACTTTCTTGAAGGAAGCTTACAAAAATTTTGCTTGTAAGGTAACTTGAAAAGTGACCAAATCCGGATTAGTGCAATTAAGGCCTGAAAATTGACCATTTAGGCAGCAGTTAGTGTTTAGGCCATAACTCACTCAAAACAGGCCCAATTGACCTGAAATTTTTACCATGAATAGTTAAGACCTATATCTACAAGTCTTATGAAGACACAAAAGCCCAGAAATGACCATAGGCATGTCAAAAAGCTTGCACAAGTTCGGGTCCAAAAACTGGCCGAACCTAAATTGACCTAAAATGACCTAAAGTGACCAATTTTAATGCATTTTGACCAGCAATAGTAAAATGACCATAACTTGGTCTAGTAAACTCAGAATGACCTGAAATTTTGCCCCGCATGTAATAAGACATAGATATACAAGTTTTTAGTTTCGACTTAAACCCGAAAACTGAGAGAACTAGGTCGTCCGGCTAGGTCAAACTAGTATCCCGGAATCCAGCAAATTGCAATAAAACGCAATATACATGGAAATGAATTGGGTAACATGTACCAACCCTAAAAGGCTACAAATGTGACATATTAGTAACATTAAAACCTAATTTACCTAGAATGCATTGAAGGTCGACATATTAGGTTGACTAAGCAAATAATAGAATTCATTGAATTAATTATCAAGCATTATTGTTAGAGACAGTTTAAATGTGTACTGAAACACTTCAAATTGTGTTTCTCAGTTAGCAAGGACTCAGGGAAAGGGAAGGAAACACTGAGTCAAGGCCAGGAGACAGTTATCAGAGGTTTGTGCATAATAAACCTTATTTGAGCCTTTTGTCATTGAAAAATTGATTTAGTGTGATTTATGGAAATTTGAAGCTAATTATGAATTGTGTTGCCATGTTGTGAATGAAATTATAACTTTGGAAATTTATTGGATTTCTCACGAATCATTTGAATAAAATGTTTGGAATTGATTTTGTGTTCACACTTAGCCTGACAGTATCACATTATTCCTCCTCCATTTATGGAGTTGAGATCATTTATTTTCCTCCCTCTCGGGTTTACCAGTTGAGGTTGTAGATCGGATGAGTACTCATTAGCTAGCTAGCCACTTCCCTCATTGATTTTGATTAGTGGGGTTGTAGATTGCTTTGTCGTGGTGTACAACACGGCATTGATCGAAAACTTTGTGTCATGGCTTAAGTTATGTATGAATTGGCAACACTATGTTCTTAAATTATTTGACTAAATTGTGTTATTATGAGCTTTGATAATTTGTAAAATGGAGTTTAAATTCTTATTGACATTCACTGTCTTTTGAATTTAACCATGTTTTGACTATTGAGATTTATTGTGATATTGTGGAATGGAGTTCAAATTCTTTATGACATTCATTGTCTTGAATTTAACTATGGTTTAAGTATCCACTATTTATATGACTTATGATTTGTGATTTAAAGTTGTATTTAGTTAATATTGCGCACCACTGAGACATTGTCTCAGCAATTGCTTTTCATTGCTATCATAGATAGACAGACGGACAAAGCAGCAGACTAGGCTGCTAGTACATTCAGCGAGAGATCATCGGGTATATTGAGTATACCACATTTTGCATTTTGTACTGTAATGTATGTTCACTGTATGTATATATTGTTCTTGGTTTTGAGCAGTTGTAAACTAAAATTGTACATTGAAGTGTAAAATAAATTATGAGTTATTTTGGCTTGTAAAATTTGTACTGTATTTCTTTTATCTCAGCCTTTGAAAAATTATTGTGGATTTGAGTTGAGAAATATACTGTATTGATTAAATGTTGGAGTTTGAGATTGAGAAATATAATTGAAGTGCTTTTTACAGGTTTTCTGAAGAACTATTTTATTCAAAATACAGAGGGCACTCCGTCAAAATTTTTACAGAAATTCCTAATAATTCAAATGTATTAACTCTTTCACTTAAGTTCAAAAAGGTTTTTAACACCTCTAAATAGTGCTTACCACTGCAAAAAGAAGTAAAAAAAGTTTTAAAATCCCTTGTAGTATATTTAATGGGTTATCAGTAGACGAAGTTGGTAATTCATTAGGTATACTACGGGATCATGTTATGCCTTACAGAGGGGTAGGGTGTGACATGACACTGATGCAGATCTGTTTGTTTTCTTATTTTGATTAGGATATGGATCCTGCTTCTTAAAGAGCAGTTGATGAAGTGGTGGAGAGTCGTGCTCCACCAAGGGCTGAATCTGGAGGCAAGGGAGAATCTGCTCCACCAGCAGCTGAGGCACCTGCCCAACCTTAGTTTGCATTATTTCAGCAGATGACCGAATTTTACCGACAAATGATGGGGGCAATTCCACCACCAAAACCACAGCCATAACCTCCACCAGCACCATAGAAGTCCCATCTGGAAAAATTACAAAAACATGGGGCTATGAATTTCTTTGGGAAGAAGGAGGATGACCCCATGACAGTTGAAAACTGGTTAGACAGAACTGTAAGAGTGTTGAAACAGCTTCATTGCAACCCCGAGCAGAACCTGGAGGGTGCTGTCTCCCTACTTCAAGATGATGCATACCAGTAGTGGGACACAGTATCCAGTGAGGTGCAACCAGATCAGATCACCTGGGATTTCTTTCTCACAGAGTTCAGGAAGAAGTATGTTAGTAAAGTGTATTTAGAAGAGAGAAGAAGAGAATTTATCAGTCTGAGACAGAGGCAATTATCAGTGGTAGAGTATTAGCGTGAATTCGTCAGACTGAGCCGGTATGGGAGGGAGATAGTCCCTACAGAGGCAGAGAGGTGCAGAAGGTTCGAAGAAGGGCTCAATGACAATATCAAATTCATGATAACAGCATTGGAGATCACAGATTTTGCCAAATTAGTAGATGCTGCATCGAAAGTAGAAAGAGTTCGAATAAATGAGCAAAATAGAAGGGAGAGACAGTAGAAGAGGGGTCCAAGTCAATCCAGTTCATTCTCTGCTCCCAGTAAGAAGTCTAAGGGTCCTCCTGCTTAGAGTTCGGGACAACCACAAGGTTAGGGTCAGTCCCAGGGGCCCAGACCACAGTTCACAGCTAGGAGAGGCCAGTCCACACAATCAGTGGGCAGCTCTCTAGGGACGGTGTTCAGGGGACCAGCCCCAGCATCTTCTACCTGTCCATACTGCCTGAAGTGGCATAAGGGGGACTGTTGGCGAGTGACTGGTGCATGCTTATGGTGTGGATCTAGAGAGTATCAGATCAAAAATTGTCTGAAGAGGACTACCACAGTTGCCCCAACACAAGCAGATAGGCCTGCCCCTGCACCTCAAAGGGGTAGGAAGTCTGATAAATCTGAGGCAACTGGTCCATCACTGAGGCCTGCATCAGAGTCAGCTGAGAGGCCAGATGCCAGAGTACCTGCCAGTGCCTATGCCATGAGAGCCCAAGAGGTGCAAGATGCCCCAAATGTTATTAGGGGTACGTTCTTCCTCTACACCTTACCTGTGCATGCATTGGTGGATTAAGGATCTACGCATTTATATATCTGCATCAAGCTACCCGTAGAGAGGGGAGTTTCAGTAGAGGAGAATGATCAAGACATTCTAGTCACAAATCCACTAGGCCACAGTGTGGTAGTGAATAAGGTGTATAAAGGTTGCCCATTGAGGATTCAAGGGTATGAATTCTCGGCAGACCTAATTAAATTACCGTTCAACGAATTTGACGTAATTTTGGGAATGGACTAGTTGTCACGTCATCAGGAAATAGTTGATTGTAAACTGAAGAGGATTTCTAAAAACCCCTGAGGGTAATGAGATTCCAGTTGTGGGTGAAAAGACAGATTTTCTGTCCAATGTCATCTCAGCCACAGTTGCAAGAAGATTGATGAGAAAAGGCTGTGAAGCCTACCTAGCACACGTTGTTGATACTAGGCAGGCTATGCTAAACCTATGTGACATACCCATAGTAAGAGACTTCCCAGATGTGTTTCCTGAAGAATTTCCTGGTTTACCACTAGAAAAGGAAGTCGAATTTGCTATTGAGGTAATGCCGGGTATAGCACCAATTTCTATTGCTCCTTATAGGATGGCACCCACTGAATTGAGGGAGTTAAAAATTCAGTTGCAGGAGTTACTCGATAAGGGGTTCATACGCCCCAGTGTGTCACCATGGGGAGATTCGGTGCTATTTGTGAAGAAAAAGGACGGAACCTTAAGATTATGCATTGATTACTGACAGTTGAACAAAGTAACTGTGAAGAATAAATATCCGTTGCCCAAAATTGACGATCTGTTTGATCAGTTGAAGGGAGCCTGTGTATTTTCAAAAATTAATCTCAGATCAGGGTATCATCAGTTAAGGGTAAAGGATGCAGATGTGTCAAAAACTGCATTCAAAACTTAGTATGGACATTATGAATTCCTAGTGATGTTGTTTGGGTTAACAAATGCACCACCAACATTTATGGACCTTATGAACCGTATTTTTCTTCCATATTTAGATCGATTTATAGTGGTCTTTGTTCATGATATTCTGGTATATTCTAAGACCAGGGAAGAACATGATGAACATTTGAGGATTGTTTTGCAAACCCTACGAGAAAAGAAGTTGTATGCTAAGCTGTCCAAGTGTGACTTCTGGATGAGTGAAATCTCCTTCCTTGGACACATAATATCAATTGAGGGGATTAGAGTGGATCCCAAAAAGATAGAAGCAGCGATGGAATGGAAGCCTTCCAGAAATACAACTGAGGTCAGAAGTTTCTTAGGGCTAGCTAGGTATTACAGAAGATTTGTGAATGGGTTTTCTCTTATAGCTGCTCCAATGACAAAGTTGTCACAGAAGAATGTGAAATTTGACTGGAACGACAAGTGCCAAGCCAGTTTTGAGAGGCTGAAGGTTATGTTGACAAAAGCACCAGTGTTAACACAACTAGTGTCGGAAAAGGACTTTTGTGGTCTATAGTGATTCCTCGCATAATGGGTTAGGGTGTGTATTGATGTAAGAGGGGAAAGTGGTCTCCTATGCTTCCAGGCAGTTAAGGCCACATGAGCAGAACTACCCTACTCATGACCTGGAGTTAGCAGCAATTATCTTCGCATTGAAGATATGGAGGCATTATTTGTATGGTGAAAAATGCTACATCTACACAGACCATAAAAGTCTAAAATATTTGCCAACCCAGAAGGAGCTCAATCTTAGACAGTGGCGATGGATTGAGTTCCTAAAGGACTATGATTGTGTGATAGATTACCATCCTGGGAAGGCAAATGTAGTTGTTGATGCCTTGAGCAGAAAGTCCATCACAGCTTTAAGATCACTAAATGTCTGTCTGTCTTTAGCTCAAGATGGGGCTATTTTGGGCAAGTTACAAATGAGGCCAAACCTGCTACAGTAAATACAAGATGGGCAGAAAATAGATGAAAAATTAATGGCTATAATGGGAAAAATCTCAGAGGGGAAAGAAACTGATTATGAGGTGAAAGCAAATGGGTGTCTGTACTACAAAGAGAGAGTGTGTGTACCAGATGATGGGGAATTGAAGACTAGTATTCTGAAATAAGCACACACCAGTGTTTATGCTATGCACTCGGGAAGCACAAAAATGTATGATGATCTGAAGCCTCATTATTGGTAGCCTAGTATGAAGAAGGATATAGCTGACTATGTTAGTAGGTGTTTGACATGTCAGCAAGTTAAAGCAGAACATCAAGTTCCATCAGGATTGCTACAGCCTATAAGCATACCTGAATGGAAATGGGACCTGGTCACTATGGATTTTGTCAGTGTTCTACCTTTCACCCAGAAGAAGCATGATGCAGTGTGGGTGATAGTGAATAGATTGACAAAGTCAGCACATTTTCTGCCAGTTAGAACTGACTACTCACTGGAGAAATTAACAGAGTTGTATATAAGTGAGATAGTTAGACTGCAAGGAATCCCACTTTCCATCATATCTGACCGAGACCCAAGGCTTACATCGAGATTTTGGAAAAAGTTGCAAGAAGCCCTAGGCACACAACTCCACTTTAGCACGGCTTTTCATCCTCAGACGAATGGACAGTCAGAACTAGTAATCCAAGTAAACCTAAAAACTAATTGAATTCTTACAACTAATAAATTGAAATGATAGTAACAATGTGAATTATGTGATAGATCCTTGAGGATATGCTGAGGAGTTGTGTCATTGAGTTTGAGGGGAGTTGGGATAGATATCTCCCACTGGCAGAATTCGCATATAACAATAGCTATCAAGCAAGCATTCAAATGGCCCCGTATGAAGCATTGTATGGGAGGAAGTGTAGAACCCAGTATGTTGGACTGAATTGGATGAAGATAAGCTGGTAAGACCAGACCTAGTGTAACAGACTAAGGAGAAAGTAAAAATAATCAAAGCTAATTTGAAGGTTGCCTCAGATAGACAGAAATCTTATGCTGACTTGAAGAGAAAAGAGATAGAGTATGCAGTAGACGACAAAGTGTTTCTCAAAGTCTCACCGTGGAAGAAAGTACTGAGGTTTAGAAGAAAGAGTAAGTTAAGCCCTAGGTTCATTGGCCCATATGAAGTCATTGAATGTGTAGGACCAGTGGGCTATCGGCTAGCTTTACCATTAGAACTGGATAAGATCCATAATGTATTTCATGTGTCTATGCTAAGAAGATACTGCTCAGACCCTTCACATATCATCTCCATGGAAGAGATTGAAATCCAACCAGATTTGACGTATGTAAAAGAACCCAAATGGATACTGGCTCTGGAAGTGAAGGAATTGAGAAATAAACAAATTCCACTAGTGAAAGTACTTTGGAGGCACCATAATACTGAGGAGGCAACTTGGGAAAGTGAAGAGATAATGAGGCAACAGTTCCCTCAACTGTTTGCATCAGGTAAATTTCGAGGATGAAATTTTTATTAGAAAGGAAGAGCTGTAACATTCTCACTTTAGCTAGTTCGTACAGTCTACTATTCCGGTGACCAATATCGGTACGGTCAGCTAGAATATTTGAAATTATAATTAGACTAGAGTGAGGAGTTATAAATAAACCACATAATGATCAGAAAAATCAATGGAAATTTTTAGGAATGAAATGCACTAAGGTTAAATGAGCCGTAACCCCAGTGATGAGTAACCCGAAGGGGAAGTGACGGTGAAGGCCGTTCGCAACCCTAGACCTGGGGAAAACTTCATGAAATAATTTTTGGGACCTCAAGGAAGGATTATTGGGGTTCCAATGACAATAAAATGTTAAGAAAGCACAAGGAAAAATTTAATCAATCGGTACACCTAATTTTATCTCGTTAAGCCAAACGGAGGGCATTTTGGTCATTTCGTCTTCAAAAATGATTTTTGACCAACTTTTCCATTTAAGTAAGTGAATTATATGACATAAAATATGAACAAATAGTAATGAAAAATTTATTAAAAATGAATAGAAAGGGAAAGAAAAGAAAATGAAAGTAAATTGGATTTATTACATAATGCTTATGTAAGCATGAGGTAATAATAATTTTTGGCCAATCAAAATTAATAAATACATTCAAAATACATTAAAAAAGAAAAGAAAGAAGTCAAAAATCTAGAATAAACTAGCAGCCATCCCTCTCTTCTCCAAGCCGGACCATAGCTCCTCCATTGCCAAGCTTACCAAAGCTTCAGTTTCTTGGTTTTTCACCAATTAAAGCCTAAGCTCCCAACACAAAATCTTACTCTTTCATCTTAGTGAAGCTTTTGGCAGCAAAAAGAAGTAAAAAGGAAGAGTTCTTACAAGCTTGGAAGTGACTCCATTAGTGATTAGTGACCAAACTTACTCTTTTTCTTTCAATTCATGTTGAAGGAGTGGAATTAAATGCAAATTTACAAGAAAATGGAATAAACATCATGTGTATGCCCTTCTTAAAATTTCGGCAGCCTTGGATTTGGTAGGGTTTTGAAGATTTCTTGGAACTAAAATGGTAGTATGGCTGCCCTTAGCATTAGTCTTTTGAGTAGGATAATGAAATGTAAACAAATGCTGAATTTGAAATGAAGAAGTTAGGGTGTAACATCCTCACTTTAGCTAGTCTGTACAGTCTATTGTTTCGATGACCAATATTGGTCCGGGCAGCTAGAATATTTGAAATTATAATTAGATTAGAGTGAGGAGTTATAAATAAACCAAATAATGATCAGAAAAATCAAGGAAAATTTTTAGGAATGAAATGCATTAAGGTTAAACGAGCCGAAACCACAATGATGAGTAACCCGAAGGGGAAGTGACGGTGAAGGCCGTTAGCAACCCTAGACTCGAGGAGAACTTCATGAAATAATTTTTGGGACCTCAGGGAAGGATTTTTGGGGTTCCAGTGACAATAAAATGTTAAGAAAATACACAGAAAATTTAATCAATCGGTACGCACAATTTTAGCTTGTTAAGCCAAACAGAGGGCATTTTGGTCATTTTGAAATGTGGTATGTTGGGAGTATTAAAACCAATGTACCTATTGTCTATGCAAAACTCAACATTTTAGTTGACTAATGAAATGAATAGTAACACCTAAACTTAAATTTCAAGAATTGTACAATTTAAGAGTGTAACATGCCCTAGTACACCTAGTAAGATTGGTTTGGATAGGTTGGCATTCCAATAGAGTTCGGTTAGCAGTACTGCATATGGCTTCATGCCATTCTGTGTTTTATGGCCTTCCGTGCCATTCTGTGATATAATAGCCTTTGGCTACGTTGATTGAGTTGTTATACTTGAGTTTTATCCCTAATAATTATTACAGCTTATTAGTTATTCTGTTGCACACCGGGAGACACAATGTGACCGATGGTGTGATGGTCCAAGGTACTTGGTACCCAGTGCCAGTTTACCCGTTTATCCAGTCCAGTCGACTAGTATAGGTTACTCGAGCAATTAACATAAATCTTACCAAATTTTAATCGAATAATACTGCAATAAATATCAAAAATTAAGTCTACATAAAATATAAACATACATTCTGCATATTTATTTTATTTTAGTTATTTTATTTTATATTGCCACCACTAAGCAGAATTGCTTAGCGCGTCGCTTTTGCCATGCGCAAGTATTGGAGACATAGCTGGGGAGTCCAACAAACCTCAGACCGGGTGAATTATCAGATCTGCACACAGAGTCCAGAGTCTCCTCACATTTGCAGTGCATTGGTAGGACATTAGGTTACTTTTGGTATTTTGTATTTTGTAAACTTTTGTAATGTATATTATAAACTCATGTAATTATGCTTTTGATGTAATTATCTATGAACCATGTTCAGTAATAAATTTGAGCATTTCTTATTGAATTGAGTATCATATGAAACGAATTGAATTTGAGATATTGAAGTCATTTGAGAAATTGTTGAAAATATGTTGGTGGTTGACTGAGATTGAAATTATGATTATATTGGAAGTGTTTTTAACAGATTCATAAGAACTGTTTTTCCAATTTACAACCAGCACTCTGCCGGATTTTCTATAAAATTTGTGAAAAATTTAGATTAATAAAAAATTATAAATAAATGAATTAAAAAGGGTAAATTGTAATGGAAATATGAATTGGTGCTCCAGCACACTGTGTGGCATATCTTGCTCAGCTACACTGTAGACGGGTATGGGGTGTCACATTTAGTGGTATCAGAGCAATGGTTTAGGCGTTTCTTGGCCTAAAAAAAGTGCATACTATTGCATTGCATTTGTAAGTGTTAAAGTGACACTGATGCAGATCTATTTGTTTTGTTATTTTGATCAGGATATGGATCCTGCTTCTCAAAGAGCAGTTGATGAAGAGGTGGAGAGTCGTGCTCCACCAAGGGTTGAATCTGGAGGCAGGGGAGAATCTGCTCCACCAGCAGCTGAGGCACCTACCCAACCTCATTTTGCATTATTTCAGTAAATGAACAAATTTTACCGGCAAATGATGGGGGCAATTCCACCACCACAACCACAGCCACAACCTCCACTTGCACCATAGAAGTCCCATTTAGAGAAAGTATGAAAACATGAGGCTGTGGATTTCTTTGGGAAGAAGGAGGATGATCCCATGACAGCTAAAAACTGGTTGGATAGAATAGTAAGAGTGTTGAAATAGCTTCATTGCACCCCCGAGCAGAACCTGGAGGGTGTTGTGTCCCTACTTCAAGATGATGCATACTAGTGGTGGGACACAGTAACCAGTGAGGTGCAACCGGATCAGATCACCTAGGATTTCTTCCTCACAGAGTTCAGGAAGAAGTATGTCAGTAAAGTGTATTTAGAAGAGAGAAGAAGAGAATTTATCAGTCTGATACAAAGGCAATTATCAGTGGTAGAGTATGAGCGAGAATTCATCAGACTGAACTGGTATGGGAGGGAAATAGTCCCTTCAGAGGCAGAGAGGTGTAAAAGATTTGAAGAAGGGCTTAATGACAATATCAAAGTCATGATAACAGCATTGGAGATCATGGATTTTGCCAAATTAGTAGATGCTGCATCAAAGGTAGAAAGAGTCAGAATAAATGAGCAAAATAGAAGGGAAAAAAGGCAGAAGAGGGGTCTAGGTCAGTCCAGTTCATTCTCTGCTCCTAGTAAGAAGTCTAAGGGTCCTCCTGCTTAAAGTTCGGGATAACCACAAGGTCAGGGTCAGTCCCGGGCGCCCAGACCACAGTTCAAACCTAAGAGAGGCCAATCCACACCATCAGTGGGCAGCTCTCCAGGGATGGTGTTCAGGGGACCAGCCCCAGCATCTTCTGCCTGTCCATACTGCCAGAAGTGGCATAAGGGGGACTGTTGGCGAGTGACTGGTGCATGTTTACGGTGTGAATCTATAGAACATCAAATCAAAAATTGTCCGAAGAGGACTACTACAGTTGCCCCAACACAAGTAAATAGGCCTGCACCTGCACCTTAAAGGGGTAGGATGTCCGGTAAATCTGAGGCAGCTGGTCCATCACTGAGGCTTGCATCTGAGTCAGCTAAGAGGCCAGACCCTAGAGCACCTGCCAGAGCTTATGCCATAAGAGCTCAGGAGGAACAAGATGCCCCAGATGTTATTAGGGGTACATTCTCCCTCTACAACACATTTGTGCATGCATTGGTGGATCTAGGATCCACTCATTCATGCATCTGCATCAAACTACCCGTAGAGAGGGGAGTTTCAGTAGAGGAGAGTGATCAAGACATTCTGGTCACAAATCCATTAGGCCATAGTGTGGTAGTGAATAAGGTGTATAAAGGTTGCCCGTTAAAGATTCAGGGGTATGAATTCTTGGCAGACCTAATTTAATTGCCCTTCCATGAGTTTGACGTGATTTTGGGAATGGACTAGTTGTCACATCATCAGGCAATAGTTGATAACAAACTGAAGAGGATTTCTTCGAAAACTCCTGAGGGTAATGAGATTTCAGTTGTGGGGGAAAGGACAGATTTCTTGTCCAATGTTATCTCAGCCACAATTGCATGAAAATTGATGAGAAAAGGCTGTGAAGCTTACCTAGCACACGTGGTTGATACTAGGCAGGCTAAGCGAAACTTGTGTGATATACCCACAGTAAGAGACTTCCCAGACGTATTTCCTGAAGAATTGCCTAGTTTACCACCAGAAAGGGAAGTCAAATTTGCTATTGAGGTAATACCGGGTACAACACCAATTTCTATTATTTCTTATAGGATGGCACCCACTGAATTGAGAGAGTTAAAAATTCAGTTGCAGGAGTTACTCGATAAGGGGTTCATACGCCCTAGTGTGTCACCATGGGGAGCTCCGGTGCTATTTGTGAAGAAGAAGGATGGAACCTTGAGATTATGTATTGATTACCGGTAGTTGAATAAAGTAACTGTGAAGAATAAATATCTGTTGTTCAGAATTGGCGATCTGTTTGATCAGTTAAAGGGAGCTGGTGCATTTTCGAAAATTGATCTCAGATCAGGGTATCATCAGTTTAGGGTAAAGGATGCATATGTGCCAAAAACTCCATTCAGAACCCGGTATGGGCATTATGAATTTCTAGTGATGCCATTTGGGCTAACAAATGCACCAGCAGCATTTATGGACCTTATGAACCGTATTTTCCATCCATACATTTGTAGTGGTCTTTATTGATGATATTCTGGTGTATTCCAAGACCAGGGAAGAACATGATGAACATTTGAAGATTGTTCTGCAAACCCTACGAGAAAAAAAGCTATATGCTAAGCTGTCTAAGTGTGACTTCTGGATGAGTGAAATCTCCTTCCTTGGACACATAGTATCAGTAGAGGGGATTAGAGTGGATCCCAAAAAGATAAAAGCAGTAACGGAATGGAAGCCTCCCAAAATACAACTGAGGTCAGAAGTTTCTTGGGGCTAGCCGGGTATTACAGAAGATTTGTGAAGGGGTTTTCTCTTATAGCTGTTCCAATGACCAAGTTGTTACACAAAAATGTGAAATTTGGCTGGAACGACAAGTGCCAAGCCAGTTTTGAGAGGCTGAGGATATATTGATAGAAGCACTAGTGTTAACACAACCAATGTCGAGAAAAGACTTTGTGGTCTATAATGATGCCTCACATAATGGGTTAGGGTGTGTATTAATGCAAGAGGGGAAAGTGGTCGCCTATGCTTCCAGGCAGTTAAGGCCATATGAATAGAACTACCCCACTCATGAACTAGAGTTAGCAGCAATTATCTTTGCATTGAAGATATGGAGGCATTATTTGTATGGCGAAAAATGCTACATCTATACAAACCACAAAAGTCTAAAATATTTGCTAACCCAGAAGGAGCTCAATCTTAGACAGAGGTGATGGATTGAGTTCCTAAAGGACTATGATTGTGTGATAGATTACCATCCTGGGAAGGCAAATGTAGTTGCTGATGCCTTGAGTAGAAAGTCCATCACAGCTTTAAGATCACTAAATACCCATCTGTCCCTAGCTCAAGATGGAGCTATTTTGACTGAGTTACAAGTGAGGCCAAACCTGCTACAGTAGATACAAGATGGGCAGAAGGCAGATGAAAAATTAATGGCTATTGTGGGTAAAATTCTAGAAGGGAAAGAAACTAATTATGAGGTGAAAGCAGATGGGTATCTGTACTACAGAGGAAGAGTGTGTGTACTAGATGATGGGGAACTGAAGACTAGTATTCTGAAAGAAGCACACACTAGTGTTTATGTTATGCATCCTGGAAGCACAAAAATGTATAATGATTTGAAGCCTCATTATTGGTGGCCTGGTATGAAGAAGGAAAGAGTTGACTATGTTACTAAGTGCTTGACATGTCAGCAAGTTAAAGCAGAACATCAAGTTCCATCAGGATTGCTACAGCCTATAAGCATACCTGAATGGAAATGGGACCGTGTCACTTTGGATTTTGTTAGTGGTTTACCTCTCACCCAAAGGAAGCATGATGCAGTGTGGGTGATAGTGGATAGATTAATGAAGTCAGCACACTTTCTGCCAGTTAGGACTGACTACTCACTGGAGAAACTAGCAGAGTTATATATCAGTGAGATAGTTAGATTGCATGTAATCCCACTTTCCATCATATCTAATCGAGACCCAAGGTTTACATCAAGATTTTGGAAGAAGTTACAAGAAGCCTTGGGCACACAACTCCACTTTAGCAGGGCTTTTCATCCTCAGACGGATGGATAATCGGAATGAGTAATCCAGGTAAACCTAAAAACTAATTGAATTCTCACAAATGATAGTAACAATGTGAATTATGTGATAGATCCTGGAGGATATGCTGAGGAGTTGTGTCATTGAGTTTAAAGGGAGTTGGGATAGATATCTCCCACTGGCAGAATTTGCATATAATAATAGCTATCAAGCTAGCATTCAAATGGCCCCGTATGAAGCACTGTATGGGAGGAAGTGTAGAACCCCAGTGTGTTAGACTGAATTGGGCGAAGATAAACTAGTAGGATCAGACTTGGTGAAATAGATTGAGGAGAAAGTGAAGATAATCAAAGCTAATTTGAAGGTTGCCTCAGATAGATAGAAATCTTATGCCGATTTGAAGAGAAAAGTGATAGAGTATGCAGTTGACGATAAAGTGTTTCTCAAAGTCTCACCGTGGAAGAAGGTACTGAGGTTTGGAAGAAAGGGTAAGTTAAGCCCTAGGTTCATTGGCCCATATGAAGTCATTGAACGTGTGGGACCAGTGGCCTATCGGCTAGCTTTACCACTAGAACTGGATAAGATCCATAATGCATTCCATGTGTCTATGCTAAGAAGATACTGCTCAGACCCTTCACATGTCATCTCCATGGAAGAGATTGAAATCCAATTGGACTTGACATATATAAAAAAACCTATACGGATCTTGGCTCAAGAAGTGAAGGAATTGAGAAATAAACAAATTTCACTGGTGAAAGTACTTTGGAGGCACCATAATACCGAGAAGGCAACTTGGGAAAGTGAAGAGATGATGAGGCAACAGTTCTCTCAACTGTTTGGATTAGGTAAATTTCGAGGACGAAATTTTTATTAGAGGGGAAGAGCTGTAACATCCTCACTTTAGCTAGTCTGTACAGTCTACTGTTCCAGTGACCAATGTCAGTCTGGGCAGCTAGAATATTTGAAATTATAATTAGACTAGAGTGAGGAGTTATAAATAAACCAAATAATGATCAGAAAAATCAAGGAAAATTTTTAGGAATGAAATGCATGAAGGTTAAACGAGCCGAAACCACAGTGATGAGTAACCCGAAGGGGAAGTGACGGTGAAGGCCATTAGCAACCCTAGACTTGGGGAGAACTTCATGAAATAATTTTTGGGACCTCAGGGAAGGATTTTTGGGGTTCTAATGATAATAAAATTTTAATAAAATACACGAAAAATTTAATCAATCAATACACACAATTTTAGCTCATTAAGCCAAATGGAGGGCATTTTGGTCATTTCGTCTTCAAAGATGATTTTTGGCCAACTTGTCCAGTTAAATAAATAATTTATATTACATAAAATGTGAATAAATATTGTTAAAAATTTAATTGAAAATAAGTAGAAAAGAAAAGAAAAGAAAAGAAAATGAAAGAAAAGTGGAATTATGACATCACATGATGTCATTAATGAGCTCTCCACCAATCACAACTAAACAAAATTACTGAAGGGATAAAATGGACACAAAATAAGATAAAAATAAAAAAAGAAAAGTCCATCAGCCATTTCTTCTTCCACTAGCTGAATTGCTTGAGAGAGAGAGGAGAGAAAAACCTCTATGAAAGCTTGATCAAGCTTGAATCCCCACCCCTTTCTCACCATAAAAGCCCTAGTTATCTTCACAAAAAATTCACCCCACACCTTGAGGAAGCTTTGGGCAGCATACTTTTGAAGAAAAACAGAAGTTTTATAAGACCCAAACTTAGTTCCAAAGAGGTTATTGACCAATCCTTGCTTTCCTTTTGAAATTCATGTTTAGGGACAAAATTTGAGCTAGAAAATGAGAGAAAATTAAATGAAATTGATGATTAACTAAACCCCCATTTTCGGTAGCTATGTGAAGGGTAGGGTTTTGATTGTTTTCCTTGAATAAATTTGGTATTTAGGCTGCACATGATATCAATTCCATGGTTAAAACTTGATTTGTTGGTAGAAATGTAAAACTTAAAAAGTTGGGAAGTTAGGGTGCAAATTTGGATTTTGCTCATGTGTTGGTGAATATAAGTTCTAATGGTCAATTAGTGACCATTGGCTTAGTATAATAAGGAAATGAAGTGGTTTGTTTAGTGGGAATTGAAGTTGGTGTTGCTGCCCTTGGTGACTTGCAGGACAGGGTGTGAGTCCAGCAAGTTTAGGCAGTGATAACTGGAGTTATAGAGTTTCAATTGGTGCAAGGGTAATTGGACATGAAACTATACACATAATGGCACAATCCGAGTGACCTGCATTCTGCCTGGGCAAAATGACTAAATGAACAGTGTTTATTCATTTCTCATAACTCAGTGTAGAAAAGTCCAATTGACTCGAAATTTTACCAGCAGAAAGTTGAGATATATACCTACAACTTTCATGAAGAAATCAAACCCAAATTGTGACCATAACATGTTCAAAAGGTGACCTGTAATCACTACACAAAACACTATAGATTTGGTCAGTCCAGAAAATCTGGAAAGTTTTCAAACTGGCCAGTTATGGTGTTTAGGCCATAACTTGAGCTACAGAACTCCAAATGGAGTGATTCAAAAAAGGAAATGTAACTAGACACAATAAGGAACAACTTTCATGTTGATAACTTTGCCAAATTTCTACTGTAAAAATGACCAATGGAACAGAAAACACAAGGCTTAAAATCTGAAAATTTTGAAAAACTAACACTAAGCTTAGAAATGGTATTGGCAACCAATACCAACAACTTTAGAATGCAAAATGTGGTATGTTGGGAGTATTAAAACCAATGTACCTATTGTCTATGCAAAAGTCAACATTTTAGTTGACTAATGAAATGAATAGTAACACCTAAACTTAAATTTCAAGAATTGTACAATTTAAGAGTGTAACATGCCCTAGTACACCTAGCAAGATTGGTTTGGATATCTTGGCATGCCAATAGGGTTCGGTTAGTAGTACTGCATATGGCTTCATGCCATTCTATGTTTTATGGCCTTCCGTGCCATTATGTGATATAATAGCCTTTGGCCATGTTGATTGAGTTGTTATACTTGGGTTTTATCCCTAATAATTATTACATCTTATTAGTTGTTCTGTTGCACACTGGGAGACACAATGTGATCGATGGTGTCATGGTCCGAGGTACTTGGAACCCAATGCCATTTTACCCGTTTATCCAGTCCAGTCGAATAGTATAGGTTACTTGAGCATTTAAAATAAATCTTACTAAATTTTAATCGAATAATACTGCAATAAATGTTAGAAATTAAGTCTACATAAAATATAAACATACATTCTGCATATTTATTTTATTTTAGTTATTTTATTTTATATTGTCACCATTAAGCAAAATTGCTTAGCGTGTCGCTTTTGCCACACGCAGGTACTGGAGACATAGCTGGGGAGTCCAACAAACCTCAGACCGGGTGAATTGTTAGATCTGCACACAGAGTCCAGAGTCACCTCACATTTGCAGTGCATTGGTAGGACATTAGGTTACTTTTGGTATTTTGTATTTTGTAAACTTTTGTAAAGTATATTATAAACTCATGTAATTATGCTTTTGATGTAATTATCTATGAACCATGTTCGGTAATAAATTTGAGCATTTCTTATTGAATTGAGTGTGATATGAAACGAATTGAATTTTGAGATAATGAAGTTATTTGAGAAATTGTTGAAAATATGTTGGTGGTTGACTGAGACTGAAATTATTATTATATTGGAAGAGTTTTTAACAGATTCAGAAGAACTGTTTTTCTAATTTACAGCGGGCACTCTGCCGGATTTTCTATGAAATTTGTGAAAAATTCAGATTAATAAAAAATTGTAAATAAATGAATTAAAAAGGGTAAATTGTAATGGAAATATGAATTGGTGATCCGGCACACTATGTGGCATATCTTGCTCTGCTACACTGTAGACAGGTAAGGGGTGTCACATAGGGTTTGGACACAAACTTGAGACTTTGTTCATGTAATGGTGGAAGTAAGTTTTAATGGTCAATTAGTGACCATTTGGTTATGTTTGATTAAGAAATGAAGTGGTTTGTGTCATGAGAATTGAAGCTAGGTATGCTGCCCTTGGTGACCTGCAGGACTGGGTGTGAGACCAGCAGGTTTGGACAGGTATAACTGGAGTTGTGTAGGTTCAATTGGTGCAAAGCCAATCGAAAATGAAACTAGACACATAATGGCACAACTTTGGTGAAGAAACCTTGCCCAGAAAACCAAACCAAGTTGACCTAAAAATTGCCCTAATTTGGGTGACTTGCATTCTGCCTGGGCAAAATGACAAAATAAATAATATTTATTCATTTGGTCATAACTCAGTGTAGAAAGGTCCAATTGACTTGAAATTTTACCAGCAAATAGCTGAGACATAGACCTACAACTTTCATGAAGAAACCAAACCCAAATTTTGATCATAACATGTTCAAAAATTGACCTGCAGTCAATGTACAAAATACTGTAGATTTGGTTTTATCCAGAAAATCTAGAAAATTTTCAATTTGGCTAGTTATGGAATTTAGGCCATAACTTGAGCTACAAAACTCCAAATGGAGTGATTCAAAAAGGGAAATGTAACTAGACACAATAAGGAACAACTTTCATGCAGACAATTTTGCCAAATTCCTACTGTACAAATGACCAATGGAACAGTAAACTTTAGAAATGGTATTGGCAACCAATACCAACAACTTTAGAAAGCAAAATATGGTATGTTAGGGATATTAGAACCAATATACCTATTGTATATGAAAAAGTCAACATTTTAGTTGACTAATGAAATGAATAGTAACAATGAAACTTCAATTTCAAGAATTATAAAATTTAAAAGTGTAATATGAAGGAACGGAAGCGTGAAAAACACAAGATTATACCATTGAATTCAAAAATTTTCACCTAGGGTCACATGCACCATGCAAGATTAATTTTTATCTATTTGATTTCAATGATAAACAACATATTAAAACTCTTTTAATATGTTTTTGGATCTGTATTTGCCATTTAAGATTTTAAAATTAATCAGATTAATTTTAGAACCCTAGATTAAATCAAGAACGATTACACTAACCTCTTGATGTGCTGTAGCGTGTCTGCGCCTTTGAGATTCGTCTTCAGGACACCAGATGTTGTCCCTCTAGCTTGTCCACACCAAGAACACCTATGGCAGCCCTTGAATAGCTTCTAAAGCTTTTTCTATTAATTAGAAAATCAAGTTCTGCCTTTTAAGAGATTAGAGATGTAAACAGGACACTAGAAACAATTTCTAGTGTTCTTAATTCAAGAGATTGATGGCTAATCTCTTTGAATTGATGAGAGATGAAGAGAAATAGCTGGAGAGGCTCAAAATGGCGTGACAATTGAGAGGAGAGGCTGCTGGTTATTTTTTCTTTTCATAACCACACTTAAATAGCTAGGTTAACACATTAAACCCTTGCCACATGTCACCCTTTGATTAGCTCTAGGTTTAAGTGACCCAATCACATTGTGCCAAGTGTCAAACCTATATTTAATCTTGATTTTAATCATCTTACATGATTAAAAAACATTTGGCAAGCTTATGTGTTATGCCATGTGTCACCATCTCATGGTGCCACGTGTCACACTGCAAAATGACCAAAATGCCCCTGTGTCTTAATTTTGAGTTCTTAACCCAAAATAATTATTTTCTTCTTCTAATTAATTTATATCAAATATAAATTAATTAATTAATCTCTATTAATTAATTTCTCATTAATTAAATTCATATTTAAACACTTTAAATATAAATTTAACTTATATTATACATCCAATAATCTAGATTTGGTTTCAAGTCATACTAGGGACTTTGCAATCTAATTGCAAACCAAACCTATTTAATTAATCAATTAAACTCTTTAATTAATTAATTAAATCATATTTAAATAGGTGATAACTTGTGTATGTGTGTGACTTACTAGGCTCATCACTAATTGGCAATGAGACATGATATCAACTCTTAATATCATCAGAACTCTTTCTTACCATAAATGATTTCTCTAAATCATTTTATGAACCTCATAGACCATGGTTAATACCTAGCATAGCATGCCATGGCCACCCAATTAGTAATAAGGTTTACCTTAAATGAACCTATAATCATATGTTACCATGCACTAGAATCTCTACATTTACAAAATCCCAACTCAAGTTTGGAGTCATGGTTTATGTCAAACTCCATTTGCTATGAATATTATGTTCTCTTTTAATTCCAGTTCTTGATTAAAAGATTTTCTCATCGAAACTCTTTTCGAATAAATCTATCTGTCTGGCAGAACTTGAAACATCAAGAACAATTAAATGAACATAGGATTTTATCTCTATTTACTTAGAGGAACAGATTCCATCTTGATCAACACCTACCTCCATATATAACTAGTAGGAGCCAACACATGCCCATATACCCATACACGGTACAAGTATGAAAGCGATATCAAACTCAAACTACCTATATACAAGATAAGCTGTGCTATCTCAGTCTAAAGATTATATGCCTTGATATGATTTATGACAAAACATTGACAAGAGTAAACTCCATGTGCTTGTCATAAGTGTCACTGGTTCGACCTACTTATCATTTATAAGTGCCTATCATGTTTGTTATATGGCATGAGACTCACCATTCCATCTTATTTATATCTCATATAAATAACTTGGGAACAAACATGAATACAATCTTTCTGGATAAGTCATGTCCTTATTATGAAGTATCCTCGATTGTGAACCTATTTATGATACTTTGTGCTAGAAATATTGTCACTCATATTCTTAACAACTTAAGAATAATATTTCTAACAAAATATCAATGGACCTTTTCTATTACACATAAATATATTATGTAAACGGAAAAGTGGAAATGCCTTTTATTAATAAAATTATGTACAAGATACATACTAAATGATATGCTCTAGGGCATACTACTAACAATCTCCCACTAGCACTAGAGCCATTCATTACAATATTTTAGACCCATCTTCTCAAGATGTCAGTCTAAGCGAGCTTGTGACAAAGGCTTAGTGAATGGATCAACCGGTTTTTGGTGATGTTATTTTTCTGCATGGCTATATCGCCTTGCCCAACTATATATCTGATAATGTGGTAGCGCCTTTCTATGTGTTTGGATTTCTGGTGAGACCTTAGTTCCTTAGCCTGTATGACTACTCCATTGTTGTCACAGTGTAATGGAACTGCTGACTCAATGGAAGGAACTACTGTAAGTTCTGTCACGAACTTCTTTATCCAAAGCGACTTCCTTTGCGACATCGATGCAACAATATACTCGACCTCGATGAGTGGAATCTGCAGTCGTGCTCTGTTTGGAACTCTTCCAACTGACTGCACCTCCATTACAAATGAACACATATCCAGAGGTAGACTTTCTATCATCGATATCTGATTGGAAATCAGAATCAGTATAACCATCCAATTGCAAGTCTCCACCTCCATAAATCAAGAATAAATCCTTAGTTCTTCTCAAGTACTTAAGGATATTCTTGTGACTATCGATGTTCCAAACCTGGATTGGATTGATACCTGCTAGTCAAACTAACAGCATATGCGATATCCGGCCTAGTACACAACATTGCATATATTAAACTTCCAATAGCCAAAGCATATGGAATCCTGGCCATCTTATCTCTTTCTTCAGGTGTCTTTTGGAGACATCTCTTTAGAAAGATGGATACCATGTCTCACTGGTAACAATCCTCTCTTGGAATCAAGCATGTTAAACCTCTTTAACACCTTTTCAAAGTATAGACTTTGGGATAAACCAATTATTCTTTTCGCTCTATCTCTATAGATGCGAATCCAAAGAATATAGGTTGCCTCCCCTAAGTCTTTCATGGAGAATGTATTTGACAACCATACCTTTATAGTCGTCAACATACCTGTATCATTACCCATCAATAGTATGTCATCCACATATAAGACAAGGAAAGTGATAGCACTGTCACTAACCTTCTTATATACACATGGCTCATCCTCATTTTTGATAAAACCAAAGGATTTAATGGCTTCATCAAAACGGATGTTCCAACTCCTCGAAGCTTGTTTTAACCCATAAATGGATCGCTTTAGCTTGCATACCTTGGAACCATCTTGGGATTCAAATCCCTTAGGTTGTTCCATGAAAATGTTTTCTTCAATGTATCCATTGAGAAAAGCTGTTTTTGACATCCATCTGCCAAATCTCATAATCATAGTATGCAGCTATTGCTAATAAAATCCTAATTGATTTAAGCATGGCAACAGGCGAGAAAGTCTCCTCATTGTTGATTCCTTGCCTTTGGCGAAACCCTTTCGCTACTAGCCTTTGCCTTATAGATCTCTACCTTTCCATCAGAACCAATTTTCTTCTTGAAAACCCATTTGTTCCCTATAGATACAATACCTTCAGGTGGGTCAACAAGATCCCAAACTTGATTCTTATACATGGAATCAATCTCGGATTTCATAGCATCAATCCATTTTGAAGAGTCTATATCTGATATAGCTTCTTCATAGGTAAGTGGATCATCTCCATGATCTACTTCTTCATGAGTAGACAACTCTTGTTCTTCTTCATGAAGAAAACCATATCTCACTGGTGGGTGAGATACCCTGGTTATTCTACGAGGAACAGCTGTAGATGTTTCATCAACGGGTATTGGTTGACTAGATGGATCTATATCCATATGATCTGTTGGTTGGTCAGAATTCTCCAATTCTAACTCTATTTGCCTTCCTTTGCCTCCTTTTTGAACAAACTGTTGTTCAAGAAATGTGGCATCTCTACTTATCACAACCTTTTGTGAAGTAGGCAAATAAAAATAATATCCAAAACTATCTTTTGGATATCCAACAAATCGACCTTTTACGATCTGGTTTCCAATTTATCGGTGTTGACTTTTGATATAATTTGGACAACCCCAAATCTTAACATGCATAAGACTTGGTTTTCGACCATGCCATATCTCAAAAGGTGTGGAAGAAACTGATTTTGATGGAATCCTATTCAGAATATACAAAGCTGATTCTAATGCAAATCCCTAAAAGAAGATTGGCATATCAGTATAGCTCATCATACTACGTACCATATCCAATAGGGTACGATTTCTCCTTTCAGATACACCATTCAGCTGTGGGGTTCCTGGAGGAGTCAACTGAGAAACAATGCCATGCTCTCTCAAGTATTCATCAAATTCAGTACTCAAATATTCACCTCCACGATCTGATCGAAGAGCTTTAATATTCTTTCCTGTTTGATTTTCTACTTCAGATTTAAATTCTTTGAACTTTTCAAAAAATTCATGTTTGTATTTCATCAAATACAAATACCCAAACCTTGATTTATCATCAGTAAAGGTAATAAAATAATGAAAACCCCTCTAGCCATTTCTTTAAATGGACCACATACATCACTATGTATTAGCTCCAAAATATTTTCAGCTCTTAGCCCTTGTCCAACAAAGGGTGATCTAGTCATTTTGCCTTGAAGGCAAGATTCACAAGTTGGAGTAGGCTCAGAGCCCAATGAGGATAGAATCCCTATTTTCTCCAATTTTGTAATCCTATCTTCTGCAACATGACATAACCTTAAGTGCCAAATATATTTTGAACTTGAGTTGGTTTTCACCATGGCATTGCATTCATTTAGATTGCTATACTCTAGCCAGTGGAAACACTTTCTTACTGGCAATGGAAACACTTTCCTGTTGGTAATGGAAACACTTTCCTGTTGGCAGTGGAGACACTTTCCTTTGTCTTTATCAGCTTTAGTCTTCCTTTTCTGTTTAGCTATTTTCTTGGAAGGACCAGGAATCTGAGGTTTCTTTTTCTTATTGCCCTTCTTCTTGTTGGACTTTCCAGCAGAAGAAGATGCAACCAAAGCTACCTCTTTTCCTTTATTGCCTGGCATATTCTTTTGGGCAATAACCAGCATGTTGAGTAAACCAGCTAAGGTGCATTCCTGTTTAATCATATGGAAATTTGTCACAAAATTCCCAAAAGACTCAGGAAGGGACTGAAGGATCAAATCAGTTTGTAGTTGGAAATCCATGTTGAAGTCAAGATATTCCAACTGCTCAATCAGCCGAATCATCTTGTGGACATGATCCCCAACATTCTGTCCCTCAGACATCCTCATACGGAATAGCTGTCTAGATATCTCATACCTAGCATTCCTGCTGTGCTCACCATACAACTCTTGTAGGTGAAGGAGGATCTCACTCGCACTCTGCATGTTCTCATGTTGCTTCTGTAACTCATTACTCATGGAAGCAAGCATGTAACACTTAGCTCTCATATCATGCTCCTTCCACTTGTCCAAAGTTTCATGTTCCTCTTGTGTGGCCTCTAGAGGTAAGGGACCAGGAACATTTGAATCTAGAACATATCCTATATGTTCAAGGTTCAGGACAAGTTTCAAATTTCTTAGCCAATCAGACAGATTAGGTCCTGTCAACCTGTTGTGATCAAGTATGCTTGCAAGGATATTGGATGGTGGTGGTTGTTTTGTGCTCATTTTTATCAGAAAATTAACTGTAGAAAATAACCAGATTAATTAGTAAATGTATCATGTAATTAACCAAAATGATTATGGTCTTTTAATCAAATTGGTCCTCCCACTAACTTAGCGAATCCTACACTTCCAAAGTAGAAAACGGAAATCCTAGTTGGATGGATTTCTAGTGGGTGATTGAATTCTTATAATTCTATTGATCATCCTCAGGTACATCCATTATTGGAATTACAATAAACTATAAGTGAGCAACTCCTTGCCCATCACATCTCATGTGAGGTTCAATCCTTTACCTAGCCCCTAATGCTCAAAATCTCAGGTACATCCATTATTGACTTATCTTGCATTAGTTAAGTTGATCCCATTGAGCCAGTAATTATGCAAATAATTTTAATGTCCTCAGGTACATTCAATATTGGCCACTAAACCATTTACATATTTACAACATCTCATGCTTAACAATTATTCTTAAGAAAATCTCTTAAATAAATTGCATCTTATGCAACTATTTAAAATTTCTTAAAATAATTGCCCCAATGGAGGGCTTATGTTATAATTACTTTAATTATAGCATTTCCAACTTAATCATTTGTTTGGAAGATTTTATGGTCATTCTATTTACTATTAAGGTCTCACTTTGCACATTATCCATTTAGCATGCATATATCATATAATTGCATACATTCCCATACATCTCATGCATTCATGGATAAGCAGTAAATATGGTATGATCATGGACTTTCTAAGGGATTCAATTCTGAGCCACCAAGAATTGAATCAGGGCATTCCTAGGTGCATTTCATTCATTCTTTTACAAGAGTTGCTGAAGGAGTACATAATCAACACTTGATCTTGAATTCCTCCCACTGGTCCCACCAATGCTCTTGACCTCCTTAAACTTCTTGCAATCCAATATTACATAGTAATCCTTGGCATACCAAGGCGAATTTACAAGAACTTAAATAAATGAAATTACAACCCAAAAATATTACAAACTTAATAATACATGCCCAAAATAAATTAAAATAAATTAATTAATTTACAATCCCAAAGAAACATAAAAGAAATAAATCCAATCACATTGGTCTTTTATAGTCCATGATATCCATCATGCATATCACTATTTAACAATTAAATAAAGCATACATACTTAAATTAAATTGAATATCTCATATTCAACTTAAAAATTCAGATTTGAATATGATTCAAATAAATTTAAAAAATCAGATTTGAATCTCATTCAAACAAATTTAAAAATTCAGATTTGAATCACATTCAAACAACTTCAAAAATTCAGATTTGAATCACATTCAAACATTTTTTAAAAAATCAGATTTGAATCACATTCAAACATAAACATGATAGGCACCTTAAAAATTTATTTTAAGGTGGGGAGAATTGTAACACCCCTATATTCGGTAGTGCGTTCTACTGTTCCGATGACCAGTGTCTGTTTGGATAGCTAGAATGCGTGGAACTACACATAAATGTTAGTGAGGAGACATAAAATATCGAAATACAATAGAGGAAAATACAAGAAAAACAAAGAAAAAATAAGAGCAATGAAATGTAACTAAGTTAATCGAGCCAAAAACCGTAGCGATGGGTGACCGCACCGGGAAGTTGCGGGGAGAACCATTGACTAGCCCTGGACCACGGGGAACCCTGGAAAATATTTTTAAGACTTAAATAAACATCTATTGAAGTATAAATTACATTGGAAATGTCGAAGAAAAAATTAATTAATTAGTACAAAGAAAAACGAGAAATTGAGAAACCGACAAAAATTAGTGTTACCGAAAATTCGAGAGTATAACCCGAATAGGAGCATTTTGGTCAATTGACATCCCGAGTTGCCTTTTGAACTAAATGTCCATTAAAAATAAGTGACATTAAAGTTGGAAAACCCCATAAAAAAATGAAATTTAAATGAAAAATAAATAAGAAAACTTTTGGGGTAAGATTTTGAATAATGAAAAGTTTAACATTAATTTATCATTAAACTATGTTAGTGTACCATTATACATCATGTAATATCATAAGTGGATAGAAATATCCACTAACTTTCTGCATTCATCTTCTTCTCAACTTAACCTTCATTTGGCCGAACCAAAAGCTCTCCCAAAGTTCATCCATGGCCGCCCCATGTTCAAGCCTCCATCTCCATCTTCAAGCCATGATTTGCACAAATGGTCTTCATTAAAGTTAATCCTCACTTTGTAAGGAAGAAGTTGATAGCAATTTCAAGAGGTTTTAGTGAAGTTTTGGTTAAGCTTCAAAAGTGGTAAGTGCTTATTTTCATTACTTGTTTCATTAAAGTTGTAATTTAGGTTATGGTGAGTTAGATTATGGAAGAAGTTGAGGAATTTGATGAGTATGGACAAGGTGTTATTTTTGGCAGCCATGATTGTTGAATAAACTTGATATATTTTCACTTGAATTTGATGGGTAATGAGGTTAACTAGAGCGATTAAATGTGTAAGAGCTTGATTTCTATGTATATGTGTGAATTATGAATGTAAAGTGAGATTATGTATTGAAATTGGGAAGCTTGATGTATATGAGCAATTGGGCAGTCTTGTGATGCATGGTAGAGTGTTTAAATTCATGAAACAGTTAGTGAATTATGGTACCAAGGATGGCAGAATGTGTATGAGATTATTGATGGGAAATTAGATGTGTTAATGAGAGGTATTCATGTGTATGTATTATTAAAATTGGACTTTGAAATTCTGAGTTGTAATTGATGTATTCTGAGTTGTTATATTCTTCCTAAGTTGACCCAAATGTGATGTGTTGAGTGGTTATGGTTAGTACCAATTCAGAATTTGTAACACCCCTATGTTCGATAGTGCGTTCTACTGTTCCGGTGACCAGTGTTGTCTGGACAGCTAGGATGCATAGAACTACACTAAGATATGGATGAGGAGACATAAAATAATGAAATACAAGAAAGAAAATATAAGAAAAAACAAAGGAAAAATAATAACAATGAAATGTAACCAAGTTAAACGAGCCGAGAACCATAGCGATGGGCGACTGCACCGGGAAGTTACGGCGTGGACCGTTGACTAGCCTTGGACCGCGGAAAACCCTGGAAAATATTTTTAAGACATAATTAAAGACTTATTGAAGCATAAATATCATTATAAATATCAAAGAAAAATTAATTAATTAGTATAAAGAAAAACGAAAAATCGAGGAAACGACAAAACTCGGTGTCATCGAAAAATCAAGAATGCAACCCGAATAGGGCCATTGTGGTCATTTGACACCTTGAGTTGTCTTTTGACCTAAATGTCCATTAAAAATAAATGATATTACACTTAGAAATATCATGAAAAATAAGAAATGTGGTACATAATATAAATAGTGAAAGTTTAGTCGCATAATTGCAAATTATGGAACTTAGGATTAATTAACTCATTAATCCAAAGTTAGTGCTCCACTAGCCATGAATTATGGGACCTATATAAGCCTTGTGGATAGAATTATTTCTTCATCTCCAACCTCCTAACACCAAGCCGAAGTGAGCCTCCATTGAAACACCATGGCCGAAGCTTCATCACCTTCCATGCACCTCAATTCTAACCACTTTTCACACTAGTTTCCTTCATTAAACCTTCCATACTCAACTTGGGGAAGCTATTAGGAGCAAGAAAGTTAAGTTTTGGTGAGATTTTGAAGAATTTAAAAAGTGGTAAGTATGTATTTTTAATTCTTGTTTCATTAAACTTTGAATGGGTGTTGTGGGTAGTTGATTTGTAGAAGGATTTTTGAAGTTTAATGAATTAGTGGAAATGTATATTTTGGCAGCCATGGAACCTCAATAAGAACAGTTTATTCTTGCATGTAAATAGTGGTTTGAATGATGATTTAAATGTTTGATTGTATTGTACTTGAATTCCATGTGTAAGCTATGATTTGGAAGCTTAAAAAGTGAAAATGGCAATTCATGGGTATGTGTAAACTTGTGGCAGCCTCATGAAGAAGATTGAAGTGCTTGAGTTCATGAAATATTGTTGAATTATGTTGTCATTGATGGCAGCATGTGTATATAAATAATTGTTTGAATTTGGACATGGAAATGAGGTAGGTTCATGTGGTTGAATTGTTGTAAATGGGACTTTGGAAAATTCTGTATTATAGTTTGTTTGTTGAGAGTGGTTACAAGCTGCCAAAATGACCAAAAAATGTGATGTAAAGTGCACTAGTGTTATGGTACAACCAGAATTGGCATGGAAGAGTAAACTTGGTAAGCATAGGATGTGTAATTGGTAAAGAATGAACAAATTGTAATAAGGCAGTGTGTATTTTTAGCTTAGAACCTTAATTGTGTGACTCCAATTGGTATGAGACTAATTGGAGGTGAAACTAGGCACAAAGTGTGCCAACTTTCATGAAGGAAGCTTACCAAAATTCTGCCTAGAAGGTGACTTGAAAAATGACCAAATCCGGATTAGTGCTTTGAAAACTTGAAAATTGACCATTTGGGCAGCAGTTAGTGTTTTGGCCATAACTCACTCAAAACAGGTCCAATTGACCTGAAATTTTTACCATGAATAGTTGAGACATATATCTACAATTCTTATGAAGACACAAAGCCCAGAAATGGCTAGAACCAAGCCAAATAGCTTGCACAAATTCAGGTCCAAAAACTGGCCGAACCAAAAGTGACCTAAAAATGACCTAAAGTTACCATTTTGGTGCATTCTGTCCAAAATTGGTAAATTGACCAAATCATGGTCTACACAACTTAGAATGACCTGAAATTTTACCCTGCGTGCAATAAGACATAGACCTACAAGTTTGTAGTTTTGACCGAAATCCAAAAACCGAGGGAACTAGGTCATCCGGCTAGGTCAAATTAGCATACCGAAATCCGGCAAATTGCAATAAAATGCAATATACTTGAAAATGAATTAGGTAACATATGCCAACACTAAAAGGCTATAAAATGTGACATATTGGTAACATCAAACCTAATTCACCTAGAGTGCATCGAGGGTCAACATTTTAGGTTGACTAAGGAAAATAATAGAATTCAATAGATTAATTATTAAGCCTTATTGTTAGAGACAGTTTAAACGAGTACTGAAACACTTCAAATTGTGTGTTTCAGTTAGCAAAGACTCAGGGAAGGGGAAGGAAACACTGAGTCAAAGCCAAGAGACAATTATCAGAGGTTTGTGCAGAACAGTTATTTCTTTTGAATTTTTCAATTGAAATAAATTATGACTATTTGTATATTATTGTTTTAAATTGTGAAATTTTGTTTGAATGATATTTGATGGATACTTATTGATTGAAAAGCATTGTAAATGGATTGAAACCACAGCTATCATGTATATTGATCGAATTTCTCGCTAACTTGTCTAGTGGGAGGAATTGACTTTGAATTCCCTCTCTGCCTAAAGTGTCGAGGTGTGTGCCTGTTGAGGACTAATAGAATGAGTACTCATATTATTGCTAGCTAGCTATGTTATTCCTCATTAGCCATCGGCTCTTAGGATGAATTGGACTTTGGAATATGATTAAGCTGTGTGTGTGATTTATTGATATTTATTGTGATATTGTGAAATGGAGTTTAAATTCTTTATGACATTCATTGTCTTTGAATTTAACTATGGTTTTACATATCCACTATTTATATGACTTATGATTTGTGATTTAAAGTTGCATTTTGTTAATGTTATGCACCACTGAGACATTGGCTCAGCGATAGCTTTTCATTCTTTATCACAGTAGAAATGTGTGACAGACTATATTCATCAGGTATATTGAGTATACCATATTTTGCATTTTGTATTGTAATGTATGTTCACTGTATGTATATAGTGTTCTTGGTTTTGAGCAGTTGTAAATTAAAATTGTATATTGAAGTTGTAAAATAATTTGTGAATTATTTTGGCTTGTAAAATTTGTGATATATTTCTTTTATCTTAGCTTTTGAAACACTGGAAAAATTATTGTGGATTTGAGTTGGCAAATATTGAGAAACATATTGTGTTGATTAAATATTGGAGTTTGGAGATTGAACAAAATATAGGAAGTGCTTTTTGACAGGTTTTTAAAGAACTATTTTATTCAAAATATAGATGGCACTCTGCCAAAATTTTTACAGAAATTATTAATTCTTCAAATGTATTATCTGGTTTCACTTCAGTTAAAAAAAAATTTAACACATGCAAATAGTGCTCACCATTGTAAAAAGAAGTAAGAAAAGGTTTAAAATCCCTTGTAGTGTATTTAATGGGTTATCAGTAGACGAAGTTGGTAATTCATTAGGTATACTACGGGATCATGTTATGCCTTACGGAGGGGTAGGGTGTGACAGAATTTGGTAGAGAAGTGGACTTATAACAAGGTTAATGTGTATTTGGATTGGTGTTTGAGAGACATGTAAAGGGCAGTATGCAAATGTGCCTATAACCCTAAGTGTGTGACTCCAATTGGTATGAGGCCAATTGGAGGTGAAACTAAGCACAAAATTTGCCAACTTTCATGTTGGAGAGCTACCTAAATTCTGTCCAAAAAGTGACATGAAAACTGACCAAATCCGGATTGGTGGCTTCGCAAACCTGAAAATTGACCATTTGAACAGCAATCAGTATTTGGGCCATAACTCACTCAAAACAGGTCCCAATGACCTAAAATTTATATGGTTGGAAAGCTTAGAAATGGGGCTAGATCTTTTGTACAGATCACAAAACCAATAAATGATCATAAGCAAGTCAAAATTCTAGCACAAGTTTGGGTATAAAAACTATTAGAATCGGAAATGACCTAAAAATGACATAAGTTTGCCATTTTAAGTGCAATCTGTCCAGCATTGGTAAAATGACCATAACTTGGTCTAGTAAACTCCAAATGACCTAAAATTTATGGAAAAAGTTCACTAAGACATAGACCTACAAGTTTGTAATTCTGACCAGAACCCAGAAACTGAGGGAACTAGGTCATCCGGCTAGGTCAAAACAGCATACCAAAATCCGATAAATTGCAATAAAATGCAATACACTTGAAAATGAAATTGGTAACATATACCAACACTAAAGGACTATAAAATGTGACATATTGGTAACATTAGAATTGACTCACTTAGAGTGCATCAAAGGTCAACATTATAGGTTGACTAATGAAGCAATAGTATTAAATAAATTTAATTATTGAACCTTATTGTTAGAAATAATTTAAATGAGTACTGAAACACTTGAAATTGTGTGTTTCAGTTAACAAAGACTCAGGGAAGGAGAAGGAACCACTGAGTCAAGGCCAAGAGGCTATTCATCAGAGGTTTGTGCACAACAGTTATTTCTTTTGAATTTTCAATTGAAATAAATTATGACAAATTGTATATTATTGCTTAAATTGTGGAAAATTTGTTTAAATGAAATTTGATGGATACTTATTGCTTGAAAAATATTGCAAATGGTTTGAAACCACAGCTATCATGTATATTTGATTGAATTCCTTACTAACTTGTCTAGTGGGACGAATTGGCTTTAAATTCCCTCTCTAGCTGAAGTGTTGATGTGTGTGCCAGTTAAGGACGAATAGGATGAGTACTCATATAATTGCTAGTTAGCTATGTTATTCCTCATTAGCCATTGGCTTTTGGGACGAATTTGACTTTGGAAATATAATTAAGCTGTGTATGTGATTTATTGATATTCATTGAGACATTGTGAAATGGAATTTAATTCTTTATATATTTTCTATCTTTTGAATTTAATTATGATTTTAATTATTCACAGTTTATATGATTTATGGTTTATGGTTTTAAATTGCATTTTCTTAATGTTGTGCACCACTGAGACATTGGCTCAGTGATAGGTTTTTCATTGCTGTCGCAGGTAGACAGACAGATAGAGCAGCAAAGTAGGCTGCTTGTGCTACATTTGGGATTCTACTAGGTATATTGAGTATACCACCTTTTTGTAATTTTTGTTGTAATGTATGTGCACTATATATATATATATATATATATATATATATATATATATATATATATATATATATATATATATATATTGTACTTGGTCTTGAGCAGTTGTAAACTAAAGTTATAATATATTTCTCTTATCTCAACTTTTAAACTACTCAGTCATTTTGTAGTCTATCTTTGGAAATACTAAAAATTAATGTTGAATTGAGTTTGAAAAATGTTGAGAAAATTGATTTGTATTGAGCCATATTGGAGTTTGGGATTGAACAAATATATTGGAAGTGCTTTTTACAGGTTTATGAAGAATTGTTTTGTTCAAAATACAGATGGCACTCTGCTGAAATTTTTACAGAAATGATTGATACTCCAGATTTGTTATTTGATTTCACTTTAGTTAAAAAAAAAAAAAATTTAACACCTGTCAAAAGTGCTCACCACTGTAAAAAGAAGTAAGAAAAGGTTTAAAATCCCTTGTAGTGTATTTAATGGGTTATCAGTAGATGAAGTTTGATAATTCATTAGGTATACTACAGGATCATGTTATGCCTTACGGAGGGGTAAGGTGTGACAACCCCACTGTGCTGCCGTGGTAGTCCTCTCTATCTGGGGTGTAACATTGGGAGCATTAACACTTCTCTGTGGACAATCCTTCAGGAAGTGATCCATAGACCCACATCTAAAACACCCACCAGTCAACAATCTACACTCTCCTTTGTGGGGCCTCCCACAATGTGTACAAGCTAGTGGTTGGGCTAATCCCCATGTGGCTGCACTAGGTGAACTACCCACTGATGCACTAGACTGTCCTCCTCTCCTCGGAGTAAATTGAGATTTTTGCCTCTTGCCTTGACCCTGAGTTTGACCCTGAGACTTCTTGGGCTTTTTACTACTAGCGGTTGCTGAACCGGACTTCCTATATCTAGAACCCCTCTTATGTTACCTGTCCTTTCTAGACTGCTCTTCATTTCTGACTCTCTTCACATCAAGGGCTGATGCTATCAACTAGGAGAAGTCTATGAAGTAATGAGATGTGGCTATCAATCCGATGTTGTCATTCAGTGTAACACCCCTCACCCGACTACAGTGTAGCCGAGCAAAGTGTGCTACATTCGGTGCCGGAGCACCCTATCTTATCTTACTTTATTCCTTTCATATTTTGATCTCGTTATATTTTAATATTAATTATTTTTCGACGGAGAAACCAGCGGAGTTTCCCCTATTTTATTACCAGTTGACGTATTTTACTATTTACCTGTTTGAAAGTTTCAATAATATTTTACAATTAAAATCTCATCAATTATTTTCATAACCATCTCATAATTCACTTCTCATTCATATATCTCAATTTCATATTCATTTCCATGCATTATCTATATATTTCAAATCTGTCTTCGAATCCATACAATCTCATTCATGCTCAAATCACATAAGTAAAATTTTCAAATTTCTTTAATTTACATAATTTCATAATTTACATGATATATAAATTAATTACATATGAAAAAGCTAATTTATTAAATTACATTACATTTCTATTAATTGCCTGCTCATGATCTACATTATAATACAATATCTAGCATTTTATACTAAGTACAAAATATGATCTATATGGGCCCTATCTACATGTATTACTGAGGAGGTGACAACCTTGAATACTTCAGGCACTTCTGCAGATCTGGACTCCAAAAATCTTAGTCAAAGTACCTGCGCGAGGAAACAAATCCATCGCGCTAAGCATTGCTGCTTAGTGGTGCAATAATAGAACAAGAAAATAAAATATACAAATAAAGAAAGAACGAAGCATAATTTGAATATTTAAGAATCAATTTAATTTAATATAATGTGTCTAATATTAATTATCTTTTGTTCTCATTTGTTTCGCTTTGAAAGCGTTTAATTCCGAAATTCACAGGGATAATGTACAACATACAGAATTAATAAAAATACTCAGTTTATATTTATATGGCAATAGAAGGTACATTTAAAATATTTAGTTAAGTTATACCTATTTTTGCAACTCTTTTATCATTTTACTTAACAATTTTTATGTGGTTTGGATCATTTCATAATTGTAACTAATTCTTTTGAAGTCTTATTAACTCATTTATTTGATTTCGAATATTTTTAATTACTAATAGTCTTAATTTATTTTAATAAATTACACTGCCCAAGTAACCTACGACAGGCTGACTAAACTGGATAACGGGTCGTTGGCTCTGGACACCGCGGTGCCTCGGGCCGTCATACCATGGGACGCAGAACGTCAACCACGTATGCAGTCAGTATGGCTAAAAAGCCATGATATCACATAATCGGGCATAAAAGCCATGAATACGGGCATAAGAGCCATGAATACGGGCATAGAGCTATGAATATAGGCATAAAGCCTTTTGCAGTACTGCTAAAACAATACCCTATTGGCATGCTAAACTATCCAATCTGACACACATGTCTAGGCAATACAAGGGCACATAATATCATTAAATATTAATATATTGTGTTTTATGACTTTATTATTTCATGATAAATTTCAATTATAATTCATACATTCATTTGATCATTTATATGATCACAATTCACATCAATTATCCTTTTATACCATTTTACTCAAAATACTCCTCCTCTCTACAATAATGAGAACTAATGTCTCATTCATACATTAATATGGTTTATTTATTTATTCATTATGTTATTCATATTGATCACAATTCTAAACAATGGTTCACATGTACCATTGTATTCAAAACATTTTTCATTTCTCATTTATACATTCAAGAATCTACTTATGTAATTACAAATTTTATATTTCAAGTTGAGTTACTAATATTTTATGAATTCCATTTGTGATGGGCATATAAGCCCTAACTATCTATTCACATCAATTAGGTGACTTATTTTTCATGTTTCAAGTAATCCATGAATATTTCATGGATTTCAAATTTATGGCCTTAATTTCTTTTTAACAATTTTGACTAGGATGCATAGTCCACATTTATCATACAATTCTAAGCATTTAAGCTTAGAATTGGTTCTAGGTCTTCATATTAGTTTGCTAATTATTTTGATTACTATTCACCTTACTAGTCAACCAAAATGTTGACTTTTTAATACATAATAAATTTATTGAATCTAAGTTCTCCAAGATACCACATTTGGAGTTTTACATTTGCTAGTATTAATTGCCAATTGCAATTTAAAGTCCCCTAGATGCATTTCTAATTTCAAATTTTGAATTTCAAGTTTTGGTGTCACTATTCACCTCATTGGTCAAAAAAAATGTTGACTTTTGGATAGAAAATAGGTACATTGGTTTTAGCACCCCCAATGTACCACATTTTACATTTAAAACTTGTTGGAATTAACCACCAAATCCATTTCCAAACCTAAAACCAAGAGAGCAGAATTTTCAGTTTTTGTGACCCAACTTTACTGTTCCATTGGGTCCTGTTGCAGTGGGAATTTTGGGAAATGGTAAACATGAAAGTTGTTCTTTATTTTGTCTAGTTGAATTTCTTTTTTTGAATCACTCCATTTGGAGTTTTGTAGCTCCAGATATGGTCCAAAAACCACAGCTGGCCGGATTTCAATTCTGCAGAATTTACCAAATCTACAGTACCATGAACAGTGACTGTGACTGCCATTTGGGTTAGGTTCTGATCATAATTTGGGGTAGGTTTCTTCATGAAAGTTGTTTGTCTATGTCTTAACTTGTTGCTGTAAAACTTCCAGGTCAATTGACCATATCTACAGTGAGTTATGGCCAAATGAACAGTTACTATTCATTTGGTCATTCTGCAGAACCTGTTTGCAGGGTATCCGGATTGGGGCAAATTTTTGGTCCACTTGCTTTGGTCTTTTGGACATGGTTTCTTCAGCAAAATTGTGCCATTATAAGTCTAGTTTCATTTCCAATTGGCCAAACACCAATTGGACCTACACAGCCAAAGATATGGCAGTCCAAACAGGCTGGACTCACAGCCTTATTGCTGCTGTCACTAGGCAGCCTACCAATTGGGTTTGTAACACTTTAGTTCACTTCAAATTATGATTAACTTGCCTCAAATGGTCACTAATTGACCATTAGGATGTTCACTCACCATTTCACAAGCAAAGTCCAAGTTTCTCTCCCAAAACCCTAGCTCAAATTCAAGGTTTACACAACACACACCAATTAAACATACTAATCACACTTCTCGTCATAACCAAGCAAGTTATCCATTTTATTTGCAATAAAACACTTCAAATCCTACTCCTACACAAGCTGGCTAGATTCTTAGTCTAACATATATCCATCAATTTCATCATTATCATGTAATTCTAGTGTAACTCACTTTATTTTCATCATTTATCATGTAATTCTAGTGTAATTCACTTTATTTTCATCATTATAAGAGGAAGAAGTAAGAATTTAGCACTAACCTTAGGAGGGCAGAATTTTCTCTTAGCCAAACTTTAATTTTCCTTCACTTTCTTGGCAGCCAATCACTTGCTCAAGATGTAATATTAAATTTTTATGAAGGAAGGTAGGGATTTTATGGTGAAAAATTCAAAATTAGCAAGGTGTAATGAAGGATAACAATGGTGGAAATGGGAGAGGTGGCTGCTGGCTGGTTTTGGGAGAGAAGATGCAGATTTTGTTTTTCAATTTTTGTCTCAATTATCTTCTTTTAAAGTGCTTGTTGAAATTTGATTGGTGGAGGGCATTGCAATGACATCATGTGATGTCATTATTCTCAATTTCTTTCATTTTTCTTTTCTTTTCTTTTCTACTCATTTTGAATTCAATTTTTAGCAATATTTATTCATATTTTAGATTATAATAATTATTTACATAACTGGACAAGTCGGCCAAAAATCACCTCTAAAGGCGAAATGACCAAAATGCCCTCCGTTTGGCTTAACGGGTCAAAATTGTCTGTACTGATTGAAAAATTTTTCTAGGTATTTTCTTGGCATTCTAATGCCATAGGAACCTCAATGACCCTTCTCTGGAGTCTTAAAAATTATTTTATAATTTTTCCCCCGGGTCTAGGGCTCCTAGTTGCGAGAACCGCAACTTCACTCTGGTTACCCATCGCTTGGGCACCAGCTCGTTTAACTTGGTTGTATTTTATTTCAAAAATTTTTTCTAAATTTTTCTTATTAATATTTGAGTTAATTATGGTTCCTGACTTTAGTTTAAATATTTTTCCGGACGTTCTAGCTGTCCGGACCGACACCGCTCACCGGAACAGTAGAATGTATGGAGTTGCTACCGAGAGGGTGTTACATTCAGTCCATCCTTAAACCTTCTGTACTTATCAACCTCTATAGGCATGATCTCTAAGGCATATCCACTAAGTCTCACGAATTCTCGCTCGTGTTTAAAGACTGTAAGCTGCCTCTACCTCAGTGCCAGGAATTCTCTCCTTCTGGCCTCCAAGTACACATGGCTAATTTATTTCTTTCTGAATTTAGCCAAAAAGAACCCCCAAGTAATCTCTGCAGGTTGTACTACCTTATATACAATCACCCACCATCTATAGGCATCCTCCTAAAGCAGTGATAAAACACACTCCAACTGCTGCTTTGGGGTGCAATGGAGCTGCTACAAAACTCTCTCTGTCCTTTCCAACCAATACTTTGCTGTGGCTGGATCATCCTCCTTCTTACCTCTGAAGTCAACTGCCCCATACTTTTGCAGTCTCTCTAATAGGGATATGTGTACAGGTTACAACTGTGGGGGCGGTGGTGGCTGTACAGGTGGTGGTGGCGGTGGCTATGGCTGTGGAGGTAGAGGTGGCTGTGGCTGAGGGATGGCTGCGGTGACCTGACGGAGCAGCTGAGTCATCTGTTCTAGGAAGGCCTGCTGTGCTCTACCCGCAGTGCCACATGATAAATCTGCTCTGCTGCTTCACTCCCTACTAGGAGCATGTGTGGGTGTGTGACTCTCTACCTCCTCCTCTATCAGTCCTGAAGGTCTATGCTCTAAAGATCAGATGCCATCGATCCTATAAAATAGACAAAGAACATATCTACATTAGTGTCACCTCAACTCTATCTAAAGGCCCATGGATGTGATGCAAACTATTTCTTTCTATCTATCTAGGTCTAGGACCTCCTAAACCTGGCTCTGATACCACTAAAATGTGATGCCCCTTACCTGTCTACAGTATAGCCGAGTGAGGAGTGCCACAATTGGTGCTGGAGCACCCTATCTTATGTTGTCCTGTTCATTGTTAATTTTAAACTTATAGAAAATGTTTGGAAATTTTTTTTTGTCAAAATTTATTTTTGTGGATACCCGAGCAGAGCCCCCTTTGTTTTAATTGGCATCTGGCGATTTCCATAAGTCACTTATTAAAATAATATTGTGTCTGTCTCATATTTCTACATGTCATATTATCTCATTTCTTCTTATATAATCTCAAGTTCATTCATTCATTTCATTCATTCATATAAACATTCATATGCAAAAATTCATAACTTTAATTATAATCCAAAATACAAACTTACAATTTTTATTACATCACAAACTAGTAATTACATCATGTTTATACACAATGAACCAAAATACTAGTCTATACATGGGCCCTAGCAAAATACAAGATGATTAGTGAGGTTACTCTGGATGGTGACAGATCTGGTCAGAGCTCTGTTAAATGCTACTATAGCGACTGCTGCTGTGGCGGCTGTGCCGGGTGAGCCTGGTCTCCAGTACCAATGAGATGGAAAAACCATATGCGCTAAGCTGATAGTTTAGTGGTGCATAATTTAAAAGAAATATAATTTAAATAATTAAAGCAATCATTCTATGCTAAATTTCACAATTCTAAGTCATTTATGAATTTTCTGCACTTTGGAAGCAATTTAACTTAACAATATCTTTTTTGGTCTTTTCTTAGATTTTCAGTCTTAATTAATTTATAACGGTGCCCAAGTAACCTATAACAGACTATAAGTGCTGGATACGCGAGAGTATACTGGTTACACAGCCATATGTCTAGTCTATATACACATGTCATGTCAGGCATTAGGCCAGCAGGTAGGCTTTGTAAGCCACAAATATCATTAGGAACAATGGCCAATGGTTAGGCATATAACCTATAGAACATTCATGCCAGACATACTTTGTCGATCAGTGATTATTCCTGTAGGTAGTACTGCTATCTATAGTCTGTAATTGGTATACCAATCTATCCATACAATATACATAAGCCTAGGTTTACTTTCGGTAATTAAGTATTAGTAACTTCTTAGTAGGCGTTTCATGTCATTTATAGTGGGAAGGTGGGTCCCACATACTCGTTTAGTGTAATTTAGTGATAACAAATTTTTTGTGTCAATGTGTAGTGGGAAAATGGGACCCACATACCTGTTTTAAGTAATTTAGCATATAGTTACTTAGTAGGGATAAGCCAATAATGTTTTTCAAGAACCATTCTTTAGGTTCAGATTTGGGACTTTCAATTTGCATATAACTTTGGACAGTTTGTGGCCACTGTTTGGCCCCATTTCCTAAAAGGAAATTGTTCTTCTATGTCTTGTCTTTATTTCCCTTTTTGAATCATATTATTTGTATTTGTATAACTGAAGTTATGGTCAATTGACCATAACTTGGTCAATTCTGAATTTTGGTTCCCTTAATAGGCAGTTTTAGTGTTATACTTTGTCAATTTTATTTGAGTAAGTTGCTGCCATATTTGGGTCTACTACTCTTCATAGGATATGTTACCCTATGTCTTATGGTCACTTAGAATTTTTCATTATAATTTTTCAAGTCTTGTTGAATTACTTATAGTCAAATTATTGACCTAGTCTCAAGTGTCTTATAGAAATTAGGTTTCAATTAGGGCAGTAGCTTTGACCCAATATTTAGGCTCTTTACATTCATAAAGTGAGGAAGTTGCCTAAAGCACATTTGGAGGTCTATTCTTAGCTGTCCAGAATGATATGGCTCATTTTATTTGAAGACTTCTAGTAGGAGTTATACTTAAAATACTTTGCTGGAATTAATGGTCATTTGAACAATTTTCAGATTTGGTATGCCAACTTAATCAAGTTAATTGACCTAGTTTTCTAAGTTTCTGTGATGTGAACCTTCAAGTAATTGGTAACTTGAAAACCCACATTCAAGGTTTAAAGGAACAATATGGAAAGCACCAAATCAAGATGTATGAATTTGATTCTTTGAACCAACACAATCAGATTGCTGTGTAATTCAAAGAAAATATCAGAAATGGGATTCTTGACCTAATTCATATGGAGAATGAATAAACCAAGAATATTATGCACATTAAACCTTGCAAGATAGAAATCTCAGCAAGTTAATGAGCTTCACAAGAACAAAGGCAATAGCCAATTTACTCAATAAAGGAGCAGAAACAATCTTTCATTAATATTCAAAGTGTGTCCTCCACTCTCTCATTATACTTGTATTTATAGTCTCTTGGCTCCAAAGCTAAAGACAAAAATATCCCTACTTTAATAACAGCTGCAAGGAGCTTTAAGTCCAAACAAAAATTAATCTATCAAAAGTCTAAAAACTCCTTACAAAAAGTAAATTTAATACAGCAGCAAATAAGGGCATTTAAGTCCAAAAGAGAGGTGGTTATAACAGCAAAGAATATTCTTTCAAAAAGGTACCAGCAGATGCATGTACATGGGTTGGATCTGGTACATGCATGTCCATAGTTTATTCCATGTAAACTAATGCTCCACATGACACCTGGTCACTTCCAAGCTTAATTTTCACCAAATTTAATCCTTTATAATTTTCTTCATGCCATTCCAGCTTATAATCCTTGCTCCTTGAGATTTCACAAATTAAATTCTAAAGTGATTTAGCTATAGCTCTTGTAATTGGACCTTGGATGAAATCCTTTGGTGTGGATGTAGCTTGATTCTCATCATTCCCCTCCGCTTCAAAAGGATTTGTCCTCGAATCTGTTCCTGCATCAACACAAGGAGATAAATCAGCAACATTGATGGTGGCACTGACATTATACTCACCGGGCAAGTTTAGTTTGTAGGCATTATCATTAATTTTGGTCAGCACTTGGAAAGGTCCATCACATCTTGGTTGTAATTTTGATTTCCTTAGAGAGGGAAACCTTTCTTTGCGCAAGTGAACCCATACCCAATCTCCAGGTTGAAATGTGACTTTCTTCCTTCCTTTGTTGGCTTAACTAGCATATTTTTCATTTTTCTTTTCAATTTGAAGCTTGGCTTGTTCATGGATTTTCTTCACCAATTCTGCTTTTCTTTTTCCATCTAAACTAGCAAGCTCGTTCACAGGCAAAGGTAAAAGATCCAAAGGAGTTGAAGGATTGAAACCATACACAATTTCAAATGGAGAATAGCCAATAGAAGAATGCACATTTCTATTGTATGCAAATTCAACAAGTGGAATGCAATCTTCCCATGACTTCAAATTTTGCTTAACCACAGCACGCAAAAGAGTAGTTAGTGTCCTATTTACTACTTCAGTTTGACCATCAGTTTGTGGGTGACAAGTGGTGGAAAATAACAACTTGGTGCCCAATTTTCCCCACAAAACCTTCCAAAAGTGACTGAGAAATTTAACATCCCTATCACTGACTAAACTCTTAGGTTTGCCATGCAACCTAAAAATATCTCTAAAGAGTAAATTTGCAACATTTGTAGCATCATCAGTTTTATGGCATGGAATAAAAAGTGCCATTTTTGAAAACCTGTCAACAACAACAAAAATTGAATCATGGCTTTGTTTAGACCTAGGTAATCCCAACACAAAGTTCATAGACAAATGAACCCAAGGATCACTAGGGGTAGGCAAAGGTGTATACAAACCTTGTGGCAAAACTTTAGATTTAGCCTTAGCACACATAACGCACCTAACACATACTCTTTCAACATCTATTTTTCATATTCGGCCAATAAAAATGATCCTTCAACATATCTAAAGTTTTGGCAACACCAAAATGACCCATTAATCCACCAGCATGAGACTCATTCACAAGTAATTCACGCATGGAACTCTTAGGCACACACAATCTATTTTCTCTAAACAAATATCCATCATGCCTATAAAACTTCTCAAAAGCATTCTTTTCACAAGCTGCATACACGCTAGCAAAGTCATTATCTTCAGCATATAATTCTTTCACATATTCGAATCCCAATAACTTTGCATCAAGAAGGGCAAGAAGGTTATACCTTCGAGATAAGGCATCAGCAACCACATTTTCTTTCCCATGTTTGTATTGAATCACTTATGGGAAGGTCTCAAGGAACTCAACCCATTTTGCATGACGCCTACTCAACTTATTTTGCCCCTTGATATGCTTTAATGACTCATGATTTGTATGGATGACAAATTTCTTTGGCCAAAGGTAATGTTGCCACGTTTCCAAGGCACGTACCAATGCATACAACTCTTTGTCACATGTAGAATAGTTCAAAGCTGCTCCATTAAGCTTCTCACTAAAGTTTGCTATTGGTCTCTTATCCTGCATTAAAACGGCTCCAATACCTATTCTTGATGCGTCACACTCAATCTCAAAAGTCTTAGAAAAATCAGGTAAAGCCAACACAGGAGCAGAACATAACATCTCTTTAATTTTGTGAAAAACATCATCTTGTTTCTGTTCCCAAACAAAATTAACATTCTTTTTGATAAGATCATTCAATGGTGCTGCAATGGTACTGAAATTCTTAATAAATCTTCTAAAGAAACTAGCTAGTCCATGAAAACTACATACTTCAGATGTAGTCTTTGGAATGGGCCAGTCTTTAATAGCTCTAATTTTTTCATCATCAACTTCAACACCATTAGCACTAATGACAAATCCTAAAAAGGCAACCATTTCCATGCAAAATGAACATTTCTTCAAGTTAGCATATAATTTTTCCTTTCTTAACACATCGAATACAGCCCTTAAATGATGCATATGTTCATTCATGTCTCTACTGTAAACCAATATATCATCAAAATAAACAACAACAAATTTTCCAATAAAAGCACGCAACACATGATTCATCAATCTCATAAAAGTGCTAGGAGCATTAGTTAGCCCAAAAGGCATCACTAACCACTCATATAGTCCATGTTTTGTTTTAAATGCAGTCTTCCATTCATCACCTACTTTCATGCGAATTTGATGATATCCACTTTTCAAGTCAATTTTGGTAAAAACACAAGTACCACAAAGTTCATCCAACATGTCATCCAATCTAGGTATAGGGTGGCGATACTTTACAGTGATTTTGTTGACCGCCCTACAATCCACACACATGCGCCATGTGCCATCTTTCTTTGGTACCAAAAGGATGGGTACAGCACAAAGGTTCATACTTTCTCTCACGTAACCCTTAGCTAGCAATTCCTCAACTTGCCTTTGTAATTCTTTGGTTTCCTCAGGATTAGTTCTATAGGCTGGATGGTTGGGAATAACTGCTCCAGGTACAAAATCAATCTGGTGTTCAATCCCTCGAATAGGTGGTAGTCCAACTGGCATCTCCTTAGGTAGCACATCCTCATATTCCTGCAAAAGGGAGACAACAACACTAGGCAAATTGGGGTCAAGGTCAGATGTGGATAAACAAGAGTCCTTAAACACAATTAATAACATTTGCTTGAAGGCAAACATGGCATTCATACAAGCTTAATTTTCTCTCCCCTCTTTCCGCACAGCTCTCCTTTTGCGCCGAAGTTTCACCTTTTTCAAGCACTCTTGGAATGTTTTCTTTACACTCTTTTCTTTCCTCACAACCACCCTTGTCTTGCTCACTCATAACATTTTCAGTCAATTTCTTTTCACTACTTCTTTTCTTCTTTGCTCTCTTTTTGGCCACTCTTGATTTTACCTCACCCATTGCTTGCTTAAGCCTTGTTTGGTCTTCATAAATTTGTTTTGGTGTCATAGGTGCCAAAATGATTTTCCTTCCATTCATTTTAAAAGAATACCTATTTTTATACCCATCGTGGATCACCTTTCTATCAAATTGCCATGGTCGGCCAAGTAATAAATGGCCAGCTTGCATTGGAACCACGTCACACATAACCTCATCTTGATGCTTTCCTATTACAAAGGAAATCAGCACTCGCTTTGTTACTTTCACCTCATCGCATTCATTCAACCACTGTAACTTATAGGGTCTAGGGTGTTTCAAAGTCCTCAACCCTAATCTCTGCACCAAAATTATACTAGCAACATTGGCACAACTTCCCCCATCAATGATGACACTACAAGCTTTGTCTTGGATAAGACACCTTGTATGGAAAATTGTTTCTCTTTGCAATTCATCACCAACATCCTCCTTTACTTGAGTATTTAATGCTCTCATAATCACTAGAACACTTCCTTCAACAACATATTCTACCTCTGCATCCTCCTCCCCTGAAGATGTGGAATCACTCACAATTTCCTCCTCCGTTTCTATCTCACCATTTTCTCTCATGACCATGACTCTCTTGTTAGGGCATTGAGAAGCTATGTGTCCACTGCCCAAACACCTAAAACACTTCACATCTCTATTTCGGGTAGCAGCTGCAACCTCCTTTCCTTTACTTTCTACAAATTTCTTCTCCACCTTTTTTTCCTTTTCCTCATTTCTCTTATATTTGCTAACAGCATTTTCCCTATCCTTCTTCTTCCAGTTAGACTTCCAAGATGAAGAAGTACTTGCATTTTCTCCAAATTTTGACTTGCTTTTAAGTTTCCTTTCTACCTTCATAGCCATGTGGACCATATCCTCCAACTCAACATAGTGATGTAACTCAACAATATGAGCAATCTCCTTGTTTAGCCCATTCAAGAATCTAGCCATGGTGGCTTCTCTATCCTCCTCCACATTTGCTCTAATCATAGCAATTTCCATTTCTTTATGATAATCTTCAACACTTTTAGAACCTTGAGTCAATCTTTGTAACCTCTAATGTAGCTCTCTATAGTAATGACTAGGAACAAATCCCTTCCTCATTATAGTTTTCATCTCACCCTAGGTTGCAATTGATTGCTCATAATTTCTCCTTCTACCAATCAACACTTGATCCCACCATACTAAAGCATAATTAGAAAATTCTACTGCTGCTAACTTTACTTTCTTTTCCTCTGAATAGTGATGACAATCAAACACAGCTTCTACCTTCCTTTCCCATTCAAGATACATATCCGGATCGTTTTTCCCTTGGAAAGAAGGGATGCTCATTTTAATACTTTTGATATTGTCGTCTACCCTATTCCTCTCTCTTTCCTCTCTTCTTATCCTCCTATCCCCATTCCTCCTATCTCAGCTCTTCTCTCATACCAACCCCTCCTAGGTCTTTCAACCTCAAAATCATAGTTATCAACCTCATCTTCATCAGATTCAACTACGGGAGGTACAAGATCCCTCCTATTTGGCCTTCTCTCATTTTGCCTATCTCTTTGCTCCAATCTTTCCAACCTATCTATGATTCTATTGCACACAACATTCATTCTTTCAAATTGTTGTCTGAAAGCCTGCATGTATAATGGATTTTCACCTTCCCCCTCACTACCATCACCCCTTCTAGACATGTTTTCAGACCTGCAAGAAAATGGTTAGTGTAAAGAAAACACCTCACTCACTCCCTTACTTGTTTACACTCAACAAGGCTTTTCCCCTCTTATGAACTCACCACTCTGTGCCTTTTACCTCTCTTGGCTATGTCCACAAGTTCTTATCAAACTCAAGTAACTTAAACCAAGACTGTACTCGCAAAAAATTTAACACAAAATAAAATTCTTGAACGAGACGGATCAAAATGAGTAATCAAGAAAGCAATAATGTGACTCAAGAAGTCAAGAAAAGAAAAGCTCAAGCATGGAAATGTAATGCAATAAGGAATCAAGAAAGAAGACACCAAAATAAAAGAGTAATAAGCTGGAAAAGTGACAACCTAAAGAATTGATATCAAGCTTAAATATCCAAGTTTGCCACCAACTTATCACAATTACTAGTAGTTCACACAATACACCAAGAATTGCATAAATTTAGGATTACCAAGCAAACGAGTGTATTTTGATCTGAAATTGAGTAGGCAAATGCAACCCAATACTGACTAATTACTGTTAGAATTTCAGGCTTTTCTTGACAGGATTACAATGTAAACCAAATTTAATCGTGTCTACCGCAAAATTTTGGTTCCCCACACAAACGGTTAAATTTTGAGCTGAGATTTAATTTGAGAATAGCTCAAATGTGGCACAAACAACCTGTAAATTTTCAGGAATTTCTGGGCTGATTTGCAATGTGAACTTAATTTGATCGGGTCTGCCGCAAAATTTGGGTTCCCCACACAAACGGAAGAATTTTAAGCTGAAATTTAATTCGGGAACTACTGAAATGGGGTATAAACACCCGGTATATTTTTAAAAATTTCTGGGTATATTTGCTATGTGAACTTAATTTGATTAATTCTGCCGCAAAATTTTGGTTCCCCACACAAATGGTTGAATTTTAAGCTGAAATTTAATTTGGGAACTACTGAAGTGGGGTCTAAACATTCTGTAAAATTTCAGGAATTTCTGGGTCTATTTGCTATGTGAACTTAATTTGATCGGGTCTGCCGCAAAATTTTGGTTCAGTAGGCAAACAATATCAAGCAACCCCCAAAATTTACACCCAACGTCTTAAACACACCCAAATAATGCTGGTAAGGTTTCAGGTCGAATAGGTAAGTTGAACTCAATGACCCAAATAATCTCTCATGCTGGATATCAAAATGAAGGAAGCAAGATAGATAGCTACAATAATGGCTTTGGCTTGATTAACCCAAAACCCTAAGACAAACTCAACAAAACAAATTTTTAAACAAACAAGAAATACTAAACCCCAAGAGCCAATTTCGGTCAAGCATACAATGGACAAAAATGTGAATAATAGAAACACAATAAGAAGCAAAACAAGGTTTAGCAAGAAAGAACCAGATGCAAGATGAAGAAGAAGAAACAAATATGGAGCTAAAGCCAAACAGCAAATATGAAAAAAGGTAACAAACACACAAAGAATAAGAAGTAAAAAGAGAATCTACCTTGTTTGGACGTCCCTTTGCTCTGATACCAAAACTGATGTGAACCTTCAAGTAATTGGTAACTTGAAAACCCACATTCAAGGTTTAAAGGAACAATATGGAAAGCACCAAATCAAGATGTATGAATTTGATTCTTTGAACCAACACAATCAGATTGCTTTGTAATTCAAAGAAAATATCAGAAATGGGATTTTTGACCTAATTCATATGGAGAATGAATAAACCAAGAATATTATGCACACTAAATCTTGCAAGATAGAAATCTCAGCAAGTTAATGAGCTTCACAAGAACAAAGGCAACAGCAAATTTACTCACTAAAGGAGCAGAAACAATCTTTCATTAATATTCAAAGTATGTCCTCCACTCTCTCATTACACTTGTATTTAAAGTCTCTTGGCTCCAAAGCTAAAGACAAAAATATCCGTACTTTAATAACAGCTGTAAGGAGCTTTAAGTCCAAACAAAAATTAATCTATCAAAAGTCTAAAAACTCCTTACAAAAAGTAAATTTAATACAGCAACAAATAAGGGCATTTAAGTCCAAAAGAGAGGTGGTTATAACAGCAAAGAATATTCTTTCAAAAAGGTGCCAGCAGATGCATGTACATGGGTTGGATCTGGTACATGCATGTCCATAGTTTATTCCATGTAACCTAATGCTCCACATGACACTTGGTCACTTCCAAGCTTAATTTTCACCAAATTTAATCCTTTATAATTTTCTTCATGCCATTCCAGCTTATAATCCTTGCTCCTTGAGATTTCGCAAATTAAATTCTGAAGTGATTTAGCTCTAGCTCTAGTAATTGGACCTTGGATGAAATCCTTTGGTGTGGATGTAGCTTGATTCTCATCATTCTGGGTTTTGGTCAAAATATCATTATTGTAGGCCTATGTCTTAGTGAACATTTGGCACTGATTTTAGGGCATTTGGAGTTATATGGACCAAGTTATAGCTTCTTTGCCAAAACTAGTCAAGTGGTCCGTATATGGTAAATTCTGGGCAGTGTCAATTCTAGACAGATTTGGTACCTCAACTTAGACAAGCAATTTGGTTAGGTAAATGACATTTCTTGGCTTTATTTCCTCTACAAGAGTTGTAGCCCTATGTCTAATCTTTCTAATGATATAAATTTCTGGTCATTTGGACCTGTCTACAGTGAGATATGACCAAAAGAGTGAACACTGTTCAATTGGTCATTTCCGAGTTCACTAAAATTGCATATCCGGATTCGGTTAAGTTTTAGGTCAGTTTTTAAGCAGAATTGGGACATGGTCTCTATATAAGAGTTGAAGTGTTTTAAGTTATTTTTCATCTCCAATTGGCCTCATACCAATTGGAGTCACACAGGGTCACTTATAACTCAATTTATACACTATTATCAACAATTGTCACAACTTGTAGAAAATAGCACTCCCAATATTCATTTCTCCATCTCCCAAACTTCAAGTATACATTCATGGCACCTCTAATATCACCAATTCATCTCAATCAATCAATATCCAACAGCATACACAAGTCTATAATAAGCAATTCAAAACTCTAAATTCAATTTGGTCAAGGTCAACAATATTTACATGAAATAATTGACTAGTGTATGTAATTTCAACTACCAATGCCTAATTCATTTCTACCTTATTAGTAGTATGCCCTAGAGCATTTTATTTAGTATATATCTTGTACATATTTTATTAATAAAAAGCAATTTCACTTTTCCATTTACATAATGTATTTGTGTGTAATGGAAACGGTCCATTGATATTTTGTTTGAAATTATATTCTTAAGTTGTTAAGAATATGAGTGATAGCATTTCTAGCACAAAGTATCATAAATTGATTCACAATCAAGGATACTTCACAATAAGGACATGACTTATCCAGAAAGATTGCAACTATATTTGTTTCTGAGGTGTTTATATGAGATATAAATAAGATGGAATAGTGAGTCTCATGCCATATAACAAACATGATAGACACTTATATATGATAAATACGCCGAACCAGTGGCGCATATGACAAGCGCATGGAGTTTACTCTTGTCAATGCATTGTCATGCATCATATCAGTGCATATAATCTTTAGACCTAAGATAACACAATTATCTTATATATAGGTAGTTTGAGTTTGATACTGCTTTCATACTTGTACTATGTATGGGGTATATGGGCATGTGTTGGCTCCTGCTAGTTATATATGGAAATAGGTGTTGATCAAGATGGAATCTGTTACTCTAAGTAAATAGAGAAAAAATCCTATGTTCATTTAATTGTTCTTGATGTTTCAAGTTTTTTGCTAGGACAGACAGATTTAGTCAGAAAAGAGTTTCTGACAAGAAAATCTAATTAATCAAGAACTAGAATTAAAAGAGAACATAATATTCATAGCAAATGGGGTTTGACATAAACCATGACTCTAGCTTGAATTGGGATTTTGTAACAGAGAGATTCTAGTGCATGGTAACATATGATTATAAGTTCATTTAAAGTATTCCTTGTTACTGATTAGGTGGCCATGGCATGCTATGCTAGATGTCAACCATGGTCTATAAGATGCCTAAAATGATTTAGAGAAATCATTTATGGTAAGAAAGAGTTTTGATGATATTAATAGTTAATATCATATCTCATTGCCAATTAGTGATGAGCCTAGTGAGTTACACACATACACAAGTTAATCACCAAGTTAAATATGATTTAATTGATTAATTAAAGAGTTTAATTGATTAATTAAATAGGCTTGATTTCCAATAAGATTGCAAAGTCCCTAGTATGGCTTGAAACCAAATCTAGGTTATTGGATGTTTAGTATAAGTTAAATTTATATTTAAAGTGTTTAAATATGAATTTAATTATGAGAAATTAATTAATGGAGATTAATTAATTTATATTTGATAAAAATTGATTAGAAGAAGAGAAATAATGATTTTGGATTGAGAACTCAAAATTACAACATAAGGGTAATTTGGTCATTTTACATGGTGACATGTGGCACCATGAGATGGTGACACATGTCACCATATTAGCTTGCCATTTGTCTTCCTATCATGTAAGATTATCAAAGTCAAGATTAAGTATAGCTTTGACACTTTGCTTAATGTGATTGAGTCAATTAAAAATAAGATGCAATATGATAGTGACATGTGGCATAGGGTTTAAGTGACTTAATGACTTAATTATATAAAAGGGAAAAGAATGAAAAATAAAACATAACACTCCTCTCCTCAAAGGTGGTGGTAGCTAACATTCTCCCTCTCCTCTTCTTCTTTTCTCATCAATTCAAAGAGAATTGCCTAAATTTCTTTGAATTAAAATTGCTAGAAATTGTTTTTAGTGTTCTGTACATACATACTACCTCTCTAAAGGCAAAAACCCAATTTATAATTGGTTGGAAAAGGCTTGAGAAGCAAATTGGGGGCTGTCCATTGGTGATCTTGGTGTAGACAAGCTAGAGGGACAACACTTGGGGTCCTAGGTGCTTCCTAAAGATGCCAATTACATCCATAGTGCATCAAAGAAGTTAGTGCTCTAACTCCTCTTTTAAACTAGGGTTTAAATGAATTAATTTGTTAATTCACAATCTTGAATGGAAAACATATATCCTAATACATATTAAAAATGTTTTAATATGCAATTGAGCATTAAAATTAATTTGGCACATAAGAGATGTGGCATGATGCATGTAACCCTAGAAGAAAATTTTTGAAATTCAAAGCTCTAATGTAACAATTTTCATGCTTCTGCTCCTTCAATTGCTATCAGAGCCACTATATTTGCCATTAAAGATTTAATATGAGATTTAATTATGTGATTTAATCAAAATTTCATAGATTCAAGGCTATTTGGATCACCATAGGTGGCGGCATGTTTGTATGCTCCATGGGTGCGCATGGCTTGGGGCCTTCCAAGTGTGCGCATGGTTATGGGTTTCATTATGCAATTGTTGTATGATATAAGGCTAATAATTAAGCCCATACTTAATTAAATTGTTTAATTAAGAATTTTAATTACACAATTAAATTTTAATTCAATTGTTTGAATGAGATTCAAATCTGAATTTTTAAATTTGTTTGAATGAGATTCAAATCTGAATTTTTAAATTTGTTTGAATGGGCTTCAAATCTAAATTTTTAAATTTGTTTGAATGAGATTCAAATCTGGATTTTTTAATTGAATATGAGATATTCAATTTAATTTTAGTATGTATATTTTATTTAATTGTTAAATGGTAATATGCATGATGGATGATCATGGATAATAAAAGACCAATGTGATTGGAATTATTTCTTTTATTTTTCTTTGGGTTGTAAAATAATTAATTTTATTTTTGGTGGCATGTATTATAAGTGTTGTAATGATTTGGGTTATAATTTCATTTATTTGAGGACTTTAAAGTCCATATTTTTGTAAATTCGCCTTGGTATGCCAAGGATTACAATGCAATTGGATTGCAAGAAGATTAAGGAGGTCAAGAGTACTGGTGGGATCAGTGGGAGGAATTCAAGATCAAGTGTTGATTATGTACTCCTTTAGCAACTCTTGTAAAATGAACGAATGAAATGCACCTAGGAATGCCCTGATTCAATTTGTGATGGCTCAAAATTGAATTCCTTAGAAAGTCCATGATCATACCATATTAATTGTTTATCCATATATGCATGAGATGTATGCAAGTATATGATATATGCATGCTAATTGGATAATGTGCAAAGTGAGACCATAATAGTAATTAAGTCGACCATTAAATCTTTCAAACAAATGATTAAGTTGGAAATGGTATAATTAAAGTAATTATATCATGGGCCCTTCATTGAGGCAATTATTTTAAGAAATTTTAAATACTTGCATGTGATACATTTAATTAAAGAGATTTTCTTAAGAATAATTGTTGAGCATAAGATGTTGTAAATATGTAAATAAGTTGATGGCCAATAATGGATGTGCCTGAGGACATTAATTTTATTTGCATGTTTACTGGCTTAATGGGATCAACTTAACTAATAAAAGATAAATCAATAATGGATGTGCCTGAGATTTTGAGCATTAGGGGCTAGATAAATGATTGAACCTCACATGAGATGTGATGGGCAAGGAGTTGCTCACTCATAGTTTATTGTAATTCCAATAGTGGATGTGCCTGAGGATGATCAATAAGACTATAAGAATTCAATCACCCACTAGAAATCCATCCAACTAGGATTTCCGTTTCCTACTTTGGAAGTGTAGGATTCGCCAAGTTAGTGGGAAAACCAATTTGATTAAAAGACCATAATCATTTTGGTTAATTACTTGATACATTTGCAAATTAATCTAGTTTTTTTTTGCAGTTATTCTTCTGATAATAATGAGCACACAACAACCACCACCATCCAATATACTTGCGAGCATACTTGATCACAATTGGTTGACGGGACCTAATCTTTCAGATTGGCTAAGAAATTTAAAACTTGTCCTGAACCTAGAACGTATTGGATATGTTCTAGACTCAAAGGTTCCTGGTCCCTTACCTCCAGAGACCACTCAAAAGGAACATGACACTTTGGACAAGTGGAAGGAGCATGATATGAGAGCCAAATGTTACATGCTTGCTTCTATGAGTAATGAGTTGCAGAAGCAGCATGAGAACATGCAGAGTGCAAGTGAGATCCTTCTTCACCTGTAAGAGTTGCATGGTGAGCACAGCAAGAATGCTAGGTAAGAGATATTTAGATAGTTATTTCGCATGAGGATGTCTGAGGGACAGAATGTAGGAGATCATGTCTACAAGATGATTCGACTTATTGAGCAGCTGGAACATCTTGACTTTCACATGGATTTCCAACTGCAGACGGATTTGATCCTTCAATCCCTACCTGAGTCATTTGGGAATTTCTTGACAAATTTTCATATGACTAAGCAGGAGTACACCTTGGCTGGTTTACTTAACATGCTTGTTATTTCCCAAAAGAATATGCCAGGCAATAAAGGAAAAGAGGTAGCTTTGATTGCATCTTCTTCTGCTGAAAAGTCCAACAAGAAGAAGGGCAATAAGAAAAAGAAACCTCAAGTTCCAAGACCTTCCAAGAAGATAGCCAAACAGAAAGGGAAGACCAAAGCTGATGGAGGCAAAGAAAAGTGTTTCCACTACCAGAAGGATGGGCACTGGAAAAGGAACTGCCCAGAGTATCTGTAACACCCCTATATTCGGTAGTGCATTCTACTGTTCCGGTGACCAGTGTTTCTCTGGATAGCTAGAATGTCTAGAACTACACTTAAATGTTAGTAAGAAGACATGAAATAATGAAATGAAATAGAGGAAAATACAATAAAAACAAAGGAAAAATAAGAGTAACGAAATGTAACTAAGTTAAACGAGCCAAAAACTGTAGCGATGGGTGACCGCACCGAAGAGTTGTGGCGATGACCGTTGACTAGCCCTGGACCGCAGGGAACCCTGGAAAATATTTTTAAGACTTAAATAAACATCTATTGAAGTATAAATGATATTAGAAATGTCAAAAAAAATTAATTAATTAGTACAAAGGAAAAGGAGAAATTGAGAAACCGATAAAAATCGGTGTTACCGAAAAATCGAGAATACAACCAGAATAGGAGCATTTTGGTCAATTGACACCCTGAGTTGCCTTTTGACCTAAATTTCCATTAAAAATAAATGATATTAAACTTTGAAAATGTCATAAAAAATTAATTGTGGTACATTATATTAATAGTGGAAGTATGGTGGCATAAATGCAAATTATGGAAAAATTGGATTAATTAATTCATTAATCTAAGTTAGTGCTCCACTAACCTCAACATTTAGACACCTAAAAGCTAAAGTGGATAGAAGATGAATTCATCTTCAACCTCTTAACAAACCAGCCGAATTGCTCTCAAAACCTCTCCCATGTCCGCCTCACTTTTCAAGCTTGAATCACCATTATCAAGTCATCTTTTCCCACACTTGTCTTCATTAAAGTTTATCCCCACCTTGCAAGGAAGAAGTTGATAGCAATTTTAAGAGGTCTTAGTGAAGTTTTGGTCAAGCTTCAAAAGAGGTAAGTGTTTGTTTTCATTACTTGTTTCATTAAAATTATAACTAAGGTTATGGTGAGTTATATTATGGAAGAAGTTGAGGAATTTGATGAGTATGAACAAGGTACTATTTTTGGAAGCCCTCATTTTCATGGAAGTTGATTTATTTCTTCATGTATTTGGTGATTTGGGGTATTGATTTAAGTGCTTAAATGTATAGGAGTTGATTTCCATGTATATAGTTTAAATTGTAAGTTATAAATTGAAAATGAAAGTTTGATGTGTATGTGTTACTTGGGCAGCCTCATGATGAAGATTGGAAGTGTTTAAATTCATGAAAAGGTTGTTGAATTATGGTACTAAAAGTGGCAGCATATGTGTATGATTTAGTAGAGAATAAATATGTAATTTGATGATGGAAGTTATGTGTAATGGTTAGGAGTATTATGTGTATGTGTTGTTATAAATGGACTTTGTAATTTAGGATTTGTATTGGTGTATTTAAGGTCATTGTATTCTGCCCAAATTGGCTATAATGTGAAGTGATAAATGGTTGTGGTATGATACAAATGCAGAATTTGGTTTGGGCATGAAGTTATAACAAGGTTAATGTGTATTTGGATTGGTGTTTGAGAAACATGTAAAGGGCAGTATACAAATGAGCCTATAACCCTAAGTGTGTGACTCTAATTGGTATGAGGCCAATTGTAGGTGAAACTAGGCACAAAATGTGCCAACTTTTATGAAGAAAGCCTACTTAAATTCTGTCCAGAAAGTGACATGAGAATTGACCAAATCTGGATTAGTGACTTTGCAAACCTGAAAATTGACCATTTGAACAAGAGTTAGTATTTTGGCCATAACTCACTCAAAACAGGTCCAAATGACCTGAAAATTACACCATGGAAAGCTTAAACATAGAGCTACAACTCTTATGAAGACACCAAAACCCAGAAATAACCATAAGCAAGTCAAAAGGCTTGCACAAGTTCGGGTATAAAAACTGCTAGAATCGAAAATGACCTAAAAATGACCTAAGTTTGCCATTTTAGTGCAATCTGTCCAGTATTGGTAAAATGACCATAACATGGTCTAATAAACTCCAAATGACCTAAAATTTGTGGCAAATGTTCACTAAGATATAGACCTACAAGTTTGTAATTCTGACCAGAACCTGAAAATCGAGGGAATTAGGTCATCCGGTTAGGTCAAAACAACATACCAAAATTCGATAAGTTGCAATAAAATGCAATTCCCTTGAAAATGAAATTGGTAACATGTACCAACACTAAATGACTATAAAATATGATATATTGGTAACATTAAAATTTATTCCCCTACAATGCATCAAAGGTCAACATTATAGGTTGACTAATGAAAGCAATAGTATTAAATAAATTTAATTACTGAACCTTATTGTTAGAGACAATTTAACTGAGTACTGAAATACTTTAAATTGTGTGTTTCAATTAGCAAAGACTCAGGGAAGGAAAAAGAAACATTGAGTCAAGGCCAAGAGACTACTCATCAGAGGTTTGTGCACAACAGTTATTTCTTTTGAATTTTCAATTGAAATAAATTATGACAATTTGTATGTTATTGCTTAAATTGTGGAAAATTTGTTTGAATAAAATTTGATGGATACTTATTGCTTGAAAAATATTGGAAATGGTTTGAAACCACAGCTATTATGTATATTTGATTGAATTCCTCACTAGCTTGTCCAATGGGACGAATTGACCTTGAATTCCCTCTCAAGCTGAAGTATTGAGGTGTGTGCCTGTTGAGGACGAATAGGATGAGTACTCATATAATTACTAGCTAGCTATGTTATTTCACATTAGCCATTGGCTTTTCAGATGAATTAGACTTTGGAATCATGATTAAGTTGTGTGTGTAATTTATTGATATTCATTGATACATTGTGAGATGGAGTTTAAATTCTTTATGACATTCTCTGTCTTTTGAATTTAACTATGATTTTAAGTATCCACAGTTTATATGATTTATGGTTTATGGTTTTAAATTGTATTTTCTTAATGTTGTGCACCACTAAGACATTGGCTCAGCGATAGCTTTTTCATTGTTGTCGCAGGTAGACAGACAGACAGAGTAGTAAAGTAGGCTGCTTGTGCCACATTTTGGCATTCTACTGGTATATTGAGTATACTACCTTTTTTTAGTTTTTGTTATAATGTATGTGCACTGTATGTATATATTGTACTTAGTCTTGAGCAGTTATAAACTAAAGTTGTAATATATTTATTTCTTATATCAGCTTTTGAACTACTCAGTCATTTTATAGTCTATCTTTGGAAATATTGAAAATTGATGTTGAATTGAGTTTGACAAATGTTGAGAAAATTGATTTGTGTTAAGCCATACTGGAATTTGGGATTGAACAAATATATTGGAAGTGCTTTTTACAGGTTTTTAAAGAACTGTTTTATTAAAAATATAGATAGCACTCTACCAAAATTTTTACAGAAATTACTAATACTTCATATTTGTTATTTGGGTTCACTTTAGTAAAAAAAAATAAAAAAAAATAAAAAAAAAAAATCTAACACCTGTCTAAAATGCTCACCACTGTAAAAAGGAATAAGAAAATGTTTAAAATCCCTTGTAGTATATTTAATGGGTTATCAATAGATGAAGTTTGGTAATTCATTAGGTATACTACGGGATCATGTTTTGTCTTATGGAGGGATAAGGTGTGACATGTTTTAGTGGTACTAGAGCCTAGTTTTTAAATTCTGTTTTGACCTATAATTTGAATATTCATTCTTCATGGTACAACTGCTCAATGTCATGGTTTGATACACACAGTACATTACATTATAAATATGCACTAATAGGAGTGAATCTCCTTGTGTTATTTGTTCAGGAGGTATAATATCCTCTAATTGACTATGAAAGAAGGGGACCATTCAGTCGATCAATCAATAGAGGCTGAAGTGCAAGGGGAAGCCCCAACCCTTTATAATATGAGTGGATCAGCCACACCAGCCCCCTCAGTACCGCAGTTCCTTACTCAGTTTGCTCAGCAGATGGCTGTAATGTTCTAACAAATGGCTGGTAACATGCCTACTCAAGCCCCACTGCAGACACCAGTGGTTCAATCATAGCCTTTAGCTTGGCAGTATGACAAGCTGATTAAATATGGGGCTACTGAGTTCTAGGGGACAGTAGATCCACTAGAGGCAGACCATTGATTGGAGATAATAGATAGGGTGTTCAAGAAACTGCACTACACAGAAGAGCTAAGATTTGAGTATTCAGTGTCACTACTATAGGGAGATGCATAGGAATGGTGGAAAACCATTCCCCATTGTTTGGTAGAACCTCTAGTGCTAACTTGGGATGACTTTCTTTGGGAGTTCAGACAAAAATATGTCCCAGATGCCTATGTGGACCAGAAGTTATAGGAGTTCTTAAGTCTGAAACAGGAAAGTAGATCAGTGGCAGAATATGAAAGGAAGTTTTCCTGCCTGAACCATTATGCAGAAAGTCTCCTTTCTACCAGCAGGGAAAGATGTAAGAGGTTTGAAACCAGCTTGAAGCCCAGCCTCAGATTACAAGTGGTCAGATTCAAATATAATAACTTCTCTGAGCTTATTTCTCAAGCACTTGAATTAGAAAGAATTGAGCCAGAAATGGCCCCAGAGAAAAAAAAAATCAGAGAAGACAGAAAAAGAGAAGGAGGGGAAGTCAGTAGATCAAAGTTCTAGTGGCCTTACTGGGAAGAGAAAGAACTTTAAGGGACACAATAGGGGTGGTAAAAAGTCTGGTAGGGGAAGATCTTCAGGACAGAGACCTCCTCCATCTGGTCTGCAGACTACCAGAAGTTCCTACCCTCCTCGTCAATATGAAACTTGTGGTAGAAATCATGATGGGGTATTCTACGAGGCCACAAGAGCCTGTTATAACTGCGGAGGCACAAGACATTTTGCTAAAGACTGCACCAGTGCCCGTAGAGTTGGGCCACCTCCTACTACTACAGAAGGGTCAGTTCAGAATCCTGCCACCAGAGGTTCACAACCACCTAGCAGAGGGAAAGGCAAGGTATAGGTAGTCCATCAGGCAGCCAAGGCATAGTGAATCAGTCAAAGTAAGGCAGTGCTTTAGTCAGAGTCTACGCAATGAGACAGAGAGAAGAGGCTGAGACATCTGATATTGTGGCTGGTACCTTCTCAACTTTTAATTAAGATGTGTTTGTATTATTTGATCCGTGTTCTACCCACTCCTATGTGAGTGCTAGCATCATTGATTGCATTGTTGTTCCGTGTACAAAAATGAACTTTGAGGTGCTAGTAACAAGTCCGCTAGGACAAGAGGTTAGGGTCAATAGAATGTATAAGGATTGTCCTTTGGTGATCCAAGGATATATTTTTCTGTCTGATCTCATTGAAATGACGTTCAGAGATTATGATATTATCTTGGGCATGGATTGGTTAGCCAGGCATATGCCATGATTGACTATAGACTGAAGACAATCACTTTTGGTCTCCCTCAATACAGTGATGTGGTAATACATGGGGAGAGGCAGCTATTGCCATCAACATCATTTCGGTTGCACTAGCCAGAAAAATGATCAGAAAGGGGTGTGAATCATACTTGGCACATGTGGTAGACACCCAAGTGGGGAGTCCAGCATTGAGGGACATCCCTACAGTATGTGACTTTCTAGATGTGTTTCCTGATGAATTGCCAGGATTACCTCCAAAAAGAGAAGTGCAGTTTAATGTTATGCCTGGTGTGGATCCAATCTCCATAACACCATACAGAATGGCACCAGCAGAATTGAAGGAGTTGAAGGTACAGTTGCAAGAACTACTTGAAAAGGGCTTCATCCGCCCTACTATGTCACCTTGGGGAGCGCTAGTATTGTTTGTTAAGAAGAAAGATGGCACTTTCCACTTTTGTATTGACTACCGGCAGTTGAATAAGGTGACAATAAAGAATAGATATTCATTGCCTCGCATTGATGATCTGTTTGATCAGTTGAAGGGTGCAGCTATGTTCTCCAAAACTGATTTGCGATCTGGTTATTATTAGTTGAAAGTGCAAGAGTAGAGTATTCCAAAAACTGCTTTCAGAACTCGATATGGCCACTATGAGTTTCTGGTAATGCCATTTGGGTTAACTAATGCTCCAGCTGCTTTTATGGATCTGATGAACACTATCTTCAGACCATACCTCGACCAATTTGTGGTGGTGTTTATTGATGATATTTTGATATATTCGAGGAATGTAAAGGAGCATGATAGACATCTACGGATTATACTACAGACCTTAAGGGAGAAACAGCTATATGCCAAATTATCGATATGTGAATTTTGGCTGAAAGAAATCTCTTTCTGGGGACATGTTGTGTCAGCTGAAGGGATCAAGGTAGATTCCAGCAAGGTAGAAGCTATCCTTAATTGGAAGCCACCTAAGAATATCATAGAAATTTGCAGTTTTCTGGGTTTAGCTGGATACTACCGCCGATTTGTAAAAGGGTTTTCTATGTTAGCTTCTCCACTTACCAAGCTGCTTCGGAAAGATGTGAAATTTCAGTAGACAGATAAATGCCAGCAGAGTTTTGATGAGTTGAAGAGGTGTTTAACTGAAGCTCCAGTCCTTACTTTACCTACCCCGAGTAAAGAATACACAGTTTATAGTGATGCTTCTCATAATAGGTTAGGCTGTGTACTGATGCAAGATCAAAATGTCATTGCTTATGCATCACGCCAGCTGAAACCGCATCAGAAGAACTATCCGACACATGACTTGGAGCTAGCAGCTATTATTTTTGCTCTGAAGATTTGGAGACACTACTTGTATGGGGAGAAATGCTACATTTACACAGATCACAGTAGCTAGAAGTACTTGGGCACCCAGAAGGAATTGAATTTGAGGCAGAGGAGATGGTTAGAACTAATTAAAGACTATGATTGCTTAATAGACTATCAGCCAGGGAAAGCAAATGTGGTGGCTGACGCCTTAAGTCGCAAGACTATGGAAAGTCTTAGAGTTTCTCCTTTGTCCATGGTACATGAGTTGAAAGCATAGCATGCCAGTTTGGAGATTGATGATGAGGGACAGACAATAGTTGCATGGCATGTACAGCCAGTGTTGATTGATCATATTAGATTGGCTACTCAAAATGATGAAAAATATCAGAAGCTACTGAAATAAGTCCAGCAGGGCAAGAAACCTGAATTTTCTATGAGAGATGATGGTTTATTGCTACATTAGGGCAGAATGTGCATTCCTAATGATGTTGAATTGAGACGAATCATTATGAAGGAAGCACATGAGTCTCCTTTTGCTATGCATCTTGGGGGAACTAAAATGTACAGAGGGCTAAAAAGAGCATTACTGGTGGATGGGTATGAAAAGGGATGTAGCTGATTTTGTTTCCAAATGCCTAACTTGTTAACAAGTGAAGGCAGAACATTAAGTACCAGCTGGTTTGTTACATCCATTGCTAGTACCATAGTGGAAATGGGAACGGATAACTATGGATTTTGTTATGGCACTTTTGAGGACACAGAATAGTCATGATGCAGTATGGGTTATACTTGACAGACTAACCAAGTCTGCTCACTTTTTGCCAGTCCGGTTGGACTATAGCCTAGAAAGATTGGCCAGATTATACATAGATGAGATTGTAAGACTACATGGGGTGCCAGTATCAATTGTATCTGACAGAGATCCTAGGTTCACTTCTAGATTCTGGGGTAGTCTTCAGAAAGCCCTAGGAACTAGACTGAACTTCGGCACAACATTCCACCCATAGACAGATGGCCAGTCTGAGAAGGTAATTCAGATATTAGAGGATATGCTACAAGCTTGTGTGATTGAGTTTGAAGATAGTTGGGATACACACTTGCCTTTGATTGAGTTTACTTATAACAACAGCTAACAATCAAGCATTGGGATGCCTCCATACGAAGCTTTGTATGGCAGAAAGTGTAGAACTCCCCTGTGTTGGGATAAAGTAGGTTAAAGAAAGATGATTGGCCCATAAATTATTCAGCAGACAGAGGAAAAGATCAAATTGATCAGAGATCAACTCAAGGCTATATCAGACCGTCAAAAGACCTATATTGATCTGAAGAGAAGAGATATTGAATATGCAGTGGGTGATAATGTATTCCTCAAAGTTTCTCCTTGGAAGATGATTATGAGATTTGGCAGAAAGGGGAAACTGAGTCCTCATTTCATTGGACCATATGAGGTTTTGGAAAGAGTGGGTCCTTTGGCATATCGGTTGGCATTACCTCCAGAGCTAGAAAGGATACACAGTGTCTTCCATGTGTCCATGTTAAGGAGGTATAGATCTGACCCATCTCATATTCTATCAGTTGAAGAGATTGAGGTAAATCTAGACCTCTCATATGAGGAAGAAACCATAGAAATTTTTGCATATGAGGTAAAGCAGCTGAGGAATAAATAGATACCCTTAGTGAAAGTGCTATGGAACCATCATTCAGGCTAGAAAGCTACTTGGGAACGTGAAGAGGACATGAGGAGAGAGAGCCTACAACTGTTCAGAGACTAATGCTAGGTAAAATTTCGAGACGAAATTTATTTTAAGGGGGGGAGAATTGTAACACCCCTATATTCGGTAGTGCATTCTATTATTCCGGAGACCAGTGTCTGTCCGGACAGCTAGAATGTAACGGTCGGGGGCTCCAACCACTAGAGGAATTATCCGCTTTGGCCAAAAGCCTCACAGTTTTATCCCATAGGTGGAATGGAGAACTTCCCAAGAGGTCACCCATCCTAGGATTTCTCTCAAGCAAGCACGCTTAACCCTGGAGTTCTTCTAACTCTCCAGGCCATTCCACCAAAAGACGCCTCTAGTGATTAGTTCCTGTAACACCCCTAAGTTCGGTAGTGCGTTCTACTGTTCCGGTGACCAGTGCTGTCCGGACAGCTAGGATGCCTAGAACCGTACTTCAATATGAGTGAGGAGACATAAAATAATGAAATACAAGAAAAGAAAATACAAGAAAAACAAAGGAAAAATCATAGCAAAGAAATGTAACCAAGTTAAGCGAGCCGGAAATCCTAGCGATGGGTGACATGCCAGGGAAGTTACGGCGTGGACCGTTGACTAGCCCTGGACTGCGGGGAACCCTGGAAAATATTTTTTGGACTTAAATAGACCCTTATTGAAGTATAAATATCATTAGAAATATCAAAGAAAATTTAAATAATTAGTACAAAGAAAAGTGAGAAATCGAAAAACAGACAAAACCCGGTATTACAGAAAAATCGGGAATGCAACCCGAACAGGGGCATTGTGGTCATTTGACACCCCGAGTTGTCTTTTGACCTAAATGTCCATTAAAAATAAATAATATTACACTTGGAAAATATAATGAAAAATTAATTTAGGGGTACCTAATATAAATAGCAAAAATGGAGTTCAAATTAGGTAATTAACATAATTAAACATATAAAATAATTGATTTTATGTAAGTGGAGCACTATGGGGATTAAATAAATATTATGTGGGACACTTAAGAGCTAAAATGGGCAGAATATTTCATCTTCTTCTTCATTTTTTTTCAATTGCCGTATTGCTCTCCCATAGAAACCTCCATTGATGTCCCTAAACCAAGCTCCATGCATCCATTTTCAAGCCATTTTCCACATGATTTCCTTCATTAAATTTAGTCTACACAGCTTGGGAAGTGTTATGGCAGCAAAAAGAAGCATGGTTGGTGAGGTTTTAGCAAACTCCAACAAGAGGTAAGTGTCCATTTTCTTCCCTTGCTTAATTAAAACTTGTGTTGAGGTTGTGGGTAGTATTTTGGTTGAAAAATTGAAAGAATTACTTGAATAATTATTGGGTGTAACTTTGGCAGCCATGGAAAGGAAAGGTGAGCAGATTATTCTCACTTGTAATTGATGTTAATTGATGAGAATTAGTGGGGATTAAAGTGCTTAAATGTATAAGAGCTTAATTACCATTTGTATGTGTAAATTGTGCATTGAAAATGAGGTTAGGAAGTCAATATGGGAGATTGAAGTATATGTGTAAATTGGGCAGCCTTGATGTGCTTAGGAAGGCCTTAAATTCATGTATATTTAATGTTGATTTAAGAACAATGAGATGTATGTTATTGATCTTGGTTAGTTGGATTAAGTTTGAGCAATTAAATTGTTGTTAGACATGGATTTGATCAATTGAGTGTGATGGAGAATTACTTGAGTTGAATTTGTATTTGGACATTGATTTAATTGCTGGATATTTGATCACATATATTGTGGCTGGATATTGGTTGTAGTATATTGATATTGGACAATTGACCTAAGTATAAAGTGCATAATGTCTATTAGAATTGCAAAAATTTGCAATGCAAAGTGTGTTAGTAAAAACAGTGTGTATTTTAGGCTCTAAATGGAATTGTGTGACTCCAATTGGTATGAGACCAATTGGAGGTGAAACTAGGCACAAAATGTGCCAACTTTCATTGAGAAACCATGCCAAAATTCTGCTTGCAAGGTGACCTAAAAAAATGACCAATTCGGATTAGGTGCAATTAGGACCTGAAAAATGACCAATTGGGCAGCAGTGAGTGTTTAGGCCATAACTCACTCAAACCAGGTCCAATTGACCTGAAATTTTGACCAAGAATAGTTAAGACCCATACCTACAAGTCTTATGAAGACACCAAAGCCCAGAAATGACCATAAGCAAGTCAAACAACTTGCACAAGTTCGGGTCCAAAACTGGCCGAACCATAATTTACCTATTTGACCTTAAATTGACCTATAATGTTACCACTTGACCAGCAATAGTGTAATGACCATAACTTGGTCTACTTAACTCGGATTGACCTGAAATTTTGCACCGCGTGCAATAAGACCTAGATCTACAAGTTTGTAGTTTCGACCGAGACCCGAAAACCGAGGGAACTAGATGTCCGGTTAGGTCAAACCAGTGTTCCGAAATCCAGCAATTTGCATTAAAATGCACTAAACAAGGAAATGACTTTGGTAAAACGTACCAAACCTAAAACCCTATCGAATGTGACATATTAACGACACTAAAACCTAATTTACCTAAAACGCAATGAGGGTCGATATATTAGGTGATTAAGTGAATAATTGAGTTCAGTGCATTATTTACCAAACACCATCGATAGAGACAGTTTAATTTAGTACTGAAACACTTCAAATTGTGTTTCTCAGTTAGCAAGGACTCAGCAAAAGGGAAAGAAGTACTGAGTCAAGACCAGGAGACAAATATCAGAGGTTTGTGCACAACTAGTTTTTAACTGATTTTGTTCTGAATATTTTATATGATTAAACGACATATTTTCTTATGAACTATATTTAACAGGCATTGGATTTAATTCAATTATTATTGAAATTGCTATAGTATGTATGATTTTAGCTTTGTGAAATGGTATTTCGACAAGTATTAAGCATTGTTATGGATTGAACAAATTATGTTTTGGAAAATTGTGATAGAACATGTTTTGAATTGTGATGGCAATTTTCATGGAAAAATGCAATTGTATGATTTGAATTGTGATGAGCATAAAACTTTATTTGATATTGAAATTGACTTTGAATCGAATTGTATTGTGATTTATGCTCACTAAATGGATTGTGATATTGTTTTATATCTCACTATAGATGCTTGACTAGGTTATTACCCGTCTCTCTCATTTGTTGAGAAGACAATGGAGTTAGTTGTGTTTTGATTACCATGGTACGTGCATAGCTTAGATTTTCCTCCGATTTGAGGTTAGATCTAAGTTTATTTTATCGTTATGGCCCTTGCGGAAGATTCATTATTGTGATGGTATCAGGCACGATGATTCTACCTCCCGACCATAGGAGTTAGAATCGATTCGACCTCCCCGACCATAGGGAGTTAGAATCACATCGAATATGGCCCTTTCGGATTAGTCTTGCATATTAGTGAGATAAAGATTGATTTTTGAGATACAGTATGATTTTTGAGATACAGTATGATTTTTGAGATACAGAATGATTTTTGAGATACAACATGGTTTTTGAGATGCATAATGACTTTTGAGATACAGTATGATTTTTGAGATACAAAATGGCTTTTGAATGGTAAGGAATGGTGATTTCAATTATGGTTTGTGTGTAATTGATTTTGTTGGAATTACTTAAATGGATAGTCAAGATTTGATAAATTGAATTTTGTGCTCCAAGTTATTTATACAAATGATTGACATGATTGGCAATGAATATTTTGTGTGGTGTAATTTGATCGATTCGATTCTCAAATTATTTATCAGAAATTTGTCAATGTATATTGTACTATGTTTTAAATTATAGTTGTGCACCATCGAGTTCACCACTCAATGATAGCTTTGTATGTCGTCGCAGTAAGCAGCATAGAGCAGTGATTAAGTTGCTTTGAGGATAAATTCAGATCAGCTCCATGTATATAATAGATATACCCCTGTACATAGGTTTTGAGGTAAGCATGTAATAATATGTATGTAAATTATTTGAGCATTTGTATAGAAACTCTTTTAAAATATTTTTTTATGTAATTAAATGTAAATTATCGTGAATGTAAATGAGATTTCATTTACTTAAATAGTTTTGTATTATATTTCTTGTATCTCATCTTTGAAAAATCACTATGGATTTGAATTGAGAAATATGTTGTGTTGAGAAATATATTGGAGTTTAGATTTGCAAATACATATTGAAGTGCTTTTTACAGGTTTTCTGAAGAACTGTTTTATCCAAAATACAGATGGCACTCTGCCAAAATTTTTACAGAAACTCCAATTAAGTCAAATGTGTCAGTTTTATCACTTCAGTTCAAAAAGGTTTTTAACACCTGTAAATAGTGCTCACCACTGTAAAAGAAGTAAGAAAAGTTTTGAAAATCCCTTGTAGTGTATTTAATGGGTTATCAGTAGACGGAGTTGGTAATTCATTAGGTATACTACGGGATCATGTTATGCCTTACAGAGGGGTAGGGTGTGACATGTTTTGGTGGTATCAGAGCAATGGTTTTAAAGTAAATTTCGAACTGTGAATTTGAAATATTTTTGTCGGTAACTACAACTGCTCAAATATTTGATACATATAGTACATTTACATCATAAATATGAACTAATGGAGAGAAATCTCCTTATGTTGGTTGTACAGAAATAGAAAATCCTGTGAAAAGATATGGAAGAGAGGAATGAGACAATAGAACAGTCCGTGATGGCAGAAGTACAAGTTGAGGCCCCAACTCCACAAAGTGTCGAAGGCCTGACTATACCAGTTTTACCCGTACAAATTACTGCACAAATGGCCCAGCAAATGGCCACTTTCTTCCAACAAATGGCTGATAATCACACCAAGCCCAAGCATGCACTCCAACCCCCACAAGGGCAACATGAAATAGAGAAGAGGGAGAAACCTATGGGTCAGAGCTCAAGCAGTAATTTGAGAAAGAAAAAAGAAATTGAGGAGCCCCGAGCTCAGGGATACGATAGAGGTGGATCATTAAGACAGAGACCACCAAGGTCCAGTCGTCGAACAACTAGAAGTTCCTACCCTTCCCGCCTATGTGAAACTTGTGGAAAATATCATGGTGGGGTATGCTATAAGACCTCTGGAGCCTGCTATAATTGTGGAAAACTTGGACACTTTGCAAAAGATTGTACTAAACCACCTCGACCGCTTCTCCGATTTCCTGCACCATCAATGAGTCAAGATAGAAATAGAGTTGGTACTCCTCACCATTATAACACAGTGAATCAACCTGAATATGGTAGCGCACCAGTCAGAGCGTCCACTATGCGCCAAGGAGAAAGAGCAGAAACTTCAGATGTAGCTGCTGGTAAGTTCTTAATTTTTGAAAGAAACAATTAGTTATTATTTGATCCCAGCACTACTTAGTTGTGTGTTAGTGTCAGAACTATATGTTCTGTTGTTATTCCTTCACATGGAAATGAATTTTGATGTGTTAGTGACTAGTCTTTTAGGATTAAAACTACAATAACAAGTATGATTGACATTAATTTTGGAAGAATTGTTAGCTAAAAGTATTTTCTAACATACCATAAATTATAAAGCTAATTGGCGAGCCTACTTAATGTAAGGCAAGAGGACCTAAAAGTAAGTTACAGTAATAGAATTGCTCTAGATGAGGGCAAAGATGTTACTGTTAGTAATTGTCAAGGGATATTGTAATCAGAATCGGTTTAGGATATTAGTGGATTCGAGAAAGATAAGATGTTGGGAAACCTAGTCCATGAGGTTATGATGTAGTGACTATATAGTGTTCTCAATGTTTATATTGTAAGCTGCAGATTATAGTATCGACACGGGATTATTGTGTAGAGCTATGTGCTTCCTTGTGGTATAATAAATTAAGAATATTTGTAAGTAATCTATAAATTGATACTGATTGCACTTAATAGAGTACTAGTACTGGAAATAAATGTGAAAATTTTAGTCAGAAATTTAGAACTTCAGAATTAGCCTATCAAATGATTACACTTGTAAGGTAGCTAGAGTCAGTGACTCGGTTACATTAAGGTGAATTACCTATACCACAGTAATTGCTATAAGCTTAAAGATATCAGTACGACTTATCATCCTCAAACGGATGGACAGTCGAAACAAGTAATTCAGGTAAATTCGGAAACTCATTGAGTTCCTATAAATAATGAAATGAAATGATAAAAATAACCTATAAAATGTGATAAACCCTCGAGAAAATACTGAGAACTTCTGTCCTTGAATCCGAGGGGAGATGGGACAGATACATCCCACTAATAGAATTTGTATACAATAATAAGTGTCGAGCTAGCATACAAATAACACCCTATGAAACAGAGTAAGAGAACGGATAACTATGGATTTTGTGATGAGATTTCTGAGGACACAGAATAGTCATGATGCAGTATAGATCATAGTTATCAGACTAACCAAGTCTGCTTACTTTTTGCCAGTTCGGATGGACTATAGCCTAGAAAGATTGGCCAGATTGTACATATATGAAATTGTAAAATTGCATGGAGTGCCAGTATCGATTGTATCTGATAGAGATCCTAGGTTCACTTCTAGATTCTGGGGTAGTCTTCAGAGAGCCCTAGGAACTAGATTGAACTTCAGCACAGCATTCCACCCACAGACAGATGGCCAACCTGAAAGGGTTATTCAGACATTGGAGGATATGCTACGGGCTTGTGTGATTGAATTTGAAGGTAGTTGGGATACACACTTGCCTTTGATTGAGTTTGCTTATAACAGCAGCTACCAATCAAGCATAGGGATGCCTCCATATGAAGCTTTGTATGGCGTAAAGTGCGTAACTCCCTTATGTTGGGATGAAGTAGAGGAAAGAAAGGTGATTGGGCGTAAATTGTTCAGCAGACATAGAAAAAGATCAAATTGATCAGAGATAGACTCAAGGTCGCGCTGCATCGTAAGTCTTATGTTGATCTCAAGAGAAGAGATATTGGATATGCAAAGGGTGATAAAGTATTCTCAAAGTTTTTCCTTGGAAGAGGAATGTGAGATTTGGCAAAAGGGGAAAGCGAGTCCTCGTTTATCGGATCATATGAGGTTTTGGAAAGAGTGGGTCCTTTGGCATACCGGTTGGCATTACCTCCAGAGCTAGCAAGGATACAAAGTGTCTTCCATGTGTCCATGTTAAGGAGGTACAGATCGACCCATCTCATGTAATCATCGATTGAAGAGATTGAAGTAAATCCAGACCTCTCATATGAGGAAGAACCCATAAAAATTCTGGCTTATGAGGTGAAACAGTTGAGGAACAAAAAGATACACCTGGTTAAAGTGCTGTGGAGCCATCATTCAGGCCAGGAAGCCACTTGGGAACGTGAAGAGGATATGAGGAGACAGCACCCACAGCTGTTCAGAGACTAATGCCAGGTAAAATTTCGAGACGAAATTTATTTAAGGGGGGGAGAATTGTAACACCCCTAAGTTCGGTAGTGCGTTCTACTGTTCCGGTGACCAGTGCTGTCCGGACAGCTAGGATGCCTAGAACCGTACTTCAATATGAGTGAGGAGACATAAAATAATGAAATACAAGAAAAGAAAATACAAGAAAAACAAAGGAAAAATCATAGCAAAGAAATGTAACCAAGTTAAGCGAGCCGGAAATCCTAGCGATGGGTGACCGCACCGGGAAGTTACGGCGTGGACCGTTGACTAGCCCTGGACTGCGGGGAACCCTGGAAAATATTTTTTGGACTTAAATAGACCCTTATTGAAGTATAAATATCATTAGAAATATCAAAGAAAATTTAAATAATTAGTACAAAGAAAAGTGAGAAATCGAAAAACAGACAAAACCCGGTGTTACAGAAAAATCGGGAATGCAACCCGAACAGGGGCATTGTGGTCATTTGACACCCCGAGTTGTCTTTTGACCTAAATGTCCATTAAAAATAAATAATATTACACTTGGAAAATATAATGAAAAATTAATTTAGGGGTACCTAATATAAATAGCAAAAATAGAGTTCAAATTAGGTAATTAACATAATTAAACATATAAAATAATTGATTTTATGTAAGTGGAGCACTATGGGGATTAAATAAATATTATGTGGGACACTTAAGAGCTAAAATGGGCAGAATATTTCATCTTCTTCTTCATTTTTTTCAATTGCCGTATTGCTCTCCCATAGAAACCTCCATTGATGTCCCTAAACCAAGCTCCATGCATCCATTTTCAAGCCATTTTCCACATGATTTCCTTCATTAAATTTAGTCTACACAGCTTGGGAAGTGTTTTTGCTGCATAAAGACGAATGGTTGTTGAGGTTTTATCTAACTCCCACTAGAGGTAAGTGTCCATTTTATTCCGTTGCTTAATTAAATCTTGTGTTGAGTTTGTGGGTAGTATTTTGGTGAAAAATTGAAAGAATTACTTGAATAATTATTGGGTGTAACTTTTGGCAGCCATGGAAAGGAAAGGTGAGCAGATTATTCTCACTTGTAATTGATGTTAATTGATGAGAATTAGTGGGGATTAAAGTGCTTAAATGTATAAGAGCTTAATTACCATTTGTATGTGTAAATTGTGCATTGAAAATGAGGTTAGGAAGTCAATATGGGAGATTGAAGTATATGTGTAAATTGGGCAGCCTTGATGTGCTTAGGAAGGCCTTAAATTCATGTATATTTAATGTTGATTTAAGAACAATGAGATGTATGTTATTGATCTTGGTTAGTTGGATTAAGTTTGAGCAATTAAATTGTTGTTAGACATGGATTTGATCAATTGAGTGTGATGGAGAATTACTTGAGTTGAATTTGTATTTGGACATTGATTTAATTGCTGGATATTTGATCACATATATTGTGGCTGGATATTGGTTGTAGTATATTGATATTGGACAATTGACCTAAGTATAAAGTGCATAATGTCTATTAGAATTGCAAAAATTTGCAATGCAAAGTGTGTTAGTAAAAACAGTGTGTATTTTAGGCTCTAAATGTAATAGTGTTACTCCAATTTGTATGAGACCAATTGGAGGTGAAACTAGGCACAAAATGTGCCAACTTTCATTGAGAAACCATGCCAAAATTCTGCTTGCAAGGTGACCTAAAAAAATGACCAATTCGGATTAGGTGCAATTAGGACCTGAAAAATGACCAATTGGGCAGCAGTGAGTGTTTAGGCCATAACTCACTCAAACCAGGTCCAATTGACCTGAAATTTTGACCAAGAATAGTTAAGACCCATACCTACAAGTCTTATGAAGACACCAAAGCCCAGAAATGACCATAAGCAAGTCAAACAACTTGCACAAGTTCGGGTCCAAAAACTGGCCGAACCAGAATTGACCAATTTGACCTAAAATTGACCTAAAATGGTACCACTTGACCAGCAATAGTGTAATGACCATAACTTGGTCTACTTAACTCGGATTGACCTGAAATTTTGCACCGCGTGCAATAAGACCTAGATCTACAAGTTTGTAGTTTCGACCGAGACCCGAACACCGAGGGACCTAGATGTCCGGTTAGGTCAAACCGGTGTTCGAAATCCAGCAATTTGCATTAAAATGCACTAAACAAGGAAATGACTTTGGTAAAACGTACCAAACCTAAAACCCTATCGAATGTGACATATTAACGACACTAAAACCTAATTTACCTAAAACGCAATGAGGGTCGATATATTAGGTGATTAAGTGAATAATTGAGTTCAGTGCATTATTTACCAAACACCATCGATAGAGACAGTTTAATTTAGTACTGAAACACTTCAAATTGTGTTTCTCAGTTAGCAAGGACTCAGCAAAAGGGAAAGAAGTACTGAGTCAAGACCAGGAGACAAATATCAGAGGTTTGTGCACAACTAGTTTTTAACTGATTTTGTTCTGAATATTTTATATGATTAAACGACATATTTTCTTATGAACTATATTTAACAGGCATTGGATTTAATTCAATTATTATTGAAATTGCTATAGTATGTATGATTTTAGCTTTGTGAAATGGTATTTCGACAAGTATTAAGCATTGTTATGGATTGAACAAATTATGTTTTGGAAAATTGTGATAGAACATGTTTTGAATTGTGATGGCAATTTTCATGGAAAAATGCAATTGTATGATTTGAATTGTGATGAGCATAAAACTTTATTGGATATTGAAATTGACTTTGAATCGAATTGTATTGTGATTTATGCTCACTAAATGGATTGTGATATTGTTTTATATCTCACTATAGATGCTTGACTAGGTTATTACCCGTCTCTCTCATTTGTTGAGAAGACAATGGAGTTAGTTGTGTTTTGATTACCATGGTACGTGCACAGGCTTAGATTTTCCTCTGATTTGAGGTTAGATCTAAGTTTATTTTATCGTTATGGCCCTTGCGGAAGATTCATTATTGTGATGGTACTGTGCACGATGATTCTACCTCCCCGACCATAGGGAGTTAGAATCAGATTCGACCTCCCCGACCATAGGGAGTTAGAATCACATCGAATATGGCCCTTTCGGATTAGTCTTGCATATTAGTGAGATAAAGATTGATTTTTGAGATACAGTATGATTTTTGAGATACAGTATGATTTTTGAGATACAGAATGATTTTTGAGATACAACATGGTTTTTGAGATGCATAATGACTTTTGAGATACAGTATGATTTTTGAGATACAAAATGATTTTGAGATACAGAATGGCTTTTGAATGGTAAGGAATGGTGATTTCAATTATGGTTTGTGTGTAATTGATTTTGTTGGAATTACTTAAATGGATAGTCAAGATTTGATAAATTGAATTTTGTGCTCCAAGTTATTTATACAAATGATTTACATTATTGGCAATGAATATTTTGAGTTGTGAAATTTGATCAGTATTCAGATTCTCAAATTATTTACTGTAAAATTTGTCAATGTATATTGTACTATGTTTTAAATTATAGTTGTGCACCACTGAGTTCACCACTCAGCGATAGCTTTGTATGCTGTCGCAGGTAAGCAGAGCATAGAGCAGTGATTAAGTTGCTTTGAGGATACATTCAGATCAGCTCCAGGTATATCATAGATATACCCATGTACATAGGTTTTGATGTAAGCATGTAATAATATGTATGTAAATTATTTGAGCAGTTGTATAGAAACTCTTGTAAAATATTTTGGTATGTAATTAAATGTAAATTATCGTGAATGTAAATCTGAGATTTCATTTACTTAAATAGTTTTGTATTATATTTCTTGTATCTCAGTCTTTGAAAAATCACTATGGATTTGAATTGAGAAATATGTTGTGTTGAGAAATATATTGGAGTTTAGATTTGCAAATACATATTGAAGTGCTTTTTACAGGTTTTCTGAAGAACTGTTTTATCCAAAATACAGATGGCACTCTGCCAAAATTTTTACAGAAACTCCAATTAAGTCAAATGTGTCGCTTTATCACTTGATTTCAAAAAGGTTTTTAACACTGTAAATAGTGCTCACCATCGTAAAAAGAAGTAAGAAAAGTTTTGAAAATCCCTTGTAGTGTATTTAATGGGTTATCAGTAGACGGAGTTGGTAATTCATTAGGTATACTACGGGATCATGTTATGCCTTACAGAGGGGTAGGGTGTGACATGTTTTGGTGGTATCAGAGCAATGGTTTTAAAGTAAATTTCGAACTGTGAATTTGAAATCTTTTTGTCGGTAACTACAACTGCTCAAATATTTGATACATATAGTACATTTACATCATAAATATGAACTAATGGAGAGAAATCTCCTTATGTTGGTTGTACAGAAATAGAAAATCCTGTGAAAAGATATGGAAGAGAGGAATGAGACAATAGAACAGTCCGTGATGGCAGAAGTACAAGTTGAGGCCCCAACTCCACAAAGTGTCGAAGGCCCGACTGTACCAGTTTTACCAGTACAAATTACTGCACAAATGGCCCAGCAAATGGCCACTTTCTTCCAACAAATGGCTGATAATCTGTCAGCCCAAGCCCAAGTACAGACCCAACCCCCACAAGGGCAACATGAAATAGAGAAGAGGGAGAAACCTATGGGTCAGAGCTCAAGCAGTAATTTGAGAAAGAAAAAAGAAATTGAGGAGCCCCGAGCTCAGGGATACGATAGAGGTGGATCATTAAGACAGAGACCACCAAGGTCCAGTCGTCGAACAACTAGAAGTTCCTACCCTTCCCGCCTATGTGAAACTTGTGGAAAATATCATGGTGGGGTATGCTATAAGACCTCTGGAGCCTGCTATAATTGTGGAAAACTTGGACACTTTGCTAAAGATTGTACTAAACCACCTCGATCTGCTCTCCGGATTTCCCAGACCATCAGTCAGAGTCAAGATAGAAATAGAGTTGGTACTCCTCACCATTATAACACAGTGAATCAACCTGAATATGGTAGCGCACCAGTCAGAGCGTCCACTATGCGCCAAGGAGAAAGAGCAGAAACTTCAGATGTAGCTGCTGGTAAGTTCTTAATTTTTGAAAGAAACAATTAGTTATTATTTGATCCCAGCACTACTTAGTTGTGTGTTAGTGTCAGAACTATATGTTCTGTTGTTATTCCTTCACATGGAAATGAATTTTGATGTGTTAGTGACTAGTCTTTTAGGATTAAAACTACAATAACAAGTATGATTGACATTAATTTTGGAAGAATTGTTAGCTAAAAGTATTTTCTAACATACCATAAATTATAAAGCTAATTGGCGAGCCTACTTAATGTAAGGCAAGAGGACCTAAAAGTAAGTTACAGTAATAGAATTGCTCTAGATGAGGGCAAAGATGTTACTGTTAGTAATTGTCAAGGGATATTGTAATCAGAATCGGTTTAGGATATTAGTGGATTCGAGAAAGATAAGATGTTGGGAAACCTAGTCCATGAGGTTATGATGTAGTGACTATATAGTGTTCTCAATGTTTATATTGTAAGCTGCAGATTATAGTATCGACACGGGATTATTGTGTAGAGCTATGTGCTTCCTTGTGGTATAATAAATTAAGAATATTTGTAAGTAATCTATAAATTGATACAGTTGCACCCGAATAGAGTACTAGTACTGGAAATAAATGTGAAAATTTTAGTCAGAAATTTAGAACTTCAGAATTAGCCTATCAAATGATTACACTTGTAAGGTAGCTAGAGTCAGTGACTCGGTTACATTAAGGTGAATTACCTATACCACAGTAATTGCTATAAGCTTAAAGATATCAGTACGACTTATCATCCTCAAACGGATGGACAGTCGAAACAAGTAATTCAGGTAAATTCGGAAACTCATTGAGTTCCTATAAATAATGAAATGAAATGATAAAAATAACCTATAAAATGTGATAAACCCTCGAGAAAATACTGAGAACTTCTGTCCTTGAATCCGAGGGGAGATGGGACAGATACATCCCACTAATAGAATTTGTATACAATAATAAGTGTCGAGCTAGCATACAAATAACACCCTATGAAACAGAGTAAGAGAACGGATAACTATGGATTTTGTGATGAGATTTCTGAGGACACAGAATAGTCATGATGCAGTATAGATCATAGTTATCAGACTAACCAAGTCTGCTTACTTTTTGCCAGTTCGGATGGACTATAGCCTAGAAAGATTGGCCAGATTGTACATATATGAAATTGTAAAATTGCATGGAGTGCCAGTATCGATTGTATCTGATAGAGATCCTAGGTTCACTTCTAGATTAGGGTAGTCTTGAGAGCCCTAGGAACTAGATTGAACTTCAAAGACAGATTCCACCCACAGACAGATGGCCAACCTGAAAGGGTTATTCAGACATTGGAGGATATGCTACGGGCTTGTGTGATTGAATTTGAAGGTAGTTGGGATACACACTTGCCTTTGATTGAGTTTGCTTATAACAGCAGCTACCAATCAAGCATAGGGATGCCTCCATATGAAGCTTTGTATGGCAGAAAGTGCAGAACTCCCTTATGTTGGGATGAAGTAGAGGAAAGAAAGGTGATTGGGCCAGAAATTGTTCAGCAGACATAGAAAAAGATCAAATTGATCAGAGATAGACTCAAGGCTGCGTCAGACCGTCAGAAGTCTTATGTTGATCTGAAGAGAAGAGATATTGGATATGCAGTGGGTGATAAAGTATTCCTCAAAGTTTTTCCTTGGAAGAGGAATGTGAGATTTGGCAAAAAGGGGAAACTGAGTCCTCGTTTCATCGGATCATATGAGGTTTTGGAAAGAGTGGGTCCTTTGGCATACCGGTTGGCATTACCTCCAGAGCTAGCAAGGATACAGTGTCTTCCATGTGTCCATGTTAAGGAGGTACAGATCAGACCCATCTCATGTACTGTCAGTTGAAGAGATTGAAGTAAATCCAGACCTCTCATATGAGGAAGAACCCATAAAAATTCTGGCTTATGAGGTGAAACAGTTGAGGAACAAAAAGATACACCTGGTTAAAGTGCTGTGGAGCCATCATTCAGGCCAGGAAGCCACTTGGGAACGTGAAGAGGATATGAGGAGACAAAGACCCACTGTTCAGAGACTAATGCTGTAAAATTTCGAGACGAAATTTATTTAAGGGGGAGAATTGTAACACCCTAAGTTCGGTAGTGCGTTCTCTTATTCGGTGACAGTCTTTGTCGGACTGACTAGGATGCCTAGAACCGTACTTCAATATGAGTGAGGAGACATAAAATAATGAAATACAAGAAAAGAAAATACAAGAAAAACAAAGGAAAAATCATAGCAAAGAAATGTAACCAAGTTAAGCGAGCCGGAAATCCTAGCGATGGGTGACCGCACCGGGAAGTTACGGCGTGGACCGTTGACTAGCCCTGGACTGCGGGGAACCCTGGAAAATATTTTTTGGACTTAAATAGACCCTTATTGAAGTATAAATATCATTAGAAATATCAAAGAAAATTTAAATAATTAGTACAAAGAAAAGTGAGACATCGAAAAACAGACAAAACCGATTATTCTGAGAAAAATCGGAATGCAACCCGAACAGGGGCATTGTGGTCATTTGACACCCCGAGTTGTCTTTTGACCTAAATGTCCATTAAAAATAAATAATATTACACTTGGAAAATATAATGAAAAATTAATTTAGGGGTACCTAATATAAATAGCAAAAATAGAGTTCAAATTAGGTAATTAACATAATTAAACATATAAAATAATTGATTTTATGTAAGTGGAGCACTATGGGGATTAAATAAATATTATGTGGGACACTTAAGAGCTAAAATGGGCAGAATATTTCATCTTCTTCTTCATTTTTTTCAATTGCCGTATTGCTCTCCCATAGAAACCTCCATTGATGTCCCTAAACCAAGCTCCATGCATCCATTTTCAAGCCATTTTCCACATGATTTCCTTCATTAAATTTAGTCTACACAGCTTGGGAAGTGTTATGGCAGCAAAAAGAAGCATGGTTGGTGAGGTTTTAGCAAACTCCAACAAGAGGTAAGTGTCCATTTTCTTCCCTTGCTTAATTAAAACTTGTGTTGAGGTTGTGGGTAGTATTTTGGTTGAAAAATTGAAAGAATTACTTGAATAATTATTGGGTGTAACTTTTGGCAGCCATGGAAAGGAAAGGTGAGCAGATTATTCTCACTTGTAATTGATGTTAATTGATGAGAATTAGTGGGGATTAAAGTGCTTAAATGTATAAGAGCTTAATTACCATTTGTATGTGTAAATTGTGCATTGAAAATGAGGTTAGGAAGTCAATATGGGAGATTGAAGTATATGTGTAAATTGGGCAGCCTTGATGTGCTTAGGAAGGCCTTAAATTCATGTATATTTAATGTTGATTTAAGAACAATGAGATGTATGTTATTGATCTTGGTTAGTTGGATTAAGTTTGAGCAATTAAATTGTTGTTAGACATGGATTTGATCAATTGAGTGTGATGGAGAATTACTTGAGTTGAATTTGTATTTGGACATTGATTTAATTGCTGGATATTTGATCACATATATTGTGGCTGGATATTGGTTGTAGTATATTGATATTGGACAATTGACCTAAGTATAAAGTGCATAATGTCTATTAGAATTGCAAAAATTTGCAATGCAAAGTGTGTTAGTAAAAACAGTGTGTATTTTAGGCTCTAAATGGAATTGTGTGACTCCAATTGGTATGAGACCAATTGGAGGTGAAACTAGGCACAAAATGTGCCAACTTTCATTGAGAAACCATGCCAAAATTCTGCTTGCAAGGTGACCTAAAAAAATGACCAATTCGGATTAGGTGCAATTAGGACCTGAAAAATGACCAATTGGGCAGCAGTGAGTGTTTAGGCCATAACTCACTCAAACCAGGTCCAATTGACCTGAAATTTTGACCAAGAATAGTTAAGACCCATACCTACAAGTCTTATGAAGACACCAAAGCCCAGAAATGACCATAAGCAAGTCAAACAACTTGCACAAGTTCGGGTCCAAAAACTGGCCGAACCAGAATTGACCAATTTGACCTAAAATTGACCTAAAATGGTACCACTTGACCAGCAATAGTGTAATGACCATAACTTGGTCTACTTAACTCGGATTGACCTGAAATTTTGCACCGCGTGCAATAAGACCTAGATCTACAAGTTTGTAGTTTCGACCGAGACCCGAAAACCGAGGGAACTAGATGTCCGGTTAGGTCAAACCAGTGTTCCGAAATCCAGCAATTTGCATTAAAATGCACTAAACAAGGAAATGACTTTGGTAAAACGTACCAAACCTAAAACCCTATCGAATGTGACATATTAACGACACTAAAACCTAATTTACCTAAAACGCAATGAGGGTCGGTATATTAGGTGATTAAGTGAATAATTGAGTTGATGCATTATTTACCAAACACCATCGATAGAGACGTTTAATTTAGTCATGAAACACTTCAAATTGTGTTTCTCAGTTAGCAAGGACTCAGCAAAAGGGAAAGAAATACTGAGTCAAGACCAGGAGACAAATATCAGAGGTTTGTGCACAACTAGTTTTTAACTGATTTTGTTCTGAATATTTTATATGATTAAACGACATATTTTCTTATGAACTATATTTAACAGGCATTGGATTTAATTCAATTATTATTGAAATTGCTATAGTATGTATGATTTTAGCTTTGTGAAATGGTATTTCGACAAGTATTAAGCATTGTTATGGATTGAACAAATTATGTTTTGGAAAATTGTGATAGAACATGTTTTGAATTGTGATGGCAATTTTCATGGAAAAATGCAATTGTATGATTTGAGTTGTGATGAGCATAAAACTTTATTGGATATTGAAATTGACTTTGAATCGAATTGTATTGTGATTTATGCTCACTAAATGGATTGTGATATTGTTTTATATCTCACTATAGATGCTTGACTAGGTTATTACAGTCTCTCTCATTTGTTGAGAAGACAATGGAGTTAGTTGTGTTTTGATTACCATGGTACGTGCACAGGCTTAGATTTTCCTCTGATTTGAGGTTAGATCTAAGTTTATTTTATCGTTATGGCCCTTGCGGAAGATTCATTATTGTGATGGTATGTGCACGATGATTCTACCTCCCGACCATAGGGAGTTAGAATCGGTCGACCTCCCGACCATAGGGAGTTAGAATCACATCGAATATGGCCCTTCGGATTAGTCTTGCATATTAGTGAGATAAAGATTGATTTTTGAGATCTGATATGATTTTGAGATCTGATTATGATTTTGAGATCTGAATGATTTTTGAGATACAACATGGTTTTTGAGATGCATAATGACTTTTGAGATACTGAGATGATTTTTGAGATACAAAATGATTTTGAGATACTGAGAATGGCTTTTGAATGGTAAGGAATGGTGATTTCAAATATGGGTTGTGTGTAATTGATTTTTTTGGAATTACTTAAATGGATAGTCAAGATTTGATAAATTGAATTTTGTGCTCCAAGTTATTTATACAAAGGATTTACATTATTGGCAATGAATATTTTGAGTTGTGAAATTTGATCGAGATTGATTCTCAAATTATTTCTTGTAAAATTTGTCAATGTATATTGTACTATGTTTTAAATTATAGTTGTGCACCATCGAGTTCACCACTCGTGATAGCTTTGTATCTTGTCGCAGTAAGCGAGCATAGAGCGATGATTAAGTTGCTTTGAGGATACATTCAGAAGCTCGGGTATATCATAGATATACCCATGTACATAGGTTTTGATGTAAGCATGTAATAATATGTATGTAAATTATTTGAGCAATTGTATAGAAACTCTTGTAAAATATTTTGGTATGTAATTAAATGTAAATTATCGTGAATGTAAATCTGAGATTTCATTTACTTAAATAGTTTTGTATTATATTTCTTGTATCTCAGTCTTTGAAAAATCACTATGGATTTGAATTGAGAAATATGTTGTGTTGAGAAATATATTGGAGTTTAGATTTGCAAATACATATTGAAGTGCTTTTTACAGGTTTTCTGAAGAACTGTTTTATCCAAAATACAGATGGCACTCTGCCAAAATTTTTACAGAAACTCCAATTAAGTCAAATGTGTCAGTTTTATCACTTCAGTTCAAAAAGGTTTTTAACACCTGTAAATAGTGCTCACCACTGTAAAAGAAGTAAGAAAAGTTTTGAAAATCCCTTGTAGTGTATTTAATGGGTTATCAGTAGACGGAGTTGGTAATTCATTAGGTATACTACGGGATCATGTTATGCCTTACAGAGGGGTAGGGTGTGACAGTTCCCCTATTTTATATATCATTACTTTTTGAACCCAAGACCATCTCCGTGCTTTGCCGATGTGGGATTTGCATAAGGGACCTTTCTCCCCCCCTTTTGGGACTCAACGTCCTCGTTTAGGTTTGCCCCACCATCGCTTAAGAGGACACACGAGCGGCTCTGATACCAATTGTTGCTTCCAAGTCTCTCACTCGGTAGCCTTCTCTTTTCTCTTACCTGCGACAGCATAAAGAAGCTATCACTGAGTATATCACTCAGTGGTGCACAACTAATAACTTTAAAACTTAAGATAAAATACAATTTATTAAAGCATAATAAATCACATTTTTCTTAAACATGAATACTTCATAATAATTCTAAGTCCATAAGAGCCATTTATTGGAATAACATTTCAAATGAGAAATCACACTTCATAAATCACGATTCACAAAGCATTAGTGTTGCCAACATCAACACACAGTTTAGGCCATGATACAAAATTTCACGATCAGTGCCGTGTTGTATACCACGACAAAGCAATCTCAACCTCACTAACCGTTATTAATGAGGGAATGGCTAGCTAGCTAATGAGTACTCATGTAGTCTTACTCCACTAACCGTTATTAATGGGAGACATAATCAATATCAATTATCAACCCCAAGTAGCCGTTACTACTGGGAAGTTCCGAAAGGGACTGTCATGCTAACTGTGGTTTCAAAATAGTTTCCAAAAATTTTCCACTCAACAATCACGTTTATAAACCAATAAACACATTCAAATTCATTATAATATCCATATAAAGGTGGCAACACCCAAATTTCTCAAATGCAAGAGAAAAACCATATTTCAGTCAAAGTAAACTTGTTCAAAGCAAACTCATTCAAATAAACACATTCCAAACAATTTACAAGTTTAAAAATGAAGAAAAGGTTAGTTGTGCACAAACCTTCAATGCTCTCCTTTCTTGTTACCTACTCCTCCTCGTCCGTTCTAACTTTTTTTTTCTACTGAAAATACACAAATAGAATACCTCAATACCAATCTCAATTGCTGCCAAGAATTCATTACGTGCATATCTAATGCATCCGAAGTTAGCTTTGAAAATTTTAGAATATTTTGGTTTTGGGACAGCTTGGTGCCCCAATTTTTGAACCCAATTTTTACCTAGTTTCGATCATAATTTGGTGAGGTGTTCTTCATGAAAATTGTTCATTTAGGTCTTAAATTTATTTTCCTTTTTGAATTGCCTAATTCAGAGCTGTGTAGCTCAAGTTATGACCAAAATACAGTTACTGTTCACGTTACTATTCATGCTGCAAAATCAGCTCTGGCGGATTTATCAATCCAACTTCATTCAGCAATTTGATCAAGTTAAGTCCATAATTTGGTCTAATTTCTCCATACAAAATGTTCTACTATGTCTTAGGTTTCCATCAGTTGAAGAATCGCCTAAATCGGAGTTTTCTAGAGAGAGTTTTGGCCATGCAAATTTTACTGTTCATATGGTAAATCTGCAGTTCTGCAGATTCGATGATTCAACATTGCTCAGCAATTTGATTGGGTTAAGTCCGTGATTTGGCCTCAAGTTCTTCATATGAAATGTTCTACTATCTCTTAGGTTTCCATCGATTCAAGAATCGCCTAAATTCGAGTTTTCTAGAGAGAGTTATGGCCATGCAAAGTTTACTGTTCATATGGTCAAATTCTGTAGGTTCCAGAATTGTGTCTCTAAGTTCAAGCCAAGGTTTTGGCAATTTCTGGCAGTTTCTGGGATGGGTCTCTTCATGAAAATTCTAGCCCTATTTCTTAAGTTTCATTTCCAATTAGTTTCACACCGATTGAAGTTGTGTAGCTCAATTTATGGGCTGTCAAACACACTGAACTCAGTGTGCAAATTCTGCCCTAGGTTTAAAATTTTCATTTCTTCAATTATTCCCTCTAACCAATCTCAATTCACATTTAATTCACCCAAAATGACTATAATTTAGCATTGACACATCAATGGCACTTCCTAGCACAAAACCCACAATTTTCAAACACCAAAGTTTGTAATTTTCTCTAATCCTACCATTTCGTTACTTCTATTCATCAACCCAATGTCAATTCAAACTAAATAACCTCAAATGATCATAATTTAATACTACACACACCAATTTCACTCTCTAGCACCAAAACCCAATTTTCCCATGAACCCTAATCTCCCATAATTAAATTTATGCAATCCCATGAAATCTTACTACTTCCAATCATGCATACTACTTCACTTTAACTTAGATTTATCATCAATTTAACTAAAAATACATCAAACCCTAATTTTTCTCCCATTTGGCCAAAACCCTAGTTTAGGTTCCATACATGTTTTCTTTCATTTTCTTATGAAATTTCATCATAAATTAACTTCATTCCAAGCTTATACAACTAATCTAACATGAAAAGAAACTTACCTCTTGTTGATTTCTTTCCAACTTCACTTTTCTTCCAATTCTTGTTTTCCTTGCTTTTAATCTCTCAACCAAAGATCTCTTTGATGTTTTCTTTTAGTGGGCTATGGAACTTATGAAGGGAATTTAAGGGAATTAAAACTTAGGAGGAGAAATCAATGAGGGGAAGAAGTGGAAGAAGATGAAAAAAAAAGAGAGAGAGAGGAAGAGAGAGGAGAGGGTGGTGGCATCTTATGAAAAAAAAAGAAATGAAGAAAACATTTGTCTTCTTATATATATATATATATATATATATATATATATATATATATATATATATATATATATATATATATATATATATATATATATATATATATATATATATATATCCCCAAAATTAGCTTATTAAAATTATAAATTTTAATTGTTTCATAAGAATAATTAAACTTAAATTTTTATTCCTTTTTTTTTTTACATTTACACTTAATTTTTCCTTTTAATTAAATAATTAAATTTAACTATCAAAAGCCCATAAGTCTTTCATTTTAATTTTGTCATAATGGAAATGAAAGTTTAAGTTTTCATTTCTTAAATTTTCCCTTACATATTTTTACTTGAGTTTTTCTTTAATTTTTACCCCATAATTCAATTAATTAATTTCATTTAATTTAATTGACATTTTGGTCAAAAGTCAACTCTTAAGGTGAATTGACCAAAATGCCCCTCATCGGGTCATAATCCTTCTTTTTATGATACCCGATGAGTCCTTAGCTTTTTTGTTCACTAGAATTTTTGTTGTGTCTATCTCAATTAATTTTCTATTTATTTTTGGTCCTCAAGGTGTCTTTGAATAATATTAGTCACGGACTAAAAATGGTACTATTCATAACTCAAAGGTTCGGGGTATTACATAGAATGCCTAGAACTACACTTAAATGTTAGTAAGGAGACATGAAATAATGAAATGCAATAGAGGAAAATACAAGAAAAACAGAGGAAAATAAATAAGCCAAAAACCATAGCGATGGGTGACCGCACCGGGAAGTTACGGCGAGGACCGTTGACTAACCCTGGACCGCGGAAAACCCTGGGAAATATTTTTAAGACTTAAATAAAAATCTATTGAAGTATAAAATGACATTAGAAATGTTAAAGAAAAATTAATTAATTAGTATAAAGAAAAATGAGAAATCGAGAAATCGATAAAAATCAGTGTTATTGAAAAATCGGGAATACAACCCGAATAGGGGCATTTTAGTCAATTGACACCCCAAGTTGCCTTTTGACCTAAATTTCCATTAAAAATAAATGATATTAAACTTTGAAAATGTCATAAAAAAATTAATTGTGGTACATTATATTAATAGTGAAAGTATGGTGGCATAAATGCAAATTATGAAAAAATTGGATTAATTAATTCATTAATCTAAGTTAGTGCTCTACTAACCTCAACTTTTGGACACCTAAAAGCTAAAGTGGACAAAAGATGAATTCATCTTCAACCTCTTAACAAACCAGCTGAATTGCTCTCAAAACCTCTCCCATGGCCGCCTCACTTTTCAAGCTTGAATCACCATGATCAAGTTATCTTTTCCCACACTTGTCTTCATTAAAGTTTATCCCCACCTTGCAAGGAAGAAGTTGATAGAAATTTTAAGAGGTTTTAGTGAAGTTTTGGTCAAGCTTCAAAAGAGATAAGTGTTTGTTTTCATTACTTGTTTCATTAAAATTATAACTAAGGTTATGGTGAGTTAGATTATGGAAGAAGTTGAGGAATTTGATAAGTATGGACAAGGTACTGCTTTTGGTAGCCCTCATGTCCATGGAAGTTGATTTATTTCTTCATGTATTTGGTGATTTGGGGTATTGATTTAAGTGCTTAAATGTATAGGAGTTGATTTCCATGTATATAGTTTGAATTGTAAGTTATAAATTGAAAATGGAAGTTTGATGTGTATGTGTTACTTGGGCAGCCTCATGATGAAGATTGAAAGTGTTTAAATGCATGAAAAACTTGTTGAATTATGGTACTAAAAGTGGCAGCATATGTGTATGATTTAGTAGAGAATAAATATGTAATTTGGTGATGGAAGTTATGTGTAATGGTTAGGAGTATTATGTGTATATGTTGTTATAAATGGGCTTTGTAATTTAGGATTTGCATTGGTGTATTTAAGGTCATTGTATTCTACCCAAAATGACTATAATGTGAAGTGATAAATGGTTTTGGTATAATACAAATGCAGAATTTGGTTTGGGCATGAAGTTATAACAAGTTTATTGTGTATTTGGATTGGTGTTTGAGAGACATGTAAAGGGCAGTATGCAAATGAGCCTATAACTCTAAATGTGTTACTCCAATTGGTATGAAGCTAATTGAAGTTAAAACTAGGCACAAAATGTGCCAACTTTCATGAAGAAAGCCTATCTAAATTCTATCCAAAAAGTGACATAAGAATTGACTAAATCCGGATTAGTGACTTTGCAAACCTGAAAATTAACCATTTGAACAGCAGTCAGTATTTTTGCCATAACTCACTCAAAACATGTCCAAATGACCTGAAATTTGCACCATGGAAAGCTTAGAAATAGAACAACTCTTATGAAGACACCAAAACCCAGAAATGACCATAAGCAAGTCAAAATGCTTGCACAAGTTCGGGTATAAAAACTGCTAGAATCGGAAATGACCCAAAAATGACCTAAGTTTGCCATTTTAGTACAATCTGTCCAGCATTGGTAAAATGACCATAACCTGGTCTAGTAAACTTCAAATGACCTAAAATTTGTTGCAAAAGTTCACTAAGACATAGACCTACAAGTTTGTAATTATGACCAGAAGCCAAAAACCGAGGAAACTAGGTCAACCGGTTAGGTTAAAACTGCATACCAAAATCCGATAAATTGCAATAAAATGCAATTCACTTGAAAATGAAATTGGTAACATGTACCAATACTAAAGGACTATAAAATGTGACATATTGGTAACATTAAAATTTATTCCCCTAGAGTGCATCAAAGGTAAACATTATAGGTTGACTAATGAAAGCAATAGTATTAAATAAATTTAATTATTGAACCTTATTGTTGGAGACAATTTAACTGAGTATTGAAATACTTTAAATTGTGTGTTTCAGTTAGCAAAGACTCAGGGAAGGAAAAAGAAACACTAAGTCAAGGCCAAGAGGCTACTCATCAGAGGTTTGTGCACAACAGTTATTTCTTTTGAATTTTCAATTGAAATAAATTATGACAATTTGCATGTTACTGCTTAAATTATGGAAAATTTGTTTGAATGAAATTTGATGGATACTTATTGCATGAAAAATATTGCAAATGGTTTGAAACCACAGCTATCATGTATATTTGATTGAATTCCTCGCTAGCTTATCTGGTGGGACGAATTGACCTTGAATTCCCTCTCTGGCTAAAGCGTTGAGGTGTGTGCCAGTTGAGGATGAATAGGATGAGTACTCATATAATTGCTAGCTAGCTATGTTATTCCTCATTAGCCATTGGCTTTTGGGAGGAATTGGACTTTGGAATCATGATTAAGCTATGTGTGTGATTTATTGATACATTGTGAAATTGAGTTTAAATTCTTTATGACATTCTCTATCTTTTGAATTTAACTATGATTTTAATTATCCACAGTTGATATGATTTATGGTTTATGGTTTTAAATTGCATTTTCATAATGTTGTGCACCATTGAGACATTGGCTCAATGATAGCTTTTTCATTGCAGTCGCAGGTGGACAGACAGACAGAGTAGTAGAGTTGGCTGCTTGTGCTACATTTTGGGATTCTGCCGAGTATATTGAGTATACCACCTTTTTGTAGTTTTTGTTGTAATCTATGTGCACTGTATGTATATATTATACTTGGTCTTGAGTAGTTATAAACTAAAGTTGTAATATATTTATTTTTTATCTCAGCTTTTGAACTACTCAATCATTTTGTAGTCTATCTTTGGAAATATTGAAAATTGATGTTGAATTGAGTTTGACAAATGTTGAGAAAATTGATTTGTGTTGAGCCATACTGGAGTTTGGGATTGAACAAATATATTAGAAGTGCTTTTTACAGTTTTTTGAAGAACTATTTTATTAAAAATACAGATGGCACTCTGCCAAAATTTTTATAGAAATTACTGATACTTCATATTTGTTACTTTGGTTCACTTCAGTATAAAAAAAAAAATTCTAACACCTATCTAAAATGCTCACCACTGTAAAAATGAATAAGAAAAGGTTTAAAATCCCTTGTAGTATATTTAATGGGTTATCAGTAGACGAAGTTTGATCATTCATTAAGTATACTACGGGATCATGTTATGCCTTACAAAGGAATAAGGTGTGACAGTATCTTACTTCTCTAAAGGACAAGAAGGATACACCTTCAGAAGGTATGTTAATATCTTGTTATTTAGATGCTGATGATGCTCATAGTTCATATACAGCTTGGGTTTTAGATATTGGTGCCAGTTCTCACATTTCTTATGATGTGCAGGAACTAGCAAAGAGTAGCGGCTTGCATGCTCGAGATGTTAGACTCCGGATTGGCGATGGCTCAACTGTTAAAGCTTTAGCCATAGGATCTAAATCTTTTTATATGTGTGGACATATTTTGTGTTTGAATAATATTTTGTATGTGCCTGATGCTTTTAAGAATATCATTTCTATATCTAGTTTGACTAGAAATGGTTATGAATTTTAGTTCACAGATGATGTTTGCAATATTTATTTTGGAAATAAATATGTTGGCTCGGGTTATATGCATGATGGTCTTTATTATTTGGATAATAATGATAAACACAAATTGAATGCAAGCAATCTAAAAGAATGCAATGCCATGATGAAAATCAACCCAAGTTCAAAATATCTTTGGCATTTAAGATTAAGTCATGTTGTAGAAGATAGAATTACAAAATTGGAGAAAATGGGGATTTTATCCTCGTTGGGTTCTGAACCTACTCTAACTTTTGAATCTTCTCTTCAGGACAAAATGACTAGATCGCCCTTTGTTGGACAAGGACTAAGAGCTAAAAATATTTTGGAGCTAATACATAGTGATGTATGTGGTCCATTTAAGTAAATGGCTAGAGGTAGTTTTCATTACTTTATTACCTTACTGATGATAAATCAAGGTTTAGGTATTTGTATTTGATGAAATACAAACATGAATCCTTTGTAAAGTTCAGAGAATTTAAATCTGAAGTAGAAAATCAAATACGAAAAAGTATTAAAACTCTTCAATCAGATCGTGGAGGTGAATACTTAAGTACTAAATTTGATGAATACTTTAAAGAGCATGGCATTGTTTCCTAGCTGACTCCTCTAGGAACGCAACAGTTGAATGGTGTATCCGAAAGGAGAAATCATACCCTATTAGATATGGTACGTAGTATGATGAGCTATACTGATATGCCAATCTCCTTTTGGGAATTTGCATTAGAATTAGCTTTGTATATTCTGAATAGGATTCCATCAAAATCAGTTTCTTCCATACCTTATGAGACATGGCATAGGAGAAAACCAAGTCTTAAGCATGTTAAGATTTTGGGTTGTCCAGCTTATATCAAAAAGTTGAACACTGATAAATTGGAAACCAGATCAGAAAAAGGTCGATTTGTTGAATATCCAAAAGAAAGTTTTGGATAGTATTTTTATTTGCCTACATCACAAAAGGTTATGGTAAGTAGAGATGCCATATTTCTTGAACAACATTTTATTCAAGAAAGAGGCAAAGGACAGCAAATAGAGTTAGAATTGGAGAATTCTAACCAACCAACAAATCAAATGGACATAGATTCATCCAGTCAACCTACACTTATTGATGAAACATCTACAGTAATTCCTTACAGATAAACCAGGATATCTCACCCACCAGTGAGATATGATTTTCTTCATGAAGATGAACAAGACTTGCTTACTCATGAAGAAGTAGATCATGGAGATGATCCACTTACCTATGAAGAAGCTATATCAGATATAGACTCTTCAAAATGGATAGAAGCTATGAAATCCAAAATTGATTCCATGTATAAGAATCAAGTTTGGGATCTTGTTGACCCACCTGAAGGTATTGTACCTACAGAGAATAAATGGGTTTTCAAGAAGAAAATTAGTTCTGATGAAAAGGTAAAGACCTATAAAGTAAGGCTAGTAGCAAAAGGGTTTCGCCAAAGGCAAGCAATTGACTATGAGGAGACTTTCTCACCTGCTGCCATGCTTAAATCAATTAGGATTCTATTAGTAGCTGCATACTATAATTATGAGATTTGGCAGATGGATGTCAAAATAGCTTTTCTCATTGGATACATTGAAGAAAACATTTTCATAGAACAACCTATAGGTTTTGAATCCCAAGATGGTTCCAAGGTATGCAAGCTAAAGCGATCTATTTATGGGTTGAAACAAGCTTCAAGGAGTTGGAACATCCGTTTTGATGAAGCCATCAAGTCATTTGGTTTTATAAAAAATGTGGATGAACCATGTGTATATAAGAAGGTTAGTGATAGTGCTATCACTTTCCTTGTCTTATATGTGGATGATATTCTGTTATAGGTAATGACATAGGTATGTTGACAGCTGTAAAGGTATGGTTGTCAAATACATTCTCCATGAAAGACTTAGGGGAGGCAACCTATATTCTTAGAATTTGCATCTATAGAGATAGAGTGAAAAAAATAATTGGTTTGTCGCAAAGTCTGTACTTAGAAAAGGTGTTAAAGAAGTTTAACATGCTTAATTCCAAGAGAGCATTGTTACTAGTGAGACATGGTATCCACCTTTCTAAAGAGATGTCTCCAAAGACACCTGAAGAAAGAGATAAAATGGTCAGGATTCTGTTAGTAGTATGCCCTAGAGCATATCATTTAGTATGTATCTTGTACATATTTTTAATAATAAAAGGCATTTCCACTTTTCCATTTACATAATATATTTATGTGTAATAGAAAAGGTCCATTGATATTTTGTTAGAAATATTATTCTTAAGTTGTTAAGAATATGAGTGACAATATTTCCAGCACAAAGTATCATAAATAGGTTCACAATCGAGGATACTTCATAATAAGGACATGACTTATCCAGAAAGATTGTATTGATGTTTGTTCCCAAGTTATTTATATGAGATATAAATAAGATGGAATGGTGAGTCTCATGCCATATAACAAACATGATAGGCACTTATAAATGATAAGTAGGCCGAACCAGTGACACTTATGACAAGCACATGGAGTTTACTCTTGTCAATGTTTTGTCATAAATCATATCAGTGCATATAATCTTTAGACCTGAGATAGCACAGTTATCTTGTATATAGGTAGTTTGAGTTTGATATCGCTTTCATACTTGTACTATGTATGGGTATATGGGCATGTGTTGGCTCCTGCTAGTTATATATGGAGGTAGGTGTTGATCAAGATGGAATCTGTTCCTCTAAGTAAATAGAGATAAAATCCTATGTTCATTTAATTGTTCTTGATGTTTCAAGTTCTGGCCAGACAGATAGATTTATTCGTAAAAGAGTTTCGATGAGAAAAATCTTTTAATCAAGAACTGGAATTAAAAGAGAACATAATATTCATAGCAAATGGAGTTTGACATAAACCATGACTCAAATTGAGTTGGGATTTTGTAACAGAGATTCTAGTGCATGGTAACATATGATTATAGGTTCATTTAAGGTAAACCTTATTACTAATTGGGTGGCCATGGCATGCTATGCTAGGTGTTAACCATGGTCTATGAGGTTCATAAAATGATTTAGAGAAATCATTTATGGTAAGAAAGAGTTCTGATGATATTAAGAGTTGATATCATGTCTCATTGCCAATTAGTGATGAGCCTAGTAAGTCACACACATACACAAGTTATCACCTATTTAAATATGATTTAATTAATTAATTAAAGAGTTTAATTGATTAATTAAATAGGTTTGGTTTACAATTAGATTGCAAAGTCCCTAGCATGACTTGAAACCAAATCTAGATTATTGGATGTGTAGTATAAATTAAATTTATATTTAAAGTGTTTAAATATGAATTTAATTGATGAGAAATTAATTAATAGAGATTAATTAATTAATTTATATTTGATATAAATTAATTAGAAGAAGAAAATAATTATTTTGGGTTAAGAACTCAAAATTAAGACACAGGGGCATTTTGGTCATTTCACAGTGTGACACGTGTCACCATGAGATGGTGACACATGGGATTACACATAAGCTTGCCAAATGTTTTTTAATCATGTAAGATGATTAAAATCAAGATTAAATATAGGTTTGACACTTGGCACAATGTGATTGGGTCACTTAAACCTAGAGCTAATCAAAGGGTGACATGTGGCAAGGGTTTAATGTGTTAACCTAGCTATATAAGTGTTGTTATGAGAAAAATAAAACACAACCAGCAGCCACACTCCTTTGTCACGCCACTTTGAGGGTTTTTATCTCTTCTTCTTCATCTCTTATCAATTCAAAGAGATTAGCCATCAATCTCTTGAATTAAGAACACTAGAAATTGTTTCTAGTGTCCTGTTTACATCTTTAATCTCTTAAAAGGCAGAACATGATTTTCTAATTAATAGAAAAAGCTTTAGAAGCTATTCAAGGGCTGCCATAGGTGTTCTTGGTGTGGACAAGCTAGAGGGACAACATCTGGTGTCCTGAAGACGAATCTCAAAGGCGCAGACACGCTGCAGTGCATTAAGAGGTTAGTGTAATCGTTCTTGATTTAATCTAGGGTTCTAAAATTAATCTGATTAATTTTAAAATCTTAAATGGCAAATACAGATCCAAAAACATATTAAAAGAGTTTTAATATGTTGTTTATTATTGAAATCAAATAGATAAAAATAAATCTTGCATGGTGCATGTGACCCTAGGTGAAAATTTTTGAATTCAATGGTATAATCTTGTGTTTTTCACGCTTCCGTTCCTTCAGATTCCATATGCTTCGGCTATTGGAGGTTTGATGTATGCAATGATATGTACTAGGCCAGATATCGCACATGCTGTTAGTTTGACTAGCAGGTTTCAATCCAATCTAGGTTTGGAACACTGGATAGCTATCAAGAACATCCTTAAGTACTTAAGAAGAACTAAGGATTTATTCTTAATTCATGGAAGTGGTGACTTGCAATTGGATGGTTATATTGATTCTGATTTCCAATCAGATATCGATGATAGAAAGTTTACCTCTGGGTTTGTGCTCATTTGTAATGGAGGTGCAGTCAGTTTTAAGAGTTCCAAAAAGAGTATGAATGTAGATTCCATTATAGAGGCCGAGTACATTGCTGCATCAGATGCTGCAAAAAAAGCTATTTGGATAAGGAACCCCGATCTCACCAGAAATCCAAACACATAGAAAGGCGCTACTATATTATCAGAGAGATAGTTGGGCAAGGCGATGTAGCCATGCAGAAAATAACATCAGCTGAAAATCCTGCTGATCCATTCATTAAGCCTATGTCACAAGCTCAGTTAGAATGACATCTTGAAAAGATAGGTCTAAGATATTGTAATGAATGGCTCTAGTGCTAGTGGGGGATTGTTAGTAGTATGCCTTAGAGCATATCATTTAGTATGTCTCTTGTACATATTTTATTAATAAAAAGCAATTTCACTTTTCCATTTACATAATGTATTTATGTGTAATAGAAAAGGTCCATTGATATTTTGTTAGAAATTCTATTCTTAAGTTGTTAAAAATATGAGTGACAGTATTTCTAGCTCAAAGTATCATAAATTGGTTCACAATCGAGGATACTTCACAATAAGGACATTACTTATCCAGAAAGATTGTAATCATGTTTATTCCCAAAGTATTTATATGTGATTTAAATAAGATGGAATGGTGAGTCTCATGCTAAATAACAAATATGATAGGCACTTATATATGATAAGTAGGCCAAACCAGTGACACTTATGACAAGCACATGGAGTTTACTCTTGTCAATGCATTGTAATAAATCATATCAGTGCATATAATCTTTAGACCTGAGATAGCACAGTTATCTTGTATATAGGTGGTTTGAGTTTGATACTGCTTTCATACTTATACTATGTATGGGTATATGGGTATGTGTTGGCTCCTACTAGTTATATATGGAGATAGGTGTTGATCAAGATGGAATCTGTTACCCTAAGTAAATAGGGATAAAATCCTATGTTCATTTAATTGTTCTTGATGTTTCAAGTTCCTGGCCAGGACAGACAGATTTAGTCAGAAAAGAGTTTTTGACAAGAAAATCTAATTAATCAAAAACTAGAATTAAAAGAAAACATAATATTCATAGCAAATGGGGTTTGACATAAACCATGACTCCAGCTCGAATTGGGATTTTGTAACAAAGAGATTCTAGTGCATGGTAACATATGATTATAGGTTCATTTAAGATATTCCTTGTTACTAATTAGGTGGCTATGGCATGCTATGTTAGGTGTTAACTATGGTCTATGAGGTGCCTAAAATGATTTAGAGAAATCATTTATGGTAAGAAAGAGTTTTGATGATATTAAGAGTTAATATCATATCTCATTGCCAATTAGTGATGAGCCTAGTGAATCACACACATACACAAGTTAATCACTAAGTTAAATATGATTTAAATAATTAATTAAAGAGTTTAATTGATTAATTAAGTAGGTTTGATTTCCAATAAAATTGCAAAGTCCCTAGCATGGCTTGAACCAAATCTAGATTATTGGATGTATAATATAAGTTAAATTTATATTTAAAGTGTTTAAATATGAATTTAATTGTGAGAAATTAATTAATAGAGATTAATTAAGTAATTTATATTTGATATAAATTGATTTGAAGAGGAGAAATAATGATTTTGGGTTGAGAACTGAAAATTACAACATAAGGGTAATTTAGTCATTTCACATGGTGACATGTGGCACCATGGGATGGTGACACATGGCACCATATTAGCTTGCCATTTATCTTCCTCTCACGTAAGATGATCAAATTCAAGATTAAGTCTAGCTTTGACACTTTGCTTAATGTGATTGAGTCAATTAAAAATAAGATGCAGTGTGATAGTGACATGTGGCATAGGGTTTAAGTGACTTAATAACCTAATTATATAAAAGGGAAAAGAATGAAAAATAAAACATAACACTCCTCTCCTCAAAGGTGGCAGCAGCCAACATTCTCCCTCTCCTCTTCTTCTTTTCTCATCAATTCAAAGAGAATTGCCCAAATTTCTTTGAATTAAAATTGCTAGAAATTGTTTCTAGTGTTCTATGCATACATACTACCTCTCTAAAGGCAAAAACCCAATTTATAATTGGTTAGAAAAGGCTTGAGAAGCAAATTGGGAGTTGCCCATTGGTGATTTTGGTGTAGACAAGCTAGAGGGACAACACTTGGTGTCCTAGGTACTTCCTAAAGGTGCCAATTACATCCATAGTGCATCAAAGAGGTTAGTGCTCTAACTCCTCTTTTAAACTAGGGTTTAAATGAATTAATTTGTTAATTCACAATCTTGAATGGCAAACATAGATTCTAATACATATTAAAAGTGTTTTAATATGCAATTGAGCATTAAAATTAATTAGGCACATAAGAGATGTGGCATGATGCATGTAAACCTAGAAGAAAATTTTTGAAATTCAATGCTCTAATGTAACCATTTTCATACTTTTGCTCCTTCACACCTATCCATGGACACCATAATTCACCATTTAAGTCATTAAATTGCATATTTTATATGCTCCTCAAGGCTACCAAATTGGGCAGTATCCTTAATTACTCATAATTGTTCAAAGCCCTAAGATAAAGTATCCAAATCAACACTTATACATGCAATTTGATTCCTATACTCTTAGTCACCTTAATCAACATTGTAATTCACCAATTATGTGTCTAATTTAATCACTAATTAAGCTAATTAGGGCTACCAAATTTGTGACACTCCTTACCTGTCTACAGTGCAACCGAGTAAGATATGCCACATAGTGTACCGGAACACCATATTTTATCTCAATTATTTTTATCCTTCCTTAATTTATTTCTTTATGGTTATGAAGTGCAATTTGTGAAATTTTGACTCATTTAAGGCATTTATTGAAATTATAAATACATTTGAGGTTCCAAAAATTTTATAGAAAATCCGATAGAATACCGGCTAAAAATGGATAAAACAGTTTATTCGGAACCTATGAAAAATACTTCTAATACATTTTCAATCATTCTCAAACTCCATTATATCAACATAATCTCAATATTTCTCAAAAACTCTTCTATTCATTATTCATTCATTTCACATGATAATCATGTACAAATCATAAATAAAAACACAATTTTCATTTATAAACACAAATTACAAATATTTGCATTAATACCAAAATATATTACATGAGTTTCAACTATACATGAGAAAATAAAAGTTTAATTACAAAATACAAAAAGTATAAAATACCAAAATGGGACCTAGTGTCCTATCAATACACTAAAGTCTATGACGTGACACGGACACTATGCAGAACTGTGAATGGCCTCACCCACTTTATGGTCTACTAGGCTCTTTTTCAGTCTCTCCAGAACCTATGCGTGGCAAAAAGCAATGCACTAAGCAATAATGCTTAGTAGTGCCAATAATAAAATAAAAAGAACTAAAAGAAAATAAATATGCAATGTATATATTGATGTCTCATGCAGACAATTTCTTTGGTAATTATTTGTAGTCTATTTATTTGGCACTTGTTATATCAATGATTTCATTAAATTTATCAACTTCCATTTTTGGTTGCCCAAGTAACATATACTAAATGACTGGACTAGATAAATGGGCAAACTGTCATTGGGTACCAAGTACCTTGGGCCGTCACACCATCAGTCACGTATGTATTTCCCGGTGTGCAACAAAACAGCAAATAAGCTGTAATAAACATTAGGCACAAGGCCAAGTATCATCATAATATGAGAATGGCTAAAAGCCATAAAATCACATAATGGCATAATGCCATGTGCAGTACTGCTAACTGAACCCTATTGGCATGCCAACCTATCCAAACCAATCTTACTAGGTGTACTAGGGCACATTACAAAGTTGTTAATTGAATTTTCATGTTTTACATGTAAGGTTGCTATTCATTTTACTATTTAGGTCAAATTATTCACTTTCCAATGCATAATAGTTACATGAGTCCTAATCACATAAATTTACCATATTTTGGTTCCAAAAAGTGTTGGCATTAGTTGCCAATCCATACTTCTAACCAATGGAGAATGAATCAAAATTTCAGTTTTTGGGTGCTAGAGTTCACTGTTCCATTAGACCATTCTACAAAGAGAATTTGGCCAAGTGTTCTTAATCAAAATTGTTCTTTATTGTGTCTAGTTACATTTCACTTTTTGAATCACACCATTTGGATTTTTCTAGCTCAAGTTATGGCTATTGCACCGTAACTGGTCAGATTGTCTTTACCCAAAATTTCTGGGCAATTTTTGGTTCTGCTAAATATGATAGTCCAACTTTGGCTAGCAATTTCATTTAGTTAAATCCAGAATTTGAGTTTGTGTTCTGCAGGAAAGTTGTTCTAAATTGCCTCAGCTTTCTATTGATATAAATTTCAGGTCAATTGGACCTTTCTACATTGAGTTATGACTAAATGAATGAACACTATTCATTTGGTTATTTTGCCTAGGCAGAATTAGTGTTACTCGGATTTGGTCAATTTTTAGGGCATCCTAAGTTTAGTTTCTGGACAGGGTTCCTTCATCAAAGTTGTGCCATTATGTGTCTTATTTCATGTCCAATTGTCATTGCACCAATTGAACCTACACAACTCAAGTTATAGCTGCCTAAACATGCTGGGCTCATATCCAAACCTACAGGGCACTCAAGGCAGCACCTCTAACCTCAATTCCCATGGCACAATTCACTTCAATTCCTACTCAAACATAACCAAATGGTCACTAATTGACCATTAGAATTTCCTTTCACCAATACATGAGCAAAACCCTAGGTTTTTCCCAAACCCTAACACCAATAATTTCAATTCTCTATATACATACAATCCATGAATTAAAACACTAAAATCATGTTCAATGGCAGCCATACACAACTATTATGCAATCAAATTGGCACTAACCTTGTTGGAGCTAACTACTAAGCTTGTAAAACCTTCCTTTTTCCTTCTTCTTTTTGCTAGCTAGAGAGAGTTTAAGGGGTGAGGAAAAATTTTAGTGAAGAGAGTGAGGGATTTTGAGGTGAAATGGAGTGGGGTATAAAGCTTTATAAAGCTTTAATGGAGGAATGGGTGAGAGATGGGTTTTGGCTCAGTTGAGAGGTAAGGCATGACAGAATTTTTCTTTTTTAATTTCAGCCCATTTTACTCTTTTAAGTTAGCTTATCTAATTGTGATTGGTGGGAACAATTTTAATTGCATCACTTGATGTCATTATTTGATTTTAATTTCCATTTAGTTTATTTTTCTTCCTTTTCTTTACTACTCATTTTTATTTCATTTTCAGCAATGTTTATTCATATTTTATGTCATATAATTTATTTACTGAATTGGAGAAGTTGGTCAAAAATCATCTATGAAGATGAAATGACCAAAATGCCCTCCATTTGGTTTAACGAGATAAAATTGTGTGTACTGATTAAAAAATTTTTCTAAGCCTTTTCTTGGCATTCTAATGGCATAGAAAACTCAATGACTCTTCTCTGGAGACCCAAAAATTTATGTCATGAATTTTTCCCTGGGTTTAGGGCTTCTAGCTGCAAGAACCGCAACTTCCCACTAGGTTACCCATCGCTAGGGCACCGGCTCATTTAACTTGGTTGTATTTTATTTCTAAAATTTTTCCTACATTTTTCTTGTTAATATTTGAGTTAATTATGGCTCCTCACTTTAGTCTAAATATTTTTCCAGACGTTCTAGTTGTCTGGACTATCACACTTTACCCCTCTGTAAGGCATAACATGTTCCCGTAGAATACCTAATGAACTACCGAACTTCACCTACCAATAATTCATTAAGTACACTACAAGGGATTTTAAAACTATTTTCTTTCATTTTGGAAGTGGTGAGCATTTTGGTAAGAATTAAAATCATTTATTCAAAGCTCATAATAACACAATTTAGTCAAATAATTTAAGAAACACAGTGTTGCCAATTCATACACAACTTAAGCCATGATACAAAATTTCCGATCAATGCCGCATTGTACACCACGACAAAGCAATCTACAACATCACTAATCGAAATCAATGAGGGAGGTGGCTAGCTAGCTAATGAGTACTCATTCGATCTACAACCTCAACTGGTAAACCAGAGAGGGAGGAAAATAATCGATCTCACCCCATAAATGGAGGAGGAATAATAAGGCACTGTCATGCTAAGTGTGAATAAAAAAAAATCTATTTCAAATATTTTATTCAAATAATTCATTAGAAATCCAATAACTTTCCAAAGTCATAATTTCATTCACAAGGTGGCAACACAATTCATAATTAACTTCAAATTTTCATAAATCACACTAAGTCAATTTTTCAATGACAAAATGCTCAAATAAGGTTTATTGTGCACAAACCTGACGTGAGTCGCCTCTAGGCCTTGACTCAGTCTCTCTGAGCTTCCAAGTATTTTTCAGCTGAAACACACAGTTTCACAGTATTTCAGTACCATAACTTAGCATAAATCCAAAAATAAATTTAACTTCACTTTTACCTAACCCTAATGAGTTAAACTCGACGTTCTTGAAATTTTATGTTTTTGGTTACTATTCACTATACTATTCAAGTCAAATTGTTGACTTTCTAAGGCTTAATAGGTATGGGAATTCCAACTTCACCAACATACCACATTTTGGTCATTTTATCAACACTTAAGTCTTTTAGGCAAACTTGTCAATTTTCAGTTTTTGGTGTCTCGGTTGCACTGTTCCATTGGTCATTTTACTGTTGGAATTTGGCAAAACTTCCTTTATAGAAAATGTTCCTTATTGTATTAAGTTTATTCTCCTTTTTGAATCACTCCAATTGGAGTTTTTTAGCTCAAGTTATATGCAAATTATATTTACTATTCATGCTGCAGAATTTTGTTTTGGCAGATTATTAATTCCAAATTCATTCAGCAATTTGATCAAGTTAGGTCAATAATTTGGTCTAATTTTCTTCATATGAAATGTTCTACTATACCTTTGGTTTCCATCAGTTCAAGAATCACCTAAATTGGAGTTTTCTAGAGAGAGTTATAGCCATTGAAACTTTACTGTTCTCATGGTAAGTCTGCAGTTTTGCATGTTCAGTGATCCAAATTTGCTCAGTGATTTGATTAGGTTAATGGCATAATTTGGGTTTTTGTTCTTCATGAAAGTTTTATATCTATATCTCATCTAACCACTGGTAAAATTTCAGGTCATTTTGACTTGCCTAGCTTGAGTTATGACTAAATGAACAAACATTGTTCATTTGGTCAGTTTGTGCAGGGCAGCTTGCAATTTTTCAACTTTAGTAAATTTGTTCACTAGGTTTTAGTCACTTTTTGGGTATGCTTCCTAAATGAAAATTGTGTCATTTAGTGCCTATTTTCATCCCCAATTGGTCCCATATCCATTGGACATGTAAAATTCCATTTTTGGTCCCTCAAAGTTGACTTTTGGTCATGGTGCATACCCAATCCGAATTTGGCTTTGATTCAAACACTTCTAACACACTTCATTAGGTCACAAATGGCCATTTATTTCCTTAAACTATGTGAAAGACATCATTTAGCACTTCTTCACATTTTTGGTCTCTAAACCCTAATGTCCAAAACCCTAAGTTACATATTTGCTCCATTCATGAATTAAAAGTGTAGGACTAACACCTACCCACTTAGATTGACTTGCATGCGTGATTTATTGAAGTGAAACATATCATTTTCCCCCAACCCTCATGGCTATCAAATTGTTTTCCCTTTCATAACTTATAATTTTCTTTAACTTTTTATGCAATTTACACTCATCTCAACTTAATTTCAAAGCTTAAAGAAGAAAAGAAAGGGAAACAAGTACTAACCTCACTTGTTAAATTTTCTTGAATTGCCAAGCTTGATTTTCCTTCACTTTTCTTCCCTCCTATTCTTCTTTAATCTTCTTTTCTAGGGTAACTTAGAAGCTTTTTAGGGTTTAGGGTTGAAATTTGTAGGGAAGAACTAAGTTTTTCAAGCTTTAAAAGCTTGTTAATGGAGGAACCTTGGGAGAGAAAAGAGAGAGAGAGAGATGAAAACGTTTTTTTTTTTTTAAGAAGAAATGATTTTCTATATTTTTTTATGAATTTTTAAGTCTTATGGAAGACCAAAAATGTAAATAAATAAATTAATTAATTATTTTCTTTATGGCATCATGCATGAGGTCATGCATGATGTCATCACCTTTTGACTTTTCCATTTTCCATTTTCTTTTTTTATTCTATTTATTTTTCTATTAGTTCTTTAATTTAATTCTCGATTCCAAAATTTTCTTTTCTCCGATTTTATTTGACAGTTAGGTCAGGAGTCAACTTTTGCGGTCAATTGACCAAATTGCCCCTCGCCGGTTCATCCCGGTTTGCATTAATTTCATATTTCTTCCAGCTTCCTGACCTAATTATTTGACTGGCTTAATAGTTCTTTTTCGTGATTTTCTCTTTTCCACTGTGTTCATAAGGGTCCTAAGGACCGCGACGTCACATTTTACGATTTGAAATTTGAGTTTAAAAAGACTTCGTAGTTGTTCCCGAGAAGGTTACCCATCGCTGTGACTCTCGGCTCGTTTAAATTCTTATGTTCTGTTTTTCTTGTTTATACTTAACTAATTGGACATTACTAATTATTTGTGTTTATAGGTTATCTAGTTGTCTTAGATGTGGTTCTAATCCCCTTAATTGTCTGGACCGACTCCGGTCACCTGAACAGTGAAATATACCAGGCTATGCAAATAAGGGTGTTACATGGACCAACACCAGTCACCTGAATAGTTGAATGTACGGAATTGCTATAGTGAGGGTGTTACAACTTTTCCCCTCTAATTTAAATTTCATCCTCAAAATTTTACTGATGCAAACAGTTGAGGGAACTGTTGCCTCATTGTCACTTCACTTTCCCAAGTTGCCTCTGTTAGTAGTATGCCCTAGAGCATATCATTTAGTATGTATCTTGTACATATTTTTAATAATAAAAGGCATTTCCACTTTTCCGTTTACATAATATATTTATGTGTAATAGAAAAGGTCCATTGATATTTTGTTAGAAATATTATTCTTAAGTTGTTAAGAATATGAGTGACAATATTTCTAGCACAAAGTATCATAAATAGGTTCACAATCGAGGATACTTCATAATAAGGACATGACTTATCCAGAAAGATTGTATTCATGTTTGTTCCCAAGTTATTTATATGAGATATAAATAAGATGGAATGGTGAGTCTCATGCCATATAACAAACTTGATAGGCACTTATAAATGATAAGTAGGCCGAACCAGTGACACTTATGACAAGCACATGGAGTTTACTCTTGTCAATGTTTTGTCATAAATCATATCGATGCATATAATCTTTAGACACGAGATAGCACATTTTATCTTGTATATAGGTAGTTTGAGTTTGATACTGCTTTCATACTTGTACTATGTATGGGTATATGGGCATGTGTTGGCTCCTGCTAGTTATATATGGAGGTAGGTGTTGATCAAGATGGAATCTGTTCCTCTAAGTAAATAGAGTTAAAATCCTATGTTCATTTAATTGTTCTTGATGTTTCAAGTTCCTGGCCAGGACAGATAGATTTATTCAGAAAAGAGTTTCTGATGAGAAAAATCTTTTAATCAAGAACTGGAATTAAAAGAGAACATAATATTCATAGCAAATGGAGTTTGACATAAACCATGACTCCAGCTTGAGTTGGGATTTTATGTGAGAGACTCTAGTGCATGGTAACATATGATTATAGGTTCATTTAAGGTAAACCTTATTACTAATTGGGTGGCCATGGCATGCTATGCTAGGTGTTAACCATGGTCTATGAGGTTCATAAAATGATTTAGAGAAATCATTTATGGTAAGAAAGAGTTATGATGATATTAAGAGTTGATATCATGTCTCATTGCCAATTAGTGATGAGCCTAGTAAGTCACACACATACACAAGTTATCACATATTTAAATATGATTTAATTAATTAATTAAAGAGTTTAATTGATTAATTAAATAGATTTGGTTTGCAATTAAATTGCAAAGTCCCTAGCATGACTTGAAACCAAATCTAGATTATTGGATGTGTAGTATAAATTAAATTTATATTTAAAGTGTTTAAATATGAATTTAATTGATGAGAAATTTATTAATAGAGATTAATTAATTAATTTATATTTGATATAAATTAATTGGAAGAAGAAAATAATTATTTTGGGTTAAGAACTCAAAATTAAGACTCAGGGGCATTTTGGTCATTTCACACTGTTACACGTGGCACCATTAGTTGGTGACACATGTCATAACACATATGCTTGCCAAATATTTTTAATCATGTAAGATGATTAAAATCAAGATTAAATATAGGTTTGACACTTGGCACAATGTGATTGGGTCACTTAAACCTAGAGCTAATCAAAAGGTGACATGTGGCTAGGGTTTAATGTGTTAACCTAGCTATTTAAGTGTGGTTATGAAAAGAAAACATAACCAGCAGCCTCTCCTCTCAATTGTCACGCCACTTTGAGCCTCTCCAGCTATTTCTCTTCATCTCTCATCAATTCAAAGAGATTAGCCATCAATCTCTTGAATTAAGAACACTAGACATTGTTTCTAGTGTCCTGTTTACATCTCTAATCTCTTAAAAGGCAGAACTTGAATTTCTAATTAATAGAAAAGGGTTTAGAAGCTGTTCAAGGGCTGCCATAGGTGTTCTTGGTGTGGACAAGCTAGAGGACAACATCTGGTGTCACGAAGATGAATCTCAAAGCGCGAGACACGCTGCAGCACATCAAGAGGTTAGTGTAATCGTTCTTGATTTAATCTAGGGTTCTAAAATTAATCTGATTAATTTTAAAATCTTAAATGGCAAATACAGATCCAAAAACATATTAAAAGAGTTTTAATATGTTGTTTATCATTGAAATCAAATAGATAAAAATAAATCTTGCATGGTGCATGTGACCCTAGGTGAAAATTTTTGAATTCAATGGTATAATCTTGTGTTTTTCACGCTTCCGTTCCTACAATTGGTATCAGAGCCACTATATTTGCCATTTAGATTGTTGATTATATAATTTAATTGTGTGTTTGATCATGAGATCAAGAGATTCATTGCTGGTTGGATCATGAGATGTGGCGTCACACATGGTGAAGCCACCATTGGTGGCGGCAACAATGGTTCCTTGGGTGGTTCAAGGTTTGGCTTTTAATTTTGCAATTGTTGTATGATCTAAGGCCTATTCTTTGACTAATTAAATTGTTTAATTAGTTGTTTTAATCACACAATTAAATTATGATTCAAATCAGAATTTTAAAAATTGTTTGAATGTGATTCAAATCTGAATTTTAAAAGTTGTTTGAATGTGATTCAAATCTGAATTTTTAAAGTTGTTTGAATCATATTTAAATCTGATTTTTTAAAATTGATTCAATAAAATTCAGATCTGATTTTTTAAAAAATATTTGAATGTGATTCAAATCTGATTTTTTAAAAAATGTTTGAATGTGATTCAAATCTGAATTTTTGAAGTTGTTTGAATGTGATTCAAATCTGAATTTTTAAATTTGTTTGAATGAGATTCAAATCTGAATTTTTAAATTTATTTGAATCATATTCAAATCTGGATTTTTAAGTTGAATATGAGATATTCAATTTAATTTAAGTATGTATGTTTTATTTAATTGTTAAATAGTGATATGCATGATGGATGATCATGGACTATAAAAGACCAATGTGATTGGATTTATTTCTTTTATGTTTCTTTGGGATTGTAAATTAATTAATTTATTTTAATTTATTTTGGGCATGTATTATTAAGTTTGTAATAATTTTTGGGTTGTAATTTCATTTATTTAAGTTCTTGTAAATTCGCCTTGGTATGCCAAGGATTACTATGTAATATTGGATTGCAAGAAGTTCAAGGAGGTCAAGAGCATTGGTGGGACCAGTGGGAGGAATTCAATATCAAGTGTTGATTATGTACTCCTTCAGCAACTCTTGTAAAATGAATGAATGAAATGCACCTAGGAATGCCCTGATTCAATTCTTGGTGGCTCAGAATTGAATCCCTTAGAAAGTCCATGATCATACCATATTTACTGCTTATCCATGAATGCATGAGATGTATGGGAATGTATGCAATTATATGATATATGCATGCTAAATGGATAATGTGCAAAGTGAGACCTTAATAGTAAATAGAATGACCATAAAATCTTCCAAACAAATGATTAAGTTGGAAATGCTATAATTAAAGTAATTATAACATAGGCCCTCCATTGGGGCAATTATTTTAAGAAATTTTAAATAGTTGTATAATATGCAATTTAATTTAAGAGATTTTCTTAAGAATAATTGTTAAGCATGAGATGTTGTAAATATGTAAATGGTTTGGTGGCCAATATTGGATGTACCTGAGGACATTAAAATTATTTGCATAATTACTGGCTCAATGGGATCAACTTAACTAATGCAAGATAAGTCAATATTGGATGTACCTGAGATTTTGAGCATTAGGGGCTAGCAAAAGGATTGAACCTCACATGAGATGTGATGGGCAAGGAGTTGCTCACTTATAGTTTATTGTAATTCCAATAATGGATGTACCTGAGGATGATCAATAGAAATATAAGAATTCAATCACCCACTAGAAATCCATCCAACTAGGATTTCCGTTTTCTACTTTGGAAGTGTAGGATTCGCTAAGTTAGTGGGAGGACCAATTTGATTAAAAGACCATAATCATATTTGGTTAATTACATGATACATTTACTAATTAATCTGGTTATTTCGCAATTAATTTTACGATAATAATGAGCAGAACAACCACCACCATCCAATATCCTTGCAAGCATACTTGATCGCAATAGGTTGACAGGACCTAATCATGCGATTGGCTACGAAATTTGAAACTTGTCCTGAACCTTGAACATATAGGATATGTTCTAGATTCAAATGTTCCTGGTCCCTTACCTCCAGAGGCCACACAAGATGAACATGAAACTTTGGACAAGTGGAAGGAGCATGATATGAGAGCTAAGTGTTACATGCTTGCTTCTATGAGTAATGAGTTACAGAAGCAACATGAGAACATGCAGAGTGCGAGTGAGATCCTCCTTCACCTACAAGAGTTGTATGGTGAGCACAAAGAGAATGCTAGGTATGAGATATCTAGACAGCTATTCCGTATGAGGATGTCTGAGGGACAGAATGTTGGGGATCATGTCCACAAGATGATTCGGCTGATTGAGCAGTTGGAACATCTTGACTTCAACATGGATTTCCAACTACAGACGGATTTGATCCTTCAGTCCCTTCCTGGGTCTTTTGGGAAAATTTGTGACAAATTTCCATATGACTCAACAGGAATGCACCTTAGCTGGTTTACTCAATATGCTGGTTATTGCCCAAAAGAATATGCCAGGCAATAAAGGAAAAGAGGTAGCTTTGGTTGCATCTTCTTCTGCTGGAAAGTCTAACAAGAAGAAGGGCAATAAGAAAAAGAAACCTCAGATTCCTGGTCCTTCCAAGAAAATAGCTAAACAAAAAAGGAATACTAAAGCTGATGAAGGCAAAGGAAAGTGTTTCCACTGCCAACAGGAAAGTGTTTCCATTGCCAATAGGAAAGTGTTTCCATTGTCAGTAAGAAAGTGTTTCCACTGGCCAGAGTATAGCAATCTAAATGAATGCAATGCCATGGTGAAAACCAACTCAAGTTCAAAATATATTTGGCACTTAAGGTTATGTCATGTTGCAGAAGATAGGATTGCACAAACTGGAGAAAATGGGGATTCTATCCTCATTGGGCTCTGAGCCTACTCCAATTTATGAATCTTGCCTTGAGGGCAAAATGACTAGATCACCCTTTGTTGGACAGGGGCTAAGAGCAGAAAATATTTTGGAGCTAATACATAGTGATGTATGTGGTCCATTTAAAGAAATGGCTAGAGGGGGTTTTTATTATTTTATTACCTTTACTGATGATAAATCATGGTTTGGGTATTTGTATTTGATGAAATACAAACATGAATCTTTTGAAAAGTTCAAAGAATTTAAATCTGAAGTAGAAAATCAAACAGGAAAGAATATTAAAGCTCTTCGATCAGATCGTGGAGGTGAATATTTGAGTACTGAATTTGATGAATACTTGAGAGGGCATGGCATTGTTTCTCAGCTGACTCCTCCAGGAACGCATACGGTGAATGGTGTATCTGAAAGGAGAAATCGTACCCTATTGGATATGGTACGTAGTATGATGAGCTATACTGATATGCCAATCTCCTTTTGGGGATTTGCATTAGAATCAGCTTTGTATATTCTGAATAGGATTCCATCAAAATCAGTTTCTTCCACACCTTATGAGATATGGCATGGAAGAAAACCAAGTCTTAAGCATGTTAAGATTTGGGGTTGTCCAGCTTATATCAAAAAGCTGAACACTGATAAATTGGAGACCATATCAGAAAGAGGTCAATTTGTTGGATATCCAAAAGATAGTTTTGGATATTATTTTTATTGCCTACTTCACAAAGGTTGTGATAAGTAGAGATGCCACATTTCTTGAACAACGGTTTGTTCAAGAAGGAGGCAAAGGAAAGCAAATAGAGTTAGATTGGAGAATTCGACCAACCAGCAGATCGGATGGATATAGATCCATCTAGTCAACCTATACCCATTGATGAAACATCTACAATTTGTTCCTCGTAGAACAACCAGGGTATCTCACCCACAGGTGAGATATGGTTTTCTTCATGAAGAAGAACAAGAGTTGTCTAGTCCTGTAGAAGTAGATCATGGTGATGATCCACTTTCCTATGAAGAAGCTATATCAGTTATTGACTCTTCACACTGGATTGATGCTATGAAATCCGAGATTGATTCCATGTATAAGAATCAAGTTTGGGATCTTGTTGACCCACAAGAAGGTATTGTACCTATAGGGAACAAATGGGTTTTCAAGAAGTACATAGGTTCTGCTGGAACGGTAGAGACCTATAAGGCAAGGCGAGTAGCGAAGGGTTTCGCCAAAGGCAAGGAATAGACTATGAGGAGACTTTCTGCTTTGTTGCCATGCTTAAATCAAATAGGATTTAATTAGAAATAGCAGAATACTATGATTATGATATTTGGTAGATGGATGTCAAAGCGACTTTTCTCAATGGATACATTGAAGAAAACATTTTCATGGAACAACCTAGGGGATTTGAATCCCAAGATGGTTCCAAGGTATGCAAGCTAAAGCGATCCATTTATGGGTTGAAACAAGCTTCGAGGAGTTGGAACATCCGTTTTGATGAAGCCATTAAATCTTTTGGTTTTATCAAAAATGAGGATGAGCCATGTGTATATAAGAAGGTTAGTGACAGTGCTATCACTTTCCTTGTCTTATATGTGGATGACATACTGTTGATGGGTAATGATACAGGTATGTTGATGACTATAAAGGTATGGTTGTCAAATACATTCTCCATGAAAGACTTAGGGGAGGCAACCTATATTCTTGGGATTCGCATCTATAGAGATAGAGCGAAAAGAATAATTGGTTTATCCCAAAGTCTATATTTGGAAAAGGTGTTAAAGAGGTTTAACATGCTTGATTCCAAGAGAGGATTGTTACCAGTGAGACATGGTATCCACCTTTCTAAAGAGATGTCTCCAAAGACACAAGAAGAAAGAGATAAGATGGCCAGATTCATATGCTTGGCTATTGGAAGTTTAATGTATGCAATGTTGTGTACTAGGCGGATATCGCATATCTTTATTAGTTTGACTAGCGGTATCAATCCAATCCAGGTTTGGAACATCGATAGTCATCAAGAATATCCTTAAGTACTTGAGAAGAATTAAGGATTTATTCTTGATTTATGGAGGTGGAGACTTGCAATTGGATGGTTATACTGATTCTGATTTCCAATCAGATATCGATGATAGAAAGTCTACCTCTGGATATGTGTTCATTTGTAATGGAGGTGCGATCGGTTGGAAGAGTTCCAAACAGAGCACGCATCGCAGATTCCACTCATCGAGGTCGAGTATATTCTCGCATCGATGTCGCAAAAGAAGTCGTTTGGATGAAGAAGTTCGTGATGTAACTTACAAGAGTTCCTTCCATTGAGTCGCCAGTTCCACTACACCGTGACAACAATGGAGCGATCATCTGAGCTAAGGAACTAAGGTCTCACCCAAAATCCAAACACATAGAAAGGCACTACCACATTATCGAGAGATATAGTTGGGCAAGGCGATATAGCCATGCAGAAAATAACATCACTAAAAATTCAGGTGATCCATTCACTAAGCTTTTGTCACAAGTTCGATTAGACCGACATCTTGAGAAGATAGGCCTAAGATATTGTAATGAATGGCTCTAGTGCTAGTGGGAGATTGTTAGTAGTATGCCCTAGAGCATATCATTTAGTATGTATCTTGTACATAATTTTAATAATAAAAGGCATTTCCACTTTTCCGTTTACATAATATATTTATGTGTAATAGAAAAGGTCCATTGATATTTTGTTAGAAATATTATTCTTAAGTTGTTAAGAATATGAGTGACAATATTTCTAGCACAAAGTATCATAAATAGGTTCACAATCGAGGATACTTCATAATAAGGACATGACTTATCCAGAAAGATTGTATTCATGTTTGTTCCCAAGTTATTTATATGAGATATAAATAAGATGGAATGGTGAGTCTCATGCCATATAACAAACTTGATAGGCACTTATAAATGATAAGTAGGCCGAACAAGTGACACTTATGACAAGCACATGGAGTTTACTCTTGTCAATGTTTTGTCATAAATCATATCAGTGCATATAATCTTTAGACTTGAGATAGCACAGTTATCGGGTATATAGGTCGTGTGAGTTTGATCCTGCTTTCATACTTGTACTCTGTCTGGGTATATGGGCATGTGTTGGCTCCGGCGAGGTATAGATGGAGGTAGGGGTTGATCAAGATGGAATCTGTTCTCTAAGTAAATAGAGTTAAAATCCTATGTTCATTTAATTGTTCTTGATGTTTCAAGTTCTGGCCAGACAGATAGATTTATTCGTAAAAGAGTTTCTGATGAGAAAATCTTTTAATCAAGAACTGGAATTAAAAGAGAACATAATATTCATAGCAAATGGAGTTTGACATAAACCATGACTCCAGCTTGAGTTGGGATTTTGTAACAGAGAGATTCTAGTGCATGGTAACATATGATTATAGGTTCATTTAAGGTAAACCTTATTACTAATTGGGTGGCCATGGCATGCTATGCTAGGTGTTAACCATGGTCTATGAGGTTCATAAAATGATTTAGAGAAATCATTTATGGTAAGAAAGAGTTCGATGATATTAAGAGTTGATATCATGTCTCATTGCCAATTAGTGATGAGCCTAGTAAGTCACACACATACACAAGTTATCACCTATTTAAATATGATTTAATTAATTAATTAAAGAGTTTAATTGATTAATTAAATAGATTTGGTTTGCAATTAAATTGCAAAGTCCCTAGCATGACTTGAAACCAAATCTAGATTATTGGATGTGTAGTATAAATTAAATTTATATTTAAAGTGTTTAAATATGAATTTAATTGATGAGAAATTAATTAATAGAGATTAATTAATTAATTTATATTTGATATAAATTAATTAGAAGAAGAAAATAATTATTTTGGGTTAAGAACTCAAAATTAAGACTCAGGGGCATTTTGGTCATTTCACAGTGTGACACGTGGCACCATGAGATGGTGACACATGGCATAACACATAAGCTTGCCAAATATTTTTAATCATGTAAGATGATTAAAATCAAGATTAAATATAGGTTTGACACTTGGCACAATGTGATTGGGTCACTTAAACCTAGAGCTAATCAAAAGGTGACATGTGGCTAGGGTTTAATGTGTTAACCTAGCTATTTAAGTGTGGTTATGAAAAGAAAACATAACCAGCAGCCTCTCCTCTCAATTGTCACGCCACTTTGAGCCTCTCCAGCTATTTCTCTTCATCTCTCATCAATTCAAAGAGATTAGCCATCAATCTCTTGAATTAAGAACACTAGAAATTGTTTCTAGTGTCCTGTTTACATCTCTAAACTCTTAAAAGGCAGAACTTGAATTTCTAATTAATAGAAAAGGCTTTAGAAGCTGTTCAAGGGCTGCCATAGGTGTTCTTGGTGTGGACAAGCTAGAGGGACAACATCTGGTGTCCTGAAGATGAATCTCAAAGGCGCAGACACGCTGCAGCACATCAAGAGGTTAGTGTAATCGTTCTTGATTTAATCTAGGGTTCTAAAATTAATCTGATTAATTTTAAAATCTTAAATGGCAAATACAGATCCAAAAACATATTAAAAGAGTTTTAATATGTTGTTTATCATTGAAATCAAATAGATAAAAATAAATCTTGCATGGTGCATGTGACCCTAGGTGAAAATTTTTGAATTCAATGGTATAATCTTGTGTTTATCACGCTTCCGTTCCTACAGCCTCCTCGGTGTTGTGGTGCCTCCAAAGCACTTTCACCGGTGAAATATGTTTATTCCTAAACTCTTTCACTTCCCGAGCTAAGATCCATATGGGTTCTTCATATGTCAAATTGGTTATACTTCAATTTCTTCCATGGAGATGACATGTGAAGGATTTGAGTGGTATCTTCTTAGCATAGATACGTGGAACACATTGTGAATCTTGTCCAGCTCTGGTGGTAAAGCTAGCCTGTAGGCCACTGGACCTACATGTTCAATGACTTCATATGGGCTAATGAACCTAGGGCTTAACTTACATTTTCTTCCAAACCTTAGTACTTTCTTCCATGGTGACACCTTGAGGAACACTTTGTCGCCAACTGCATATTCTATTTCTTTTCTCTTCAAGTCGGCATAGGATTTCTATCTGTCAAAAGCAACCTTCAAATTAGCTTTAATTAACTTTACTTTCTCCTCAGTCTGTTTCACCAGGTCTGGCCCTACTAGTTTATCTTTACCCAATTCAGTCCAACACACTAGGGTTCTACATTTCCTTCCATACAATACTTCATACGGGGCCATTTGGATGCTAGTTTGATAGCTATTGTTATATGTAAATTCTGCCAGTGGGAGGTATCTATCTCAAATTCCCTCAAACTCAATGACACATGTAACACCCCTATATTTGGTAGTGTGTTCTACTGTTCCGGTGACCAGTGTCAGTCCAGACAGCTAAAATGCCTGGAACTACACTTAAATGTTAGTGAGGAGGCATAAAATAATGAAATACAATAGACAAAAATATAAGAAAAACAAAGAAAAAAATAAGAGCAATGAAATATGATTAAGTTAAACGAGCCAAAAATCTTAGCGATGGATGATCGCACCGAGAAGTTACAGTGAGGACCGTTGACTTGCCCTGGACCGCGGAGAACCCTGGGAAATATTTTTGAGACTTAAATAAACATCTTTTATAGTATAATTGACTTAGAAAATGTCGAAGAAAATTTAATTAATTAGTACAAAGAAAAACGAAAAATCAAGAAAACTACAAAAATCGGTGTTACTGAAAAATCAGGACTGCAACCCGAAGAGGGGCATTTTGGTCAATTGACACCTAGAGTTGCCTTTTGACTTTAATGTCCATTAAAAATGAGTGATAGCACACTTTGAAAATGTCATGAAAATTAAAAATGTGGTACATAATATAAATGATGGAAGTTTGGTGCATAAAAATATAATTTATGAAACTTGGATTAATTAAATATAAAACCATGGTTAATGCTCCATTAAGGTAGATTGGGACACCTATATAAGATACCTTGGATATTAGAATTTCATCTTCAACCTCCAGCAATTGAAACAGCCGAAATCTCCCAAAGAAAACTCCCATGGCTGAATCCTTTCTACATCCATGCAACCATGCATTTCACCTCCTTTCCACTTGCTTTCTTCACTAAAGTTGATCACCACACTTGGGGAAGGATATTGGCAACTAAAAGAGAGAGATTTGGAGAAGTTTTGACAAGCTCAATTTGAGGTAAGTGTCCAATTACTCTTCCTTGCTTTAGGCAAAATGATGTTTAAGGTGAGGGATGGTGTTTGATAAAGAAAAATTGATGAATTGTTGGGTAATTGGACTGAGCTAATTTTGGCAGCCATGAAAACATGAATTGCTTGAGCTTTTCTCTTCCTTTAATGGATGGAAAATTGGGTTGATTAAGTTATTATGAAGTTATAGCAAGTTAATATCCATGTATGTGTATGTTAGTACTTGAATTTAGGGTTTTGGCAGTAATTGTCAAAGCCTAGGCAAACTGCCATTTTTGGCAGCCTTGAAGAGCATGGATTAACGTTTGATTTCATGAATTCAAATGATGAATTATGGTATTGATGAATTGAGGGCAGTATATGGAAGTAATGGTTGGAATTGTATGTAGTAAAAGTAAGTGATTTCATGTATATGTGAATGTGGAATGTAACTTTGAGAATTAAAGTTGTAATATGTGTATTGAAAATGGGTATATTCTATCCAAAATGACCATGTTGAGATGTGATGAATGATGTTAGTGTCTTATAAATCTAGAAATTTGGTAAGGAAAGTTAAGGTGAAGCAAGTAGAATGTGTAATGGTTGTGTATTTGATGAAATGTATAAGGGCAGTATACAATTGAGCTTATAATCTGATTTGTGTGACTCTAATTGGTGTCGACACCATATTTTGGCCGATCCCCAAAATCAATAAAACTTTGAAACCGATCCCCGGTACTAAGTCTCCTTCGGACAGCTAATCACATTTCCGATCCCTCTTTGATAGGCTGTCACAATTCCGATCTCTCCCCGCAAAGAATTAAATCAAATTGTTAAGTTCTCGCATCAGTCAAAGCTTTACCAGTCTATCGCTCACCGATCTCTCAAACCCATTGTCGAAACTCAGGACCCGTCAAGTATATTCCTAATAAACGAAATGAACTGGCACTAGATCTTTTCTTACCAGTTTTATTATCGATCTCCTTTTCGAAAGATTAAGAGCTAAGGTTTTGGTTTGGTTTAATGAGGATTCCGATCTTAAGTGTTCAAGTTAAATTTTCAATTTTAATCAAGTCCCATTCAGCATTTCTTCCCCACCGATCTCATGCTTATTGTGCTTTCCGATCTCTTATACTTAGATTAATAATTGCATTTAGTTCTTGTTTCGCTATGCTCATACAATCAAATACTTAGGCAATTCAGAGATTTTCCAATCACATCCATTCATTGAACAAAAGAGACATTCCATTTCATTTCATTTTTTTGTACAAGCTATTCAGCTAGAGGGTCACCCCCAGCCTGATTTACATTTTGCTCACTCTCTCTCTCACCCTCGGCTTCCTCCTCACTGTCCTCATCGTCGCCCTCAGGAGCCAGGTCGGCCAACCAAGAGAAGTCTTCTTCTGGGTAACGCTTCTGGAGTTCGGCCAAGAGATCCTTGTGAGCATTCACATAGGCTCCGGCTATTCCCGTCACCATCTCTTCATCTTTCTCCTTAAGCTCCTCGTCTTTCTTCTTGAGTTCCTCGATGAGTTGAGCGACCTGAGCAGCTTCGTTGGCCTGAAGCGCCTGGACTTCTCCGAGAGCCCGATCCCTTTCAGCCAGAACATGAGACTGTTCGGCCAGCTTGTCTTCATAGTACTTCGCCTGTCCCTCAACTTGAGATATATAATCCCGAGCAGATGAGAGTTGGGATCGGAGGGAAGCCACTTCCTGATTTTTCTTCCCGATCTCCTTACCTGCACGAACCTTTTCCCAAACCATGGTCTGATTCACCAGGCACTCCACGTTCAGGCTCATGGATTGAGTCAAGATATAATCAAGGCTGTTCGAGGATAGCCTGTCCCGATCCTCCCGAAGGAAGATGGAAGACCCCAAGACTTGGGCAAAACCGGGGTTCTCCTGAACAGTCCGGTTATTCTTCAGGGACTCGATTAGCCTTTGAGCGCCACGAGAAGAGGTCCTCCTAGAAGATTGAGAAGGACCCCTTTCCGTGCTTGGAACAACTGGAAGAGCCGGAGGCTACTCTTCCAATCTAGGAGGAGATCGGACAGCTTCAGCGGTCGGCAGATCCGAAGGTTGAGGCGGGTCCCCTTGTACTTCCCCAGATTCATGACCAGGTGTTCGAAGCATTTCCGAACGTTTCATCTCCTTTATTTTCCGGAAGATCTCTTTGTCCTTCTTCCGCTTCCTAGAACCCTCACCACCCGCCATACCTGCACAAAGAAAAGGTCAGTGAGATCGCTAAGGTCCTGAGAGCTGAGATATAGAAAATACCAATGCCGAGGTCAGAGAGCGGAAGTTCGCGGTCTTGGCCGGTGAGCAGTTGAATAGTCCAATGGTGCAGCTCGGCAGTCACCGCATCCAAACAAGAATACTTTTGAGTGGCGGCCTGACTCTTCAGATTTATCACTATTAAGCTTTCCTCCTGGTTCAGGGTAATATGCTTCGGAAGCAAAGGCCCCTGGTACCACCAGCTACGGGGGAAGTCCTCAAAGCAGCTCGGATCTTTGCTCCTCAGAATGAAGAAACGGTTCTTCCAATTCTTAAGGGATGAGGGCAGATCGGAAAAGAGCCCGCAATGAGGCTTCGCCTGAAAGAACCAGTGTTCGTCATCCTTTCGGCGAGTTAGTCTGTGCAGCTCGGCGAACACCTTAGCCGTAGGTCTGATTCCCTTAGCTCGGCATAGACCTCGGAAGGCTACCAAGATCCGCCACGAGTTAGGGTGAATTTGAGCAATGCACGCTCGGTGAAGTTTTAGGACCTCCTTATAGAAGTCATCTAGAGGGAACCGAAGACCGGCCTTTAACTGTTCCTCGTACACCATAACCATGTCATTCTCTTCAAAGGAGTGATCGACACGAAGATCGCCGTGGCACTTGATTAGCTCGTACGAATCAGGCCGAATGTTGTATTCTTGGCTAAATGATTGCAGATCGGATTCTCGAAGAACCGACGGTAGCTCGTCTATAGGGAGAGTCTCCCTCCCTGAAACAGGTGCACGCCTTGATGGTATGATCCGCCCCCGAGCTGGAGCGGAGACCCTAGGGGGTTCAGGTTGCGTGCTTGGCCCGACTACCTCTTCTTCATCGGACGACCATGAGAACTGAATGGAAGGAGGGCTCACCGCTCTCTGACCTTCGACACCGCTCATTTTCAAAGGAAATAAAGAACTTAAACTAAAAAGAAGATCAAAGCCCTTACCGGAGTCTGATCGGCGTCGGAAGAACTTGGGAAAAATGAGAGAACTTCGAAGTTGTGAGCAAGAGACCGAAAATGGAATGAGAGAGCAAATGGCTAACCCCCCCCATCCCTATTTATACTAGTCCGAGCATTTAATGCTCACGAGGTTCCATGCAGTGCATCGGTTAACGGGATTCGCCAGCTGTTCTGACACGTCTCTCGAACATTCCGAGATCGGTTAATTGGAGATCGGCATAATAAGTTGAATATTTTGAACAAAGGATTAGTTAAGAGTCGTTTTGTTAGGACCCAGATCGGACAAATATATCAGAGATCGGAAAATAATCAATAAGATAATAATTGGAGAAACAAGACTTTTATTTCCAAAAAGATCGGATTACATCATTAGGGCGATCTCTAGGGATCGGATTACAATAAAGGTCTAACTACATCATTTGGGCGATCTCTAGAGATCTGATTACATTAACAGATTACATCATCTGGGCGATCTCTAGAGATCTGATTACATTAACAGATTACATCATCTGGGCGATCTCTAAGGATCGGAATACATTAGAGATCAGATTATATGAAAAGGCTGATCTAAGGATCAGTTTATAACTGATCCCAAGGATATTGCCGACCGGATGCTTCATCCGCTGTCGAAACACCCAATGTGGGAGGAAACCGCTGCCGGAACACTCAATGTGATGAGAAGCCGAATGAACTCAGTTGAGCGACTCAAGATCAGTACAACCGAGGTCCACAATACAGATCGGTCAAATCTAGTTCTCTCACCATCGTCAGTTAGGGTTATGCGATCACCGGGATCGTAAATTTTCAGCCGGTGGTTAAAGAAGCTCATCGGAAAGGGATCAAAAACCACAATCATGGCCGGAACTTCCACCGGAGCAGCTAGAATGGGGAAAATAAGAAAGGAAGAGAGGAAAATCATATGAAGGAAATGTCTCTGTCAACAGGGGTATATATAGGGGAAAATGAGCATTTATTCTTTGGCGTAAACGGCTTAACGCCGGAATCGAGGGGCAATTAATGCTTTGACCAGACCGGACCTAAGGAAGGGAAAGATCGGAATAATAGATCGGAAGATGGGAGACCAGCATGAAAGATCGGAAAGAACATGTGAAAGAGATCAGAAAGGGGAGGGATCGGAAGGCAAAAAGAATAAGACAAATCCCAAATAACCATCGTCAGAATCAGAGCCGAGGTAGTTAAAGCGTTGCAGACGAGATCTCCACCGCACGCCTAAGAATCGCCCGCAATGCTGACAGGTGCCAGGGTATGTCATGACAGTCCTGTACATCCCAATCTCCACCGTTGATCCCACTTGTAAGGACAAACCCGGAACCCTTGGATCAAGAGAGAAGACGACAATACCAGCATCTTTCGCTCTTAGCCCTTAGATCGTTCCGGACAAGAAGATCTGGGACCGTCAGATTGAAAGAAGAAAAGGACAAACGTTCTGAAGAGGGATCTCAGCCATTCATTTTGATTCTCTTTAATTCCTGGACATCCGATCATGTCCTTCGAAATCTTGACCCTCCATCTCCCTCAAAATAAATCCTGACCCTCCACGGGGAGCGCCCGATTCCTATAAATACCTGCATGAAAAACTGTTCGACGGACGGACAAAAAAGAGAGGCTGTTATTATAGCGGAAGAACTCTGAAAACTTCATTCAGTTTGTTATTCCGCTACTTTGAAGTGTTGATTGGAAAAACTTTTGAAACTAGTTTTCTGAAGTGTTTCTTGAAAAGGATTCTGAATACTGGAACTCTACATTTCCAGTTTGTTCATTATCTGGTCACACCCTCACTTTCAGCCCTTTATCATCTCTGTTTTCATTCCCACTGTCTAAGCTAAACTTCATTCCACTCGGCTTTTATCTTAATCTGATTATATTTTAGCTAAGCTCCCTTCACTTCCCGACGAACATCAGCTCTCAGGCTAATCAGTCCACTGTCTTATCTCTATTTGCCACCCCGTAGCTATTTCAGTAGATTTGGCTCCTCACAGGTAAGAGCTCATATTGTTGTTTTACTAAGTGTTTACATTTATTTTTCGCACTTTCTTTGTTCTTCTTACGTATGTGATTTTCTCCAAGTTCATTTTGTGCAAAAGGACCCAAAAGAATGTTACTCTCGAGTTATCTCTTTAGTGATTAGTCCGTCATTTTATTAATCTTCGTCATTTTTGAATGCAAGTTTTTCTGGTTCCCAGTAGCGTGTAAATGGTCAGGCAAGACGTAGGTAACTGCAACTTAGGGGTCTCTTTTAAAAGAGAGAACCTGAATAACGCGTCAGGAAAATAGCCAAACCATCAGGCTGATGTAAACAACAATTCGGCAGGATGCTATAAAGTGGAATAAAAACAAAGTAAACGAAACAGAATAGATCGGTCATTAATAGGTATTGGTAAAATGACCACATGGAAGGTCGGTAAATCGAGTCTAAGTATTCCCCATTTAGTCACAAGGTATCAAGAAGCCTTATCTCCAGCATCTTTGAATGCCAGAATCCTTAGTTTTAGGCTCTTATAATATGTAGCTGAAATTAAAATTCGGGAGATCGAAAAAGTCCTTTCCAGGCTCCTGTCAATCTGAAAGAGATCGGAGGAGAGTTCTTATCCGGTCTCAACTCAAAATTTTAATAACTATTAAATAGAGATCGGAGGAGGGTTCTTATCCGGTCTCCACTCAAAGTTTTAATAAATAACCATTAAATAGAGATCGGAGGAGAGTTCTTATCCGGTCTCAACTCAAAATTTTAATAACTATTAAATAGAGATCGGAGGAGGGTTCTTATCCGGTCTCTACTCAAGGTTTTAATAAATAACCATTAAATAGAGATCGGAGGAGGGTTTTTATCCGATTCTCACACCAAATCTTAACCCGTACGCAAAATAATCTCAAAACTAAAAAAAATTCGTAACGTCAATTCACTAAGGTGGTCTCATTTACTTGTGTATCTGGGTGATCCAAATTCAGTGAGAAATCAAATGTTCCTTTAGCCAAAAGGATTAACATTCCCATTCAAGCCCTCCTAACTAATTTATAAAGAACGCAAAATTAAATCTACTTACCCTTATTAAGGGACGAGGTGGGGTGCCTAACACCTTCCCCACCCGTTTACGGACCCCGAACTTAGAATCTCTATTTTGAAGTGGTTTCATTTTTAATTTATCTTCCCAAATGGTTTTCTTTAGTTTCCCTCAAAACTAAGGTGGCGACTCCTCACTTTTCCCACTTCGGTGAGTGATCGTCCAGGCGACCGCAAAATCCCTTTGCGACAATTGGTATGATGCCAATTGGAGGTGAAACTAGATATAAAATAGACCAACTTTCATGTAGAAGTGTTGCCCAAATTCTGCCTAGAAAATGACCTAAAAAGTGACTAAATCCGTATTGCCTAAAATGTGAACCCAGAATTTGACCACATGAATAATAATCAGTCTTTTGGCCATAGCTCACTCAAAACAGGTCCAAATGACCTAAAATATATATGGTTGGAAAGCTTAGACATAGGGCTACAACTTTGGTGAAGACCACCAAGCCCAGAAATGCCAATTACCATGTCAAAATGATCACCAAAGTTGGCTTACAAAAACTGGCCGAATTGACTTTGACTTAAAATTGGCCTAAACTTTGAAATATAAGTGCAACTTGACCAGCAATAGTAAAATGACCATAACTTGGTCTAGAAAACTCCAAATGACATGAAATCAGTCCCAAAATTTCAATAAGACATAGATCTACAATATTGGTAATTTGACCAAAACTCAGAAATCAAGGGAACTAGGTCAATTAACTTGATTAATTTGGCACACTAAAACTGGAATGGGCACATTTGACCATAAAATCCAGAAAATTCAAATAAGCATATCTCCCACAAGAAGTGTCTAATTTAAATGAGCCATACCAATCTGGAAAGCTAAGAAAGAGATCTAAAACTTTATTTTAGACAATGTCCTCAAATTATAAATGTACAAGGTCAGAATTTAAGGTCAATGCCATTGACCTAATTAAGGACCATGCCAATATAAGACCTTTGAGTCCAAGCCAATAATTTGGCTATAAAGAATTCTATAAGATTTGATAAACTACAAGTAAAATTTTTGATTGACCCTAAGACATAGGGCAACAATACTTATGAAGAATTCTAGACCTCAATGTGATTGCAATAGTCCAAATAAATTAGTAAATTCAGAACTGAAAAATGCCTAATAGGGAAGTCAAAATTTAACTTTGACCTAGTTATGGTTAAGACCATAACTTTAGTTATACAACTCCAAATGGAGTGGTTCAAAAAGGAAATCAAAGAAGATACAATGGATTAATGTTTGATTTCATGAATTTAAATGATGAATTATGGTATTGATGGATTGAGGGCAGTATATGGAAGTAATGGTTGGAATTGTATGTAGTAAAAGTAAGTGATTTCATGTATATGTGAATGTGGAATGTAACTTTGAGAATTAAAGTTGTAATATGTGTATTGAAAATGTGTATATTTTATCCAAAATGACTATGTTGAGATGTGATGAATGATGTTAGTGTCTTATAAATCTAGAAATTTGGTTAGGAAAGTTAAGGTGAAGCAAGTAGGATATGAAATGGTTGTGCATTTGATGAAGTGTATAAGGGCAGTATACAATTGAGCTTATAATCTTATTTGTGTGACTCCAATTGGTATGAGGCCAATTGGAGGTAAAACTAGATATAAAATAGGCCAACTTTCATGCAGAAATGTTGCACAAATTCTACCCAAAAAATGACTTAAAAAGTGACCAAATCTGGATTGCCTAAAATGTGAACCTAGAAATTGACCATATGAACAGTAATAAGTCTTTTAGCCATAACTCACTCAAAACAGGTCCAAATGACCTGAAATTTATATGGTTGGAAAGCTTAGACATAGGGCTACAACTTTGGTGAAGACCACAAAGCCTAGAAATGCCAATTACCAAGTCAAAATGATCACCAAATTTGGCTTACAAAAACTGGCCGAATTGACTTTGACCTAAAAATGACCTAAAATTTGCAATATAAGTGCAACTTGACCAGCAATACTAAAATGACCATAACTTGGTCTAAAAAACTCCAAAAGACATGAAATTAGTCCCAAAATTTCAATAAGACATAGATCTACAATATTGGTAATTTGACCAAAACCCAGAAATTGAGGGAACTAGGTCAATTAACTTGATTAATTTAGCACACTAAATCTAAAATTGGCACATTTGACCATAAAATCCAGAAAATTCAAACAAGCATATCTCCTACAAGAAGTGTCCAATTTAAATGAGCCATACCAATCTGGTAAGAAAGAGACCTAAAACTTTATTTTAGACAACTTCCTCAAATTATAAATGTATAAGGTCAGAATTTAAGGTCAAAACTATTGACCTAATTAAGGACCATGCCAATATAAGACCTTTGAGTCCAAGTCAATAATTTGGCTATAAATAATTCTATAAGACTTGATAAACTACAAGTAAAATTTCTGATTGACCCTAAGACATAGGGCAACAATACTTATGAAGAATGCTAGACCTCAATGTGATTACAACAGTCCAAATAAATTAGAAAAACAAAACTGAAAATGCCTAATAGGGAAGTCAAAATTTAACTTTGACCTAGTTATGGTTAAATGACCATAACTTAAGTTATACAACTCCAAATGGAGTGGTTCAAAAAGGAAATTAAAGAAGACACAATGAGAAGCAATTTAATGAAGAGAAATCTATTAAATTTACACTATAGCTTGGTCCAATTGACAGTAAACATTGGCCATGAAATCTGAATAATTGCAATAAAATGCAGTAAGCTTTGAAATGAAATTGGTAACATACACCAACACTTAGAGACTATAAAATGTGACATATTGGTGACATTAAAACTAATTTACCTAGTGTGTATTAAAGGTCAACATTATAGGTTGACTAATGAAATGAATTGAAGGGAATAGTACCAACAAAATTTAGATATTGGATTTTATTGTTAGAAATAATTTAACTAAGTACTGAAACACTTTAAATTGTGTTTTTTAGTAGAAAAGGATATTGAAAAGCATAAGAAACATTGAGTCAAGGCCTAGAGGCGACTCAAATCAGGTCTTTGCATAATACTTTTTATATTCACTGCTTTGGAGAAATGATTTATGAATAATTTTTTATTATTTTGGCCTTGGGAATTTTGTTTGGAAATTATTGTGTTCCCTACTTTGCAAATGGAAATTTTGAGATAAAATGTGATTTGTGGTTTGTATAAAATATTTAAATATTGTGATTTGGAATTATTTTGATTCACACGTAGCATGACAATATTACTATGCTCCTCCTCCATTTATGGGGTGAGTATGACTATATTCCTCCCTCTTTGACTTGTCAGTCTGAGGTGAGTATGGATGCTCATTATCTAGCTAGCCACCTCCCTCATTGATTTCGATTACTGGGGTGAGTATGCCTTGTCGTGGGTGAGTATGCCTTGTCGTGGTGTATAACACGGCATATTCGGAAAAATTTGTGTCTTGACCTAAGTTTTATTATTGATTGGCAACACTGTGTTATTCAATTGTTTGATCAAATTTGTGTTATATGAGCTTTGAAAATTGTGACATGAAATTGTGAATTATTTGAATTGTGAATTATCAATAAATGTTTTATATACCGCATTTTAAATTTTTATTATGTACCACTGAGTAAATTTTACTCAGCGATAGCTTTTTCATTGCTGTCGCAGGTAGATAGATAGATAAAGCAGCAGAATAGGTTGCTTGTGCTACACTTTTGGGATTTTGCTGGGTATATTGAGTATACCACCTCCTTGTAATTTTTGTTGTAATGTATGTGAATTGTATGTATATATTGTATTTGGTCTTGAGCAGTTGTAAAATAAAGTTGTAAATTATTTTGGCCTGTCAAATGTTATATTACAATTCTCTTATTTTAGCTTTTGAAATACTCAGTTATTTTGCACTTTATCTTTGGAATTGCTGAAAATGATATTGAATTGAGTTTGAATTGTGTTGAAGACACTGATTTAAGTTTAGCCATATTGGAGGTTAAGATTGAACAAATATATTAAAAGTGCTTTTCATAGGTTTTTAAAGAACTTTTTTGCTCCAAATATAGACGGCACTTTGCCAAAATTTTTACAGAAATTATCGATACTTCAGATTTGTTATTTGATTTCGCTTCGGTTAAAAAAAAAAATTTAACACTTGTCAAAAGTGCTCACCACTATAAAAGGAAATAAGAAAAGTTTTAAAATCCCTTGTAGTGTATTTAATGGGTTATCAGTAGACGAAGTTTGGTAATTCATTAGGTATACTACGGGTGTAACGATCGGGCTCCAACCACTAGAGGAATTGTCCGCTTTGGCCATAAGTCTCACGGTTTTGTCCCATAGGTGGAATGGAGATCTTCCCAGGACATCACACATCCTAGGATTTCTCTCAAGCGAGCACGCTTAACCCTGGAGTCCTTCCAACTCTCCAGGCCATTCCACCAAAAGCCTCTAGTGATTAGTTCTACCATTTTACATATCATTTCTTTTTGAACCCAAGACCATCTCCGTGCTTTCCCGATGTGGGATTTGCCTAAGGGACCTTTCTCCCCCCCTTTTGGGACTCAGCGTCCTCGCTGAGGTTTGCCCCACCATAGCCCAAGAGGACATGCGAGCAGCTCTGATACCAATTGTAATGATCGGCTCCAACCACTAGAGGAATTGTCCGCTTTGGCCATAAGCGTCATGATTTTGTCCCATACGTGGAATGGAGAACTTCCCAGGAGGTCACCCATCCTAGGATTTCTCTCAAGCAAGCACGCTTAACCCTGGAGTCCTTCCAACTCTCCAAGCCATTCCAGTAAAAGACGTCTCTAGTGATTAGTTCCATAATTTTACATATCATTACTTTTTGAACCCAAGACCATCTTCGTGCTTTGCCGATGTGGGATTTGCCTAAGGGACCTTTTGTAACACCTTAGGCAAATCTCACATCGGCAAAACATGGGAGAGATGCTAGGTTTATAAGTTGGCGGTTTGTAACCCCTAGTGATGCGTTTTAAAACTGTGAGGGCTTCGGCCCAGAGCAGACAATATCAATAGTGGGCCGGGCCATGACATTTGTAGCATCAGAGCCACTCCGCGTGCAACCTTGAGCGATGGTGGTGCAAACCTCAGTGAAGACGCTGAGTGCCATAAGGGGGGTGGATTGTAATACCCTAGGCAAATCCCACATCGGCAAAATACGGGAGAGATGCTGGGTTTATAAGTTAGCGGATCGTAACTCCTAGTAATGCATTTTAAAACCGTGAGGGCTTCAGCCCAGAGTGGACAATATCACTAGTGGGCCGGGCCATTACATTTGAGAAATGTCCCTTAGGCAAATTCCACATCGGCAAAGCACGGAGATGGTCTTGAGTTCAAAAAGTAATGATATATAAGATGGGGGAACTAATCACTAGAGGTGCCTTTTGGTGGAATGGCCTAGAGAGTTGGAAGAACTCCAGGGTTAAGCGTGCTCACTTGAGAGAAATCCTAGGATGGGTGACCTCCTAGGAAGTTCTCCATTCCACATATGGGACAAAACCGTGAGGTTTATGGCCAAAGCAGACAATTCCTCTAGTGGTTGGAGCCCGATCGTTACAATTGATATCAGAGCCGCTCGCGTGTCCTCTTGAGCGATGGTGGGACAAACCTCAGTGAGGACGCTGAGTCTCGAAAGGGGGGGAGAAATGTCCCTTAGGCAAATCCTACATTGGCAAAGCATGGAGATGGTCTTGGGTTCAAAAAGGAATAATATATAAGATGGGGAAACTAATCACTAGATGCGCCTTTTGGTGGAATGGCCTGGAGAGTTGGAAGAACTCTAGGGTTAAGCGTGCTCACTTTAGAGAAATCCTAGGATGGGTGACCTCCTGGGAAGTTCTCCATTCCACCTATGAGACAAAACCGTGAGGCTTATGGCCAAAGTGGACAATTCCTCTAGTGGTTTGAGCCCGACTGTTAGAATGGGATTATGTTATGCCTTATGGAGGGGTAAGGTGTGACATATTTTAGTAGTATCAGAGCTAGTTTTAAATTCAATTTTGACCTGTAATTTGAATATTTTTCCTTCATAGTATAACTGCTCAATGTTATAGTTTGATGCATACAGTACATTACATTATAAATATGCACTAATGGGAGGAAATCTCCTTATGTTATTTGTTCAGGAGGTATAATATCCTCTAATTGACAATGGAAAAAGGAGACCATTCAGTCGATCAATTAGTAGAGGCTGAGGTGCATGGGGAAGCCCCAGCCCTTCAAAATGTGAGTGGATCAACTGCACCAATGCCCTCAATACCACAGTTCCCTACTCAATTTGCTCAACAGATGGGTGCGATGTTCCAACAGATGGCCAGTAACATGCCTACTCAAGCCCCACTGCAGACACCAGTAGTACGACCATAGCCTTCAACCAGGCAATACGACAAGTTGATTAAGTATGGGGCTATTGAGTTCAAGGGGACAGTGAATCCACTAGAGGTAGAATAATGGTTGGAAAGGATGGAAAGAGTTTTTAGGAAGCTGCACTGTATCGATGAGCTGAAGTTTGAATACTCAGTCTCACTTCTACAGGGGGATGCGTATGACTGGTGGAAAACCATTCCCCACAATTTGGTGGAACCCCCCAGTGCTGACATGGGATGACTTTCTCAGAGAGTTCAGATAAAAATATGTCCTAGATGCCTATGTGGACTAAAAGCTACAGGAGTTCTTAAGCCTGAAGCAAAGGAACAGAATAATGGCAGAATATAAGAGAAACTTCTCTTGATTAAGTCATTATGCAAGAAGCCTGCTTACGACTCCTAGAGACAGATGTAAAGGTTTTGATGCCGGGTTAAGGCCTAGTCTAAAAATGCAAGTTATGGGGTTCCGATTCCAGAATTTCTCAGAGCTAATATCGCAAGCCCTAGAACTGAAAAGAATTGAGAATGAAGAAACAGTTAAAAAGGGTACAGAAGAAAAAGAGAAAACTAGAAAGACTACTAATCAAGTTCCTGATAGTGGGTCAGGAAAGAGAAAGCACTTTGGAGGATCTAGCTCACGCGAATCTGGCAGAGATAGATCTTCTGGACAAAAACCACCCCAGTCGGATCAGCAAACTTAGCAGAAACCTAGAAATGCACTATCGGATCGACTTTGTGAAAATTGTGGTAAACAACATAGTGGGGTATGTTATAGAGCTATAGGAGCATGTTTTAATTATGAAGAGACTGGTTGTAACATCCCCATTGAACGTGTTCTGTACGTTCTGTTGCTCTAGTAGTCAAATAACAGTCCAGGCAAGTCAGGATGTCTGGAAATACACTTCGGTGATGGTGAACAGACATATAATGATGAAATAAATAAAAAGAAAATACAAAAAAATCAAACAAAAATAAAAGAGAGAAAACGAAGCTAAGTTAAGCAATGGCACCACGATGGGTGAGCATACGGGAAAGGCTTGCCAACCTGGGACTGCAGGGAACCCTCGGAATTTAATTTTGAGACATAAATAAAGATTTATTAAAATGTAATTGACACTAGAAATATCAAAGAAAAATTAATAAATTAGTACAAAAAAAACGAAAAATCGAGAAATAGACAAAAATCGGTATTACTGAAAAAAATCGGGAATATAACCCGAAGTGGGGTATTTTGGTCATTTGACACCTAGAGTTGCCTTTTGACCTCAATGTCCATTAAAAATAAATGATATTACACTTTATAAATGTCTTAAAAATTAAAATTGTGGTACATTATATTAATAGTGCAAGAAATGGGGTATAAAGTGAATAATTAAAATCTTAACATATAAAATTACTTAATTAAAAGTGAGTGGGGCACTAAGGGGTATTTAAACACCTAAAGGACATGTGTATGTCCACTAAACACTTCAGTTTTCTACATCATCTTCTCTAGCCGAAATGGACCACCATGAAAACACCATGGGCAAAGCTTCCTAATCTCTCATGCAAGCAGTTTCACGCCATGTTTCCACTTAAATTCTTTCATTAAACTTGGTCCACACCTCTTGGGCAGATTATAGAGAACAAAAAGGAAGAGATTTGGTGAAGTTTTAACAAGCTCCAAAAGTGGTAAGTGTCCAAAACCTCTCCCTTGCTTTAGTAAAGCTTGTGTTTAGGTTGGGGTGAGTGCTTTGGTGAAGAGAAATGAAAGAAATAGTGAGAAATGGACTTGTCCATTTTTGGCAGCCATGAACCCTTGTTGAGCTTGAGTTATTTTTACTTCTAATGAATGAAAATGAAGGTTGATTGATTCAAATGAAAGTTAGAGTAAGTTTGTGCATAAGTATGTACATGTAGTGTTTAGATTTAAGGTGTGGAATGGAACCTTGAAGCCTTGAGCAAACTGCCATGTTTGGCAGCCCCTAATAGCATGAATTTGTGTGTGAATATATGGTTATTAATGATATATGTTAATTTCAATTTGTGGGCAGCAAGTGTAAGTGATGTTGAAGTATGAATATGTTGAAGTATATGTGTAATATTAACATTGAAGTATGTTGAATTTTGGTGGAAGTGAATGTTGAACTTAATGATGGATTGTGTGCATTGAGCACTTGAACATTCTGCCCAGAATTGTTGCTGAAATTGTGTACAATATATGTATAGAAGTGTTGTTGATTGAATATTGTAGTAATGAGGAGGAGGAGGAACATTAAATTGGAAGTGTATGAGCTTTGTGCAGGTTGTGTATTGAAGGCAGCACCTAAATGAGGCCATAAGTGCCAAACTATGAACCCAATTGGTATTAAGCCAATATGGGGTGAAACTAGACACCAAATAGGCTAATTTTCATGTAGAAATGTTGCTAAAATTCTGCTTAGAAACTGACCTTAAAAAGTGACCAAATCCGGATTAGTGCATTTGAGGCTTGAAAACTGACCATTTGGGCAGCAGTTAGTGTTTAGGCCATAACTCACTCAAAACAAGTCCAATTGACCTGAAATTTTGACCATGAATAGTTAAGACCTATATCTACAAGTCTTATGAAGACACCAAAGCCCATAAATGACCAGAACCAAGTCAAATGGCTTGCACAAGTTCGGGCACAAAAACTGCCGAACCCAAAGTGACCAAAAAAATTGACCAAATTGTGCACTAAAAGTGTAATCTGTCCAACTTTAGCAAATTGACCATATATTGGTCTACACAACTCGGAATGACCTGAAATTTTGCCTGCGTGCAATAAGACATAGAGCTACAATTTTGCTTCTTTGACCAGAAGCTAAAAACCAAGGGAAATAGGACTATAAGCTAGACCAATCTAGCACACAAAAATTGAGAATTTGACATTTTGCATACAATGATGCTTGAAGCATTTCGGCAATGAATGCCAACTTGTAAAAATGGTAAATTGCACTATATTGGCAGCATATTGAGATATAAATTGTGACATATTGATGCTAGAAACAACTTGTCCATATTACCTAAAAAGGTCAACATATACATTGACTTGTGAATTGTACAATAGTTAGTAAACTCTAAAGATTGAAGAACTAAACAATTAATTTATAATGTGCCCTAGTTTGCCTAGTTGACTAGTATGGATAGGTTGGCATGCCAATAGGATTCTGACAGCTGTTCTGTAAATGGCTTTTATGCCATACTGTGTTTTTACGGCCTATTATGCAGCACTGTGACTTTAATAGCCTACGGCTATACATATTGTGTATTTATTTTTTGCTTATCGCCAGATTGACTATATGGCTTTTTAGCCACGCTATTTGCACACAGGGAGACACTTTGTGACCGATGGTGTGACAGCCCGAGGTACTAGGTACCCAGTGCCAGTATATCCGTTTATCCAATCTGGTCAGTATATAGGCTACACGGGCAGTAATTCAAGTACTATTAAATTCAAATACCTAAATCCATTCTACTGACATACAGCACCACCAAAAATTTGTAAACACTTTATTTACTTTATTTTAGTGTATATTTCTTTATATTTGGCACCACTAAGCAAAATTGCTTAGCGCGTTGCTTTTGTAACGCATAGGTATTGGAGATACAGCTGGGGAGCCCAGCAGACCTACGACCGGGTGAGACATCAGATCTGCACAGGAGTCCAGAGTCATCTGCACTGCATTGCATACATGGTAGGACTTAAGATATCTTGTATTTTGTACTTTTGTTGTATATTTGAAATTTGGCCCTGTATTTTGTAATGTTATGAAAGCTCTAAGGTTTGTAATATTTTGTACATATTAAATAATATGGAGATTTTCTGTATATATTTAAATTATTATGGACTATATTATAGAACTGTTTAATGAATGTAAAAGTCTATTGACTTTACAGAGAAATAGAGACTTTGAAATGTTTGAGATTTTGGCATTATCATATTGAACTGTTTTCAACAGGTTTGGAAGGACAATTTGTCCTAAATATAGACGGCACCTTGCCAAATTTTTATTACCGGTCTTGAAACACTGATTTTAACAAAGTATGACAATAGTATCAACATGATATGAATATTACATAAATGACTTCTTAAAATCAAATTGAGTTCAAGAAATGAGATAATCACAGACTAGGTGTTCCGGCACGCCGTTTAGCATGCCTTGCTCAGCTATACTGTAGACGGGTGAGGGGTGTTACACTGGTCATTTTGCTAAGAATTATATAAGTCCACGTCGTTCTGAATCATTTACTACACCAGAGGGATCAGCCCAAGTTTCTATCCCAAAGAGTTTACCATCAGTTAGTAGAGGCAGAAGTGGAGGTAGGGGTAGTACACCTGGAAGTTAGAGTACTGTAAATCAGCCAGAACAAGGTAATGCTTCAGCTAAAGTATACACTATATGGCAGAGGGAAGAGGCTGAGACTTTTGACATTGTTGCTGGTACTTTCTTAATTTTTAATTAAGATATATATATGTATTGTTTGACCCGAGGTCTGCATACTTTTATGTTAGTGCCAACATTATTTGTAACACCCCTATGTTTGGTAGTGCGTTCTACTGTTCTGGTGACCAGTGTCTGTCCGGACAGCTAGGATGCCTAGAACTACATTTAAATATTGATGAGGAGACATAGAATAATGAAATACAAGAAAAGAAAATGCAAGAAAAACAAAAGAAAAATAATAGCAATGAAATGTAACCAAGTTAAACGAGCCGAGAACCCTAGCGATGGGTGACCACACCGGGAAGTTGTGGCGTGGACCATTGACTAGCCCTAGACCGCGGGGAACCCTGGAAAATATTTTTAAGACATAATTAAAGACCTATTGAAGTATAAATACCATTAGAAATATCAAAGAATAATTAATTAATTAGTATAAAGAAAAACGGGAAATCGAGAAAATGACAAAATTTTGTGTTACCAAAAAATTGGGAATGCAACCCGAACAGGGGCATTGTGGTCATTTGACACCCTGAGTCGTCTTTTGACCTCAATGTCCATTAAAAATGAGTGATAGCACACTTTGAAAATATCATAAAAATTAAAATTGTGGTATATTATAATAATAGTGCAAGAAATGGGGTATAATTTGAATAAATAAAACTTTAACATAGAATATTATTTAATTAAACTATAGTTGTAACACCCTCACTGTAGCAACTCCGTACATTCTACTGTTCCGGTGACCGGTGTCGGTCTGGACAGCTAGAACGTCCGGAAAAATATTTAAACTAAAGTCAGGAACAATAATTAACTCAAATATTAATAAGAAAAATTTAGTAAAAATTTTAGAAATAAAATACAACCAAGTTAAATGAGCCGGTACCCAAGCGATGGGTAACCAGAGGGAAGTTGCGGTTCTCGCAACGAGGAGCCCTAGACCCGGGGGAAAAATTATAAAATAATTTTTGGGACTCCAGAGAAGGGTCATTGAGGTTCCTATGGCATTAGAATGCCAAGAAAATATTTAGAAAAATTTTTCAATCGGTACAGACAATTTTAACCCGTTAAGCCAAACGGAGGGCATTTTGGTCATTTCGCCTTCAGAGACGATTTTTGGCTGACTTGTCCAGTTGAGTAAATAATTATTATGACATAAAATATGAATTAATGTTGATGAAAAATTAATTTGAAGTTAGTAGAAGAGAAAAGAAAAGAAAATACAATAAAATGCCAATTATGACATATTATGAGGTCATTTAAAATTGTCCACCAATCACAATTAAGTAACCATCAAATTAACTAATAAAAAGAGTCAAAAGAGACCAAAGAATTAAAAAGCAAACAGCAGCCCTTCTTCTCCTTCAAAAACGTTTTCACCTCCTCCCTCACTCCTCCATTAACAAACTTTCTAAAGCTTCAATTTCCATGCTTTCCTCACCCCAAAACCCTAAGTCCCTTCACTAAAAACTTGTCTCTCCCTCTTGGGAAGTGTTTGCCAGCCTAGAAAGGGAAAGAAAGTGAAGATTAACTTGGGAAAATTCTGCCCTACAAGAGGTTAGTGCATATATATACTTAAAACTCTTTAATCCCATGCTAGAGACTTGAAACAAGTATGAATTTGTAACTTAAATGAATAAAAGTTATGTGTATGTCCACCATGATTTTCGGCAGCCCTAAAGAAGGAACATGATTGAGTGTCTTGATGGACTTAGAGTGAACTAGAGAGTATGTTTAATATATATATATATATATATATATGTAAGGAATGAAAGTGATTAATTAAGGTAGTTGTGAAAATTTATAATGGAAATTAGGGTTTTGAGGTGTGAAACTTGGATTTAGCTTATGAAATTGTGAAAGAACATTATAAGGGTCAATTAGTGACCATTTGAGATAAGTTGACCATAATTTGAAGTGCATTAGAGGGAAGCAAACTGAATTGGTAGGCTACCTAGGGTAACCAGTAGGGAGGCTGTGATTCCAGCCCACTTGGATGCCATATCTTTGGCTGTGTGGGTTCAATTGGTGATTGGCCAATTGGACATGAAACTAGGCTTATAATGGCACATTTTTGCTGAAGAAACCATGCCCAAAAGACCAAAGAAAGAGGACCAAAAGTTGGCCCCAATCCGGATACCCTGCAACAGCACCTGCAGAAATGACCAAATGAACAGTAACTGTTCATTTGGCCATAACTCACTGTAGATATGGTCAATTGACCTGAAATTTTTACAGAAACAAGATATGATATAGAAAAACAACTTTCATGCAGAACATCACCCCAAATTTTGCCATTAACCCATTCAAATTATTGAACAAATTTGAGTTATCAAACCGGCAACTCTGCAGATTTACATTTGAACAGTAATGTTTGGATGGCTATAACTCTCTCTAGAAAACTCGGATTTAGGCGATTCTTGAACTGATGGAAACCTAAGGCATGGTAGAACATTTCATATGAAGAAAGTTAGACCAAATTATGAACTTAACTTGGTCAAATTACTAACTAAAGTTGGACCAAAATCTGCCAAAACCCAAAATTTCAGTAGGAATAGTACCCGTGAATAGTAAACTTATTTTGGCCATAACTTGAGCTACAAAACTCCAAATGGAGTGATTCAAAAAAAGAAATTCAACTAGACAAAATAAGGAACAACTTTCATGTTTACCATTTCCTCAAATTCCCACTATAACAGTACTTAATGGAATAGTAAAGTTAAGCTTCAAAAACTGAAAATTTTATTTCCCTTGGTTTAAGCCTAGAAACGGTAATGGTGATCACTTCCAACAAGTTTTAAATGAAAAATGTGGTATGTTTGAAGTGCCAAAGTCAATGTACCTACTTTCTATGCAAAAGTCAACTTTCTTGTTGACTAATGAAATGAATAGTGACACCAAAAGTTGAAATTCAAAGATTGAAGAATTTTAAAGTATCAAATGCCCTAGTATACCTAACAAGATTGGTTTGGATAGTTTGGCATGCCAATAGGGTATTGTTTTAGCAGTACTGCGCAAGGCTTTATGCCTGTATTCATGGCTTTATGCCCGTATTCATGGCTTTTATGCCCGATTATGTGATATCATGGCTTTTTAACCATATTGACTGCATACATGGTTGACATCCTGCGTCCCATGGTAAGACGGCCCGAGGCACCGCGGTGTCCAGTGCCAACGACCCGTTATCCAGTCTAGTCGTCCAGTATAGGTTACTTGGGCATGGAAAAGTATAACTGTGATTGAACTAATTATTAAAGAAAATACGAAAATTAAGAATCAGGAATGATTACAAAAATACAAAGAAGCTCAAGATCATGAAGAAAATAATTAATGAAATGCATGAAGAAGTTAATATCATAAAACATGATTAGCCCTCGACTAAACAATAAGTTAGTAATTATTCATTTCTTATGAACATAATAGCAAGGAAATTATTATTGTTATTTGCATATTATATTTTCTTGTATTATTGGCACCACTAAGCTTTATGCTTAGCGCGTCGCTTTCGCAACGCGTAGGTACTGAAGATTTGGACAGAGGGCTCAGTAGACCACAGATTGAGTAAGGCCATTCACAGTTCTGCATAGTGTCTGTGTCACATCACCGTCTGCAGTGCATTGGTAGGACACTAGGTGTCATTTTGGTATTTTGTAATTGATTTTATTTTCTCATGTGTAAATGAACTTATGAAATGAAATTTGATGTTCATGTAAATAATGAGAATTGTGCTTGTAAATGGAAAAGTGAATGTGTATCTGTAATTTATATATGATTATCACATGTGATGAATGATTGAGAAATGAATGGTTGAAAAATGTTGAGATTTTGATAAATGGAATTGAGATGATTGAATATGAATATAGAAAGTGTTTTTCACAGGTTCCGAAGAACGGTTTTCTCCATTTTTAGCCGGTATTCTGCCGGATTTTCTTTAAAATTTTTGGAACCTTAAATAAATAAAAATTTTGATAAATGGCTTAAAATGAATTATATTTCACAAGTTATATTCAAAATTATGATAAAAATTAATTAAGAAAAAATAGAGTGCTCCGGCACACTGAGTGGCATTGCTTGCTCGGCTACACTGTAGTCGGGTAAAGGGTGTCACAATAGTGGAGCACTAAGGGATATTTAAACTTATTAAGGGACATGTTTATGTCCACTAAATGATTTATTTTCTGGTTCATCTTCTTCATGCCGAATTGAGGTCCCAAAGAATCCTCCATGGCCGTCCCTCCTTTGAGCTTCCATTTCCCATGATCAAGCCATGATCCTTCAATGCTCCCTTCACTAAAGTTGTTCTACACAACTTGGGCAGCAGATAGGCAATAAGAAAATTAAGTTTAGTGAAGGTTTTGAAGAGTTTCAAAAGTGGTAATTATGTATTTTTGATCCTTGTTTCCTTAAACCTTGAAGGGATGTTATGGGTAGTTGAATTGTGGTAGGATTTTTGAAGTTTGATGAGTTAAGGGAGAGGTACATTTTTTGCAGCCATGAAACTTCAATGAGAGCAGTTTATCTTTGCATATAAATGGTAGATTAAAATGTTGATATAAGTATTTATGTGTGTAGGAATAAATTGGGTGATGTATACTAAATGTATATGTGAATGTACACTTGACTTTGGAAGCTTGGAAAGCTAATTGAAGAAGATTACAATTCGGCAATGTGAAGTGTAACACCCTCCCGGTAGCAACTCCTTACATTCTACTGTTCCGGTGACCGGTGTCAGTCCGGACAACTAGAACGTCCGGAAAAATATTTAAACTAAAGTCAGGAACCATAATTAACTCAAATATTAATAAGAAAAATTTAGAAAAAATTTTAGAAATAAAATACAACCAAGTTAAACGAGCCGGTGCCCAAGCGATGGGTAACCAGAGGGAAGTTGCGGTTCTCGCAACGAGGAGCCCTAGACCCGGGGAAAAATTCATAAAATAATTTTTGGGACTCCAGAGAAGGGTCATTGAGGTTCCTATGGCATTAGAATGCCAAGAAAATATTTAGAAAAATTTTTCAATCGGTACAGACAATTTTGACCCGTTAAGCCAAACGGAGGGCATTTTGGTCATTTCGCCTTCAGAGACGATTTTTGGCCGACTTGTCCAGTTGAGTAAATAATTATTATGACATAAAATATGAATAAACATTACTAAAAATTAAATTGAAAATGAGTAGAGATGAAAAGAAAAGAAAATGAAAGAAAATACCTAATAATGACATCATATGATGTCATTAAAAACCTATCCACCAATCACAATTTGTTAAACTCATTAAAAGAGATAAAAGTGACCAAAAATTTGAAAAACCAATCTGCATCTTCAACCTTTGGGCAGCCTAAAAAACGTTGAGAGAGAGAGAGAGAAGAGGTTCCACCATTAAAGCTCCCTTAAGCTTCATTTCCCACTTCAAACCACCTCAAAACCTTATCCTCCCTTCACTAAAAATTTGCCTTACCACTAGAGCAAGACTTGGGCAGCAATTAGAAGAAGAGAAAGTGGAAGAAATTGAGGTGTGAACAAGCTTAGAAAATCACCAAAGAGGTTAGTGCCATAACCTTTTCTTTTACATCTTTCTAATCTTGAATTTGAGCTAAGTTAAGTTAAAAATTTGACAAAAATTGAATTAATGAAGCATGGTTATATTCAATGAAGTTTTGGCAGCCTTGACATGAGTTAGGGTTAGGAGAAATCTTTGGTTTAAAGTGACATATTGCTGCCCCTCTTATAAATTATATGATTAGTATAGCAAATTAGGAGTGGGATGCATGAATTGGAGGCTTGGTCAATTAGGGTTAGGGTTTTGGGAGTGAAAATTTGATTTGGCTTATGAAATGATTAAAGGACATTCTAATGGTCAATTAGTGACCATTTGAGGCAAGTTAATCATAATTTGAAGTGAGCTAATGCATGGCAAAGTGAAATGTGCAGGATGCCTAGAGACAGCAGTGTTGAGGCTGTGATTCCAGCCCACTTAGACAGCCATATTTTTGGCTGTGTTGGTCCAATTGGTGTTTGGCCAATTGGACATGAAACTAGGCTTATAATGGCACATTTTTGCTGAAGAAACCATGCCCAAAAGACCAAAGCAAGTGGACCAAAAGTTAGCCCCAATCCGGATACCCTGCAACAGTACCTGCAGAAATGACCAAATGAACAGTAACTGTTAATTTGGCCATAACTCACTGTAGATATGGTTAATTGACCTGAAATTTTTACAGCAACAAGTTAAGACATAGACAAAAAACTTTTATGAAGAAACCTACCCCAAATTATGACCAGAACCTAACCCAAATGGCAGTCACAGTCACTGTTCATGGTACTGTAGATTTAGTAAATTCTGCAGAATTGAAATCCGGCCAGCTGTGGTTTTTGGACCATATCTGGAGCTACAAAACTCCAAATGGAGTGATTCAAAAAAGGAAATTCAACTAGACAAAATAAGGAACAACTTTCATGTTTACCATTTCTTCAAATTCCCACTGTAACAGTCATTAATGGAACAGTGAAGTTTATGTACAAAAACTGAAAAATTCTGCTCACTTGGTTTAAGCTTAGAAATGGTATTAATGCTTAATGCCAACAAGTTTTCAATGCAAAATGTGATATGTTGGGAGTGTCAAAACCAATGTACCTATTTTCTATCCAAAAGTCAACATTTTTATTGACCAATAAGGTGAATAGTGACACCAAAACTTGAAAATTCAAAATTTGAAATTAGAAATGCATCTAGGGGACTTTAAATTGCAATTGGCAATTAATACTAGCAAATGTAAAACTAAAAATGTGGGATCTTGGTGTAATTAGAATTAATATATCCATTAAGTATAAAAGGTCAACATTTTGGGTTGACTAGTAAGGTGAATAGTAATCAAAATGATTAGTAAATTAAGATGAAGACCTAGAACCAATTCTAAGCTTAAATGCTTAGAATTGTATGACAAATGTGGACTATGCATCCTAGTCAAAATTGTTAAAAAGAAATTAAGGCCATAAATTTGAAATCCATGAAATATTCATGGATTACTTGAAACATGAAAAAAATAAGTCACTTAATTGATGTGAATAGATAGTTAGAGCTTATATGCCCATCACAAATGGAATTCATAAAATATTAGTAACTCAACTTGAAATATAAAATTTGTAATTACATAAGTAGATTCTTGAATGTATAAATGAGAACGGAAAAAAATGTTTTGAATACAATGGTACATGTGAACCATTGTTTAGAATTGTGATCAATATGAATAACATAATGAATAAATAAATAAACCATATTAATGTATAAATGAGACATTAGTTCTCATTATTGTAGAGAGGAGGAGTATTTTGAGTAAAATGGTATAAAAGGATAATTGATGTGAATTGTGATCATATAAATGATCAAATGAATGTATGAATTATAATTGAAATTTATCATGAAATAATAAAGTCATAAAACACAATATATTAATATTTAATGATATTAGGTGCCCTTGTATTAGCTAGACATGTGTGTCAGATTGGATAGTTTGGCATGCCAATAGGGTATTGTTTTAGCAGTACTGCGAAAGGCTTTATGCCTGTATTCATGGCTTTGTGCCCGTATTCATGGTTATACGCCCGCATTCATGGCTTTATGCCAACATTCATGGCTTTTATGCCCCACTATGTGTTATCATGGCTTTTTAGCCATACTGACTGCATACGTGGTTGACGTTCTGCGTCCCATAGTATGACGGCCCGAGGCACCGCGATGTCCAATGCCAACGACCCGTTATCCAGTTTAGTCAGCCTGTCGTAGGTTACTTGGGCAGTGTAATTTATTAAAATAAATTAAGACTATTAGTAATTAAAAATATTAGAAATCAAATAAATGAGTTAATAAGACTTTAAAAGAATTAGTTACAATTATGAAATGATCCAAACCACATAAAAATTGTTAAGTAAAATGACAAAAGAGTTGCAAAAATAGGTATAACTTAACTAAATATTTTAAATGTACCTTCTATTGCCATATGAATATAAATTGAGTATTTTTATTAATTCTGTATATCATACATTATTACTGTGAATTTCAGAATTAAATGCTTCCAAAGCGAAACAAATGAGAACAAAAGATAATTAATATTAGACACATTGTTTTAAATTAAATTGATTCGTAAATATTCAAATTATGCTTTGTTCTTTCTTTATTTGTATATTTTATTTTCTTGTTCTATTATTGCACCACTAAGCAGCAATGCTTAGCGCGATGGATTTGTTTCCTCGCGCAGGTACTTTGACTAAGATTTTTGGAGTCCAGATCTGCAGAAGTGCCTGAAGTATTCAAGGTTGTCACCTCCTCATCAATTCATGTAGATAGTGCACATATATATCATATTTTGTATTTAGTATAAAATGCTAGATATTGTATTATAATGTAGATTATGAGCAGGTAATTAATAGAAATGTAATGTAATTTAATAAATTAGCTTTTTCATATGTAATTAATTTATATATCATGTAAATTATGAAATTATGTAAATTAAAGAAATTTGAAAATTTTACTTATGTGATTTGAGGATGAATGAGATTGTATGGATTCGAAGACAGATTTGAAATATATAGATAATGCATGGAAATGAATATGAAATTGAGATATATGAATGAGATGTGAATTATGAGATGGTTATGAAAATAATTGATGAGATTTTATTTGTAAAATATTATTGAAACTTTCAAACAGGTAAATAGTAAAATACGTCAACTGGTAATAAAATAGGGGAAACTCCGCTGGTTTCTCCGTCGAAAAATTTATTAATATTAAAATATATCGAGATCAAAATATGAAAGGAATAAAGTAAGATAAGATAGGGTGCTCCGGCACCGAATGTAGCACACTTTGCTCGGCTACACTGTAGTCGGGTGAGGGGTGTTACATGAAGTGTGGACCAAAATATGTTGATTTATGGTTTGGTTTATGGAATATTATTGTTGAATTATGGTACTTGTTATGGTAGCATGTATATGTGTATAAGAGTTTGAGTTTGGACATGTAAATGAGCTAGGTTATGTGGCTAAATTGTTTGTAATTTGGACTTGGTAAATTCTGTACTATAAGGTGCATATTGAGTGTGATTATAAGCTACCAAAATGACAAAAAATGAGTTGCTAAATGTGTTTATGTTATGGTATAAACCAGAAATGGCATGAAGGAAATGATTTGGTAAGTGTTGAATGTATCCTTGGTATGTGATGAAGAAAGTGTTGCAGGGCAGTGTATATTTTGGCTTAGAACCTTAAGTGTGTGGCTCCAATTGGTATAAGACCAATTGGAGCTGAAACTAGGCACAAAAAGTGCCAACTTTCATGAAGGAAGCTTATCAAAATTCTGCTTGGAAGGTGACTTGAAAAATGACCAAATCTGGATTAGTACATTTAAAACCTGAAAATTGACCATTTGGGCAGCAGTTGATGTTTTGGCCATAACTCACTCAAAACAGGTCCAATTGACCTGAAATTTTTACCATGAATAGTTAAGATATATATCTACAACTATTATGAAGACACCAACACCCAAAAATGACCATAAGCAACCCAAATAGCTTGCACAAGTTCGGATCCAAAAACTGGTTGAACCAAAAGTGACCTAAAAATGACCTAAAGTGACCATTTTGATGCATTCTGACCAGCATTGGTAGATTGACCATAACTTGGTCTACATAACTCAGAATGACCTGAAATTTAGCCTCGCGTGCAATAACACATAGACCTACAAGTTTGTAGTTTTGACCAAAACCAGAAAACCAAAGGAACTAGGTCATCCAGCTAGGTTAAATTAGTATACCGGGATCCGACAAATTGCAATAAAATGCAATATACATGGAAATGAATTTTGTAACATGTACCAATAGTAAAAGGCTACAAATGTGACATATTGGTAACATTAAAACCTATTTCACCTAGACTGCATCGAGGGTCAACATCTTAGGTTGACTAAGGAAATAATAGAATTTAATAAATTAAGTATTAAACCTTATTATTAGAGACAGTATAAATGAGTATTGAAACGCTTCAAATTGTGTTTCTCAGTTAGCAAATACTCAGGAAAGGGGAAGGAAATACTGAGTCAGAGCCAATTGAAATAAATTATGACTATTTGTATATTATTTCTTTTGAATTTTGGAAATGTGTTTGAATGGATACTTATTGCTTGAAAAGCATTGTAAATGGTTTGAAACTGTGAAAATTTTTTGATTGATATTTGATGGATACTTATTGATTGAAAAGCATTGCAAACGGTTTGAAACCATAGCTATCATGTATATTGATTGAATTCCTCGCTAGCTTGTCTAGTGGGACGAATTGAATTCCCTCTCTGGCTGAAGTGTTGAGGTGTGTGCCTGTTGAGGACGAATAGAATGAGTGCTCATATTATTGCTAGCTAGCTATGTTATTCCTCATTAGCCATCGACTTTTGGGACAAATTGAATTCCTCACTAGCCATCGACTTTTGGGATGAATTGAACTTTGGAACATGATTAAGCTGTGTGTGTATGATTTATTGATATTTATTGTGATATTGTGAAATAGAGTTTAAATTCTTATTAACATTCATTGTCTTTGAATTTAACTATGGTTTTAAGTATCCACTATTTATATGACTTATGATTTGTGATTTAAAGTTGTATTTGATTAATGTTGTGCACCATCGAGACAATGGCTTAATGATAGCTTTTCATTGCTATCGCAGGTAGACAGACTGACAAGGCAGCAGACTAGGCTGCTAGTACTACACTGAGAGATCATCGGGTATATTGAGTATACCGTATTTTGCATTTTGTATTGTAATGTATGTTCACTGTACGTATATAGTGTTCTTGGTTTTGAGCAGTTGTAAATTAAAATTGTACATTGAAGTTGTAAAATAAATTGTGAATTATTTTGGCTTGTAAAATTTGTACTATATTTCTTTTATCTCAGCCCTTGAAAATACTGAAAAATTATTGTGGATTTGAGTTGAAAAACATATTGTGTTGATTAACTTTTGGAGTTTGAGATTGAGAAATATATTTGAAGTGCTTTTTACAGGTTTTTGAAGAACTGTTTTATTCAAAATTTTTACAGAAATTACTAATAATTCAAATGTGTTAGCTGTTTCATTTTAGTTAAAAAAAAAAATTTTAACACCTGTAAATAGTGCTCACCACTGTAAAAAGAAGTAAGAAAAGTTTTATAATCCCTCGTAGTGTATTTAATGGGTTATCAGTAGACGAAGTTAGTAATTCATTAGGTATACTATGGGATCATGTGATGCCTTACAAAGGGGTAGGGTGTGACATTGTTTGCCTTCTTGCTGTCCCTCGTATAAAAATAAATTTTGATATGTTAGTGATTAGTCTTTTTGGAATTAGTTTTGGAAGAGTTTGTTAGCAAAATACATTTCCTAGAATACGATAAATTATTGAAAATCGATAGATAAAAGAGTTGTGGAAGTAAAAATTTGAACAGTTGGTTCAGATGTAACAAAGAAATGTTACGAATAAGAGTAAGATTGTTGACTAGAATGGTCAGAGGACCAATGATTAGATAAATAATTTTAACATGGACTCAATGGTCATTCAATAAGGAAACATGAATCGAAATATTAGACAGAACGATAGTAAGAAAAGATTAGTGCTATATAAACAAATTAAATATTATATTAGATTGTTAAAAGTCTTACACAAACTTAAAGGAAAGAAGATTATACGATTCTATAGAAAGGAGAAAAACTAAGTTCTCACTCCATAGGATCACACAAGGTCCTAGAAAGAGTGGATTCATTAGCACACAAAATTACTTACCTCTAAAATGGTGAAATGAATTTAAATTCAATGTATGATGTGGAAACTCATAAAGATCTTAGTACATGAGGTGAAGTAGCTGAGAAATAAATGTACACATTTGGTTAAGGTGTTATGGACCATCATTCAGGCCAGGAAGTTACTTAGGAACGAGAGGAGGATATGAGGAGGTAGCACCCACAGTTGTTTAGAGACTAAAATCAGGTAAAATTTCGAGATGAAATTTATTTTAAGGGGGGGAGAATTGTAACACCTTATATTCGGTAGTGCATTCTACTGTTCTGATGGCTAGTATCTGTCTGGACAACTAGAATGCCTGGAACTACACTTAAATGTTAGTTAGGAGACATAAAATAATGAAATACAATAGAGGAAAATACAAGAAAAACAAAGGAAAAATAAGAGCAATGAAATGTGATTAAGTTAAACGAGCAAAAAATCGTAGCGATGGGTGACCGCACCGAGAAGTTGCGGCGAGGACCATTGACTAGCCCTGGACCGGGGGAACCCTGAGAAATATTTTTGAGACTTTAATAAACATCTATTGTGATATAATTGACTTAGAAAATGTCGAAGAAAATTTAATTAATTAGTACAAAGAAAAATGAAAAATCAAGAAAACCGACAAAAATTGATGTTACCGAAAAATCAGAAGTACAACCCAAAGAGGGGCATTTTGGTCATTTGACACCTAGAGTTGCCTTTTGACCTCAATGTCCATTAAAAATGAGTGATAGTACACTTTGAAAATGTCATGAAAATTAAAAATGTGGTACATAATATAAATGATGAAAGTTTGGTGCATAAAAATGTAATTTATGAAACTTTGATTAATTAAATATTAAACCATGGTTAGTGCTCCACTAAGGCAGATTGGGACACCTATATAAGACACCTTGTAATACCCCTATGTTCGGTAGTGCGTTCTACTGTTCCGGTGGCCAGTGTTATCCAGACAGCTAGGATGCCTTGAACTACACTTCGTTATGAGTGAGGAGACATAAAATAATGAAATACAAGAAAAATAAAGGAAAAATAATAGCAAAGAAATGTAACCAAGTTAAGCGAGCCGAGAACCCTAGCGATGGGTGACTGCACTGGGAAGTCACGGCGTGGACCGTTGACTGGCCCTGGACTGTAGGGAACCCTGGAAAATATTTATAGGACTTAAAGAGACATCAATTGAAGTATAAATATCATTAGAAATATCAAAGAAAAATTAAATAATTAGTACAAAGAAAAGTGAGAAATCGAAAAACAGACAAAACCCGGTGTTACCAAAAAATCGGGAATGTAACCCGAACAGGGGCATTATAGTCATTTGACACCTCGAATTGTCTTTTGACCTAAATATCCATTAAAAATAAATAATATTACACTTAGAAAATAAAATGAAAAATTAATTTGGTGGTACCTAATGTAAATAGCCAAAAGTGGAGTGAAAATTGTGTAAATAACACATTTAACATATTATATGATTTAAATTTGGTGAGTGGACCACTAGGGATTTAATTAAACACTAATGGGGCAGGTGTAAGTCCATTTCACCATCTGCACTTCATCTTCTCCAAATCCCCTCAACCTTGCCGAATTGAGAAGATTGAGAAACCTCCATTGCCGTTTCACTTAAAGCTTCCTCCACTCCTTCATTTCACCTCCAATCACTTAGGTTTCTTCATTAAGTTTTATCCCCACATCACAAGGAAGAGTTTGATACTAAAATCAAGGAGTTTAGTCAAGGTTTAACAAGTCCCAACCAAAGGTAAGTTTGTATTTTTGAATATTGCTTTGTTAAAGTTTGTATACATGTTATGGGTGTTTGCTTTGTGAAGGAAATTTTAAGTTTTGAGGAGTTCTTGATATATCAATTTTGGAAAGCCATGGAGTTGTATGTTTAATGAAATATTCATACATATATTTGATGAGAAATTATGTTGATTAGGGTGATTTAATGTCCTAGTAAATTATTCCACATGTATATGGTGATTGTGCACTTGGAATGGAAATTGATGAATTGTAGGACACTTTGGCATTATGGAACAATTCGGCAGCCTTGGCACTCTATGATGAATGTATGAATTCATGAAGATATTGGCAGAATTATGACATTGAGGATTGATGGATATGTATATAAATTAGTTGTGGAAATTGTATGAAATAATGAGTAGTGTTTATGTGTATTTGTGGTTGAATTTGGACTTTGTAAATTAGAGTTTTATTTGGTGCATTGAGGATGTTTGTAATCTGCCCAAAGTGACTTTAAAGTGAAGTGGTATATGGTTTTGGTAATGTACCAAATCAGAATTGGTAAGGGAAGTGGACTTAGAGTAAGGTAAATGTGTAATTGATACATGTTTGTGCAATGTAATTAAGGACAGCCTACATTTTAGCCCATAACTTTAAATGTGTAACTCCAATCGGTATGAGACCAATTGGAGGTGAAACTAGGCACAAAATGTGCCAACTTTCATTAAGAAAGAATACCAAAATTCTGCTTGCAAGGTAGCATGAAAAATGACCAATTCGGATTAAGTACAATTGAGACCTGAAAATTTACCAATTGGGCAGCAGTTAGTGTTTAGGCCATAACTCACACAAAACAGGTCCAATTGACCTGAAATTTTAGCCATGTATAGTTAAGACCCATACCTACAAGTCTTATGAAGACACCAAAGCCCAGAAATGACCATAAGCAAGTCAAAAAGCTTGCACAAGTTCGGGTCAAAAAGCTGGCCGAACCAAAGTTGACCAAATTGACCTAAAATGACCTAATTTGATGCCATTTGACCAGCAATAGTAAAATGACCATAACTTGGTCTACATAACTCAGAATGACCTAAAATTTTGCCCCGCATTCCGTAAGACATAGATCTACAAGTTTGTAGTTTTGACCGAAACTCAAAAACCGAGGGAACTAGGTCGTCCGGCTAGGTCAAACTAGTATCCTGGAATCCAGCAAGTTGCAATAAAATGCACTAAACAAGGAAATGAAATTGGTAACATGTACCAACCCTAAAAGACTATCGAATGTGACATATTAATGACACTAAAACCTAATTTACCTAGAACGCATCGAGGGTCGGTATATTAGGTGATTAACCAAATAATAGCTTTCAGTGAATTATTTATCAAACATTATCGATAGAGAAAGTTTAATTTAGTACTGAAACACTTTAAATTGTGTTTCTCAGTTAGTAAAGACTCAGGGAAAGGGAAGGAAACACTGAGTCCAGACCAGGAGAAAATTATCAGAGGTTTGTCCATAACAACTATTTCTTTTGAATTTTTTTCAATTGAAATGAATTATGACTATTTGTACATTATTGTTTTAAATTGTGGAAATGTGTTTGAATGGATATTTATTGCTTGGAAAGCACTGTAAATGGTTTGAAATTGTGAGAAATTGTTTGAATGATATTGATGGATATTTATTGATTAAAAAGCATTGGAAATGGTTTGAAACCACAGCTATGATGTATATTGATTGTATTCCTCGCTAGTTTGTCTAGTGAGACGAATTGAATTCCCTCTCTGGCAGAAGTGTTGAGGTGTGTGCCTGTTGAGGACGAATTGGATGAGTACTCATATTTTTGCTAGCTAGCTATGTTATTCCTCATTAGTCATTGACTTTTAGGATGAATTGAATACCTCATTAGCCATCGGCTTTTGGGACGAATTGAACTTTGGAACATGATTAAGCTGTGTGTGATTTATTGATATGTATTGTGAGATTGTGAAATGAATTTAAACTCTTATTGAAATATACTGTCTTTTGAATTCAACCATGATCTGACTTATTGAAATTTATTGTGATACTGAGAAATGGAGTTTAAATTCTTGTTGACAATTACTGTCTTGAAATTAACTATGGTTTTAAGTATCCACTATTTATATGATTTATGAATTGTGATTTAAATTGTATTTGGTTAATGTTGTGCACCACTGAGACATCGTCTCAGCGATAGCTTTTTATTGCTGTCGCAGGTAGACAGACAGACAGGGCAGCAGACTAGGCTGCTAGTACCTCCAGCGAGAGATTACCGGGTATAATGAGTATACCAACATTTTGCATTTTGTACTGTAATTTATGACCACTGTATGTACATATTGTTTTTGGTTTTGAGCAGTTGTAAATTCAAATTGTACCATGAAGTTGTAAAATAATTATGAGATATTTTGGCTTGTAAAAATTGTATTATATTTCTTTTATCTCAGTCTTGAAAAATCACTGTGGATTTGAGTTGAGAAAAATGTTGTGTTGAGAATATGTTGGAGTTGAGATTTGGAAATATATTGAAGTGCTTTTTATAGGTTTTCTGAAGAACTATTTTATCCGAAATATAGATGGCACTCTGCCAAAATTTTTACAGAAATTTCAAATAAGTCAAATGTGTTAGTTCTATCACTTCAGTTCAAAATGGTTTTTAACACCTGTAAATAGTGCTCACCACTGTAAAAGAAGTAAGAAAATTTTTTAAAATCCCTTGTAGTGTATTTAATAGGTTATCAATAGACGGAGTTGGTAATTCATTAGGTATACTACGGGATCATGTTATGCCTTATAGAGGGGTAGGGTGTGACATGTTTTAGTGGTATCAGAGCTAGTTTTTTTAAATTCTGTTTTCACATGTTACTTGAATATTCTTTCTTCATAGTACAACTGCTCAACATCATTGTTTGATACATACAGTACATTACATTATAAATATGCACTAACCGGTGGAAATCTCCTTGTGTTATTTGTTCAGGAGATCTAAAATCCTCGCATTGTCTATGGAAGAGGGTGATTGTTCAGTCGATCAATCTTTTGAGGTTGAGGTGCAAGGGGATGCCCCAGGCCTACACAATGTCAGTGGTTCAAAGAACACCGACCAGCTGATCGCAGTTCCTCGTCGCCTGCTCGTGAGATGGCTGCAATGTTCCAACAAATGGCTGGTAATGTGCCTACTCAAGTCCCAATACAGACTCCAGTAGTACAACCACAATCTCCTACTAGGCAGTATGATAAATTGATGAAGTATGGGGCTACAGAGTTCAAGGGGACAGTAGATCCTCTAGAGGCTGAACAGTGGTTAGAAAGGATGGATAGGGTATTCAAGAAACTGCATTGCACAGAGGAGCTCAGATTCGAATACTCTGTATCTTTGTTACAGGGGGATGCTTATGACTGGTGGAAAACCATTCCCCACAGTCTGGTAGAACCTGCAGTGCTAACATGGAATGACTTTCTCAGGGAATTCAGGCAAAAGTATGTCCCTGATGCTTATGTAGACCAGAAGCTACAAGAATTCCTAAGTCTGAAACAGGGGAACAGATCAGTGGCTGAGTATGAAAGAGAATTTTCCCACCTGAGCCATTACGCAGTAAGTTTACTTTCTACTAGCAGGGAGAGATGCAAGAGGTTTGAAACTGGCTTGAAGCCTAGTATCAGATTACAAGTAGTCGGCTTCAAACACACTAACTTCTCTGAACTTATTTCTCAAGCTCTAGAGTTAGAAAGAATTGAGTCTGAAGCTGCTCCTGAGAAAAAGAAATCAGAGAAGACAGAGAAAGAGGGAAAATCTGTAGAACAGAGTTCCAGTGGTCCTACTGGAAAGAGGAAGAACTATGGGGGACACAGCAGAGGTGGCAAGAAATCTGGTAGGGGAAGATATTCAGGACAGAAGCCTCCCCTATCTGGTCAGCAGAGTACCAGAGGTTCCTACCCTCCCCGCCAATGTGAGACATGTGGAAGAAATCATGGTGGGATCTGCTACAAGGCTATTGGAGCCTGTTATAACTGTGGAGGCACAGGACACTTTGCCAAGGACTGCACCAGTAGTTGCAGAGTTGGACCACCTCCTACTACTGCAGAAGGGTCAGTTCAGAGCCCTGTCACCAGAAGTTCACAACCACCCAGCAGAGGTAGAGGCAGGGGTAGAGGTAGCCCAGTGAGCCAAGGCACGATGAAACAATCGAGCAAGACAAAGGTTTCAATCGAATGTATGCAATGAGACAGAGGGAAGAGGCCGAGACATCTGATGTTGTGGCTGGTACCTTCTCAACTTTTAATCAGAATGTGTTTGTGTTATTTGATCCGGGTTCTACCCATTCTTATGTGAGTGCTAGCATCATTGATTGCATTACTGTTCCATGTACAAAAATGGACTTTGAGGTGCTAGTAATAAGTCCACTAGGACAGGAAGTCAAGGTTAATAGAATGTATAGAGATTGTCCTTTGGTGATCCAAGGACACACTTTTCTGTCTGATCTCATTGAAATGCCCTTCAGAGATTATGATATCATCTTGGGCATGGATTGGTTAGCTAGGCATCATGCCATGATTGACTGTAGGCTGAAGAAAGTCACTTTTGGCCTTCCTCAGTACAGTGATGTGGTAATACATGGGGAGAGGCAGTTATTACCATCAAACATCATTTCGGCTGCACTAGCCAGAAAAATGATCAGAAAGGGGTGTGAAGCCTACTTGGCAGATGTGGTAGACACCCAAGTGGGAAGCCCAGCATTGAAGGACATCCCTACAGTATATGACTTTCCAGATGTGCTTCCTGATGAATTGCCAGGATTACCTCCGAAAAGAGAAGTGCAGTTTGAAATTAATGTCATGCTTGGTGTGGATCGAATCTCCATAACGCCATACAGAATGGCACCAGCAGAATTGAAGGAGTTGAAGATACAATTGCAAGAACTACTTGAAAAGGGCTTCATCCGCCCTAGTGTGTCACCTTGGGGAGCACCAGTGTTGTTTGTTAAGAAGAAGGATGGTACTCTCCGCTTATGCATTGACTACCGACAGTTGAATAAGGTGACAATAAAGAACAGATATCCATTGCCTCGCATTGATGATCTGTTTGATCAGTTGAAGGGTGCAGCTGTATTCTCCAAAATTGATTTGTGATCTGGTTATTATCAGTTGAAGGTGCAAGAGCAGAGTATTCCAAAAACTGCTTTCAGAACTCGGTATGGCCACTATGAGTTTCTAGTAATGCCATTCGGGTTAACAAATGCTCCAGCTGCTTTTATGGATCTGATGAACACTATCTTCAGACCATATCTTGATCAATTTGTGGTGGTGTTTATTGATGACATTTTGATATATTTAAGGAATGCAGAGGAGCATGACAGACATCTGCGGATTGTACTACAGACCTTAAGGGAGAAACAACTATATGCCAAATTGTCGAAATGTGAATATTGGCTGAAAGAAATCTCCTTTTTGGGACATGTTGTGTCAGCTGAAGGGATCAAGGTAGATTCCAGCAAGATAGAAGCTATCCTTAATTGGAAGCCGCCCAGGAACATCACAGAAATTCGCAGTTTTCTGGGTCTAGCTGGATATTACCGCCGGTTTGTGAAGGGGTTTTCTATGTTATCTTCTCCACTGACCAAACTGCTTCGGAAAGATGTAAAATTTCAGTGGACAGATAAATGTCAGCAAAGTTTTGATGAGTTGAAGAGGTGTTTGACTGAAGCTCCAGTTCTCACTTTACCTACTCCGGGTAAAGAATACACAATTTATAGTGATGCTTCTCACAATGGGCTAGGCTGTGTACTGATGCAAGATCGGAATGTCATTGCTTATGCATCACGCCAGCTGAAACCGCATGAGAGGAATTACCCAAAACATGATCTGGAGTTAGCAGCTATTGTTTTTGCTCTGAAGATCTGGAGACACTATTTGTATAGGGAGAAATGCTACATTTACACGGATCACAAGAGCTTGAAGTATTTGGGCACCCAGAAGGAATTGAATTTGAGGCAGAGGAGATGGTTAGAACTCATCAAAGATTATGATTGCTTAATAGACTATCATCCAGGGAAAGCAAATGTGGTGGCTGACGCCTTAAGTCGCAAGACTATGGCAAGTCTCAGAGTTTCTCCTTTGTCCATGGTATATGAATTGAAAGCACAGCATGCCAGTTTAGAGATTGATGATGAGGGACAGACAGTAGTTGCATGGCATGTACAGCCAGTGTTGATTGATCAGATCAGAATGGCTGCTCAGAGTGATGAAAAATATCAGAAGCTACTGAAAGAAGTCCAGCAGGGCAAGAAACCTGAATTTTCTATGAGAGAGGATGGTTTATTGCTACATCAGGGCAGAATGTGCGTTCCTAATGATGCTGAATTGAGACAGATCATTATGAAGGAAGCACATGAGTCTCCATTTGCTATGCACCCTGGTGGAACTAAAATGTACAGAGGGCTGAAAGAGCATTACTGGTGGATGGGCATGAAGAGGGATATAGCTGAGTTTGTTTCCAAATGCCTAACTTGTCAGCAAGTAAAGGCAGAACATCAAGTTTCAGCTGGTTTGTTACATCCTTTGTCGATGCAGTGGAAATGGGAACGAATAACTATGGATTTTGTTACAGGACTTCCAAGGACACAGAGTAGTCATGATGCAGTATGGGTTATAGTTGACAGATTGACCAAGTCTGCTCACTTTTTGCCAGTTCGAATGGACTATAGCCTAGAAAGATTGGCCAGATTGTACATATATGAGATTGTAAAATTGCATGGAGTGCCAGTATCAATTGTATCTGACAGAGATCCTAGGTTCACTTCTAGATTCTTGGGTAGTCTTCAGAAAGCCCTAGGAACTAGATTGAACTTCAGCACAACATTCCACCCATAGACAGATGGCCAGTCTGAGAGGGTTATTCAGATATTGGAGGATATGCTACGGGCTTGTGTGATTGAGTTTGAAAGTAGTTGGGATACACACTTGCCTTTGATTGAGTTTGCTAATAACAACAGCTACCAATCAAGCATTGGGATGCCTCCATATGAAGCTTTGTATGGTAGAAAGTGCAGAACTCCCTTATGTTGGGATGAAGTAGGTGAAAGGAAGATGATTGGGTGAGAAATTGTTCAGCAGACAGAGGAAAAGATCAGATTAATTAGAGATAGACTCAAGGCTACATCAGACCGTCAGAAGTCCTATGTTGATTTGAAAAGAAGAGATATTGAATATGCAGTGGGTGATAAAGTATTCCTTAAAGTTTCTCCTTGGAAGAGGATTATGAGATTTGGCAGAAAGGGGAAACTGAGTCCTCGTTTCATCGGACCATATGAGGTTCTGGAAAGAGTGGGTCCTTTGGCATATCGGTTGGCATTACCTCCAGAGCTAGCAAGGATACACAGTGTCTTCCATGTGTCCATGTTAAGGAGTACAAATCTAACCCATCTCATGTACTATCAGTTGAAGAGATTGAGGTAAATCCAGACCTCTCATATGAGGAAGAACCCATAAAAATTCTGGCTTATGAGGTGAAGCAGCTGACGAACAAACAGATACACCTGGTTAAAGTGCTGTGGAACCATCATTCAGGCGAGGAAGCTACTTGGGAACGTGAAGAGGATATGAAGAGACAGCACCCACAGCTGTTCAGAGACTAATGCCAGGTAAAAATTTCGAGACGAAATTTATTTTAAGAGGGGGAGAATTGTAACACCCCTATGTTCGGTAGTGCGTTCTACTGTTCCGGTGGCCAGTGTTGTCCGGACAGCTAGGATGCCTAGAACTACACTTCGTTATGAGTGAGGAGACATAAAATAATGAAATACAAGAAAAACAAAGGAAAAATAATAGCAAAGAAATGTAACCAAGTTAAGCGAGCTGAGAACCCTAGCGATGGGTGACCGCACCGGGAAGTCACGGCGTGGACCGTTGACTGGCCTTGGACTGCAGGGAACCCTGGAAAATATTTATAGGACTTAAAGAGACATCAATTGAAGTATAAATATCATTAGAAATATCAAAGAAAAATTAAATAATTAGTACAAAGAAAAGTGAGAAATCGAAAAACAGACAAAACCCAGTGTTACCGAAAAATCGGGAATGTAACCCGAACAGGGGCATTATGGTCATTTGACACCCCGAATTGTCTTTTGACCTAAATATCCATTAAAAATAAATAATATTACACTTAGAAAATAAAATGAAAAATTAATTTGGTGGTACCTAATGTAAATAGCCAAAAGTGGAGTGAAAATTGTGTAAATAACACATTTAACATATTATATGATTTAAATTTAGTGAGTGGACCACTAGGGATTTAATTAAACACTAATGGGGCAGGTGTAAGTCCATTTCACCATCTGCACTTCATCTTCTCCAAATCCCCTCAACCTTGCCGAATTGAGAAGATTGAGAAACCTCCATTGCCGTTTCACTTAAAGCTTCCTCCACTCCTTCATTTCACCTCCAATCACTTAGGTTTCTTCATTAAGTTTTATCCCCACATCACAAGTAAGAGTTTGATACTAAAATTAAGGAGTTTAGTCAAGGTTTAACAAGTCCCAACCAAAGGTAAGTTTTATTTTTGAATATTGCTTTGTTAAAGTTTGTATACATGTTATGGGTGTTTGCTTTGTGAAGGAAATTTTAAGTTTTGAGGAGTTCTTGATATATCAATTTTGGAAAGCCATGGAGTTGTATGTTTAATGAAATATTCATACATATATTTGATGAGAAATTATGTTGATTAGGGTGATTTAATGTCCTAGTAAATTATTCCACATGTATATGGTGATTGTGCACTTGGAATGGAAATTGATGAATTGTAGGACACTTTGGCATTGTGGAACAATTCGGCAGCCTTGGGACTCTATGATGAATGTATGAATTCATGAAGATATTGGCAGAATTATGACATTGAGGATTGATGGATATGTACATAAATTAGTTGTGGAAATTGTATGAAATAATAAGTAGTGTTTATGTATATTTGTGGTTGAATTTGGACTTTGTAAATTAGAGTTTTATTTGGTGTATTTAGGATGTTTGTAATCTGCCCAAAGTGACTTTAAAGTAAAGTGGTATATGGTTTTGGTAATGTACCAAATCAGAATTGGTAAGGGAAGTGGACTTAGAGTAAGGAAAATGTGTAATTGATACATGTTTGTGCAATGTAATTAAGGACAGCCTACATTTTAGCCCATAACTTTAAATGTGTAACTCCAATTGGTATGAGACCAATTGGAGGTGAAACTAGGCAAAAAATATGCCAACTTTCATTGAGAAAGCATACCAAAATTCTGCTTGCAAAGTAGCATGAAAAATGACCAATTCGGATTAAGTACAATTGAGACCTGAAAATTTATCAATTGGGCAGCAGTTAGTGTTTAGGCCATAACTCACTCAAAACAGGTCCAATTGACCTGAAATTTTAACCATGAATAGTTAAGACCCATACCTACAAGTCTTATGAAGACACCAAAGCCCAGAAATGACCATAAGAAAGTCAAACAGCTTGCAAAAGTTCGGGTCCAAAAACTGGCCGAACCAAAGTTGACCAAATTGACCTAAAATGACCTAATTTGATGCCATTTGACCAGCAATAGTAAAATGACCATAACTTGGTCTACATATCTCAGAATGACCTAAAATTTTGCCCCGCGTTCCGTAAGACATAGATCTACAAGTTTGTAGTTTTGACCGAAACCCAAAAATCGAGGGAACTAGGTCGGCTGGCTAGGTCAAACTAGTATCCCAGAATCCAGCAAGTTGCAATAAAATGCACTATACAAGGAAATGAAATTGGTAACATGTACCAACCCTAAAAGACTATCGAATGTGACATATTAATGACACTAAAACCTAATTTAACTAGAACACATCGAGGGTCGGTATATTAGGTGATTAAGCAAATAATAGCTTTCAGTGAATTATTTATCAAACATTATCGATAGAGAAAGTTTAATTTAGTACTGAAACACTTCAAATTGTGTTTCTCAGTTAGTAAAGACTCAGGGAAAGGGAAGGAAACACTGAGTTCAGACCAGGAGACAATTATCAGAGGTTTGTGAACAACAACTATTTCTTTTGAATTTTTTTCAATTGAAATGAATTATGACTATTTGTACATTATTGTTTTAAATTGTGGAAATGTGTTTGAATGGATATTTATTGCTTGAAAAGCACTGTAAATGGTTTGAAATTGTGAGAAATTGTTTGAATGATATTGATGGATACTTATTGATTGAAAAGCATTGGAAATGGTTTGAAACTACAGCTATCATGTATATTGATTGTATTCCTCGCTAGCTTGTCTAGTGGGACGAATTGAATTCCCTCTCTGGCTGAAGTGTTGAGATGTGTGCCTGTTGAGGACGAATTGGATGAGTACTCATATTTTTGCTAGCTAGCTATGTTATTCCTCATTAGTCATTGACTTTTGGGACGAATTGAATACCTCATTAGCCATCGGCTTTTGGGACGAATTGAACTTTGGAACATGATTAAGCTGTGTGTGATTTATTGATATGTATTGTGAGATTGTGAAATGAATTTAAACTCTTATTGACATATCTTGTCTTTTGAATTCAACCATGATCGACTTATTGAAATTTATTGTGATCTTGAGAAATGGAGTTTAAATTCTAGTTGACAATTACTGTCTTGAAATTAACTAGGGTTTTAAGTCTCCACTATTTATATGATTTATGAAATGTGATTTAAATTGTATTTGGTTAATGTTGTGCACCACTGAGACATCGTCTCGTGATAGCTTTATTCTTTGTCGCAGTAGACAGACAGACAGAGCGTGAGACTAGGCTGCTAGTACCTCCAGCGAGAGATTACCGGGTATAATGAGTATACCAATATTTTGCATTTTGTACTGTAATTTATGACCACTGTATGTACATATTGTTTTTGGTTTTGAGCAGTTGTAAATTCAAATTGTACCATGAAGTTGTAAAATAATTATGAGATATTTTGGCTTGTAAAAATTGTATTATATTTCTTTTATCTCAGTCTTGAAAAATCACTGTGGATTTGAGTTGAGAAAAATGTTGTGTTGAGAATATGTTGGAGTTGAGATTTGGAAATATATTGAAGTGCTTTTTACAGGTTTTCTGAAGAATTGTTTTATCCGAAATACAGATGGCACTCTGCCAAAATTTTTACAGAAATTTCAAATAAGTCAAATGTGTTAGTTCTATCACTTCAGTTCAAAAAGGTTTTTAACACCTATAAATAGTGCTCACCACTGTAAAAGAAGTAAGAAAAGTTTTTAAAATCCCTTGTAGTGTATTTAATGGGTTATCAGTAGACGGAGTTGGTAATTCATTAGGTATACTACGGCATCATGTTATGCCTTACAGAGGGGTAGGGATTGACACACCTTGGACATTAGAAATTCATCTTCAACCTCCAGTAATTGAAATAGCCGAAACCTTCCAAAGAAAACTCCCATGGCTGAATCCTTTATACATCCATGCAACCATGCATTTCACCTCCTTTCCACTTGCTTTCTTCAATAAAGTTGATCACCACACTTGGGGAACGATATTGGCAGCTGAAAGAGAGAGATTTGGAGAAGTTTTGACAAGTTCAATTTGAGGTAAGTGTCCAATTACTCTTCCTTGCTTTAGGCAAAATGATGTTTAAGGTGAGAGATAGTGTTTGATAAAGAAAAAATTGATGAATTGTTGGGTAATTGGACTAAGCTAATTTTGGCAGCCATGAAAACATGAATTGCTTGAGCTTCTCTCTACCTTTAATGGATGGAAAATTAGGTTGATTAAGTCACTATGAAGTTATAGCAAGTTAATATCCATGTATGTATGTTAGTACATGAATTTAGGGTTTTGGAAGTAATTGTGAAAGCCTTAGCAAACTGCCATTTTTGGTAGTCTTGAAGAGCATGGATTAATGTTTGATTTCATGAATTCAAATGATGAATTATGGTATTGATGGATTGAGAGCAGTATATGGAAGTAATGGTTGGAATTGTATGTAGTAAAAGTAAGTGATTTCATGTATATGTGAATGTGGAATGTAACTTTGAGAATTAAAATTGTAATATGTGTATTGAAAATGTGTATATTCTATCCAAAATGACCATGTTGAGATGTGAAGAATGATGTTAGTGTCTTATAAATCCAGAAATTTGGTAAGAAATGTTAAGGTGAAGCAAATAGGATGTGTAATGATTATGCATTTAATGAAGTGTATAAAGGCAGTATACAATTGAGCTTATAATCATATTTGTGTGAATCCAATTGGTATGAGGCTAATTGGAGGTGAAACTAGACATAAAATAGGCCAACTTTCATGTGGAAGTTTTGCCCAAATTCTGCCTAGAAAATGACTTAAAAAGTGACAAAATCCGGATTGCCTAAAATGTGAACCCAGAAATTGACCCTATGAACAGTAATCAGTCTTTTGGCCATAACTCACTCAAAACATATCCAAATGACCTGAAATTTATATGGTTGGAAAGCTTAGACATAGGGCTACAACTTTGTTGAATGCTACAAAGCCTAGAAATGCCAATTATCAAGTCAAAATGATCACCAAAGTTGGCTCACAAAAACTGGCCAAATTGACTTTGACCTAAAAATGACCTAAACTTTGCAATATAAGTGCAACTTGACCAGCAATAGTAAAATGACCATAACTTGGTCCAGAAAACTCCAAATGACATGAAATCAGTCCCAAAATTTCAATAAGACATAGATCTACAATATTGGTAATTTGACCAAAACCGAGAAATTAAGGAAACTAGGTCAATTAACTTGATTAATTTGGCACACTAAATCTGGAATTGGTACATTTGACCATAAAATCTAGAAAATTCAAATAAGCATATCTCCCACAAGAAGTGTCCAATTTAAATGAGCCATACCAATCTGGAAAGCTAAGAAAGAGACCTAAAACTTTATTTTAGACAACTTCCTCAAATTATAAATGTATAAGGTCAGAATTTAAGGTCAAAACTATTGACCTAATTAAGGACCATGCCAATATAAGACCTTTGAGTCCAAGTTAACAATTTAGCTATAAATAATTCTATAAGACTTAATAAACTACAAGTAAAATTTCTGATTGACCCTAAGACATAGGGCAACAATACTTATGAAGAATGCTAGACCTTAATGTGATTACAACAGTCCAAATAAATTAGTAAAATCAGAACTGAAAATGCCTAATAGGGAAGTCAAAATTTAACTTTGATCTAGTTATGGTTAAATGACCATAACTTAAGTTATACAACTCCAAATGGAGTGGTTCAAAAAGGAAATTAAATAAGACACAATGAGAAGCAATTTAATGAAGAGAAATCTATTAAATTTACACTATAGCTTGGTCCAATTGACAGTAAACATTAGCCATAAAATCTAAATAATTGTAATAAAATGCAATAAGCTTTAAAATGAAATTAGTAACATATGCCAACACTTAGAGAATATAAAATGTGACATATTGGTAACATTAAAACTAATTCACCTAGTGTGTATTAATGGTCAACATTATAGGTTGACTAATGAAATGAATTGAAAGAAATAGTACCAATAAAATTTAGATATTAGATTTTATTGTTAGAAATAATTTAACTGAGTACTGAAACACTTTAAATTGTGTGTTTTAGTTGAAAAGGATATTGAAAAGCATAAGAAACATTGAATCAAGGCTTAGAGACGACTCAAATCAGGTTTGTACACAATACTTTTTATATTCACTATTTTTACTAAAAAATTTATTTAGAGAAATGAGTTATGAATAATTTTTTATTGTTTTAGCTTTGGGAATTTTATTTGGAAATTATTGTGTAGCCTACTTTGCAAATGGAAATTTTGAGATAAAATGCGATTTATGTTTTATATAAAATATTTAAATATTGTGATTTAGAATTGGTTTGATTCACACTTGGCATGACAATATTACTATGCTCCTCCTCCATTTATGGGGTGAGTATGACTATATTTCTCCCTCTTTGATTTATCAGTCTAAGGTGAGTATGGATGCTCATTATCTAGCTAGCTACCTCCCTCATTGATTTCGATTAGTGGGGTGAGTATGCCTTGTCGTGGTGTACAAAACGGTATATTCGAAAAAATTTGTGTCTTGATCTAAGTTGTGTTATTGATTGGCAACACTGTATTATTCAATTGTTTGATCAAATTTGTGTTATATGAGCTTTGAAAATTGTGACATAAAATTGTGAATTATTTAAATTGTGAATTGTCAATAAATGTTTTATATACCGCATTTTAAATTTTTATTGTGCACCACTGAGTAAATTTTACTCAGCGATAGCTTTTTCATTGCTATCGCAGGTAGACAGATAGATAAAGCTGCAGAGTAGGCTGCTTGTGATACGCTTTTGGGAATTTGTCGGGTATATTGAGTATACCACCTCCTTGTAATTTTTGTTGTAATGTATGTGAACTGTATGTATATATTGTACTTGGTCTTGAGCAGTTGTAAACTAAAGTCATAAATTATTCTAGCCTGTAAAAATGTTGTAATATATTTCTCTTATCTCAGCTTTTGAACTACTCAGTCATTTTACATTTTATCTTTGGAATTGCTAAAAATGATATTGAATTGAGTTTGAATTGTATTGAGGACCTGATTTGAGTTGAGCCATATTAGAGGTTGAGATTGAACAAATATATTGGAAGTTTTTTTCATAGGTTTTTAAAGAACTGTTTTGCTCCAAATACAGCCAGCACTCAGCCGAAATTTTTACAAAAATTATTGATACTTTAGATTTGTTATTTGATTTCACTTCAGTTAAAAAAAAAAAATTTAACACCTATCCAAAGTGCTCACCACAACAAAATGAAATAAGAAAAGTTTTAAAATCCCTTGTAGTGTATTTAATGGGTTATCAATAGACAAAGTTTGGTAATTCATTAGGTATACTATGGGATTATGTTATGCCTTACGGAGGGGTAAGGTGTGACAACACAACTCATCAGCATATCCTCAAGGACCTAACATATATTTCATGTTATTATTATTATTTCAGTTCAATATTTGTATTAATTCAATTAGTTTCAATGTTTACCTGGATTACTCTTTCTGATTGCCCATCCGTCTAAGGATGGAAAGCTGTGCTAAAGTGGAGTTGTGTACCCAAGGATTCATGCAACTTCTTCCAAAATCTCGATGTAAACCTTGGGTCTCGATCAGATATGATAGAAAGTGGAATTCTATGTAGTCTAACTATCTCACTGATATACAATTCAGCTAACTTTTCTAGTGAGTAGTCAGTCCTAACTGACAGAAAGTGTGCTGACTTTGTCAATCTATCTACTATCACCCATACTGCATCATGCTTCTTCTGGGTGAGAGGTAGACCACTAACAAAATCCATGGTGACCCGATCCCATTTCCATTCAGGTATGCATATAGGTTGTAGCAAACCCGATGGAACTTGATGTTATGCCTTGACTTGCTGACATGTCAAACATTTAGTCAGATAGTCAGCTATGTCCTTCTTCATACTAGGCCACCAATAATGAAGCTTCAGATCATGATAAATTTTTATACTTCCTGGGTGCATAGCATAAACACTGGTGAGTGCCTCTTTTAGAATACTGGTTTTCAATTCCCCATCATCTGGTACAGACACTCTTCCTTTATAATACAGACACCCATCTGCTTTCACCTCACAATCAGTTGCCTTTCCTTCTAAGATTTTACTCATAATAGCCTTTAGCTTCTCATCTACCTTCTTCCCATCTAAAATCTGCTGTAACAGGTTTAGCCTCACTTGCAACTCATCCAAAATAGTTCCATCTCAAGCCAAAGATAGACGGGCATTCAATGATCTCAAAGTTGTGATGGATTTTCTGCTCAATGCATCAGCAACTACATTTTCCTTCCCAGGATGGTAGTCAATCACACAATCATAGTCCTTCAGGAACTTAATCCATCGCCTTTGTCTAAGGTTAAGCTCTTTCTGGGTTGGCAAATATTTCAGACTTTTGTGGTCTGTGTAAATATAACACTTTTCCCCAAACAAGTAGTGCCTCTATATCTTCAGTGCGAAGATAATTGTTGCAAGTTCTAGATTATGAGTAGAGTAGTTCTATTCATGTGGCCTTAGTTGCCTGGAAGCATAGGCGACCACCTTCCCCTCTTGCATCAATACACACCCTAACCCATTATGTGAGGCATCACTGTGGACCACAAAGTCCTTTCCCAACACTGGCTGTGTTAACACTAGTGCCCCTATCAACATAGCCTTCAATTTCTCAAAACTGGCCTGACACTTATCATTCCAGTTAAATCTAACATTCTTGTGTAACAACTTGGTTATTGGAGCAGCTATTAAAGAAAATCCCTTCACAAATCTTTTATAATACCCAACTAGCCCCAAAAAACTTCTGACCTCAGTTGTATTTCTGAAGGAACGGAAGCGTGAAAAACACAAGTTTATACCATTGAATTCAAAAATTTTCACCTAGGGTCACACGCATCATGCTAGATTTATTTTTATCTATTTGATTTCAATGATAAACAACATATTAAAACTCTTTTAATATGTTTTTGGATATGTATTTGCCATTTAAGATTTTAAAATTAATCAGATTAATTTTAGAACCCTAGATAAAATCAAGAACAAACACACTAACCTCTTGATACACTGCAGTGTATTTGCGCTTTTGAGATTCGTCTTCAGGATACCAAATGTTGTCCCTCTAGTTTGTCCACACCAAGAATGTCACACCCTACCCCTCTGTAAGGCATAACATGATCCCGTAGTATACCTAATGAATTACCAACTCCGTCTACTGATAATCCATTAAATACACTACAAGGGATTTTAAAAACTTTTCTTACTTCTTTTACAGTGGTGAGCACTATTTACAGGTGTTAAAAACCTTTTTGAACTGAAGTGATAGAACTAACACATTTGAATTATTTGGAGTTTCTGTAAAAATTTTGGCAGAGTGCCATCTGTATTTTGGATAAAACAGTTCTTCAGAAAACCGGTAAAAAGCACTTCAATAGATTTCCAAATCTCAACTCCAACATATTTCTCAACACAACACATTTCTCAACTCAAATCCACAGTGATTTTTCAAAGACTGAGATAAAAGAAATCTAATACAATTTTTACAAGCCAAAATAACTCATAATTATTTTACAACTTCAATGTACAATTTTTATTTACAACTGCTCAAAACCAACAACAATATGTACATACAGTGAACATACATTACATTACAAAATACAAAATATTGGTATACTCATTATACCCGGTAGTCTCTCACTGGAGATACTAGCAGCCTAGTCTGCTGCCCTGTCTGTTTGTCTACCTGCGACAGCAATAAAAAGCTATCGCTGAGACAATGTCTTAGTGGTGCACAACATTAACCAAATACAACTTTAAATCATAATTCATAAATCATTCAAATAGTGGATACTTAAAACCATAGTTAAATTCAAGACAATGAATGTCATAAAGAATTTAACACAATATCACAATAAATCTCAGTAATCAAAACATAGTTAAATTCAGAAGACAGTGAATGTCAATAAGAATTTAAACTCCACTTCACAAATTATCAAATCGCATAACAACACAATTTAGTCAAATAATTTAAGAACACAGTGTTGCTAATTCATACACAACTTAGGCCATGACACAATTTTCCGATCAATGCTAGCATTTAAGGGTACTTACCAAAGCACCTGCAGGCGTTACGTATCGCCGTCCCTGCAAGCCCTTGGGTGGTACCTATCAGAGCACTTGCAGGCGTTACGTATCGCCATCCCTGCAAGCTCCTGAGTTCACTCGTGAGAGTTCCCAAGAATCGTAGGCATTACGTATCGCCGTCCCTACTTTGCTCTGATAACACTAAACACCTTTTATCTCAAAATTTCCAAAGTCATAATTTCATTCACAAGATGGCAACATAATTCATAATTAACTTCAACTTTCACAAATCACACTAAATCAATTTTTTCACAGTTTCAAACCATTTACAATACTTTTCAAGCAATAAGTATCCATCAATATCATTCAAATAATTTCTCACAATTTCAAACCATTTACAGTGCTGTTCAAGCGATAAATATTCATTCAAACACATTTCCACAATTTAAAACAATAATATACAAATAGTCATAATTCATTTCAATTGAAAAATTCAAAAGAAATAGTTGTTGTGCACAAACACAATTTAAAACAATAACATACAATTAATCATATGAAATATTATTCAGAGCAAAATCAGTTGAAAACTAGTTGTGCACAAACCTCTGATGACTGTCTCCTGGTCTGGACTCAGTGTTTCCTTCCCTTTTCCTGAGTCTTTACTAACTGAGAAACACAATTTGAAGTGTTTCAGTACTAAATTAAATTGTCTCTATCGATAATGCTTGATAAGTAATTCACTGAATTCAATTATTCACTGAATACCTTTATTTGCTTAATCACCTAATATATCGACCCTCGATGTGTTCTAGGTAAATTAGGTTTTGACGTTATTAATATATCATTTTCGATAGTATTTTAGGGTTGGTATGTGTTACCAAACTCATTTCCTTGTTTAGTGCATTTTAATGCAACTTGCTGGATTCCGGAATACTAGTTTGACCTAGCCGGACGACCTAGTTCCCTCGGTTTTCGGGTTTCGGACAAAACTACAAACTTGTAGATCTATGTCTTACGGAATGCGGGGCAAAATTTTAGGTCATTCTGAGTTAAGTAGACCAAGTTATGGTCATTATACTATTGCTGGTCAAATGGCATCAAATTAAGTAAATTTTAGGTCAATTTGGTCAACTTTGGTTCGGCTAGTTTTTAGACCCGAACTTGTGAAAGCTGTTTGACTTGCTTATGGTCATTTCTGGGCTTTGCTGTCTTCATAAGACTTGTAGGTATGGGTCTTAACTATTCATGGTTAAAATTTCAGGTCAATTGGACCTGTTTTGAGTGAGTTATGGCCTAAACACTAACTGCTGCCCAAATGGTCAGTTTTCAGGCCTCACTTGCACTTAATCCGAATTGGTCATTTTTCATGTCACCTTGCAAGCAGAATTTTTGTATGCTTTCTCAATGAAAGTTGGCACATTTTGTGCCTAGTTTCACCTCCAATTGGTCTCATACCAATTGAGATTACACATTTAAAGTTATAGGCTAAAATGCATACTGCCCTTAATTACCTTGCTTAAACATACATCAATGACACATTTACCTTACTATATGTTCACTTCCCTTACCAATTCTGTTTTGGTACATTACCAAAACCATATACCACTTTACTTTAAAGTCACTTTGGGCAGATTACAATTATCCTCAATACACCAATTAAAACTCAATTTTACAAAGTCTAAGTACAATCACATATACACCTAAACATTACTCATTCTTACATACACTTTATACAACCAATCTATATACATATCCATCAATCCTCAATGTCAATATTCTGCCAATACCTTCATGAACTCATACATTTATCAAAGTGTCCCAAGGCTGCCAAAATATTCTACAATACCAAAGTGTCCCACAATTCGTCAATCTCCAATTCAAGTGCACAATCACCACATTTTCATGGAAATAACTTACTAGGATATTAAATCCCTCTACTCAACATGAATTTACATCAAATATATGTAATAATAAATCATTAAATACATAACTCCATGGCTGTCCAAAATGGACATATCAATAACTCCTCAAACTTGAAAATTTTCTTCACAAATCCAACACCCATAACATGTACACAAAGTTTAACAAAACAATATTAAAAAATGTAAACTTACCTATAGTTGGAACTTGCTAAACCTTGATTAAACTTCTTGATTTTGGTATCAAGCTCTTCCTTATGATGTGTAGACAATCTTTAATGAAGAAACCTAAATGATTGGAAGTAAAATGAGGAGGTTAGGTGAGCTTGAAAGAAAACGGCAATGGAGGTTTCATTTCCTTCAATTCGGCAAGGTTAAGGGAAATGGAGAAGATGAACATTTCAGCTTGTATAATGGAATTACAGCTGCCCCATTATGTTTTTATTTTATTCATTAGTGGCCCACTCACACCAATTAATCATATTATAAGTTTAATTTCCCTTTATCCCACATTAAACCCTTAATTCTTGTTATTTACTTTAGGTACCACTAAATTAATTTTTCATTTTATTTTCTAAGTGTAATATTATTTATTTTTAATGGACTTTTAGGTCAAAAGACGATTCGGGATGTCAAATGACCATAATGCCTCTGTTCGGGTTGCATTCCCGATTTTTCGGTAACACCGGTTTTTGTCTGTTTTTCGATTTCTCACTTTTCCTTGTACTAATAATTTAATTTTTTTTTTTTGATATTTCTAATGATATTCCTACTTCAATTGATTTCTCTTTAAGTCCTAAAATATTTTCCAGGGTTCTCCGCGGTCCAGGGCCAGTCAACGGTCCACGCCGTGACTTCCCGGTGCAGTCACCCATCGCTAGGGTTCTCGGCTCGCTTAACTTGGTTACCTTTCTTTGCTATTATTTTTCCTTTGTTTTTCTTGTATTTTCTTTTCTTGTATTTCATTATTTTATGTCTCCTCCCTCATGTCAAAGTGTAGTTCTAGGCATCCTAGCTGTCCGGACAACACTGGTCACCGGAACAGTAGAACGCACTACCGAACTTAGGGGTGTTACAAAGAACACCTATGGCAGCCCTTGAACAGCTTCTAAAGCTTTTTCTATTGATTAGAAATTCAAGTTCTGCCTTTTAAGAGATTAGAGATGTAAACAGGACACTAGAAACAATTTCTAGTGTTCTTAATTCAAGAGATTGATGGCCAATCTCTTTGAATTGATGAGAGATGAAGAAGAATAGATGGAGAGCCTCAAAATAGCGTGACAAAGGAGGAGTGGCTACTGGTTGTACTTTTCTTTTTCATAACAACACTTATATAGCTAGGTTAACACATTAAACCCTTGCCACATGTCACCCTTTGATTAGCTCTAGGTTTAAGTGACCCAATCACATTGTGCCAAGTGTCAAACCTATATTTAATCTTGATTTTAATCATCTTACATGATTAAAAAAAACATTTGGCAAGCTTATGTGTAATCCCATATGTCACCATCTCATGGTGCCACGTGTTATACTGTGAAATGACCAAAATGCCCCTGTGTCTTAATTTTGAGTTCTCAACACAAAATAATTAATTTTCTTCTTCTAATTAATTTATATCAAATATAAATAAATTAATTAATCTCTATTAATTAATTTCTCATTAATTAAATTCATATTTAAACACTTTAAATAGAAATTTAACTTATACTATACATCCAATAATCTAGATTTGGTTTCAAGTCATGCTAGGGACTTTACAATCTAATTGCAAACCAAACATATTTAATTAATCAATTAAACTCTTTAATTAATTAATTAAATCATATTTAAATAGGTGATAACTTGTGTATGTGTGTAACTTACTAGGCTCATCACTAATTGGCAATGAGACATGATATCAACTCTTAATATCATCAGAACTCTTTCTTACCATAAATGATTTCTCTAAATCATTTTATGCAATTCGTAGACCATGGTTAACACCTAGCACAGCATGCCATGGACACCCAATTAGTAATAAGGTTTACCTTAAATGAACTTATAATCATATGTTACCATGCACTAGAATCTCTCTGTTACAAAATCCCAACTCAAGCTAGAGTCATGGTTTATGTCAAATCCCATTTGCTATGAATATGATGTTCTCTTTTAATTCCAGTTCTTGATTAAAAAGATTTTCTTATCAGAAACTCTTTTCTGATTAAATCTATCTGTCCTGGCCAGGAACTTGAAACATCAAGAACAATTAAATGAACATAGGATTTTATCTCTATTTACTTAAAGGAACATATTCCATCTTGATCAACACCTACCTCTATATATAACTAGTAGGAGCTAACACATGCCCATATACCCATACACAGTACAAGCATGAAAGCAGTATCAAACTCAACCTACCTATATACAAGATAACTATGCTATCTCAGGTCTAAAGATTATATGCACTGATATGATTTATGACAAAACATTGGCAAAAGTAAACTCCATGTGCTTGTCATAAGTGTCACTGGTTCGGCCTACTTATCATTTATAAGTGCCTATCATGTTTGCTATATGGCATGAGACTCACCATTCTATCTTATTCATATCTCATATAAATAACTTGGGAACAAACATGAATATAATCTTTCTGGATAAGTCATGTCCTTATTATGAAGTATCCTCGATTGTGAACCTATTTATGATACTTTGTGCTAGAAATATTGTCACTCATATTCTTAACAACTTAAGAATAATATTTCTAACAAAATATCAATGGACCTTTTCTATTACACATAAATATATTATGTAAATGGAAAAGTAGAAATGCATTTTATTAATAAAATATGTATAAGATACATACTAAATGGTATGCTCTAGGGCATACTACTAACAATCTCCCACTAGTACTAGAGCCATTCATTACAATATCTTAGACCTATCTTCTCAAGATGTCGGTCTAGCTGAGTCTGTGACATAGACTTAGTGAATGGATCAGCTGGATTTTCAGCTGATGCTATTTTCTGCATGGCTACATCACCTCGTCCAACTATTTCTCTGATAATGTGGTAGCGCCTTTCTATGTGTTTGGATTTCTGGTGAGACCTTGGTTCCTTAGCTTGTATGACTGCTCCATTGTTGTCACAAAGGTAGTGGAACCACGACTCAAAGGAAGGAACTATTGTAAGTTCTCATGAACTTCTTTATCCAAATGACTTCCTTTGCAAAGATCTCGATGCAAAGAATATACTCAGCCTTGGTAGTGGAATCTACAGTCGTGCTCTGTTTGGAACTCTTCCAACTGACTGCACCTCCATTACAAATGAACACATATCCAGAGGTAGACTTTCTATCATCGATATCTAATTGGAAATTAGAATCAGTATAACCATCCAATTGCAAGTCTCCACCTCCATGTATCAAGAATAAATCCTTAGTTCTTCTCAAGTACTTAAGGATATTCTTGATAGCTATCCAGTGTTCCAAACCTGGATTGGATTGATACCTGCTAGTCAAACTAACAACATATACGATATCCGGCCTAGTACACAATATGGCATACATTAAACTTCCAATAGCCGAAGCATATGGAATCCTGGCCATCTTATCTCTTTCTTCAGGTGTCTTTGGAGACATCTCTTTAGAAAGATGGATACCATGTCTCACTGGCAATAATCCTCTCTTGGAATCAAGCATGTTAAATCTCTTTAACACCTTTTCCAAGTATAGACTTTGGGATAAACCAATTATTCTTTTCGCTCTATCTCTATAGATGCGAATCCCAAGAATATAGGTTGCCTCCCCTAAGTTTTTCATGGAGAATGTCACACCCTACCCCTCTGTAAGGCATAAAATGATCCCGTAGTATACCTAATGAATTACCAACTTCGTCTACTGATAACCCATTAAATACACTATAAGGGATTTTAAAACTTTTCTTACTTCTTTTTACAGTGGTGAGCACTATTTACAGGTGTTAAAAAATTTTTAATTGAAGTGAAATAGCTAACACATTTAAATTATTAGTAATTTCTATAAAAATTTTGGCGGAGTGCCATTTATATTTTGAATAAAACAGTTCTTCAAAAACCTGTAAAAAGCACTTCAAATATATTTCTCAATCTCAACTCCAATATTTGATCAACTCAAACCCACAGTAATTTTTCAGTATTTTCAAAGCTGAGATAAAAGAAATATAGTACAAATTTTACAAGCCAAAATAACTCACAATTTATTTTACAACTTCCAGGTACAATTTTAATTTACAACTGCTCAAAACCAAGAACATTATATACATATAGTGAACATACATTACAATATAAAATGCAAACTATAGTATACTCAATATACTCGATAATCTCTCAGTGTAGTACTAGCAGCCTAGTCTGCTGCCCGCTGTCTACCTACGACAGCAATGAAAAGCTATCGCTGAGTAAAATTTATTCAGTGGTGCACAATAACAATTTGAAATGCAATACATAAATCTTTTATTGACAATTCACAAATCAAATAGTTCACAATTCCATTTCACAATTTACAAAGTTCATATAACACAAATTTGATCAAATAACTGAATAATACAGTATTGCCAATCAATAATACCATTTGATCAAATAACTGAATAATACAGTTTTGCCAATCAATAACATAATTTGATCAAATAACTAAATAATACAGTTTTGCCAATCATTAATACCATTTGATCAAATAACTGAATAATACCGTTTTGCAAATCAATAACACAATTTAAATGCTGCGCAATTACATTTCACAAATTATCAAAGCTCATTATAGAAAAATTTTGGGTCAAATAATTTAATAAACACAGTGTTGCCAATTCATACACAACTTAAGCCACGACACAAAATTTTCAATCAATGCCGTGTTGTAAACCACGACAAAGCAATCTATAACCCCACTAATCGAAATCATTGAGGGAGGTGGCTAGCTAGCTAATGAGTACTCATCCGATCTATAACCTCAACTGGTAAACTAGAGAGGGAGGAAAATAATCACACTCACTCTAGACTAATAAGTCAAAGAGGGGGGAATATAATCACACTCACCCCATAAATGGAGGAGAAACATAGTAATAGTGTCATGCCAAGTGTGAATCAAAATAATTCCAAATCACAATATTTAAATATTTCATACAAACCACAAATCATATTTATCTCAAAATTCCCATTTGCAAAGTAGGCAACACAATAATTTCCAAATAAGATTCTCAAAGCCAAAACAATAAAAAACTATTCATAACTTATTTCTCCAAATAAATTTACTAGTAAAAGCAGTGAATATAAAAATTATTGTGCACAAACACAATTTAAAACAATAACATAAAAATAATCATAATTTATTTCAATTGAAAAATTCAAAGAAATACTTATTGTGCACAACCTCTGATAACTGTCTCTTGGCTCTGACTCAGTGTTTCCTTCCCTTTTCCTGAGTCTTTGCTAACTGAGAAACACAATTTGAAGTGTTTTAGTACTCATTTAAACTGTCTCTAATGATAATGCTTTATAATTAATTCACTGAATTCTATTATTAGCTTAGTCAACCTAATATGTTGACCCTCGATCCATTCTAGGTAAATTAGGTTTTAATGTTACTAATATGTCACATATGTAGCCTTTTAGGGTTGGTACATGTTACCCAATTCATTTCCATGTACATTGCGTTTTCTTGCAATTTGCTGGATTCCGGGATACTAGTTTGACCTAGCCGGATGACCTAGTTCCCTCAGTTTTCGAGTTTCGGTCAAAACTACAAATGTGTAGATCTATGTCTTATTGCACTCGGGGCAAAATTTCAGGTCATTCTGAGTTATGTAGACCAAGTTATGGTCATTTTACTATTGCTGGTCAAAGTGCATCAAAATTGGTCACTTTAGGTCATTTTAGATCAGTTTAGGTTCGGCCAGTTTTTGGATCCGAAATTGTACAAGCTGTTTGACTTGCTTATGGTCATTTCTGGGCTTTGGTGTCTTCATAAGACTTGTAGATATATGTCTCAGCTATTCATGGTAAAAATTTCAGGTCAATTGGACCTGTTTTGAGTGAGTTATGGCCTAAAGACTAACTGCTGCCCAAATTGTCAATTTTCAGGCCTTAAGTGAACTAATCCGAATATGGTCATTTTTCAAGTTACCTTACAAGTAGAATTTTGGTAAGATTCCTTCATGAAAGTTGGCACATTTTGTGCCTAGTTTCACCTTCAATTGGTTTCATACCAATTGGAGCCACACACTTAAAGTTCTAGGCCAAAATGCACACTGCCCTATTGCACATTGTCCATCACTCATAAAGGATACATTTAACACCTACCAAATTACACATTCATGTCATTTCTGTTTTGTACCATAACCTAAACACATTTCACAACACATTTTTGGTCACTTTGGTAGCTTATAACCACACTCAATATGCACCTTATAGTACAGAATTTTTCAAGTTCAAATTACAAACAATTCAATCACCTAACCTAGCTCATTTACATGTCCAACCTCACACCATCATACATATACACAAGCTGCCATAGCAAGTACCACAATTCAATATTAATATTCCATAAACCAAACCATGAAATAACATTTTTATGGTTCACCATTCAAGCTGCCCATTCATACATCACTCTCCATTAATTTCCAAGCTTCCAAATTCAAGTACACATTCACATATACTTAGTATACATCACCCAAATTAATTCCTACACACATAAACACTTAATCAACCCTTTAATCTACCATTTACAAGCAAGAATAAACTGCCCTTAAGGAGTTTCCATGGCTGCTAAAAATAAACATCTCCCTTAGAACATCAAACTCCAAAATTCTTTCCACAATTCAAGTACCCATAACATCCTCACAAGCTTTAATGAAGCAAAAATGGAAACAAGCACTTACCTATCTTTGAAGCTTATTAAATCTTCATCAAAAATCTCCCTTTTTTCTCTCAAATGGCTGCCCAAGTTGTATAGACTAACTTTGATGAAGACTCTTGCAAGAAATTGTTGCTTGATCATAGGAGCATGGAGCATGCAAATGGGGCGGCCATGGATGAACTTTAGGAGAGATTTTGATTCAGCCAAATGAAGTTTAATTGAAGAAGAGGATGAATGCAGAGAGTTAGTGGAAGGAATCTGGTTTTTAATACTTAATATAATGCTTAGTGGTCCACTAACACAATTAAAACATTAAGTTAATGTTAAACTTTTAATTATTCAACATTATACCCCATTATTTTTCTTATTTATACAACACATAAAATTTCATTTTTTCATGGCATTTTCAAACTTTAATATCATTTATTTTTAATGGACATTTAGGTCAAAAGACAACTTGGGGTGTCAAATGACCACAATGCCCCTGTTCGGGTTGCATTCCTGATTTTTCGGTAATACCGATTTTTGTCGTTTTCTCGATTTCTCACTTTTCTTTGTACTAATTAATTAAATTTTCTTTGATATTTCTAATGGTATTTATACTTCAATAAGTCTTTAATTATGTCTTAAAAAATATTTTCCAGGGTTTCCCGCAGTCTAGGGCTAGTCAACGGTCCACGCCGCAACTTCCCAGTGCGGTCATCCATCGCTAGGGTTATTGGCTCGTTTAACTTGGTTACATTTCATTGTTATTATTTTTCCTTTGTTTTTCTTGTATTTTCTTTTCTTGTATTTCATTTTCTTATGTCTCCTCACTCATATCTAAGTGTAGTTTTAGGCATCCTAGCTGTGCGGACAATACTGGTCACAGGAACAGTAGAACGCACTACCGAACATAGGGGTGTTACAGAGAATGTAATTGACAACCATACCTTTACAGTTGTCAACATACCTGTGTCATTATCCATCAACAGTATGTCATCCACATATAAGACAAGAAAAGTGATAGCACTGTCACTAACCTTCTTATATACACATGGCTCATCCTCATTTTTTATAAAACCAAAGGATTTAATGGCTTCAACAAAACGGATGTTCCAACTCCTCGAAGCTTGCTTCAACCCATAAATGGATTTCTTTAGCTTGCATACCTTGGAACCATCTTGGGATTCAAAACCCCTATGTTATTCCATGAAAATGTTTTCTTCAATGTATCCATTGAGAAAAGCTGTTTTGACATCCATCTGCCAAATCTCATAATCATATTATGCAGCTATTGCTAATAGAATCCTAATTGATTTAAGCATGGTAACCGACGAGAAAGTCTCCTCATAGTTGATTCCTTGCCTTTGGCGAAACCCTTTCGCTACTAGCCTTGCCTTATAGGTCTCTACCTTTCCATCAGAACCAATTTTCTTCTTGAAAACCCATTTGTTCCCTATAGGTACAATACCTTCAGGTGGGTCAACAAGATCTCAAACTTGATTCTTATACATGGAATCAATTTCAAATTTCATAGCATCAATCCATTTTGAAGAATCTTTATCTGATATACCTTCTTCATAGGTAAGTGGATCATCTCCATGATCTACTTCTTCATGAGTAGACAACTCTTGTTCTTCTTCATGAAGGAAACCATATCTCACTGGTGAATGAGATACCCTGGTTGTTCTACGAGGAACAGCTGTAAATGTTTCATCAATGGGTATAGGTTGACTAGATGCATCTATATCCATCTGATCTGTTGATTAGTCAGAATTCTCTAATTCCAACTCTATTTGCCTTCCTTTGCCTCCTTCTTGGAAAAACTATTGTTCAAGAAATGTGGCATCTCTACTCACCACAACCTTTTGTGATGTAAGCAAATAAAAATAATATCCAAAACTATCTTTTGGATATCCAACAAATCAACCCTTTTCTGATCTGGTTTCCAATTTATCAGTGTTCAGCTTTTTGATATAAGCTGGACAACCCCATATCTTAACATGCTTAAAACTTGGTTTTCTTCCATGCCATATCTCATAAGGTGTGGAAAAAACTAATTTTGATGGAATTCTATTCAGAATATACAAAGCTGATTCTAATGCAAATCCCTAAAAGGAGATTGGCATATCAGTATAGCTCATCATACTACGTACCATATCCAATAGGGTACGATTTCTCCTTTCAAATACACCATTCAACTGTGGTGTTCCTAGAGGACTCAGTTGGAAACAATGCCATGCTCTCTCAAGTATTCATCAAATTCAGTACTCAAATATTCTCCTCTACGATCTGATTGAAGAGCTTTAATACTCTTTCCTGTTTGATTTTATACTTTAGATTTAAATTCTTTGAACTTTTCAAAGGATTCATGTTTGTATTTCATCAAATACAAATACCCAAACCTTGATTTATCATCAGTAAAGGTAATAAAGTAATGAAAATCGCCTCTAACCATTTCCTTAAATGGATCACATACATCACTATGTATTAGCTCCAAAATATTTTTAGCCCTTAGCCCTTGTCCAACAAAGGGTGATCTAGTCATTTTGCCCTGAAGGCAAGATTCACAAGTTGGAGTAGGCTCACAGCCCAATGAGGATAAAATCCCCATTTTCTCCAATTTTGCAATCCTATCTTCTGTAACATGACCTAATCTTAAGTGCCAAATATATTTTGAACTTTGAGTTGATTTTCATCATGGCATTTCATTCTTTTAGATTGCTATACTCTGGACAGTGGAAACACTTTCCTGCTGGTAGTGAAAACACTTTCTTGCTGGCAGTGGAAACACTTTCCTGCTGGTAGTGGAAACACTTTCCTTTACCTTTGTCAACTTTGATCTTTGTTTTTCTATTTGGCTATCTTCTTGGAAGGACCAGGAATCTAAGGTTTCTTTTTCTTATTGCCCTTCTTCTTGTTGGACTTTCTAGTAGAAGAATATGCAATCAAAGCTACCTCTTTTCCTTTATTGCCAGGCATATTCTTTTGGGCAATAACCAGCATGTTAAGTAAACCAGCTAAGGTGCATTCCTGTTTAGTCATATGGAAATTTGTCACAAAATTCCCAAAAGACTCAGGAAGGGATTGAAGGATCAAATCCATCTGTAGTTGGAAATCCATGTTGAAGTCAAGATGTTCTAACTGCTCAATCAGCCGAATCATCTTATGGACATGATCCCCAACATTTTGTCCCTCAGACATCTTCATGTGGAAAAGCTGCCTAGATATCTCATACCTAACATTCCTACTATGCTCACCATACAACTCTTGTAGGTGAAGGAGGATCTCACTCACATTCTGCATGTTCTCATGCTGCTTCTGCAACTCATTACCCATGAAAGCAAGCATGTAACACTTAGCTCTCATATCATGCTCCTTCCACTTGTCCAAAGTTTCATGTTCCTCTTGAGTGGCCTCTGGAGGTAAGGGACCAGGAACATTTGAATCTAGAACATATCCTATATGTTCAAGGTTAAGGACAAGTTTCAAATTTCTTAGCCAATCAGAGAGATTAAGTCCTGTCAACCTATTGCGATCAAGTATGCTTGCAAGGATATTGGATGGTGGTGGTTGTTCTATGCTCATTATTATCAGAAAATTAATTGCAAAAAATAACCAGATTAATTAGTAAATGTATCAAGTAATTAACCAAAATGATTATGGTCTTTTAATCAAATTGGTCCTCCCACTAACTTAGCGAATCCTACACTTCCAAAGTAGAAAACGGAAATCCTAGTTGGATGGATTTCTAGTGGGTGATTGAATTCTTATAATTCTATTGATCATCCTCAGGTACATCCATTATTGGAATTACAATAAACTATAAGTGAGAAACTCATTGCCCATCACATCTCATGTGAGGTTCAATCCTTTACCTAGCCCCTAATGCTCAAAATCTCAGGTACATCCATTATTGACTTATCTTGCAATAGTTAAGTTGATCCCATTGACCCAGTAATTATGCAAATAATTTTAATGTCCTCAGGTACATCCAATATTGGCCACCAAACCATTTAAATATTTACAACATCTCATGCTTAACAATTATTATTAAGAAAATCTCTTAAATTAATTGCATCTTATGTAACTATTTAAAATTTCTTAAAATAATTGCCCCAATGGAGGGCCTATGTTATAATTACTTTAATTATAACATTTCCAACTTAATCATTTGTTTGGAAGATTTTATGGTCATCCTAATTACTATTTAGGTCTCACTTTGCGCATTATCCATTTAGCATGCATATATCATATAATTGCATACATTCTCATACATCTCATGCATTCATGGATAAGCAGTAAATATGGTATGATCATGGACTTTCTAAGGGATTCAATTCTGAGCCACCAAGAATTGAATCAGGGCATTCCTAGGTGCATTTCATTCATTCATTTTACAAGAGTTGCTGAAGGAGTACATAATCAACACTTGATCTTGAATTCCTCCCACTGGTCCCACTAATGCTCTTGACCTCCTTAAACTTCTTGCAATCCAATATTACATAGTAATCCTTGGCATACCAAGGCGAATTTACAAGAACTTAAATAAATGAAATTACAACCCAAAAATTATTAAAAACTTAATAATACATGCCCAAAATAAATTAAAATAAATTAATTAATTTACAATCCCAAAGAAACATAAAAGAAAAAAATCTAATCACATTGGTCTTTTATAGTCCATGATCATCCATCATGCATATCACTATTTAAAAATTAAATAAAATATACATATTTAAATTAAATTGAATATCTCTTATTTAACTTAAAAATCCAAATTTGAATATGATTCAAATAAATTTAAAAATTCAGATTTGAATCTCATTTAAACAAATTTAAAAATTCATATTTGAATCACATTCAAACAACTTTAAAAATTCAGATTTGAATCACATTCAAACTTTTTTAAAAAATCAAATTTGAATCACATTTAAACATTTTTTAAAAAATCAGATCTAAATATTATTCAATCAACTTTAAAAAAATTAGATTTAAATATGATTCAAATAACTTTAAAAATTCTGATTTGAATCACATTCAAACAACTTTTAAAATTCAGATTTGAATCACATTCAAACAATTTTTAAAATTCTGATTTGTGTCATAATTTAATTGTGTGATTAAAACTACTAATTAAACACTTTAATTAGTCAAAGAATAGGCCTTGGATCATACAACAATTGCAGAATTAAAAGCCAAACCTTGAACCACCCATGGAAGCCAAACCATGCGCACCATTGATGGTGTTTTTCAAGCATGCCGCCAAACCTCCATTGCAACCAGCAATGGATAAATCATCTCATGATCATAACACACAATTAAATCATATAATCAACAATTTAAATGGCAAATATAGTGGCTCTGATACCAATTGAAGGAACGGAAGCGTGAAAAACACAAGTTTATACCATTGAATTTAAAAATTTTCATCTAGGGTCACATGCATCATGCAAGATTTATTTTTATCTATTTGATTTCAATGATAAACAACATATTAAAACTCTTTTAATATGTTTTTGGATCTGTATTTGCCATTTAAGATTTTAAAATTAATCAGATTAATTTTAGAACCCTAGATAAAATCAAGAACAAACACACTAACCTCTTGATGCACTGCAGTGTATTTGCACCTTTGAGATTCATCTTCAGGACACCAAATGTTGTCCCTCTAGTTTGTCCACACCAAGAACACCTATGGCAGCCCTTGAACAGCTTCTAAAGCTTTTTCTATTAATTAGAAATTCAAGTTCTGCCTTTTAAGAGATTAGAGATGTAAACAGGACACTAGAAACAATTTCTAGTGTTCTTAATTCAAGAGATTGATGGCCAATCTCTTTGAATTGATGAGAGATGAAGAAGAATAGATGGAGAGCCTCAAAATGGCATGACAAAGGAGGAGTGGCTGCTGGTTGTATTTTTCTTTTTCATAACAACACTTATATAGCTAGGTTAACACATTAAACCCTTGCCACTTGTCACCCTTTGATTAGCTCTAGGTTTAAGTGACCCAATCACATTATGCCAAGTGTCAAACCTATATTTAATCTTGATTTTAATCATCTTACATGATTAAAACAAAACATTTGGCAAGCTTATGTGTAATCCCATGTGTCACCATCTCATGGTGCCACGTGTCATACTGTGAAATGACCAAAATGCCCCTGTGTCTTAATTTTGAGTTCTCAACCCAAAATAATTATTTTTCTTCTTCTAATTAATTTATATCAAATATAAATTAATTAATTAATTTCTACTAATTAATTTCTCATTAATTAAATTCATATTTAAACACTTTAAATATAAATTTAACTTATACTATACATCCAATAATCTAGAATTGGTTTCAAGTCATGCTAGGGACTTTGCAATCTAATTGCAAACCAAACCTATTTAATTAATCAATTAAACTCTTTAATTAATTAATTAAATCATATTTAAATAGATGATAACTTGTGTATGTGTGTGACTTACTAGGCTCATCACTAATTGGCAATGAGACATGATATCAACTCTTAATATCATTAGAACTCTTTCTTACCATAAATGATTTCTCTAAATCATTTTATGCAACTCATAGACCATGATTAACACCTAGCATAGCATGCCATGGACACCCAATTAGTAATAAGGTTTACCTTAAATGAACCTATAATCATATGTTACCATGCACTAGAATCTCTCTATTACAAAATCCCAACTCAAGTTGGAGTCATGGTTTATGTCAAACCCCATTTGCTATGAATATTATGTTCTCTTTTAATTCCAGTTCTTGATTAAAAAGATTTTCTCATCAGAAACTCTTTTCTGATTAAATCTATCTGTCCTGGCCAGGAACTTGAAACATCAAGAATAATTAAATGAACATAGGATTTTATCTCTATTTACTTAGAGGAATAGATTCCATCTTGATCAACACCTACCTCTATATATAACTAGTAGGAGCCAACACATGTCCATATACCCATACACAGTACAAGTATGAAAGTAGTATCAAACTCAAACTACCTATTTACAAGATAACTGTGCTATCTCAGGTCTAAAGATTATATGCACTGATATGATTTATGACAAAACATTGACAAAAGTAAACTCCATGTGCTTGTCATAAGTGTCACTGGTTCGGCCTACTTATCATTTATAAGTGCCTATCATGTTTGCTATATGGCATGAGACTCACCATTCCATCTTATTTATATCTCATATAAATAACTTGGGAACAAACATGAATATAATCTTTCTGGATAAGTCATGTCCTTATTATGAAGTATCCTTGATTGTGAACCTATTTATGATACTTTGTGCTAGAAATATTGTTACTCATATTCTTAACAACTTAAGGATAATATTTCTAACAAAATATCAATGGACCTTTTCTATTACACATAAATATATTATGTAAACGGAAAAGTAGAAATGCCTTTTATTAATAAAATATGTGCAAGATACATACTAAATGGTATGCTCTAGGGCATACTACTAATAATTTCTGTGAGGCTTCCATTCCATCGCTGCTTCTATTTTCTTGGGATCCATTCTAATCCCATCAGCTAACACTATGTGTCCAAGGAATGCAATCTCATTCAACCAGAAGTCACACTTGGATAACTGAGCATACAGCTTCTTTTCTCTCAGGGTTTGCAGAAGAATCTTCAAATGCTCATCATGTTCTTCCCTAGTCTTAGAATACACCAAAATATCATCAATAAAGACCACTACGAACCGATCTAGGTATGGATGGAAGATACAGTTCATAAGGTCCATGAATGTTACTGGAGCATTTGTTAAGCCAAAGGGCATCACCAGGAACTCATAATACCCATACCGGGTCCTGAATGCAGTCTTTAGCACATCTGCATCCTTTATCCTCAACTAAAGATACCCTAATCTGAGATTAATTTTGAAAAATACTCCTGCTCCCTTCAATTGATCCAACAGATCATCAATTCTATGCAACAGATATTTATTCTTCATAGTCACTTTATTCAACTGCTAGTAATCGATGCATAACCTCAATGTCCCATCCTTCTTCTTTACAAACAGTGCTGGGGCACCCCATGGTGACACACTGGGGCGTATGAACCCCTTATCCAGTAACTCCTGCAACTGGATTTTCAACTCCTTTAACTTAGTAGGTGCCATCCTATAAGGAGCAATAAAGATTGGTGCTATACCTGGCAGTACTTCAAGAACAACTTCGACTTCCCTTTCTGGTTGTAAACTAGGCAATTCTTCAGGGAACACATCTGGGAAGTCTCTTACTGTGGGTATGTCACATAGATCTGGCTTAGCCTACCTAGTATCCACCACATGTGCTAGGTAGGCTTCACAGCCTTTTCTCATCAATTTTTTTGCAACTGTGGCTGATATGACATTGGACAAGAAGTCTGTCATTTCCCCCATGACTGTAATCTTATTGCCTGATGACGTGACAACCAGTCCATTCCCAAAATCATGTTAAACTCATGGAAAGGCAATTTAATTAGGTCTACCAAGAATTCATACCCCTGAATCCTTAATGGGCAACCTTTGTACACCTTGTTCACCACTACACTGTGGCCCAATAGATTAGTGACCAGGATGTTTTGGTCACTCTCCCCTACTAGTATCCCCATTTCTATGAGTAGGTTGATGCAGATGTATAAATGAGTGGATCCTGGATCCAGCAATGCATGCACAGATGTGTTGTGAAGGGAGAACATACCTCTGATAACATCCGGGGCATCTTGCTCCTCCTGAGCTCTCATGGCATAAGCCTTGGCAGGTGCTCTAGCATCTGGCCTCTCGGTTGGCTCAAATGTAGGTCTCTGTGATGGACCAACTGCCTCAGATTTACCGGACTTCCTACCCCTTTGAGGTGCAGAGGCAGGTCTGTCTATTTGTGCTAGAGCAGCTGTAGTAGTTCTGCATGGACAGTTCCTTAACTGATGCTCTGTCGACCCAAACCTTAGGCAGGCACCCATCATTCTCCAATACTCCCCCTTATGCCACTTTAGGCAGTGTGGACAAGCAGAAGATGTTGGGGCTGGTCCCTTAAACATAGTCCCTGGAGAGTTGCCCACTGATGGTGTGGACTAACCTCTCCTAGGTATGAACTATGACCTGGGCCCTTGGGACTGACCCTGACCTTGAGGCTGACCTGAACTCTGAGCAGGTGGACCTTTGAACTTCTTCCTAGTTGTAGGAGATGAGCTAGCCTGACCTGGACCCCTCTTTTGCTATCTCTCTCTTCTTATCTGCTCACTTATTTTGACTTTCTCAACTTTTACTGCAGCTTCGACTAACTTAGTGAAGTTTGTGATTCCCAAGGCAGTGATCATTATCTTAATGTTGTCATTCAACCCCTCTTCAAATCTTCTACACTTTTCAGCCTTATTAGGGATTATCTCCCTTCTATAATGGTTCAATCTAACAAATTCTCTTTCATACTCAGCTACTGTCAGCTGTCTCTACCTCAGGTTAATAAATTCTCTTCTCTTGTCTTCCAAGTTCACACTTCCCACATACTTCTTTTTAAATTAAGAGAGGAAAAACTCCCAGGTCATTTGTTCTAGCTGCACTTCACTGGACACTATATCCCACCATTGATATGCATCATCTTGCAGTAGAGATACAACAGCTTCTAGGTTTTGCTCAGGGGTGTAGTGGAGTTATTTTAAAACTCTTCCTATTCTGTCCAACTAGTTCTAGGCTGCAACAAAATCATCTTCTCTCTTGCCAAAAAAATCCACTGCTCCAAATTTTCTCAGTTTTTCCAGATGGAATTTCTACTGTGGAGGTGGTGGTGGTGGTGGCATTACCCCTGCCATTTATCTGAAAAATTTGGTCATTTTCTAAAACATAGCCTGCGGATGCTGTGCAGGCTCTGCTGGTGCTGGTAAAGCAGGTTCTCCCTTGCCCTTAGTCTCAGCTGCTACAGCTGGAGTGTGACTCTCCACTTCCTCCTCAACTGCCCTCTAAAACATGGGGTCCATATCCTAATCAAAATAAGAAAACCAAACAGATCTGTATTAGTGTCACCTCGACTCTTACAAATGCAATGCATGGTATAGACTCGATCTAGACCCAGAAATGCCTAAACCATACTCTAATACCACTAAATATGACACCCTTTACCCATCTACAATGTAGCCGAGTAAGATATGCCACATAGTGTACCGGAATACCATATTTTATCTCAATTATTTTTATCCTTCCTTAATTTATTTCATTATGGTTATGAAGTGCAATTTGTGAAATTTGACTCATTTAAGTCATTTATTGAAATTATAAATTCATTTGAGGTTTCGAAAATTTTATAGAAAATCTGACAGAGTACCAGCTAAAAATGGATAAAACAGTTCTTCGGAACCTGTGAAAAACACTTTCAATACATTTTCAATCATTCTCAAACTCCATTATATCAATATAATCTCAATATTTCTCAAAAATTCTTCGATTTTTCATTCATTCATTTCACATGATAATCATGTGCAAATCATAAATAAATACTCAATTTTCATTTATAAACACAAGTTACAAATATTTGCATTAATACAAAAATATATTACATGAGTTTCAATTATACATGAGAAAATAAAAGTTTAATTACAAAATACAAATAGTATAAAATACCAAAATGGGACCTAGTGTCCTACCAATACACTGAAGTCTGTGAGGTGACACGGACACTATGCAGAACTGTGAACGGCCTCACCCAGTCTGTGGTCTACTGGGCTCTCTATCAATCTCTCCAGAACCTACGCATGGCAAAAAGCAACACGCTAAGCAATAATACTTAGTGGTGCTAATAATAAAATAAAAAGAACTAAAAGAAAATAAATATGCAGTGTATATATTGATGTCTCATGTAGATAATTTTTTTTATAATTATTTATAGTCTATTTATTTAGCACTTGTTATATCAATGATTTTATTAAATTTATCAACTTCCATTTTTGGTTGCCCAAATAACCTATACTGGATGACTAGACTAGATAAACGGGTAAACTGGCACTGGGTACCAAGTACCTCGGGCTGTCATGCCATCGGTCACGTATGTATCTCCCGGTGTGCAACAGAATAGCTGAGAAGCTATAATAAATATTAGGCATAAGGCCAAGTATCATCATAATATCAGAATGGCTAAAAGCCATAAAATCATAGAATGGCATAATACCATGTGCAGTACTGCTAACTGAACCCTATTGGCATGCCAACCTATCCAAACTATTCTTACTAGGCGTACTAGGGCACATTACAAAGTTATTAATTGAATTTTCATGTTTTACATGTAAGGTTATTATTCATGTCACACCTTACCCCTCTGTAAGGTATAACATGATCCCGTAGAATACCTAATGAACTACCGAACTTCACCTACTAATAACTCATTGAGTACCCTACAAGGGATTTTAAAAACCCCTTTTTTTTACTTTTTGGAAGTGGTGAGCATTTTCTTACATTTAATATAAGTTTAAAAGCTAGCTAAAATTTTTGTCCATTTTTATTTTTACACAAATTTTAGAAAAATTTCGACAGAGTGCCGTATGTATTTTAAGAAAACAGTTCTTCACCAACCTATAAAAACACTTCCAATAATTTATTTCATCAACTGAACAGCTACCACAGCAAACTTCAACATCATTTCTCAAACTCCAAAATTCAAATCAATAATTCACAACTCAATATTTCCATTCATTTTTCATTAAAGTAAAAACAAATTACATTTATCAATCACTTTACATTAGCAAATCCAAAATGATATTATTACAACTTTGTACAACTGCTCATGATCATTTTTTACATATACATACAGTTACATACACAAATATAAACATTACATTCAGGGTATAAATTTATACCTGACAAAACTTTAGGAAAGTGGCTCCAAGAATCCTCAGCAGCTCACTCTGCTGCTCTTCTAGTCTCTATATCTGCGACAGCAATAACAACCATCGCTGAGTACTATGACTCAGTGGTGCACAATATACTAAAATAACATTTATGCATAATTCAAATCACATTTATTCAAATGCGGTACTGAAAATGAAAGACAGATACAAAACATGATTTATAAACTTTTAGTCCAAACAATTTCATTTTAGAAGTCTCAAAATGAATTTCATAAAAACACACAGTTATATCATGCCATTCGAAACATATTCATCTCAATAGCCGGAGGCTTATGAGAAATCACAAGGCTAGCTAGCTCAAATATATGGATATCCATTCAAATTTCTTCTTCTACTGGCACACACCTCAACACTTTACCCAGAGAAGGAATCAATTTTCAAAACTAATTTCCCCCACTAGTCATGTTAGTGAGGCATTCAAATATATGGTCATGACACTGTGGTTTCAAAATTGTCTTAGCAATTTACTAAACATTTATTGCCATTTCAAACACATATAAGTAAACTTTCAACAATTTAAGTCAAAAGCATAATAACCATTTCAATACAATTGAGTCACAATTTAATATCTCAATTCATTCAAAACAATTTGCAGAAGAAAATTTATAGAAATTTTATGTTGTGCACAAACCTTATACGAGCCACCTCTTGGCCTTGACTCGATGCTTTGGGTTCTTTCTCAGTATTCTTTTCCACTAAAACACATAATTTTACAGTGTTTTAGTACCATAAATTATTATAAGTCCAAAAATAATTTCAAATCTAACTTTAATATGCTTAATTTGACGTTCTTTGAAATTTCTATTTTGGGGTTACTATTCACGATACCATTCAATTTAATTTGTTGACTTTCTAATACTTATTAGGTATGAGAATTCTAATTTTACCCACATACCACATTTTGGTAACCTAATTTGTTGGTTTTGGTTGTTTTCTCAAACTTCAAGTCCCTTAGGCACAAATTTTAAATTTTTAGTTTTGGTGTTTAGTATTGCACTGTTCCATTGATCATATTGCTGTGATAATTTGGCTAAGTTTTCTTCATAGAAGTTGTTCCTTATTATCTTAACTTTATTTTCCTTTTTGAATCACTCCATTTGGAGTTTTGTACCCTAAGTTATAGCCATTTGAACATGGCTGGCCAGATTTGGGGTTACCCTAAATTCTGGGCAAATTCAGGATTTTAGAAATTTTTGTGGTTGACTATAGGTGGATTTTCAAATAGGTTATGATCAAAATTTGAGTTTATTTTCTTCATAAAAGTTGTAGGGCTATGTTCTACTGGTAAAAATTTAGATCATTTAGACCTTCCTAGACCAAGTTATGGTCATTTACGTAACTACTGTTCATTTGATCATTTTTGTATAGGTCAATTTGCCAATTCCGGATTTAGCCTAATTGTTCACTAAGTTATGGTCACTTTCTGGGCATGATTCCAAAATGAAAAATGTGCCATTTTGTGTCTAGTTTCATTCCCAATTAGTCTCACACAAATTGGGTTGGTAAATTTTCAGTTTTGGTCCCTGAAAAGGACCTAGGTCAAGCTACCTGTAGATTGACTCTCACCAATCCGAATTGGAACTTGGTTCCAATAATTCATACACTTAATTCACTTCAATAACCATTCAAAACCATCAAACTCATTCATATCAAACCCTAACCCTAGCTAGATGAATTTCATGTTTGGTCCCTCAACAATTATTTTTGTTTGATTTTAAGTTGATTTCTAGTTTAATTAAGCTAAACACACAAATAATAAACTAAAATTTTCGAATTAAATTACTAACCTCAACTTGGATGTCCAATTCTTCAATTCTCTTCTTTTTTTTTGTTTCTTCAATCTTCTTTTCTAATTGAGATAACAAGCTTTTATGGAAAATTTTGGGGGAATTTAGGGTTATGTGTGTAGAAAATCAAGCTTGAATCAAGCTTTAATGGTGATCTTTCATGGAGGTTTGAGAAAGAATTAAGAAAGAAAGAGAGAGCTACGGCTAGGGGTGGAAGACCAATAATTTTTCTTTTAATTTTTATTATTTTTGTGCATTTATCTATTAAAATTGACTTGGTCAAAAATCTAATTAATTGGAATTTATTTACCCCATCATGCTTATGTCACTTTGGGTGATGTAATTATTCTTTTTTTTTCTTTTGTTTTTATGTAATTATTTGGCTATTTGACTTGGTCAAAAAGGTTGAGAAATTAAAATTAATTTTGACATCATATATGATGTCATCATCATAATGTAATAAATCCCATTTTTATTCTTTTTCTTTTTCTTTAAATTTTTCAATAGTTCTTTAATTTAATTTTTGATTCTGAAATTTTTGTTTCTTCGATTTTATTGGACAGTTAAGTCAGGAGTTAGCTCTAGGGGTGAATTGGCCAAATCGCCCATCGCCGGTTCAATCTGATTTGTAAGTTATTCCATATTTCTTCCAGATCCCTGACCTAATTATTTGACCTGCTTAACAACTCTTTTTCGTGATTTTCTCTTTTCCACTGTGTTCGCAATAGTCCTAAAGACCGCAGTGTTAGATTTTACGGTTCGAAATTTGAGTTTAGACTGACCTCGTAGTTATTCCCGAGAAGGTTACCCATCGCTATGACTCCCGACTCATTTAACTTCTTGTGTTCTATTTTTCTTATTTATACTTAACTATTTGGCAATTACTAATTATTTGTGTTCAGGGCTTAACTAGGTGTTTTAGATGTGGTTCTAATTCTCTTAATTGTCCGGACCGACATCGGTCATCGAAACAGTAAAATATACCAGGCTATGCAAATAGGGATGTTACAATTCATTTTACTATTTAGGACAAATTATTGACTTTCCAATGCATAATAGTTATATGAGTCCTAATCACATAAATTTACCATATTTTGGCTCCCAAAAGTGTTGGCATTAGTTTCCAATCCATACTTCTAACCAATAGAGAATGAATCAAAATTTCAATTTTCGGGTGCTAGAGTTCACTGTTCCATTAGGCCATTCTACAAAGAGAATTTCGCCAAGTGTTCTTAATCAAAGTTGTTCTTTATTGTATCTAGTTACATTTCACTTTTTGAATACCCCATTTAGAGTTTTCTAGCTCATGTTATGGCTATTGCACCATAACTGGTTAGATTGTCTTTACCCAGAATTTCTGAGCATTTTTTGGTTCTGCCAGATTTGGTAGTCCAACTTTGGCTAGCAATTTAATTTAGTTAAGTCCAGAATTTGAGTTTATGTTCTGCATGAAAGTTGTTCCAAATTGCCTCAGCTTTCATTGATATAAATTTCAAGTCAATTGGACCTTTCTACACTGAGTTATGACCAAATGAATGAACACTGTTTATTTGGTCATTTTGCCCAGGCAGAATTGGTGCTACCTAGATTTGGTCAATTTTTAGGGCATCCTAAGTTTAGTTTCTAGATAGGGTTCCTTCATCAAAGTTGTGCTATTATGTGTCTAATTTCATGTCCAATTGTCCTTGCACCAATTGAACCTACACAACTCAAGTTATAGCTGCCCAAACATGCTGGACTCACATCCAGACTTGCAGGGCACTCAAGGCAGCACCTCTAACCTCAATTCCCATGGCACAATTCACTTCAATTCCTACTCAAACATAACCAAATGGTCACTAATTGACCATTAGAATTTCCTTTCTCTAATACATGAGCAAAACCCTAGGTTTTTCCCAAACCCTAACTCTAACAATTTCAATTCTCTATATACATACAATCCATGAATTAAAACACTAAAATCACGTTCAATGATAGCCATACACAACTATTATGCAATTAAATTGGCACTAACCTTGTTGGAGCTAACTCCCAAACTTGCAAAACCTTCCTTTTTCCTTCTTCTTTTTGCTAGCTAGAGAGAGTTTAAGGGGTAGGAAAAATTTTATTGAAGAGAGTGAGGGATTTTGAGGTGAAATGGAGTGGGGTATAAAGCTTAATAAAGCTTTAATGGAGGAATGGGTGAGAGATGGTTTCAGCTGGGTTGAGAGGTAAGGGATGATAGAATTTTTCTTTTGTAATTTGAGCCCATTTTACTCTTTTAAGTTAGCTTATCTAATTGCGATTGGTGGGAATAATTTTAATTGCATCACTTGATGTCATTATTTGATTTTAATTTCCATTTAGTTTATTTTTCTTCCTTTTCTTTACTAATCATTTTTAATTTCATTTTTAGCAATGTTTATTAATATTTTATGTCATATAATTTATTTACTAAATTGGACAAGTTGGTCAAAAAATATCTCTGAAGACAAAATGACCAAAATGCCCTCCATTTGGTTTAATGAGCTAAAATTGTGTGCACTGATTGAAAATTTTTTCTAAGCCTTTTCTTGACATTCTAATGCCATAGAAACCTCAATGACTCTTCTCTGGAGTCCCAAAAATTTATGTCATGAATTTTCCTTGGGTTTAAGGCTTCTAGCTGCGAGAACCGCAACTTCCAACTGGGTTACCCATCGCTAGGGCAGCGGCTCATTTAACTTGGTTATATTTTATTTCTAAAATTTTTCTTACATTTTTCTTATTAATATTTGAGTTAATTATGGCTCTTCACTTTAGTCTAAATATTTTTCTAGGCATTCTAGCTGTCCAGACCGACACTTGTCACCTGAATAGTAGAATGTACGGAATTGCTACGTTGAAGGTGTTACAAAATTGGGCAAATTCAAGCCTAAAGAAAATCCCCAAATTTTTAGAGTCACAAACCCTAATTCACAAATAACTTCAAACACCCACATATAACCCTATCCTAATTCATGTACTTAGCTTAATTAACATTTCTAAACATTAATTTCATGAAAAATTAAACAATTTCCCCCTAGTTCCATGGTTGCCAAATTAGGGTTTCCCAATTACCCATCAATTCCTAAAATTTTCCTAACACACTAACTCAATTCGCCTTAAAATCAATAAATTAAGAGAGGAAAGTAAGAAATTATGCACTAACCTTGGATGGCAGCCCCTTGAATAGCCAAATTTCGACCTTTACCTCCTTAAATTTATATCAATGGCTTCCTCTTGATGTGGGGAATAACTTTGGTGAAGGGAAAATTGGTGGATTATGGTTAAAATTGAGCATGCAAGTAAAAGAAGAAATGGGGCAATGAAACTAGGGTGGTGGCACCTTGAGGGAGATGAGAGAGATGAGGGTTTCTCTTACCATTTTCTGTTCATTTGGCCTTATATACCCCCCTTCCACTAACTTAAAAATATTAATAAAATAATCAAGTTTCTAAATTCCCAATTAACCCCACTTAAGTTTCCTTAATTGCACTAATGTAATTTCATGTTTTCATGGGGGTTTTTATGGAATTTTTCTAAATTTAATACCACTAATTTTTAAATGGAATTTTTTGTCAAAAGTCAACTTTAAATGTCAAATGACCAAAATGCCCCTCTTCGGGTTTAAGTTCCTCTTTTTTGGAATTTCCGATCGGACAATTTTCTCCAAATTTTTACACTGTCTATTTTTATTTTTATCTTCACTTTTATCAATTAATTAAATTATTCTTGACATTTTTAATGCCATTTACACCTCAGTAAATTTTTAATTAAACCCCGAAAATTTGTTCCTAGTGTTTCTTGGGGGTCCGGGACACGGCTCTTTTAGCCTAATTTCGCTTCAAGTCTTTTATTTTACCTTAATTTTTCTTGCATTTTCCGATCATGTGTTCTATCATTTTATGTGTCCTCACTGTCATTTAGTCAGAGTTCTAGACACCTTGGTACTGCAGACAGCGCCATCGAGGCAGAGAATGTACAGACTCATCAAGTGAGGACGTTATAGACCTACAACTTCTATGTTTTAACCTGGACTAAATTTTTAGGGCAAAGTGGTTGAAATTTTAGATAAAGTCAAAATTGTAAAACTGAAATTCTTGCAATTCAGCAATTCAGCCCTGTGACCTCTGTGCGGTAAACAGGGCATATCTTTCTTGTACATCTCTAATTGAGGTGCTACAAAATGATTTGGAAACTCAAGACAAAGGCATAAAACTTTGCTTTAGAGATTTGGTACAAATTCTGGAGATAAAGTGCTTGGATATTGAGTGCAAATTCAGGTAAAAATCTAGAAAACCTGAAAATCTCAGGCTAAGGCATCCAGGAATAGTATCTAGTATTTTGGCTATAACTAATGATCTAGACCTCCAAATTAAGTGATTCAAATGATAATTAAAGGTAAGACATAGAGGAACAACTTTTATGAGGACCAATTTGACTAATTATGATTGGAACTAGACTGAAATTTAGTTCTAAGGACATGTTCAAATTCTACCTTATAATCTGGAATATTTAGAATGTGTAGTTATTTTAGGAATTCATTAGGAATTTATTTTAGTATTTATTGGTGGAAGTTAGAATAAGTATTGAGACTATTGAAATTGTGTGTTTCAATGGAAAAGAGAAGTTTGAAGTAAAGGGAGAAAAAAGTCAAAGAAAGGAGACTAAGATAAGGTTTGTACACAACTCTACTTTTTCTGGTGTTTTAAATTTGCACATGTGAATTTCTTTTGCCTTTGAGAATTATCTATATTATTTTGAGAATATTCTTAACGTTGAAAAAAATTTATTTACTAGGTTGAAAAGGCAGATATTTGGCCATTTATTCTAGTTATTCTAGTATAGCACAGAGGTGGCCGGACTAGTATAGTACAGAGGTGGCCAGATGTATGTGATTTAGAAGTGTTTGTGAAACTGATGTGTTGCCAACCATATATGATGATTTGTGATGATTTGAAATGTTTGTTGTTTGAATGGAAATTGTTTAGAATTGTTTTAAAATCATAGTTGGCATGACAAACTTTGATTGGTTTCCTCATTTTATGAGGTTGAGATTGGATATGTTCCTCCTCCGCTTAAAGGGTTGAGATTGGCTATATTATCCTCCCTCTATGGCTTACCAGTTGAGGTTGAGATTGGATGGGTGCACTCATATTTATGAGCTAGCTTTGCTTTCCTCATTAATTTTGGCTAGATGGGGTTGAGATAGCTTTATCATGGTGTACAACATGGCATTGATCGGAAATTTTGTGTCATTGCTTAAACTATGAGATGTTGTCAACACTAGTTATTTTCAAATGTTATAATAAATGATTTGTTAATGATAGTGAATATTATTGTTTTCATATTTCATGAAAATTTGAACATATTAAATATTTTGTTATGGCTTAACATTTTATGTTTTATTTTGGTTTACAAATGGATGGTTTTGGGCCACTGAGTCTTTATACTCAGTGATAGTTTTTGTAACATCCTCACTTTAGCTAGTCCGTATAGTCTACTGTTCAGGCGACCAATGTCAGTCTGAGCAGCTAGAATATTTGAAATTATAAATAGACTAGAGTGAGGAGTTATAAATAAACCAAATAATGCTCATAAAAATCAAGGAAAATTTATAGGAATGAAATACACTAAGGTTAAACGAGCCGAAACCCCAAGGATGAGTAACCTGAAAGGGAAGTGACGGTGAAGGCCGTTAGCAACCCTAGACCCGGGGAAAACTTCATGAAATAATTTTTGGGATCTCAAGTAAGGATTATTGGGGTTCCAATGACAATAAAATGTTAAGAAAACACAAGGAAAATTTAATCAATCGGTACACACAATTTTGGCTCGTTAAGCCAAACGGAGGGCATTTTGGTCATTTCGGTCATTTCGTCTTCAGAGATTATTTTTGACCAACTTGTCCACTTATGTAAGTGAATTATATGAAATAAAATATGAACAAATATTGATGAAAAATTATTTAAAAATGAATAGGAAAGGAAAGAAAAGAAAATGAAAGAAATTTAGCTTTATTACATAAGCATTATGTAAGCATGAGGTCATTAAAATCTTTGGCCAATTAAAATTCAAGAAATACAATTATAATCCATTAAAAATAGAGAAAAGGAGGTAGAATTCTAGAAAATTTCAGCAGCCTCCCACTCTTCTTCTAAGCTGCACCAAGCCTCTCTCTCATTCCTCCATAGCCAAGCTCACCAAAAGCTTGCTTTCCCTAGTTTTCTTCCAACAAAAACCCAAAGTGTTAACATAAAAGCTTGAATCTTTTGGGAGCAAAAAGAAGTGTAAAAGACGAGTTCTTGCAAGTTTGAATTTCACTCCATTAGAGGTTATTGACTAAACTTGATTTTTATCTTTCAATTCATGTTGAAGGAGTGGTATTTGATGCAAATTTACAAGAAAATTTAGTAAAAATCATGCGTATGTCTTGCTTAAAATTCCAGTAGCCTTGAACTTGGTTGAGTTTAGAAGATTACTTAGAATTAAAATGATATTGTGACTGCCCTTAACACTAATATATTGATTAGGAAGGTGAAGTGCAAGTAATGCAACAATCTAAAATGGTGGAGCTAGGGTTTGGACCCAAATTGAGACTTTGTTCATGTATTTGGTGAAAGAGAGTTTTAATGGTCAATTACTGACCATTGGGCTATGTGTGAATAAGAAATGAAGTGGTTTGTTTAGTGGGAATTGAAGTTAGTGTGGCTGCTCTTGGTGACCTACAGGACTGGGCATGAGTCCAGCAGGTTTGGGCAGCAATAATTGGAGTTGTAGAGGTTCAATTGGTGTAAGGCCAATTGGATATGAAACTATACACATATTGGCACAACTTTGGTGAAGCAACTATGCCCAGAAAACCAAACCAAATTGACCTAAAGATTGCCCTAATCCGGGTGACCTGCAATCTGCCTGGGTAAAATGACCAAATGAATAGTGTTTAGTCATTTGGTCATAACTCAGTGTAGAAAGGTCCAATTGACCTGAAATTTTACTAGAAACAAGCTGAGATGTAGACCTACAACTTTCATAAAGAACCAAACCCAAATTATGACCATAACATATTCAAAAAGTGACATGTAGTCACTGTTCAAAATACTATAGATTTGGTCAGTCCAGAAAATCTGGAAAATTTGTAATCCGGCCAGTTGTGGTTTTTGGGCCATAACTTGAGCTACAAAACTCCAAATGGATTGATTCAAAAAAAGAAATGTAACTAGACAAAATAAAGAACAACTTTCATTTTGATGACTTTGCCAAATTCCCACTGCAAAAATGACTAATGGAACAGTAAACACAAAGCTTAAAATCTAAAAATTTTGAACAATTAAAATTAAGCATAGAAATGGTATTGGCAACCAATAGCAATAATTTTAGAATGCAAAATGTGGTATGTTGGGAGTATTAAAACTAATGTACCTATTGTCTATTTAAAAGTCAACATTTTTGTTCACTAATGGAATGAATAGTAACACCTAAACTTAAATTTCAAGAATTGTATAAATTAAGAGTGTAACATGCCCTAGTACACCTAGCAAGATTGGTTTGGATAGGTTGGCATGCCAACAGGGTTCTGTTAGCAATACTGAATATGGCTTCATGCCATTCTGTGTGTTATGGCCTCACGTGCCATTCAGTGACATAATAGCCTTTGGCTATGTTGATTAAGTTGTTATACTTGGATTTTATCCCTGATAATTATTACAGCTTATTAGCTATTCTATTGCACACTGGGAGACACAATATGACCGATGGTGTGATGGTCCGAGTACTTAGTACCCAGAGTCAGTTTACCCATTTATCCAGTCCAGTCGACTAGTATGGGTTACTCGAGCAATGATAATGAATCTTACAAAATTTTAATCAAATTATACTGTAATAAATCCCAGAAATTAAGTCTACCTAAAATATAAACATACATTCTGCATATTTATATTATTTTAGTTATTTTATTTTATATTGTCACCACTAAGCAAAATTGCTTAGCGCGTCACTTTTGCCATGCGCAAGTACTGGAGACATAGCTGGGGAGTCCAGCAGACCTCAGACTGGGTGAGCTTTCAGATCTGCACACAGAGTTCAGAGTCACCTCACATTTGCAGTGTATTTGGTAGGACATTAGGCCACTTTTGGTATTTTGGTATTTTGTATTTTGTAAACTTCTATAATGTATATTATAAACTCATGTAATTATGTTTTTGATGTAATTATCTATGAACTATGTTCAGAAATAAATGTGAGCATTTCTCATTGAATTGAGTGTGATATGCAATGAATTGAATTTTAAAATACTGAAGTGATTTCAGAAATTGTTAAAAATATGTTGCTGGTTGACTGAGATTGAAATTATAATTATATTGGAAGTGTTTTTAACAGATTCAGAAGAACTGTTTTCCAATTTACAGACGGCACTTTGCCGGATTTTCCATAAAAATTGCAAAAAATTCAGAATAATCAAAAATTGTAAAAAAAAAAAAAAGTAAAAAGGGTAAATTGAATTGAAATATGATTTGGTGCTCCGACACACTGTGTGGCATATCTTGCTCGACTACACTGTAGATGGGTAAGGGGTGTCACATTTAGTGGTATCAGAGCATCGATTTAGGCGTTTCTAGGCCTAGATAGAGTGCATACCATTGCATTGCATTTGTAAGTGTTGAGGTGACACTGATGCAAATTTGTTTGTTTTCTTATTTTGATTAGGATATGGATCTTGCTTCTCAAAGAGCAGTTGATAAAGAGGTGGAGAGTCGTGCTCCACCAAGGGCTGAATCTGGGGTAGGGGAGAATCTGCTCCACTAGCAGCTGAGGCACTTGCCCAACCTCAGTTGGCATTATTTAAACAAATGACCGAGTTTTACCAGCAAATGATGGGGGTAATTCCACCACCACAACCACAGCCACAACCTCCACTAGCACCACAGAAGTCCCATTTAGAGAAGCTGCGAAAACATGGGGCTGTGGATTTCTTCAGAAAGAAGGAGGATGACCCTATGACAGTGGAAAACTGGTTGGATAGAACAATCAGAGTGTCACACCCTACCCCTCTGTAAGGCATAACATGATCCCGTAGTATACCTAATGAATTACCAACTCCGTCTACTGATAATCCATTAAATACACTACAAGGGATTTTAAAAACTTTTCTTACTTCTTTTACAGTGGTGAGCACTATTTACAGGTGTGAAAGACTTTGGTGAACTGAAGTGAAACAACTAACTCATTTGATTTATTTGGAATATCTGTAAAAATTTTGGCAAGGTGCCATTTGTATTTTGGACAAAACAGTTCTTGTAAAACTCAGAAAAGCACTTCGATATATTTTCAAATCTCAACTCCAACATTTTTATCAACACAACACATTTCTCAAGTCAAATCCACAGTGATTTTCAAAGACTAAGATACAAAGATATAACACAATTTTTACAAGCCAAATAACTCATAATTATTTTACAACTTTATCAGATAACTTAAATTTACAATCGCCAAAACCAAGAACAAAATATACATACAGTGAATATACATTACAAGACAAAATGCCACATGTGGTATACTCACTATACCCAAAAATCTCTCATTGGCGATACTAGCGACCTAGCTCGCCTGCTCTGTCTCTCTACTGCATAAAGAATAAAGCTATCACGAGACAATGTCTCAGTGGTGCACAACATTTACCAAATACAAATTTTAAATCACAATTCATAAATCATATCAATAGTGGATACTTAAAACCATAGTTAAATTCAAGACAATAAATGTCAACAAGAATTTAAACTCCATTTGTTAATATCACAATAATTTTCAATAAGTCGATCATGGTTGAATTCAATAGACAGATATGTCAATAAGAGTTTAAATCAATTTCACAATCTCACAATACATAATAACACAATTCGATCAAATAACTGAAGAATACAGTGTTGCCAATCTATAACACAATTTAGGCCATGACACAATTTTTTCCATATATGCCGTGTTGTACACCACGACAAGACATGCTCACCCCAATAATCGAAATCAATGAGGGAGGAAGCTAGCTATCTAATGAGAACTCATCCATACTCACCTCGCATCGGGAAGTCAAAGAGGGAGGAACATAATCATACTCACCCTGGACTAATAAGTCAAAGAGGGAGGAATAATCACACTCACCCCATTAATGGAGGAGGAACATATTATCGTGTCATGCCAATTGTGAGTCAAAACAATTCCAAACATTTTATTCAAATGATCCGTAAGAATCCAATAAATTTCCAAAGTTATAATTTCATTCACAAAATGGCAACACAATTCGTAATTCACTTCAATTTCCACAAAACCATTTACGTGCTTTTCAATCAATAAGTATCCATCAAATACCATTCAAACAATTTTTCACGATTTCAAACCATTCACAATGTTTTTCAATCAATAAGTGTCCACCAAACACATTTCCACAATTTAAAACAATGATATGAAAATCGTCAATATATATTTCCATTGAAACTAATTCAATAGAAACAGTTGTTGTGCACAAACCTCGATGATCCCCTCGATCCGACTCAGTTTTCCTTCCCTTTTCACGAGTCTTTGGTAAATCGAGAAACACAATTTGAAGTGTTTCAGACTAATTTAAACTGCTCTATCGATGGTGTTTGGTAAATAATGCATCAACTCAATTATTCACTTAATCACCTAATATACCGACCTCGCTATGCTTTTAGGTAAAATAGGTTATAGCGTCGTTAATATTTAACAATTGATAGGGTTTTAGGGTTGGTATGTTTTACCAAAGTCATTTCCTTGCTTAGTGCATTTTAATGCAAATTCTTGGATTCCGACACTGGTTTGACCTAACCGACGATCTAGTTCCTCGGTTTTCGTGTCTCGGTCGAAACTACAAACTTGTAGATTTAGGTCTTATGGACCGCGGTGCAAAATTTAAGGTCAATCCGAGTTAAGTAGACCGAGTTATGGTCATTACACTCTTGCTGGTCAAATGGTACCATTTTAGGTCAATTTTAGGTCAAATTGGTCAATTCTGGTTCGGCCAGTTTTTGGACCCGAACTTGTGCAAGTTGTTTGACTTGCTTATGGTCATTTCTGGGCTTTGGTGTCTTCATAAGACTTGTAGGTATGGGTCTTAACTATTCTTGGTTAAAATTTCAGGTCAATTGGACCTGGTTTGAGTGAGTTATGGCCTAAACACTCACTGCTGCCCAATTGGTCATTTTTCAGGTCCTAATTGCACCTAATCCGAATTGGTCATTTTTTTGGGTCACCTTGCAAGCAGAATTTTGGCATAGTTTCTCAATGAAAGTTGGCACATTTTGTGCCTAGTTTCACCTCAAATTGGTCTCATACCAATTGAGGTTACACATTTAAGGTTATAGGCTAAAATGTGTACTGCCCTCAATATGCTTTTCACACCCCATTCAAAACACATATTTACCTTGCAAAGTTTACTTCCATACCCTACCAAATCAGTTTTGGTACATTACCAAAAGCACTTTCTACTTTACATTAACATTATTTTGGGCAGATTCCAATCAGCCTCAACACACCAATATCATTCACAATTATAATTTCTAAGTACTATTACAAACACACCTAACCATTACAAATTTTACACACACTTTACAAGATCAATCTACATACATATCATCAATCCTTCTAGGTTAATATTCTGCATACATTTCCTTCAATATATACCATTACTCAAGTGTCCCCAAGCTGCCACAAACCATTCTTCAACATCAAAGTGCCGTCCATTTTACAATTTCCCATCCAAGTGCATAAATCACCACATAAACATGAAATAATTCACTAGGTTACTAATTCATCATGATCAACACCATTTCTCATCAATTATATGCACAAATATCTCATCAAAAACGTGACTCATGGCTGTCCAAAATGAAAACAACAATAACCCTTCAAACTCAAAATTTTCTTTCACCAAACTAACACCCATAACATGAACATAAACTTTAACAAAGAAATTCTCAAAAATGCAAACTTACCTTTAATTTTAACTTGCTAAACCTTCATCAAACTTCTCAAAATTAGTATCAATATCTTCCTTGTGATGTGTAGACAAAGTTTAATGAAGAACACTAAGAGGTTGGAGTTGAAAATGGAGAGTTAAGAAAGCTTGCATGAAAAATGGCTATGGAGTTTCCTTCACTCTTCAATTCGGCAATTTGAATGCAAATGAGGAAGATGACTTATTCAGCTGCATTTTAAGTGTACATATGTCCCACTATGTATTTAATTAATCCTTTAGTGGTCCACTTAGTCACTTAATCATATAATAAAGTAATTATTCATTTATTCCACATTTAACCCATAATTTCCACTATTTATTTTAGGTACCACCAATTTAATTTTTCATTTTATTTTCTAAGTGTAATACTATTTATTTTTAATGGACATTTAGGTCAAAAGACACTTCGATGTCAAATGACCATAATGCCCTGCTCGGGTGGCATTCACGATTTTTCAGTATACTGGGTTTTGTCTGCTTTTCGATTTCTCACTTTTCTTTGTACTAATTATTTAATTTTTCTTTGATATTTCTAATGATATTTATTCTTCAACAAGGGTCTATTTATGTCCCAAAAATGTTTTCAGTGGTTCCTCGATCAGGCTACCAACGGTCCACGCCGTGACTTCCCAAAGGTCACCCATCGTTAGGTTTCCTACTGCTTAACTTGATCACATTTCTTTGCTATCATTTTTCCTTTGTTTTTCTTGTACTTTCTTTTCTTTTATTTCATTATTTTATGTCTCCTCACTCTCATTGAAGTGTGGTTCTAGGCATCCTAGCTGTCCAAGATCGGTCACCGAACACAGTAACGCACTCACCGAACTTAGGGTGTTACAATTCTCCCCTTAAATAAATTTCGTCCACGAAATTTTTACCCAGTAGCCATCTTACAATAGTCATACGTTTATTTCTCCTTTCTATATGATCGTAAGACTTTTAACAATCTAATACAATGTTTAATTTGTTTGGATAAAACCAATATCCTCTTACTATTATGCTGTCTATAATTTTAGTTCACGTTGCTCCTTGAATGACCCTTGAGATCATGTTAGAATCATTCATCAGTCATTGGTCCTCTGACCATTCTAGTCCATAGTCTTCCTCACATTTGTAATATTTCTTTGTTACACATGAATCAACTGTTCAATTCTCTACTTTCATAACTCTTTTTATCTGTCAATATTCTATAACTTCCTTTTTTACTGAACTATAACCTTTCGATATTTTAACTTTTGAGTTTTAGATCCCTAAGTAGGATTTTCAAACTTATTTCTAACAATTAAATTCTGTCCTGGCATAACTATGCCAAAACAAATGCCGTTGGCAACTATTCTCATCTAGGTGTACTATCGGTTAGTACGTAGCTCTACACAATATTCTCAAGTTAGTACTGTAATCTGCAGCTTACGGTATAAACATCAAGAACATTGCATAGTTACTACGATACATCCCAATAGATCAAACTTTGTTATCTTTTATTCTTTTTGAATTCACTGATATTCGAATCTTATTCTGATTACAATATCCATTAGCAATTTCTAACAGTAACCTCCTTGCCCTTATCAAGAGCAATTCCATTACTGCATCTTACTTTTACGTCCTCTTGCCTTACATTAAGTAGGCTCACTAATTAGCTTTATAATTTATGGTGTGTTAGAAAATACTTTTCGCCGATAAACTCTTTCAAAACTAATTTCACTTATTATCACAATCCTTATCTTAAGGGCTAATCACTAATGTGTCAAAATTTATTCCTCTCAGAACGAATAACAACGTAACATATAGTTCTAACACTAATGTAAAAATATGAAAATTCCAGTCAAACAATACATATATATATCTCGGTTGCTAATTGAGAAAGTACCAAAGAATGATGTCAAAAGTCTCAGTCTCTTTTCTGTCGTATAGCGTATACTCTAGTTGAAGCATCACCCTGTTTTGGCTGATTCACAGTAGTCTGACTTCTAGGTGTACTACCCCTACCTCTACCATTGCCTCTACTAACTGATGGTGAACTCTTTGGGGTAGAAACTTGGGTTGATCCCTTTGGTGTAGTAAATGATCCAGAACGACCTGGATTTACACAATCCTTAGCAAAATGACCAGTCTCTCCACAATTAAAGCATGCTCCTACGGCTCTATAACATACCCCACTATGTGGTTTACCACAAGTTTCACAAAGTCGATCTGACAGCGCATTTCTGGGTTTCTGTTGAGTTGGCTGATCGGATCGAGGTGGTTTCTGTCCAAAATATCTATCTCTACCGGACTTCTTACTATCTCTGTCGTATCCCCCAAAGTTTTTCCTCTTTCCAAGAGGGACCACTAGAACTCGTCACTGACTTTCTCTTTTTCTCGCTTTCTCTGTTTTCTTTTTCTCAAGAGCCTCTTCAGATTCAATTCTTTCTAATTCTAGTGCTTGAGAAATAAGTTCAGAGAAGTTGTTATGTTTGAATCCGACCACTTGTAATCTGATACTAGGCTTCAAGCCGGTTTCAAACCTCTTACATCTCTCCCTGCTGGTAGAAAGTAGACTTACTGCATAATGGCTTAGGCGGGAGAATTCCCTTTCATACTCAGCCACCACCGACCGCCTGCTTTGGACTTAGGAATTCTTGCAGCCGGTCTACATAAGCATCAGGGACATATTTTTGCCTGAATTCCCTGAGGAAGTCATTCCATGTTAGCACCGCAGTTCTATCGATCGTGGGGATGGTTTTCCACTAGTCATAAGCATCCCCCTGTAGAAAAGATACTGAGTACTCAAATCTAAGCTCCTCTGTGCAATGCAGTTTCTTGAATACCCTATCCATCCTCTCGAACCATTGTTCTGACTCTAGATGATCTACTCGTCCCTTGAACTCTGTAGCCCCATACTTCATCAATTTGTCAGATTGTCTAGCAGAAAACTGTGGTTGTACCACCGGTGTCTGTATTGGGACTTGAGTAGGCACATTACCATCCATTTGTTGGAACATTGCAGCCGTCTGCTGAGCGAACTGAGCAGAGAACTGCGGTACTGCAGGGGCTGGTGCTACTGAACCACTGACATTATGTAGGCATGGGGCATCCCCTTGCACCTCATCCTCAATAGATTGATCGACTGAACGATCACCCTCTTCCATAGTCAATGCGAGGATTTTAGATCTCCTAAACCAATAACACAAGGAGATTTCCTCCCGTTAGTGCATATTTATAATGTAATGTCGTATGTATCAAACAATGATATTGAGCTTGTTATCGTGAAGAAAGAATATTCAAATGACAGTGAAAACAGAATTTAAAAACTTTGCTCGATACCACTAAAACATGTCACACCCTACCCTCTGTAAGGCATAACATGATCCGTAGTATACCTAATGAATTACCAACTCCGCTTCATCGATAATCCATTAAATACACTACAAGGGATTTTATAACTTTTCTTTGTTCTTTTACAGTGGTGTGCACTTTTTACAGTGTGTGAAAGACTTTGGTGAATCAAGTGAAACAACTAACTCATTTGATTTATTTGGAATATCTCAGAAAATTTTGGCAAGGTGCCATTTGTATTTTGGACAAAGCAGTTCTTGTAAAACCTGTAAAAAGCACTTCAATATATTTTCAAATCTCAACTACAACATTTTTATCAACACAACACATTTCTCAAGTCAAATCCACAGTGATTTTCAAAGAATAAGATACAAAGATATAACACAATTTTTACAAGCCAAATAACTCATAATTATTTTACAACTTTATCAGTACAACTTAAATTTACAATCGCTCAAAACCAAGAACAAAATATACATACAGTGAATATACATTACAAGACAAAATGCCACATGTGGTATACTCACTATACCCAAAAATCTCTCATTGGCGATACTAGCACCTAGCTCACGCCTCTGTCTGCTCTCTACTGCGATAAAGAATAAAGCTATCATTGAGACAATGTCTCAGTGGTGCACAACATTTACCAAATACAAATTTTAAATCACAATTCATAAATCATATCAATAATGGATACTTAAAACCATAGTTAAATTCAAGACAATAAATGTCAACAAGAATTTAAACTCCATTTGTTAATATCACAATAATTTTCAATAAGTCAGATCATGGTTGAATTCAATAGACAGTATATGTCAATAAGAGTTTAAATCAATTTCACAATCTCACAATACATAATAACACAATTCGATCAAATAATCAAGAATACAGTGTTGCCAATCTATAACACAATTTAGGCCATGACACAATTTTTTCCATATATGCCGTGTTGTACACCACGACAAGACATGCTCACCCCAATAATCGAAATCAATGAGGAGGAAGCTAGCTATATAATGAGAACTCATCCATACTCACCTCGATGGGAAGTCAAAGAGGGAGGAACATAATCATACTCACCCTGGACTAATAAGTCAAAGAGGGAGGAATAATCACACTCACCCCATTAATGGAGGAGGAACATATTATCGATGTCATGCCAATTGTGAGTCAAAACAATTCCAAACATTTTATTCAAATGATCCGTAAGAATCCAATAAATTTCCAAAGTTATAATTTCATTCACAAAATGGCAACACAATTCGTAATTCACTTCAATTTCCACAAAACCATTTACAAGCTTTTCAATCAATAAGTATCCATCAAATACCATTCAAACAATTTTTCACGATTTCAAACCATTCACAATGTTTTTCAATCAATAAGTGTCCACCAAACACATTTCCACAATTTAAAACAATGATATGCAAATAGTCAATATTTATTTCCATTGAAAATAATTCAAAAGAAACAGCTTGTTGTACACAAACCTCGATGACTGCCCCCGATCCGACTCAGTGTTTCCTTCCCTTTTCCCGAGTCTTTGGTAATCGAGAAACACAATTTGAAGTGTTTCAGATTAATTTAAACTGTCTCTATCGATGGTGTTTGGTAAATAATGCATCAACTCAATTATTCACTTAATCACCTAATATACCGACTCGCTATGCTTAGGTAAATTAGGTTTTAGCGTCGTTAATATGCCACATTTGATAGGGTTTTAGGTTTGGTATGTTTTACCAAAGTCATTTCTTGCTTAGTGCATTTTAATGCAAATTCTCGGATTCAGGGACACTGGTTTGACCTAACCGACGATCTAGTTCCCTCGGTTTTCGGGTCTCGGTCGAAACTACAAACTTGTAGATTTAGGTCTTATGGACCGCGTGCAAAATTTCAGGTCAATCCGAGTTAAGTAGACCGAGTTATGGTCATTACACTCTTGCTGGTCAAATGGTACCATTTTAGGTCAATTTTAGGTCAAATTGGTCAATTCTGGTTCGGCCAGTTTTTGGACTGAACTTGTGCAAGTTGTTTGACTTGCTTATGGTCATTTCTGGGCTTTGGTGTCTTCATAAGACTTGTAGGTATGGGTCTTAACTATTCTTGGTTAAAATTTCAGGTCAATTGGACCTGGTTTGAGTGAGTTATGGCCTAAACACTCACTGCTGCCCAATTGGTCATTTTTCAGGTCCTAATTGCACCTAATCCGAATTGGTCATTTTTTTAGGTCATCTTGCAAGCAGAATTTTGGCATAGTTTCTCAATGAAAGTTGGCACATTTTGTGCCTAGTTTCACCTCAAATTGGTCTCATACCAATTGAGGTTACACATTTAAGGTTATAGGCTAAAATGTGTACTGCCCTCAATATGCTTTTCACACCCCATTCAAAACACATATTTACCTTGCAAAGTTTACTTCCATACCCTACCAAATCAGTTTTGGTACATTACCAAAAGCACTTTCTACTTTACATTAACATTATTTTGGGCAGATTCCAATCAGCCTCAACATACCAATATCATTCACAATTACAATTTCTAAGTACTATTACAAACACACCTAACCATTACAAATTTTACACACACTTTACAAGATCAATCTACATACATATCATCAATCCTTCTAGGTTAATATTCTGCATACATTTCCTTCAATATATACCATTACTCAAGTGTCCCCAAGCTGCCACAAACCATTCTTCAACATCAAAGTGCCGTCCATTTTACAATTTCCCATCCAAGTGCATAAATCACCACATAAACATGAAATAATTCACTAGGTTACTAATTCATCATGATCAACACCATTTCTCATCAATTATATGCACAAATATCTCATAAAAAACGTGACTCATGGCTGTCCAAAATGAAAACAACAATAACCCTTCAAACTCAAAATTTTCTTTCACCAAACTAACACCCATAACATGAACATAAACTTTAACAAAGAAATTCTCAAAAATGCAAACTTACCTTTAATTGTAACTTGCTAAACCTTCATCAAACTTCTCAAAATTAGTATCAATATCTTCCTTGTGATGTGTAGACAAAGTTTAATGAAGAACACTAAGAGGTTGGAGTTGAAAATGGAGAGTTAAGAAAGCTTGCATGAAAATGGCTATGGAGTTTCCTTCACTCTTCAATTCGGCAATTTGAATGCAAATGAGGAAGATGACTTATTCAGCTGCATTTTAAGTGTACATATGTCCCACTATGTATTTAATTAATCCCCTTAGTGGTCCACTTAGTCACTTAATCATATAATAAAGTAATTATTCATTTATTCCACATTTAACCCATAATTTCCACTATTTATTTTAGGTACCACCAATTTAATTTTTCATTTTATTTTCTAAGTGTAATACTATTTATTTTTAATGGACATTTAGGTCAAAAGACACTTCGGGATGTCAAATGACCATAATGCCCCTGTTCGGGTGGCATTCCTGATTTTTCGGTATTACCGGGTTTTGTCTATTTTTCGATTTCTCACTTTTCTTTGTACTAATTATTTAATTTTTCTTTGATATTTCTAATAATATTTATTCTTCAACAAGGGTCTATTTATGTCCCAAAAATGTTTTCCAGGGTTTCCTGCAGTCCAGGGCCAGTCAACGGTCCACGCCGTGACTTCCCAGTGCGGTCACCCATCGTTAGGTTTCCCGGCTCGTTTAACTTGATCACATTTCTTTGCTATCATTTTTCCTTTGTTTTTCTTGTACTTTCTTTTCTTTTATTTCATTATTTTATGTCTCCTCACTCTCATTGAAGTGTGGTTCTAGGCATCCTAGCTGTCCGGTCGGCACTGGTCACCGGAACAGCAGAACGCACTACCGAACTTAGGGGTGTTACACAGAGTGCTAAAATAGCTTCATTGCACCCTCGAGTAGAACTTGGAGGGTGCTGTGTCCCTACTTCAGGATGATGCATACCAGTGGTGGGACACAGTAACCAGTGAGGTACAACCGAATCAAATCACCTAGGATTACTTCCTAACAGAGTTTAGGAAAAAGTATGTCAGTAAGGTGTGTTTAGAAGAGAGAAGAAGAGAATTTATTAGTCTAAGACAGAGGCAACTATCAGTGGTAGAGTATGAGCGAGAATTCATCAAACTGAGCCGGTATGGGAGGGAGATAGTCCCTACAGAGGCAGAAAGGTGCAGAAGGTTCGAAAAAGGGCTCAATGACAATATCAAAGTCATGATAACAGCATTGGAGATCACAGATTTTGCCAAATTAGTAGATGCTACATCGAAAGTAGAAAGGGTCCAAATAAATGAGCAAACTAGAAGGGAAAGATAGCAAAAGAGGGGTCCAGGTCAATCCAGTTCATTCTCCGGTCCCAGTAAAAAGAGTAAGGGTCCTCCTGCTCAGGGTTCAGGATAACCACAAGGTTAGGGTCAGTCCTAGGGGCCTAGACCACAGTTCACACCTAGGAGAGGCCAGTCCACACCATCAGTGGGCAGCTCTCCAGGGATGGTGTTTAGGGGATCAGCCCCAGCATCTTCTGCCTGTCCATACTGCCAGAAGTGGCACAAGGGGGATTGTTGGTGAGTGACTGGTGCATGCTTACGGTGTGGATCTACAGAACATCAGATTAAAAATTGTCCAAAGAGGACTACTCTAGTTACCCCAACACAAGCAGACAGACCTGCGCCTACACCACAAAGGGGTAGGAAGCCCGGTAAATCTGAGGCAGCTGGACCATCACTGAGGCCTGCATTTGAGTCCGCTGAGAGGCCAGAGACTAGAGTACCTGCTAGAGCCTATGCCATCAGAGCTCAGGAGGAGCAAGATGCCCCAGACATCATCAGGGGTACATTCTCTCTCTACAACATATCTATGCATGCATTGGTAGATCCAGGATCCACTCATTCATACATCTACATCAAACTACCCATAGAGAGGGGAGTTCCAGTAGAGGACAGTGATCAAGACATTCTAGTCACAAATCCACTAGGCCAAAGTGTGAAAGTGAATAAAGTGTATAAAGGTTGCCCGTTGAGGATTCAAGGAGTTTGAATTCTCGGTAGACCTAATTGAAATGCCCTTCCACGAGTTTGACATGATTTTGGGTATGGACTGGTTGTGACATCATCAGGCAATAGTTGATTGCAAATTGAAAAGAATTTCTCTGAAAACTTTCGAGGGTAATGAGATTACTGTTGTGGGTGAAAGGACAGATTTCCTATCCAATGTTATCTCAGCCAGAGTTGCAAGAAGATTGATGAGAAAAGGCTGTGAAGCTTACCTAGCACACGTGGTTGATACTAGGCAGGCTAAATCGAATCTGTGTGATATACCCACAGTAAGAGACTTCCCAGATGTGTTTCCTGAAGAATTTCCTAGTTTGCCACCAGAAAGGGAAGTCGAGTTTGCTATTGAGGTAATGCCGGGTAGAGCACCATTTTCTATTGCCCCTTATAGGATGGCACCCACTGAATTGAGGGAGTTGAAAATTCAGTTGCAGGAGTTGCTCGATAAGGGGTTCATACGCCCCAGTGTGTCACCATGGGGAGCTCCGGTGCTGTTTATGAAGAAGAAGGATGGAACCTTGAGATTGTGTATTGATTACTACCAGTTGAACAAAGTAACTGTGAAGAATAAATATCCGTTGCCCAGAATTGACGATCTGTTTGATCAGTTGAAGGGAGCCAGTGTATTTTCAAAAATTGATATCAGATCAGGGTATCATCAGTTGAGGGTAAAGGATGCAGATGTGTCAAAAACTGCATTCAGAACCCGGTATGGGCATTATGAATTTCTAGTGATACCGTTTGGGTTAACCAATGCACCAGCAGCATTTATGGACCTTATGAACCGTATCTTCTATCCATATTTAGATCGGTTTATAGTGGTCTTTATTGATGATATTCTGGTGTATTCCAAGACCAGGGAAGAACATAATGAACATTTGAGGATGGTTCTACAAACCCTGTAAGAAAAGAAGCTGTATGCTAGGTTGTCCAAGTGTGACTTCTGGATGAGTGAAATCTCCTTCCTTGGACACATAGTATCAGCTGAGGGGATTAAAGTGGATCCTAAAAGATAGAAGCAGTGATGGAATGGAAGTCTCTTAGAAATACAACTAAGGTCAGAAGTTTCTTAGGGCTAGCTGGGTATTACAGAAGATTTGTGAAGAGGTTCTCTCTTATAGCTGCTCCAATAACCAAGTTGTTGCACAAGAATGTGAAATTTGACTAGAACAATAAGTGCCAAGCCAGTTTTGAGAGGCTAAAGGCTATGTTGATAGAAGCACCAGTGTTAACACAGCCAGTTTCGGGAAAAGACTTTATCGTCTACAGTGATGCCTCGCATAATAGGTTAGGGTGTGTATTGATGCAAAAGGGGAAAGTGGTCACCTATGCTTCCAGGCAATCAAGGCCACATGAACAGAACTACCCTACTCATGACCTGGAGTTAGCAGCAATTATCTTCGCACTAAAGATATGGAGGCATTATTTTTATGGTGAAAAATGCTACATATACATAGACCACAAAAGTCTAAAATATTTGCCAACCCAGAAGGAGCTCAATCTTAGACAGAGGCGATGGATTGAGTTTCTAAAAGATTATGATTGTGTGATAGATTATCATCCTAGAAAGGCAAATGTAGTTTCTAATGCTCTAAGTAGAAAGTCCATCACAGCTTTAAGATCATTAAATGCCCATCTATCCTTAGCTCAAGAAAGAGCTATTTAGGTTGAGTTACAAGTGAGGCCATACCTACTACAGCAGATACAAGATGGGCAGAAGGCAGATGAAAAATTAATGGCTATTGTGGGTAAAATTCCAGAGGGAAAGGAAACTGATTATGAGGTGAAAGCGGATGGGTGTCTATACTACAGAGGAAGAGTGTGTGTACCAAATGATGGGGAACTGAAAACTAATATTCTAAAAGAAGCACACACTGGTGTTTATGCTATGCACCCAGGAAACACAAAAATGTATAATGATTTGAAGCCTCATTATTGGTGGCCTAGTATGAAGAAGGATATAGCTGACTATGTTACAAAGTGCTTGACATGTCAGCAAGTTAAAGCAGAACATCAAGTTCCATTAGGGTTGCTATAGCCTATAAGCATACCTGAATGGAAATGGGACCAGGTCACTATGGATTTTGTTAGTGGTCTACCTCTCACCCAGAAGAAGCACGATGCAGTATGGGTGATAGTGGACAGATTGACAAAGTCAGCACATTTTCTGCCAGTTAGGATTGACTACTCATTGGAGAAGCTAGCAGAATTGTATATCAGTGAGATAGTTAGACTGCATGGAATCCCACTTTCCATCATATATGATCGAGACCCAAGGTTTACATCGAGATCCTGGAAAAAGTTGCAAGAAGCCTTAGGCACACAACTCCGTTTTAGCACGGCTTTTCATCCTCAGACGAATGGACAGTCAGAACGAGTAATCTAGGTAAACCTAGAACCTAATTAAATTTTCACAATTTTCAAATTGAAATGATACTAACAATGTGAATTATGTAATAGATCCTGGAGGATATGCTGAGGAGTTGTGTCATTGAGTTTGAGGGGAGTTGGGATAGATATCTCCCACTGGCAGAATTTTCATATAATAATAGTTACCAAGTTAGCATTCAAATGGCCCTGTATGAAGCACTGTATGGGAGGAAGTGTAGAACCCTCGTATGTTGGACTGAATTGGGTGAAGATAAGCTGGTAGGACTAGACCTGGTGAAATAGACTAAGGAGAAACTGAAAATAATCAAAGCAAATTTGAAGGTTGCCTTAGATAGACAGAAATCTTATGCCGACTTGAAGAGAAAAGAGATAGAGTATGCAGTTGGCAACAAAGTGTTTCTCAAAGTCTCACCATGGAAGAAAGTACTGCGATTTGGAAGAAAGGGTAAGTTAAGCCCTAGGTTCATTAGCCCATATGAAGTCATTGAACGTGTGGGACAAGTGGCCTATCTGCTAGCTTTACCACTAGAACTACATAAGATCCATAATGTATTCCATGCATCTATACTAAGAAGATACCACTCAGACCCTTCACATGTCATCTCCATGGAAGAGATTGAAATCCAACCAGACTTGACATATGCAGAAGAACCCATATGGATCTTAGCTCGAGAAGTGAAGGAACTGAGAAATAAACAAATTTCACTGGTGAAAGTGCTTTGGAGGCACCACAATACTGAAGAGGCAACTTGGGAAAGTGAAGAGACGATGAGGCAACAGTTTCCTCAACTGTTTGCATCAGGTAAATTTCAAGGACAAAATTTTTACTAGAGGGGAAGAGTTATAACATCCTCACTTTAGCTAGTCCGTACAGTCTACTGTTCAGGTGACCAATGTCAATTTAGGCAGCTTGAATGTTTGAAATTATAAATAGACTAGAGTGAGGAGTTATAAATAAACCAAATAATGCTCATAAAAATCAAGGAAAATTTATAGGAATGAAATACACTAAGGTTAAACGAGCCGAAACCCCAAGGATGAGTAACCTGAAAGGGAAGTGACGGTGAAGGCCGTTAGTAACCTTATACCCGGGGAAAACTTCATGAAATAACTTTTGGGACCTCAGGGAAGGATTATTGGGGTTCCAATGACAATAGAATGTTAAGAAAACACAAGAAAAATTTAATCAATCGGTACACATAATTTTGGCTCATTAAGCCAAACGGAGGGCATTTTGGTCATTTTATCTTCAAAGATGATTTTTGACCAACTTGTCCATTTATGTAAGTGAATTATATGACATAAAATATGAACAAATATTGATGAAAAATTATTTAAAAATGAATAGGAAAGGAAAGAAAAGAAAATGAAAGAAACTTAGCTTTATTACATAAGCATTATGTAAGCATGAGATCATTAAAATATTTGGCCAATTAAAATTCAAGAAATACAATTATAATCCATTAAAACTAGATAAAAGGAGGTAGAATTCTAGAAAATTTCAGCAGCCTCCCACTCTTCTTCCAAACTGCACCAAGCCTCTCTCTCATTCCTCCATAGCCAAGCTCACCAAAAGCTTGCTTTTCCTAGTTTTCTTCCAACAAAAACCCTAAGTGTTAACAGAAAAGCTTGCTCTTTCATCTTGGTGAATCTTTTGGGAGCAAAAATAAGTGTAAAGCAAGAGTTCTTGCAAGTTTGAATTTCACTTCATTAGAGGTTAGTGGCTAAACTTGATTTTTATCTTTCAATTCATGTTAAAGGAGTGGTATTTGATGCAAATTTACAAGAAAATTTAGTAAACATCATGTGTATGTCTTGCTTAAAATTCCAGCAGCTTTAAACTTGGTTGAGTTTTGAAGATTACTTAGAATTAAAGTGATATTGTGGCTGCCCTTAACACTAATATATTGATTAGGAGGTGAAGTGCAAGTAATGCAACAATCTAGAATGGTGGAGCTAGGGTTTGGACCCAAATTGAGACTTTGTTCATGTATTTGGTGAAAGAGAGTTTTAATGGTCAATTACTAACCATTGGGCTGTGTGTGAATAAGAAATAAAGTGGTTTGTTTAGTGGGAATTGAAGTTAGTGTGGCTGCCCTTGGTGACCTGCAGGACTGGGCATGATTCCAGTAGGTTTGGGTAGCAATAACTGGAGTTGTAGAGGTTCAATTGGTACAAGGCCAATTGGACATGAAACTAGACACATAATGGCACAGCTTTGGTGAAGAAACTATGCCCAGTAAACCAAACCAAGTTGACCTAAAGATTGCCCTAATCCGGGTGACCTGCAATCTGCCTGGGTAAAATGACCAAATGAACAGTATTTAGTCATTTTTCATAACTCAGTGTAGAAAGATCCAATTGACCTAAAATTTTACCCGCAACAAGCTAATATATAGACCTACAACTTTCATGAAGAAACCTAACCCAAATTATGACCATAACATATTCAAAAAGTGACCTGCATTCACTGCTCAAAATACTATAGATTTGGTCAGTCCAGAAAATCTGGAAAATTTGTAATCCGGCCAGTTGTGGTTTTTGGGCCATAACTTGAGCTACAAAACTCCAAATGGAGTGATTCAAAAAAAGAAATGTAACTAGACAAAATAAAGAACAACTTTCATTTTGATGACTTTGCCAAATTCCCACTGCAAAAATGACTAATGGAACAGTAAACACAAAGCTTAAAATCTAAAAATTTTGAACAATTAAAATTAAGCTTAGAAATGGTATTGGCAACCAATAGCAATAATTTTAGAATGCAAAATGTGGTATGTTGGGAGTATTAAAACTAATGTACCTATTGTCTATTCAAAAGTCAACATTTTTGTTCACTAATGGAATGAATAGTAACACCTAAACTTAAATTTCAAGAATTGTATAAATTAAGAGTGTAACATGCCCTAGTACACCTAGCAAGATTGGTTTGGATAGGTTGGCATGCCAATAGGGTTCTATTAGCAATACTGCATATGGCTTCATGCCATTCTATGTTTTATGGCCTCACGTGCCATTCTGTGACATATGGCTATGTTGATTAAGTTGTTATACTTGGGTTTTATCCCTGATAATTATTACAGCTTATTAGCTGTTCTGTTGCACACCGGGAGACACAATGTGACCGATGGTGTGATGGTCTGAGGTACTTAGTACCCAGAGCCAGTTTACTCGTTTATCTAGTCCAGTTGACTAGTATGATTTACTCAAGCAATGATAATGAATCTTACAAAATTTTAATCAAATTATACTGCAATAAATGCCAGAAATTAAGTCTACCTAAAATGTAAACATACATTCTGCATATTTATATTATTTTAGTTATTTTATTTTATATTGTTACCACTAAGCAGAATTGCTTAGCGCGTCACTTTTGCCATGCGCAGGTACTGGAGACATAGCTGGAGAGTCTAGCAGACCTCATACTGGGTCTGAGCTTTCAGATCTGCACACGGAGTTCAGAGTCACCTCACATTTGCAGTGCATTTGGTAGGACATTAGGCCACTTTTGGTATTTTGGTATTTTGTAAACTTCTGTAATGTATATTATAAACTCATGTAATTATGTTTTTGATGTAATTATCTATAAACTATGTTCAGTAATAAATGTGAGCATTTCTCATTGAATTGAGTGTGATATGAAATGAATTGAGTTTTGAGATACTGAAGTGATTTGAGAAATTGTTAAAAATATGTTGGTGGTTGACTGAGATTGAAATTATAATTATATTGGAAGTGTTTTTAACATATTCAAAAGAATTATTTTTCTAATTTACAGCCAGCACTCTGCCGGATTTTCCATAAAAATTGCGAAAAATTTAGATTAATCAAAAATTATAAAAAAAAAAGTGAAAAGGGTAAATTGAATTGAAATATGATTTGGTACTCTGACACACTGTGTGGCATATTTTGCTCGGCTACACTGTAGACGGGTAAGGGGTGTCACAGTTTTTATGCTGTCGCAGATAGAGGAAAGGAAAAGACTATCAAGTGAAAGTAATAGAAGCCGTATTCTTTTTGGCAAGCGGGGTATACTTCTAGGTTACCCTTTTGAATTTTGTTTCTGATGTAAATATATACTATATATATGTAAGAATTATTTGAGCAGTTATATAAAAGTGATGTAATATTATTTTATTGATATCTAATGAATGTAAATTAGAAGAATGTATTTCTTTTAGATGTGAATAAAGAAAAGCATTTGATGAAATGTTGATTTGATGAATTTGTGATATATAATTATTACTACAGGTTTTGTTTAACATGTTTAAAATTTTTGGGTAGTTGAATTTTAGCCATCACCATGCTGAAATTTCATAAAATTTCTTTAAGTTTTAAAAATGCTTATTTCTTTTCTTAATTAATTTCAAGGTATTTGTCTTAAACCTTAGCAAAACTATTAAACCTTATATCGACAATTTTAACTGAAATTGAATTTAAAATCATTAAATTCCTTGTAATATGTTTAATGGATTATCGGTAAAGGGTGTTTCAATAATTCATTAGGTATATTACGGGAATATATCATATCTTATGAAAGGGTAAGGTGTGACAATCAAGTCCTTTTCCAATTTCACAAAAGTTAAATGAGTAGATATTCTAACAAAGCGCACCTTAGTGGAAGATTAGGTCTTTTCTTTACCATCAATCGTTTTATTAAGAAGTTAGACAAGAATACATTTATTTCACATTGGGATCATATGTGTCCTTGGCATGCCCGCAATCCAGCATGTTTTTGGCACATGTAAATGAAGGAGCGGAAGCATGAAAAACATAAGTTTAGATCATTGAATTCAAAAATTTTTCATCTAGGGTCACATGCATCATGCAAGATTCATTTTTATCTATTTGATTTCAATGATAAACAGCATATTAAAACTCTTTTAATATATTTTTGGATCTACATTTGCCATTTAAGATTTTAGAATTAACAGATTAATTCATTATAACCTTAGATTAGATCAAGAGCAAGTGCACTAACCTTTTTAATGCACTGCAGTGTGTTTTGGCAACTTTGGGATGCGCCTAGGACACCAGATATTGTCCCTCTAGCTTGTCCACACTAAGATGACTAATGGCAGCCCCTTGAACAGCTTCTAAAGCCTTTTTAATCAATTAGAAAAATCAGGTTTTGCCTTTTTAGAGATTACAGATGTATTCAGGATACTAGAAATGATTTCTAGTATTTTTAATTCAAGAGAATGTTGGCTATACTCTTTGAATTGATGAGAGATGAAGAAGAAGAGAGGGAGAGGCTCCTTTGGGTGGCGGCACCAAAGAAGAACAGCAGCCTAGTTATTTTACTCTTTCATAACAACACATTATATAGCTAGGTCACCACTTAAAACCTTTGCCACATGTCACCTTCTGATTGGCTCTTAGTTTAATTGATCCAATCACATTGTGCCAAGTGTCAAACCTATATTTAATCTTGACTTTAATCATCTTACATGATTAAAAGACAATTGGCAAGCTTATGTGTAGTGCCATATGTCACCATCTCATGGTGCCATATGTCACCCTGTGAAATGACCAAAATACTCCTATGTCTTAATTTTGAGTTCTCAACCCAAAATAATTATTTCTCTTATTCTAATCAATTTATATCAAATATAAATTAATTAATTAATCTCTATTAATTAATTTCTCATAATTAAATTCATATTTAAACACTTTAAATATAAATTTAACTTATACTATACATCCAATAACCTAGATTTGGTTTCAAGCCATGCTAGGGACTTTGCAATATAATTGCAAATCAACCCTATTTAATTAATCAATTAAACTCTTTAATTAATTAATTAAATCATATTTAATTTGGTGATTACTTGTGTATGTGTTTGACTCACTAGGCTCATCACTAATTGGCAATGAGATATGATATCAACTCTTAATATCATCAGAACTCTTTCTTATCATAAATGATTTCTTTAAATCATTTTATGCAGCTCATAGACTATGGTTAACACCTAGCATAGCATGCCATAGCCACCCAATCAGTAATAAGGTTTACCTTAAATGAACCTATAATCATATGTTACCATGCACTAGAATCTCTCTATTACAAAATCCCAATTCTACCTGGAGTCATGGTTTTTGTCAAACTCCATTTTCTATGAATATTATGCTCTCTTTTAATTCCAGTTCTTGATTAAAAAGATTTTCTCATCAGAAACTTTTTTCTGAATAAATCTATCTGTCCTAGCCAGGAACTTGAAACATCAACAACAATTAAATGAACGTAGGATTTTATCCCTATTTATTTAAGGTAACAGTTTCCATCTTGATCAACACCTACCTCCATATATAACTAGTAAGAGCCAACACATGCCCATATACCCATACACAGTACAAGTATGAAAGCAGTATCAAACTCAAACCACCTATATACAACATAACTGTGCTATCTTAGGTCTAAAGATTATATGTACTGATATGATTTATGACAATACATTGACAAGAGTAAACTCCATGTGCTTGTCATAAATATCACTGGTTCGGCCTACTTATCATGTGCAAGTGCCTATCATGTTTGTTATATGGCATGAGACTCACCATTCTATCTTATTTACATCTCATATAAATAACTTGGGAACAAATATAATTATAATCTTTCTGGATAAATCATGTCCTTATTGTGAAGTATCCTCAATTGTGAACCAATTTATGATACTTTGTGCTAGAAATACAGTCACTCATATTCTTAACAACTTAAGAATAGAATTTCTAACAAAATATTAATGGACCATTTCAATTACACATAAATATATTATGTAAACGAAAAAGTATAAATGCCTTTTTTTAATAAAACATGTGTTAGTAGTATGCCCTAGATTATATTATTTAGTATGTATCTTATACATGTTTTTATTAATAAAAGGCATTTTCACTTTTCCGTTTACATAATATATTTACGTGTAATAGAAAATGTACATTGATATTTTGTTAGAAATTCTATTCTTAAGTTGTTAAGAATATGAGTGACAGTATTTCTAGTACAAAGTATCATAAATAGGTTCACAATTGATGATACTTCACAATAAGGATATGACTTATCCAGAAAGATTGTATTCATGTTTGTTCCCAAGTTATTTATATGAGATATAAATAAGATGGAATGGTGAGTCTCATGCCATATAACAAGCATGATAGGCACTTATACATGATAAGTAGGTCAAACCAGTGACATTTATGACAAGCACATGGAGTTTACTCTTGTCAATGTATTGTCATAAATCATATCAGTGCATATAATCTTCAGACCTGAGATAGCATAGTTATCTTGTATATAGGTGGTTTGAGTTTGATACTGCTTTCATACTTGTACTGTGTATGGGTATATGGGCATGTGTTGGCTCCTACTAGTTATATATGGAGGTAGGTGTTGATCAAGATGGAATATGTTCCTCTAAGTAAATAGGGATAAAATCCTATGTTCATTTAATTGTTCTTGATGTTTCAAGTTCATGGCTAGGATAGATAGATTTAATAAGAAAAGAGTTTCTAATGAGAAAAATCTTTTAATCCAGAACTGGAATTAAAAAAGAACATAATATTCATAGTAAATGGGGTTTGACATAAACCATGACTCCAGCTTGAGTTGTGATTTTATAACAGAGAGATTCTAGTGCATGGTAACATATGATTATAGGTTCATTTAAGGTAAACCTTATTACTGATTAGGTGGCTATGGCATGCTATACTAAGTATTAACCATAGTCTATGAGCTGCATAAAATGATTTAGAGAAATCATTTATGGTAAGAAAGAGTTCTGATGATATTAAGAGTTGATATCATATCTCATTGCCAATTAGTGATGAGCCTAGTGAGTCACACACATACACAAGTAATCACCAAATTAAATATGATTTAATTAATTAATTAAAGAGTTTAATTGATTAATTAAATAGGTTTGGTTTGTAATTAGATTGGAAAGTTCCTAGCATGGCTTGAAACCAAATCTTGGTTATTGGATGTATAGTATAAGTTAAATTAATATTTCAAGTGTTTAAATATGAATTTGATTAATGAAAAATTAATTAATGGAGATTAATTAATTAATTTATATTTGATATAAATTGAATAGAAGAAGAGAAATAATTGTTTTGGGTTGAAAACTCAAAATTAAGACACAGGGGTATTTTGGTCATTTCACAGAGTGACATGGGGCACCATGAGATGGTGACACATGGCACTACACATAAGCTTGCTATATGTCTTTTAATCATGTAAGATGATCAAAGTCAAGATTAAATATCGATTTGACACTTGGCACAATGTGATTGGTCAATTAAACCTAGAGCTAATCAGAAGGTGACATATGGCAAGGGTTTTAAGTGGTGACCTAGCTATATAAGTGTAAGGATGAAAGAGTAAAGTACACAAGTTGTCATTCTCTCTTTGTGCCACCACCCTTGGCTACCCTCTCCCCTCTTCTTCTTCATCTCTCATCAATTCAAAGAGATTAGCAAACAATCTCTTGAATTAAAAATACTAGAAATTGTTTCTAGTGTCCTGTTTACATCTGTAATCTCTCAAAAGGAAAAACTTAATTTTCTAATTCATAGAAAAAGCTTTAGAAGCTGTTCAAGGGCTGCCATCGGTGATCTTGGTGTGGACAAGCTAAAGGGACAACATCTGGTGTTCTAAAGACGCATCCCAAAAGTGCTAAACACACTGCAGTGCATTAAAAGGTTAGTGCACTTGTTCTTGATCTAATCTAGGGTTCTAATGGATTAATCTATTAATTCTAAAATCTTAAATAGCAAATGTAGATCCAAAAATATATTAAAAGAGTTTTAATATACTGTTTATCATTGAAATCAAATAGATAAAAATAAATCTTGCATGATGCATGTGATCTTGGTGTGGACAAGCTAGAGAGAAAACATCTGGTGTTCTAAAGACGCATCCCAAAGGTGCTAAACACACTGCAGTGCATCAAAAGGTTAGTGCACTTGTTCTTGATCTAATCTAGGGTTCTAATGGATTAATCTATTAATTCTAAAATCTTAAATGGCAAATGTAGATCCAAAAATATATTAAAAGAGTTTTAATATACTGTTTATCATTGAAATCAAATAGATAAAAATAAATCTTGCATGATGCATGTGACCCTATATGAAAAAATTTTGAATTTTAATGATCTAAACTTGTGTTTTTCATACTTCCGCTCCTTCAATTGGTATTAGAGCCACTATATTTGCCATTTAGATTGTTGTTTATATGATTTAATTGTGTGGTATGATCATGAGATGATAGATTCGTTACTGGTTGCAAAGAAAGGTAGTGGCTTAGTGATGAACACCCTTGGTGCGCACACTTTGTGGTCACCAATTGTGTGCACAAGGTTTGGCTTTTTAATTTACAATTGTTGCATGATCTAAAAGCTCATCCTATGTCTAATTAAATTATTTAATTAGTGTTTTAATCACACAATTAAATTTTGATCTAAATCTAAATTTTAAAAATTGTTTGAATGTGATTCAAATCTGAATTTTTAAAGTTGTTTAAATATTATTCAAATCAGAATTTTTAAATTTGTTTGAATGTAATTCAAATCTGAATTTTTAAATTTGTTTGAATCATATTCAAATATAGATTTTTAAGTTGAATATGAGATATTCAATTTAGTTTAAGTATGTATGTTTTATTTAATTGTTAAATAGTGATATGCATGATGGATGATCATGGACTATAAAAGACCAATGTGATTGAATTTATTTCTTTTATGTTTCTTTGGGTTGTAAATTAATTAATTTATTTTAATTTATTTTTGGGCTTGTATTATTTTGGGTTGTAATTTCATTTATTTAGTTCTTGTAAATTCACCTTGGTATGCCAAGGATTGCTATGTAATATTGGATTACAAGAAGATCAAGGAGGTCAAGAGCATTAGTGGGACCAGTGGGAGGAATTCAAGATCAAGAATTGATTATGTACTCCTTCAGCAACACTTGTCATATGAATGAATGAAATGCACCTAGAAATGCCCTGATTCAATTCTTGGTAGCTCAGAATTGAATCCATTAGAAAGTCCATGATCATACCATATTTACTGTTTATCCATGAATGCATGAGATGTATGGGAATGTATGCAAGTATATGATATATGCATGCTAAATGGATAATGTGCAAAGTGAGACCATAATAGTAATTAGGACGACCACAAAATCTTCCAAATAAATGATTAAGTTGGATATGCTATAATTAAAGTAATTATAACATGGGCCCTCCATTGGGGCTATTATTTTAAGAAATTTTAAATAGTTGCATATGATACAATTAATTTAAGAGATTTTCTTAAGAATAATTGTTAAGCATGAGATGTTGTAAATATTTAAATGGTTTGGTGGCCAATATTGGATGTACCTGAGGACATTAAAATTATTTGCATAATTACTAGCTCAATGGGATCAACTTAACTAATGCAAGATAAGTCAATATTGGATGTACCAGAGATTTTAAGCATTAAGGGCTAGGTAGAGGATTGAACCTCACATGAGATGTGATGGGCAAGGAGTTGCTCACTTATAGTTTATTGTAATTCCAATAATGGATGTACCTGAGGATGATCAATTAAATTATAAGAATTCAATCACCCATTAGAAATCCATCCAACTAGGATTTCTATTTTCTACTTTGTGTAGGATTCGCTAAGTTAGTGGGAGGGCCAATTTGATTAAAAGACCATAATCCTTTTGGTTAATTACATAATACATTTACTAATTAATCTGATTATTTTCTGCAATTAATTTTTTGATAACAATGAGCACAGAACAACCACCACCATCCAATATCCTTGCAAGCATACTTGATCGAAATAGGTTGACAGGGCCTCATCTATATGATTGGCTAAGAAATTTGAAACTTGTCCTGAACCTTGAACATATAGGATATGTTCTAGATTCAAATGTTCCTGGTCCCTTACCTCCAGAGGCCACACAAGAGGAACATGAAAATTTGGACAAGTGGAAGGAGAATGATATGAGAGCTAAGTGTTATATGCTTACTTCTATGAGTAATGAGTTACAGAAGTAGCATGAGAACATGTAGAGTGCGAGTGAGATCCTCCTTCACCTACAAAAGTTGTATGGTGAGCATAGCAGGAATGCTAAGTATGAGATATCTAGGTAGCTGTTCCGCATGAGGATGTCTGAGGGACAGAATGTTGGGGATCATGTCCACGAGATGATTCCACTGATTGAGCAGCTGGAACATCTTGACTTTAACATGGATTTCCAATTACAGACAGATTTGATCCTTTAGTCCCTTTCTGAGTCTTTTGGAAATTTTGTAACAAATTTCCATATGACTAAATAGGAATGCACCTTGGCTAGTTTACTCAACATGCTGGTTATTGCCCAAAAGGATATGCCGGGCAATAAAGAAAAAGAGGTAGTTTTGATTGCATCTTCTTCTGCTGGAAAGTCCAACAAGAAGAAGGGTGATAAGAAAAAGAAACCTCAGATTCCTGGTCCTTCCAAGAAAATAGCTAAACAGAAAGGGAAGATTAAAGCTGATGGAGGCAAAGGAAAGTGTTTCCACTGCCAGAAGGATGGGCACTAGGAAAGGAACTGCCCAGAGTATCTTGCTTCTCTGAAGGACAAGAAGGATAGACCTTCGGAAGGTATGTCCATATCTTGTTATTTAGATTCTGATGATACTCATAGCTCATCTACAGCTTAGGTTTTAGATATTGGTGCCAGTTCTTACATTTCTTATGATATTAAGGAACTAGCAAATAGTAGCAGCTTGCGTTCTCGAGATGTTAGAGTCCGGATTGGCAATGGCTCAACTGTTGAAGCTTTAAATACAAATCTAATGCAAGCAATCTAAAAGAATGCAATGCCATGATGAAAATTAACTCAAGTTCAAAAAATATTTGGCACTTAAGGTTAGGTCATGTTGCAGAAGATAAGATTGCAAAGCTAGAGAAAATGAGGATTTTATCCTCATTAGGTTTTGGACCTACTCCAACTTGTGAATCCTGCCATCAAGGAAAAATGACTAGATCACCCTTTGTTAGACAAGGACTAAGAGCTAAAAATATTTTGGATCTAATACATAGTGATGTATGTGGTCCATTTAAGGAAATGGCTAGAGATGTTTTTCATTACTTTATTTCCTTTACTAATGACAAATCAAGGTTTGGGTATTTGTATTTGATGAAATACAAACATGATTCCTTTGAAAAGTTCAAAGAATTTAAATATGAAGTAGAAAATCAAACAGGAAAAAGTATTAAAACTCTTTGATCAGATCGTGGAGGTGAATACTTGAGTACTGAATTTGATGAATACTTGAGAGAGCATGACATTATTTTCTAGCTGACTCCTCCAGAAACACCACAGCTGAATGGTGTATCTAAAAGGAGAAATCATACCCTATTAGTATGGTACATAATATGATGAGCTATACTGATATACCAATCTCCTTTTGGGCATTTGCATTAGAATCAGCTTTGTATATTCTGAACAGAATTCCATCAAAATCAGTATCTTCCACACCTTATGAGATATGGCATGGAAGAAAACTAAGTCTTAAACATGTTAAGATTTGGGGTTGTCCAGCTTATGTCAAAAAGGTGAACACTGATAAATTAGAAACCAGATCAAAAAAAGGTCAATTTGTTGGGTATCCAAAAGATAGTTTTGGATATTATTTTTATTTGCCTACAACACAAAAGGTTGTGGTAAGTAGAGATGCCACATTTCTTGAACAATAATTTGTTCAAGAAGGAGGCAAAGGAAGGCAAATAGAGTTAGAATTGGAGAATTCTGACCAACCAACAGATCAGATGGATATAGATCCATCTAGTCAACATACACCTATTGATGATACATCTACAGCTGTTCCTCATAGAACAACTAGGGTATCTCATCCGCCAGTGAGATATGGTTTCCTTCATGAAGAAGAACAAGAGTTGTCTACTCATGAAGAAGTAGATCATGGAGATGATCCACTTACCTATGAAGAAGCTATATCAGATATAAACCCTTCAAAATGGATTGATGCCATGAAATCCAAAATTGATTCCATGTATAAGAATCAAGTTTGGGATCTTGTTGACCCACATGAAGGTATTGTACCAATAGGGAACAAATGAGTTTTCAAGAAGAAAATTTGTTCTGATGGAAAGGTAGAGACCTATAAGGCAAGGCTAGTAACGAAAGGGTTTCGCTAAAGGCAAGGAATCGACTATGAGGAGACTTTCACGCTTGTTGCCATGCTTAAATGTATGGTTGTCATATACATTCTCCATGAAAGACTTAGGGGAGGCAACCTATATTCTTGGGATTCGCATATATAAAGATAGAGCGAAAAGAATAATTGGTTTATCCCAAAGTCTATACTTGGAAAAGGTGTTAAAGAGGTTTAACATACTTGATTCCAAGAGAGGATTGTTACCAATGAGACATGGTATCCACCTTTGTAACACCCCTATTAACATAGCCTGGTAAATTTCACTATTTTGGTGACCGGTGTCGGTCCGGATAATTAAGGAGATTAGAACCACATCTAAGACAACTAGATAAACCATAAACACAAATAATTAATAATTGTCAATTAGTTAAGTATAAATAAGAAAAATAGAACATAAGAAGTTAAATGAGTCGAGAGTCACAGCGATGGGTGACCTTCTCGGGAATGACTGTGAAATCAATTTAAACTAAAATTTTGAATCATAAAATGTGACGTCGAGGTCCTTAGGACCCTTACGAACACATTGGAAAAGAGAAAATCACGAAAAAGAATTGTTAAGTCAGTTAAATAATTAGGTCAGGGAGCTAAAAGAAATATTGAATTATTTACAAACTGGGTTGAACCGGCGAGGGGCAATTTGGTCAATTGACCCTGAGAGCTGACTCCTGACCTAACTGTCAAATAAAATTGGAGAAAAGAAAATTTCAGAATCGAGAATTAAATTAAAGAACTAATAGGAAAAAAAAAGAAAATGAAAAAGTGAAGAGAGGTGAGATCATGCATGACATCACACATGATGCCATAAATCCTATAATTAATTAAATTGATTTTTTGGTCTTCCATAAGACAAAATACATAAAAGAAAAGAAAAAAAAAATTAAAAGTCTACTTCTTCCACCAATTTGCCGCCCCACCTTTCCCTTAACACCACCATTACCACACCTCCATGAAAGCTTGCTCCAAGCTTTAAATCCCCCATTAAACCCTAATTTCTTCCCCAATCACTTCATAAAACCTTATTTTCTTCCTTTGAGAGAGAGATTTAGCAAGAAAGTAAGAAGAAAAGAGGAGAAAAATTGAAGATTGAATATCAAAGTTGAGGTAAGTTATTTACTTTGGAATTTTGAGTTTAATACATGTGTTTATGATTGAATGAACTTGGAAATAAGCTTAAAATGAAAAGAAGACAAGTGTTAGGGGACAAAGTTAAATTTTGGCCAAGTAGGGTTTTGATATATGTATGCATGAATTGGGTGGATTTAAAAGTGTATGTGAGCTTAATTGTGTTGAATAATTATGATTAAATGCATTGAATTGGTTAAATGCAATTAATTGGTGAACTAGGGTTTTGGACACCTAGGGTTTAGAGACAAAAATGTAAAAAATTAGTAAATGATGTCTTTGACCTAAATTGAAGTGAGAAATAGTCAATGGTGACCAAATGAAGTGTGTTGGAAGTATTGGAGTTAAGGTTAAATTCGGATTCAATGTGGTCATGCTGCTGGCAGCAGGACCAAGGTCCCTTTGAGGGACTAAAACTGAAAATCTACAAGTCCAATTGTTATGAGACCAATTGGGAATGAAAATAGACACAAAATGACACAATTTTCATTTAGGAAGCATGCCCAAAAAGTGACCAAAACCTAGTGAACAAATTGACCAAATCTGGAAAATCTCAGTCTGCCCTATACAAACTGACCAAATGAACAGTATTTGTTCATTTGGCCATAACTTGAGCTAGGTAAGTCTAAATGATCTGAAATTTCACCAGTGGACATTTGAGATCTAGACCTAAAACTTTCATGAAGAACACAAACCCAAATTATGCTGTTAACTAAGTCATTTGGCCACCCAAAGTTGGTGACCTAAAACTGCCAGAACTAAATTTTGCCCAGAAATCTGGGTTAAGTCCAATCCGGCAGTCATGGTTCAAATGGCTATAACTTGAGCTACAAAAATCCAAATGGAGTGATTCAAAAAGGAGAATAAACTTAAGACAATAGAGAACATTTTCTATGAAGGAAGTTTTGCCAAATTCTAATAGTAAAATGATCAATGGAACAGTGCAACTTAAGACACTAAAACTAAAAATTTGCAATTTTGCCTAAAAGATTTATAATTTGAGTAAACAACCAAAACTAACAAATTTAGTGATCAAAATGTGGTATGTGGGTGAAGTTGGAATTCCCATATCTATTAAGCCTTAGACTTGAATAGTGTAGTGAATAGTAATCCCGAAACACAAATTTTGAAGAACGTCAAGTTTAGCATATTAAAGCTAGGCATAAGTGAATTTGAATTTATTTTTGGATTTACGATGAGTTATGATACTGAAACACTATGAAACTGTGTGTTTCAGTTGAAAAGAATACCGAAAAAGAACCCGAGGGATCGAGTCAAGGCCAAGAGGCGACTCGTATAAGTTTTGTGCACAGCTAACTCTTTTGTTATATTTTTACTTCTAAATTGATTAGAATAAGTTTATTTTATAATTGATAAATTTTGTTGTGTTGAGAATTATAATTTGTTGAATGAAATTGTATAAATTAAATGTAAATTTTCTTATGCATTTAAGGATTTATTGCATGGTTTTGAGAATCGTAAATTTAAATTTGATGTGTTGCCAACCTTGAGCATGAATTTGTGATGATTAAATATGTTGATGATTTGTAAAAGTTTATAAATAGAAATTGTTTTGAATATGATTTGAAACCACAGTTGACATGACAAAATTTGTTGTGAATTCTCATTAGCTTGTCTAGTGAGATATCTTCTCCACTAGATGGGGCGAGTTACTTCCTCTCTGGCTTGCCAGTTGGGGAAGAATTTGAATGAGTACTCATATATACTAGCTAGTCTTTGTTTATCCCTTTTAGCCTCGGTTATTGGGAGAGTTTGAAATGTCGTGGTGTACAACAAGGCATCTATTTAAATTTTGGGTCATGGGATCAACTGTGTGAATTGTTGGCAACGCCCTTTAAATTATGCATAATTTGATAAATTGTGATTGAAATGAAAAATTTGTTAGTGATTTAAAATATTTTTGTATTGTTTCGAAATTTAAAAGAAATGTAAATAAATAGTTATTAATTGATCAAAATGTTATTCAAATGAAAAAATTGCATGAATGAAAACAATAATTTTTGAATATCATGGATTTTGAAGAATTTAGAAATTTTAAAGTTTTATTCATTATGAATTGTTAAGAATAATTTGTATTAAGTTTTAAATTTTTAGTTTGTGCACCACTGAGTTCACCACTCAGTGATAGCTTTGTATACTGTTGCAGTTAAAAGAAAATATATAGAGCAGCTGAGCGAGGTTACTGAAGGACACGGTGAGATTATCCTCGGGTATATCATAGGTATACCCTTGTACATTAGCTTTTGATGTAATTCTGTAATTATATGTATGAAATTTTCTTTGAGCAGTTGTACCAACTCTTTTGTAATATATATATTTCGATTGTAATCAAATACAAATTATTGTAATATTATCTTGAGAAATTGGTTGAGATTGATTGTGAATTTTGAAGAAGTTGTTGAGAAAAACATTAGAAGTGTCTTTATTTTCAGGTTTTAAAGAACTGTTTTCTCAAAATATAGACGGCACTCTGCTAAAATTTTTATAAAATTTGCGGAAAAATAAAATGGGCCAAAAAAATTTCTCTAGTTTTCAACTTTAATTAAATGTTTTAATATCTATTAGAAAATGCTCATCACTTAACAAAAGAAGAAAATTGTTTTAAAATCTCTTGTAGGGTACTTAATGAGTTATCGGTAGGTGAAGTTCGGTAGTTCATTAGGTATTCGACGGGATCATGTTATGCCTTACAGAGGAGTAAGTTGTGACATGTTTTAGTGGTATCAGAGCAAAGGTTTTAAAGTAAATTTTGAACTGTGAATTTGAAATATTTTTCAATAAGTACAACTGCTTAAATGTTTCATACATATAGTACATTTACATCATAAATATGAACTAACGGGGAGAAATCTCCTTGTGTTGGTTGTACAGAAAAAAAAAATCCTATGAATAGATATGGACAAGGGGGATAAAATGGTAGAGTAGTCTGATACAGCTAATGTACAAGGAGAGGCCCTAGTTTCGCAGAGCGTTAGAGGTCCAACTGCACCAGTCCCTCCTATACAAATTACTGCACAAACGGCCCAGCAGATGGCCATGTTCTTTCAGCAAATGGCTGATAATCTGTCAGCTCAGGCCCAAGTACAAACCCATAATCTGTCAGCCCAGGCCCAAGTACAAACCCAACCCCCTTAAGAGCAGTATGAAAAAAAGAAAAGTGGGAAAGTCATTGGTCAAAGTTTGAGTAATAATTTGGGAAAGAGAAAAGATTTTGAAGGACCCCGTGCTCCTAAGTATGACAGAGGCGGATCTTCAGGGCGGAAGCAATCAAGAACCATTCGTCAAAGAACCAGAAATTCCAACCCTACCCATCTCTATGACATTTGTGGAAAATTTCATGGGGGTATATGCCATAGGGTCACTGGAGCCAGCTTCAATTGTGGTGGAATTGGACATTTCGCCTGAGATTGTACTAGTGCACATCGATTTATGCCACATACTACACCAGAGGAATCAGTCCAAGGCTCTGATTTTAGAGGCTCATTAATAGTTAGTAGGGGTAGAAGCAGAAGTAGAGACAACACTTCGGGTAATCCTCGCACAATGGACCAACCCGAGCAAAGGAATACACTAGAAAGAGAGAACGCCATGCATCGAGGGGAAGAAGCAGATACTTCAGATGTAGTTGCTGATATGTTCTTAACTTGTGAAAGGAATATTATGTACTATTTGATTCTGGCTCTACTTGTTTATATGCTAATGCTAAAATTATATGTTCTACTGCTATTCCCTTGCATGGAGATAAATTTTAATGTGTTAGTAATTAGTCTTTTACGATAATAATTATGATAATAAGCGTGATTGGGATTAATTTTGGAAAAGTTTCTAGTGAGAGACATCTCCTAGACTACGATAAATTATAAAGTTAATTAGTAAGCCTAATTACGTAAGGCAAGAGGACCAAAAAGCAAGTTATAGCAATATATCTGCCCTAGATGGAAATAAAAGTATTACTGTTGATAAATGTCAGTGAGTACCATAATCAAAATAAGTTTAAGATATTAGTGGATTTGAAAGAAATAACACATAGGGAAGTTTAATCTATTGGGATGTATCGTAGTAACTATGCAATATTCTTGATGCTTGTGCTGCAAGCTGCAGATTACAGTACTAACTTGGGCTTTATTGTATAGAGCTACGTACTACCCAATAGTACATAAGGATAAGAATAGTTATAAATGACTTTCGCTCTGGTACAAATATACCAGAATAGAGTTTTATTACTAGAACTGAGTTTGAAAATCCTAATTTGGGATTTAATACTCTATAATTAGAATATCAAAAGATCATGGTTGCAAGGTAGTGAGAGTTAAAGACTCAGTTACCCTAGCATGAATTACAATACATTAAGAATTGTTATGAGATTAGAGATTTTAGCATGGTAAAAATTTAAAAATAACACCTATAGGGCTAAGTCATCTAGTCTCCGATATGGGGTTTGTAGTTGTTTTGGTATTGCAATGGATCTTTTGCTCAAAGTTTAGTAAGAAACAGTATTCTATTTGTGTAGCAGTAATACACAAAATATAATTTTATTCCCCTAGAAGAGACAGAATGCTATGGATGACAATTATAACTTATAAAACCGTTAAGAAATGATATTCTACTGATAACAGTAATTCGATAAGAACTAGTTGATCATGTATTCTTTAAGAAGAGCATAATTTTATTGTGTGGATCATAAGGATTAGATTAGAATTAAAGCGAAACTTTTAAATAGTATAGGAAATAGGAGAGTCCAGTAGACTCCCTTCTTAAGATTACAAAATTATTTATGGTTGAAAAAAAAAAGAGGGTAATGATTGCAAACCAGAGAAAAATAAGCTATAGAATATTGATAGATAAAAGAGTTGTAAAAGTAAAAATTAGAATAGTTGGTGCGAATGTAATAAAGAAACGTTATGAATATTAGTTAAAGTTTTGACTAGAATGGTCAGAGGACCAAATCAAAGTAACATTGAAGTATAGTGGATTTATTAGGGACAATAAATGGTGCTAAATTATGACTCGACAGTCAAGTTAAGGAAGAAGATTAGATTAAGAAATAAAATAATTAAAGTTAAGTTGTGGAATGAAAGAAGGAAACAAATAGAAAATTAAGAAATGAGAAAAACCCTAGATGAGGAATTGCCACCAAGGCAAACAACTTACTTAAGACGCGTAACGGTATCCCGAACTATTTTATCAAGAAGGAAATAAGTTAAACAAAAGCAAACAAGATAGTGCAAAATAGCACATAGGCCTTGGTCATAAATGGAGATGGTAAGATAATGGTTATAGACCTATGGCTAAGAAAGAGATAAGCAGTTCATATATGACCAACAAGGTCATTTAAAAAAAAAAAAAAAGAGACTATGAAGGAAAATAATTGCTAAAACAATAGCAAGAAAAGACTAAAATATTATAAACTAAATTGAAGGTTGCATCAAATGATCAAGAGATTTGATAAGAAACGAGTAAAACTAAGTTTTCACCCATAGGATCATCCGAGGTCCTAGAAAGAGTGGATCCACTAGCACACAGATTTGCTTACCTCTAAAATTGAAATGAATTTGAATCTAACTTATGATAGAAGCTCATAAGAAACTTGGCACACGAGGTGAGCAATCAATGAGTAAATAGTATAGGTTAAAGTGTTGTGGAACCATCATTCAGGCTAGGAAGCTATTAGGGAGTGTGAATAGGACATAAGGAGACAGCATCCACAACTGTTTAGAGACTGATACCAAGTAAAATTTCAAGGACAAAATTATTTTAAGGGGGGGGGGGGAGAATTGTAACACCCCTATTTACATAGCCTGGTAAATTTCATTATTCCGGTGATCGGTGTCGGTCCGAATAATTAAGGATATTAGAACCATATTTAAGACAACTAGATAAACCATAAACACAAATAATTAGTAATTGTCAATTAGTTAAGTATAAATAAGAAAAACAAAACATAAGAAGTTAAATGAGCCGAAAGTCACAGCGATGGGTGACCTTCTTAGGAACGACTGTGAAGTTGATTTAAACTCAAATTTCGAACCGTAAAATGTGACGTTGCGGTCCTTAGGACCCTTATGAACACAGTAGGAAAGAGAAAATCATGAAAAAGAATTGTTAAGTCAGTTAAATAATTAGGTCAGGAAGCCAGAAGAAATATTAAATTATTTGTAAACTAGGTAGAACCAGCAAGAGGCAATTTGGTCAATTAACCCCGAGAGCTGACTCCTGACCTAACTATCAAATAAAATTAGAGAAAAGAAAATTTTGGAATCGAGAATTAAAAAACAAATAGGAAAAAAAAAAAGAAAATGAAAAAGTGAAGAGAGGTGACATCATGCATGATGCCATAAATCCTATAATTAATTAAATTGATTTTTTGGTCTTCCATAAGACAAAATACATAAAAGAAAAGAAAAGAAAAAAAAAATTAAAAGTCTTCTTCTTCCACCAAGTTGCCGCCCCACCTCTCCCTTAACACCACCATTACCACACCTCCATGAAAGCTTGCTCCAAGCTTTAAATCTCCCATTAAACCCTAATTTCTTCCCCAATCACTTTATAAAACCTTATTTTCTTCCTTTGAGAGAGAGATTTAGCAAGAAAGAAAGAAGAAAAGAGGAGAAAAATTGAAGATTGAATATCAAAGTTGAGGTAAGTTATTTACTTTGGAATTTTGGGTTTAATACATGTGTTTATGATTGAATGAACTTGGAAATAAGCTTAAAATGAAATGAAGACAAGTGTTAGGGGACAAAGTTGAATTTTGCCCAACTAGGGTTTTGATATATGTATGCATGAATTGGGTGAATTTAAAAGTGTATGTGAGCTTAATTGTGTTGAATAATTATGATTAAATGCATTGAGTTGGTTAAATGCAATTAATTGGTGAACTAGGGTTTTGGATACTTAAGGTTTAGAGACAAAAATGTGAAAAATTGGTAAATGATGTCTGTGATCTAAATTGAAGTGAGAAATGGTCAATGGTGACCAAATGAAGTGTGTTGGAAGTATTGGAGTTAAGGTTAAATTCGGATTCAATGTGGTCATGCTGCTGGCAGCAGGACCAAGGTCCCTTTGAGGGACCAAAACTAAAAATTTACAAGTCCAATTGGTATGAGACCAATTGGGAATGAAAATAGACACAAAATGAGACAATTTTCATTCAGGAAGCATGCCCAAAAGGTGGCCAAAACCTAGTGAACAAATTCACCAAATCTGGAAAATCTTAGTCTGCCCTGTACAAACTGACTAAATGAACAGTGTTTGTTTATTTGGCCATAACTTGAGCTAGGAAGGTCTAAATGACCTGAAATTTTACCAGTGGATAGTTGAGATATAGACCTAAAACTTTCATGAAGAACACAAACCCAAATTATTCCGTTAACTAAGTCATTTGGCCACCCAAATTTGGTGACCTAAAACTGCTAGAACCAAATTTTGCCCAGTAATCTGGGTGAAGTCCAATCCGGCAGCCATGGTTTAAATGGCTATAACTTGAGCTACAAAACTCCAAATGGAGTGATTCAAAAAGGAGAATAAACTTAAGACAATAGGTAACATTTTCTATGGAGGAAGCTTTGCTAAATTCTAACAGTAAAATGACCAATGGAACAGTGCAACTTAAGACACCAAAACTGAAAATTTGCAATTTTGCCTAAAAGACTTATAACTTGAGTAAACAACCAAAACTAACAAATTTAGTGACCAAAATGTGATATTTGGGTGAAGTTGGAATTCCCATATCTATTAAGCCTTAGAAAGTCAACAAATTGACTTGAATAGTGTAGTGAATAGTAACCCCGAAACATAAATTTTGAATAACGTCAAGTTTAGCATATTAAAGCTAGGCATAAGTGAATTTGAATTTATTTTTGGACTTACGATGAGTTATAATACTGAAACACTGTGAAACTGTGTGTTTCAGTTGAAAAGAATACCGAAAAAGAACCCGATGGATCGAGTCAAGGCCAAGAGGCGACTCGTGTAAGGTTTGTGCACAACTAACTCTTTTGTTATATTTTTACTTCTAAATTGATTTGAATAAGTTTATTTTATAATTTATAAATTTTGATCTGTTGAGAATTATAAATTGTTGAATGAAATTGTATAAATTAAATGTAAATTTTCTTATACATTTAAGGATTTATTGCATGGTTTTGAGAATTATAAATTTAAATTTGATGTGTTGCCAACCTTAAGCATGAATTTGTGATGATTAAATATGTTGATGATTTATAAAAACTTTGTAAATAGAAATTGTTTTGAATATGATTTAAAACCACAGTTGACATGGCAAAATTTGTTGTGAATTATCATTAGCTTGTCTAGTGAGATATCTCCTCCACTAGATGGGGCAAGTTACTTCCTCTCTGGCTTGCCAGTTGGGGAAGAATTTGCATAAGTACTCATATATACTAGCTAGTCTTTATTTCTCCCTTTTAGCCTCGGTTATTGGGAGAGTTTGAAATGTCGTAGTGTACAACACGACATCTATTTGATTTGGGTCATGGGATCAACTGTGTGAATTGTTAGCAACGCCCTTTAAATTATGCATAATTTGATAAATTGTGATTGAAATGAATAATTTGTTAGTGATTCAAAATATTTTTGTATTGTTTCGAAATTTAAAAGAAATGTAAATAAATAGTTATTAATTGATCAAAATGTTATTCAAATGAAAATTTTGCATGAATGAAAATAATAATTTTTCAATGTCATGGATTTTGAAGAATTTAGAAATTTTAAATTTTTATTCATTATGAATTGTTAAGAATAATTTGTATTAAGTTTTAAATTATTAGTTTGTGCACCACTGAGTTCACCACTCAGCGATAGCTTTGTATGCTGTCGCAGGTGAAAGAAAATATATAGAGCAGCTGAGCGAGGTTACTGAAGGACACGGTGAGATTATCCTCGAGTATATCATAGGTATACCCTTGTACATTAGCTTTTGATGTAATTCTGTAATTATATGTATGAAATTTTCTTTGAACAGTTGTACCAACTCTTTTGTAATATATATATTTCGATTGTAATCAAATACAAATTATTGTAATATTATCTTAAGAAACTGGTTGAGATTGATTGTGAAATTTGAAGAAGTTGTTGAGAAAAATATTGGAAGTGTCTTTATTTTTAGGTTTTGAAGAGCTGTTTTCTCAAAATATAGACGGCACTCTGCCGAAATTTTTATAAAATTTACGGAAAAATAAAATGGTCAAAAAAAATTTAACTAGTTTTCAACTTTAATTAAATGTTTTAATACCTATTAGAAAATGCTCACCACTTAACAAAAGAAGAAAATTGTTTTAAAATCCCTTATAGGGTACTTAATGAGTTATCGGTAGGTGAAGTTCGGTAGTTCATTAGGTATTCTACGGGATCATGTTATGCCTTACAGAGGGGTAAGGTGTGACAACCTTTCTAAAGAGATGTCTCCAAAGACACCTGAAGAAAGAGATAAAATGGCCAGGATTCCATATGCTTCGGCTATTGGAAGTTTGATGTATGCAATGTTGTGTACTAAGCCGGATATCGCATATGCTGTTAGTTTGACTAGCAGGTATCAATCCAATCCAGGTTTGGAACACTGGATAGCTGTTAAGAATATCCTTATGTACTTGAGAAGAACTAAGGATTTATTCTTGATTTATGGAGGTGGAGACTTGCAATTGGATGGTTATACTGATTCTGATTTCCAATCAGATATCAATGATAGAAAGTTTAACTCTGGGTATGTGTTTATTTGTAATGGAGGTGCAGTCAGTTGGAAGAATTCCAAACAGAGTACGACTGCAGATTCTACTACCGAGGCTGAGTATATTACTACATTAGATGCTGTAAAGGAAGTTGTTTGGATAAAGAAGTTCGTGACAGAACTTGCAGTAGTTTCTTCCATTGAGTCAGCTGTTCCACTTCACTGTGACAACAATGGAGCAGACATACAGGCTAAGGAACCCCGGTCTCACCAGAAATCTAAACACATAGAAAGGAGCTACCACATTATCAGAGAAATAGTTAGACGAGGCGATGTAGCCATGCAGAAAATAGCATCAGCTGAAAATCCAGCTGATCCATTCACTAAGCCTATGTCACAAACTCAGCTAGACCGACATCTTGAGAATATGGGTCTAAGATATTGTAATGAATGGCTCAAGTGCTAGTGGGAGATTTTTAGTAGTATAACCTAGAGCATATCATTTAGTATGTATCTTGTACATGTTTTTATTAATAAAAGGCATTTTCACTTTTTCGTTTACATAATATATTTATGTGTAATAGAAAGGTTCCATTGATATTTTGTTAGAAATTCTATTTTTAAGTTGTTAAGAATATGAGTGACAGTATTTCTAGTACAAAGTATCATAAATAGGTTCACAATCGAGGATACTTCACAATAAGGACATGACTTATCTAGAAAGATTGTATTCATGTTTGTTCCCAAGTTATTCATATGAGATATAAATAAGATGGAATGGTGAGTCTCATGCTATATAACAAACATGATAGGCACTTATACATGATAAATAGGTCAAACTAGTGACATTTATGACAAGCACATTGAGTTTACTCTGGTCAATGTATTGTCATAAATCATATCAGTGCATATAATCTTCAGACCTGAGATAGCACAATTATCTTATATATAGGTGGTTTGAGTTTGATACTGCTTTCATACTTGTACTGTGTATGGGTATATGGGCATATGTTAGCTCCTACTAGTTATATATGGAGGTAGGTGTTGATCAAGATGGAATCTGTTCCTCTAAGTAAATAGGGATAAAATCCTATGTTCATTTAATTGTTCTTGATGTTTCAAGTTCCTAGCCAAGACAGATAGATTTAATCAGAAAAGAGTTTCTGATAAGAAAAATCCTTTAATCAAGAACTGGAATTAAAAGAGAACATAACATTCATAGCAAATGGGATTTGCCATAAACCATGACTCTAGCTTGAGTTGGGATTTTATAATAGAGAGATTCTAATGCATGGTAACATATGATTATTGGTTCATTTAAGGTAAACCTTATTACTAATTGGGTGGCCATGGCATGCTATGCTAGGTGTTAACAATGGCCTATGAGGTGCATAAAATGACTTATAGAAATCATTTATGGTAAGAAAGAGTTCTGATGATATTAAGAGTTGATATCATGTCTCATTGCCAATTAGTGATGAGCCTAGTAAGTTACACACATACACAAGTAATCACCAAATTAAATATGATTTAATTAATTAATTAAAGAGTTTAATTGATTAATTAAATATGTTTGGTTTACAATTAGATTTCAAAGTCCCTAGCATGGCTTGAAACCAAATCTAGGTTATTTGATGTTTAATATATGTTAAATTTATATTTAAAGTGTTTAAATATGAATTTAATTAATGAGAAATTAATTAATAGAGATTAATTAATTAATTTATATTTGATATAAATTGATTAGAAGAAGAGAAATAATTATTTTGGGTTGAGAACTCAAAATTAAGACACAGGGGTATTTTGGTCATTTCACAGGGTGACATGTGGCACCATGAGATGGTGATACATGACACAACACATAAGCTTTCCATATGTCTTTTAATCATGTAAGTTGATCAAAGTCAAGATTAAATATAGGTTTAACACTTGGCACAATGTGATTGGGTCAATTAAACCTATAGCCAATCAGAAGGTGACATGTGGCAAATGGTTTTAAGTAGTGACCTAGCTATATAAGTGTAAGGATAAAAGAACAAAATACACAAGCTACCATTCTCTCTTTGTGCCGCCACCCTTGGCTACCCTCTCCCCTCTTCTTCTTCATCTGTGACACCCCTTACCCGTGTACAGTATACCCGAGTAAGTAATGCCACACGGTGTACCGGCACACTCTAATATACCTTAATTAATTTATATCATGTCTTTGAATATAATTTATGAAACATACTTTATTTAAGCCATTTATCGAAAATATTATTTATTTGAGGTTCCAAAAATTTTATAGAAAATCCGGTGGAGTACGGGCTAAAAATGGAGAAAACAGTTCTTCGGAACCTGTTAAAAGCACTTCCAAATAAATTTTCCAAACAATCCCAACTTGAATTCATCAACAAAGTCTCAACAACATTTCAATTTCAGGTCTCAACAACCTTTTCATTTGTCAAACATCCCTTTCTCAGGGTTCTCATATATAAACAACAATTAAATATTCAAATTAAATCTTTATTATTTACATGGACCTCAAAATACATTACATAAATCCCAAATACATATGAGAAAATAAAATTTTAATTACAAAATGACAAAATGACATCTAGTATCCTACCAATGCACTGCAGGTGACGAGGTGACACGGACACTTTGTGCGAAGCTGCGAGATGGACTCACCCAGTCTGTGGTCTACTGGGCTCACGATCGGGATCTCCAGTACCTACGCGTGGCAAAAGCAACGCGCTAAGCAATAATGCTTAGTGGTGTAATAATATAATAAAAGAAAATAGCAAGAAAATAAATGTGTATACAATGTGTATGCTTTCTTTGTTTGGTATTGGTATATTCATTTTTTTCATTAACGTTATTCACTTTTATTCATTTGGTTGCCCAAGTAACCTACACTAGATGACTAGACTGGATAACGGGTAAACTGGCACTGGGTACCTAGTACCTCGGGCCGTCACACCATCGATCACATATGCATCTCCCGGTGTGCAACAGAACAGCTAAAAAGCTGTAAGTAATATCAGGCACAAGGCCAAGTCTCAATACAAAGTCAGAATGGCTAAAAGCCATGAAATCACAGAATGGCATATTGCCATCTGTAGTACTGCTAACTGAACCCTATTGGCATGCCAAACTATCCAAACCAATCTTGTTAGGTATACTAGGGCATTTGAAACTTTTAAATTCTTCAATTTGTGAATTTCAAATTTTTGGTGTCACTATTCATCTTATTAGTCAACAAAAATGTTGACTTTTATAATAAAAATATGTACATTGACTTTGGCACTCCCAACATACCACATTTGGCATTCCAAACTTGTTGGCATTAAGCATTTATACTATTTCAAAGTTTAAACCAACACAAGCAGAATTTTCAGTTTTTGTGAGTCAACTTCACTGTTCCATTGAACACTGTTTCTGTGGGAATTTGAAGAAATGTAAAACATAAAAGTTGTTCCTTATTTTGTCTAGTTGAATTTCCTTTTTTGAATCACTCCATTTGGAGTTTTGTAGCTCCAGATATGGTCCAAAAACCACAGCTGGCCGGATTCCCATTCTGCAGAAATTACCATATCTACAGTAACATAAACAGTGACTTCCACTGCTATTTGGGTTAGGTTCTGGCCATAATTTGGGGTAGGTTCCTTCATGAAAGTTGTTTCTCTATGTTTTAACTTGTTTCTATAAAAATTTCAGGTCAATTGACCAAATCTACAGTGAGTTATGGCCAAATGAACAGCTACTGTTCATTTGGTCAATTCTACAGAATCAGTTGCAGGGTATCCGGATTGGGGCCAAGTTTTGGTCCTCTTGCTTTGGTCTTTTGGGCATGGTTTCTTCTGCAAAAATGTGCCATTGTAAGCCTAGTTTCATGTCCAATTGGCCAAACACCAATTGGACCAACACAGCCAAAGTTATGGCTATGTAATTGGACTGAAATCTCAGTCCATTACTGTTGTCCTAGGGCAGCTTACACCTTCACTTTGCAAACCTATTTTTCAGTCCAAATTGTACTCAAATTACCTAAAATAGTCACTAATTGACCATTAAAAAGTTCTCTAACAATTTCCTAAGCCAAATCAATTTTTCACTCCCCAAAACCCTAATTTAAATTCATGATTTATGCCATTTACCTTAGTTAGCTACTAATGCATTACTCATATGTTTATAACTTCAAACATGGTTTCTATTTCACTTCAAGCTCATCAAAAACACTCCTACATATTCCTTTACTAGGGCAGCCGAACTTCAAGTGCTCATACACATAGGTTTTTGTTCATTTAAATTACAAGTCTTACTAAGTTCAAGTCCAAAATCATGAAATTTAAGAGTTTTATGTTTATAGTTGCACTAACCTTGAATGGGCAGAATTTCCAAAGCCCCAAACTTCACTTTCTTTCTTCTTGTTGGCTGCCAAAAGCTTGTTTAAGGTGTGGGGTAAAATTTTAATGAAGAGAGGTTAGAGAAATATGGTGGAAATGATGGAAATCTAAAGCTTGAAAAAGCTTTAATGGAGGGTGGCTATGGAATGGGTTTCGGCTGGCTTTTGGGGGAAGGATGGCTGCTGCAATTTTTTTCTTATTTTGGTCTTCTTTTATCTCTTTTAATAGTTAGTCAAATGATAGCTCAATTGTGATTGGTCATAATTTATAAATGACATCATCAAGATGTCATAAATGAGCTTTTCTTTGATTTTTCTTTTCTTTTCATCACTACTCAATTTCAATTTAATTTCTAGTAATGTTTATTCATATTTTATGTCATATTAATTATTTACTCAACTGGACAAGTCGGCCAAAAATCACCTCTGAAGGCGAAATGACCAAAATGCCCTCCGTTTGGCTGAACGGGTCAAATTTGTCTGTACCGATTGAAAAATTTTTCTAGGTATTTTCTTGGCATTCTAATGCCATAGGAACCTCAATAACCCTTCTCTGGAGTCCTAAAAATTATTTTATAATTTTTCCACCGGGTTTAGGGCTCCTCGTTGTGAAACATAACTTCCCTCTGTTACCCATCGCTAGAACAGGCTCGTTTAACTTGTTTGTATTTTATTTCTAAAATTTTTACTAAATTTTTCTTATCAATATTTGAGTTAATTATGGTTCCTCACTTTAGTTTAAATATTTTTCCGGACGTTCTAGCTGTCCGAACCGACACCGGTCACCGGAACAGTAGAATGTACGGAATTGCTATCGGGAGGGTGTTACAACTTTCCCCTCTAATTTAAATTTCGTCCTTGAAATTTACCTGATGCAAACAGTTGAGGGAACTGTTGCCTCATCATCTCTTCACTTTCCCAAGTTGCCTCCTCGGTGTTGTGGTGCCTCCATAGCACTTTCACCAGTGGAATCTGCTTGTTCCTCAACTCTTTCACTTCCCGAGCCAAGATTCGTAGAGGTTCTTCTTCATATGTCAAATCCGGTTGTATTTCAATTTCTTCTCTGGAGATGACATGTTAAGGATCTGAGCGGTATCTTCTGAGCATGGATACGTGAAACACATTGTGAATCTTGTCCAGCTCTGGTGGTAAAGCTAGCCTATAGGCCACTGGACCCACACGTTCGATGATTTCATATGGGCCAATGAACCTAGGGCTCAACTTACCTTTCCTTCCAAACCTCAATACCTTCTTCCATGGTGACACCTTGAGGAACACTTTGTCGCCAATCACATATTCTATTTCTTTTCTCTTCAGGTCGGCATAAGATTTACATGCATGCAGGCAACCTTTAAGTTGGCTTTGATTGATTTTACCTTCTCCTCGGCTGTTTCACAGTGCAGCCTACCGATTTGTCTTCGCCCAATTCAGTCCGGCCTGCTGAGTTCTACATTTTCTCCCATACAGTGCTTCATATGGGGCCATTTGGATGCTAGCTTGGTAGCTATTGTTGTATGCAAATTCTGCCAGTGGGAGGTATCTATCCCAACTTCCCTCAAACTCAATGACACAACTCCTCAGCATATCCTCAAGGACCTGACATATATTTCATGTTATTATTATCATTTCAGTTCAATATTTGTATCAATTCCATTGGTTTCAATTGTTTACCTAGATTACTCTTTCTAATTGCCCATCCGTCTGAGGATGGAAAGCTGTGCTGAAGTGGAGTTGTGTACCCAAGGACTCATGCAACTTCTTCCAGAATCTTGATGTAAACCTTGGGTCTCGATCAGATATGATGGAAAGTGGAATTCCATGCAGTCTAACTATCTCACTGATATACAATTCTGCTAACTTCTCCAGTGAGTAGTCAGTCCTAACTGGCAGAAAGTGTGCTGACTTGGTCAATCTATCCACTATTACCCATGCTGCATCATGCTTCTTCCGAGTGAGAGGTAGACCACTTACAAAATCCATGGTGACCCGATCCCATTTCCATTCAGGTATGCGTATAGGCTGTAGCAAACCCGATGGAACTTGATGTTCTGCCTTGACTTGCTGACATGTCAAGCATTTAGTCACATAGTCAGCTATGTCTCTCTTCATACCAGGCCACCAATACTGAAGCTTCAGATCGTGATACATCTTTGTACTTCCTGGGTGCATAGCATATACACTGGTGTGTGCCTCTTTCAGAATATTGGCTTTCAATTCCCCATCATCTGGTACACACAGTCTTCCTTTGTAATGCAGACACCCATCTGCCTTCACTTCATAGTCAGTTGCTTTTCCTTCTGGGATTTTGCTCATAACAGCCATTAGCTTCTCATCTACCTTCTGCCCATCTAAAATCTGCTGTAACAGGTTTGGCCTCACTTGCAACTCAGCCAAAATAGCTCCATCTCGAATCAAAGTTAGACTGGCATTCAATGATCTCAAAGCTGTGATGGACTTTCTGCTCAAAGCATCAGCAACTACATTTGCCTTCACAGGATGATAGTCAATCACACAATCATAATCCTTCAGGAACTCAATCCATCGCCTCTGTCTAAGGTTGAGCTCCCTCTGAGTTGGCAAATATTTTAGACTCTTGTGGCCTATGTAAATGTAGCACTTTTCACCATACAAGTAATGCCTCCATATCTTCAGTGCGAAGATAATTGCTGCAAGCTCTAGATCATGGGTAGGGTAGTTCTGTTCATGTGGCCTTAACTGCTTGGAGGCATAGGCGACCACCTTCCCCTCTTGCATTAGTACACACCCTAACCCATTATGTGAGGCATCACTGTAGACCACGAAGTCCTTTCCTGACACCGGCTATGTTAACACTGGTGCCTCTGTCAACATAGCCTTTAACTTCTCAAAACTGGTCTGACACTTGTCATTCCAGTCAAATTTGACATTATTGTGTAACAACTTGGTCATTGGAGCAGCTATTAAGGAAAATCCCTTCACAAATCTCCTGTAATACCCAGCTAGCCCCAAGAAGCTTCTGACCTCAGTTGTGTTTCTGGGAGGCTTCCATTCCATCACTGCTTCTATTTTCTTGGGATCCACCCTAATCCCATCAGCTGACACTATGTGTCCAAGGAATGCTATCTCATTCAGCCAAAAGTCACACTTGGACAACTTAGCATACAGCTTCTTTTCCCGCAGGGTTTGCAGAACAATCCTCAAATGCTCATCATGTTCTTCCCTGGTCTTGGAATACACCAAAATATCATTAATAAAGACCACTACGAACCGATCTAAGTATGGATGGAAGATACGGTTCATAAGGTCCATGAATGCTGCTGGTGCATTTGTTAGGCCAAAGGGCATCACTAGGAACTCATAATGCCCATATCGGGTCCTGAATGCAGTCTTTGGCACAACTGCATCCTTCACCCTCAGCGATGATACCACGATGCGAGATCAATCTTAGAAAATACTTCTGCTCCCTTCAACTGATCAAACAGATCATCAATTCTAGGCAACGGATATTTGTTCTTCACAGTCACTTTGTTTAACTGCCGGTAATCAATGCAAAGCCTCAAAGTCCCATCCTTCTTTTTCACAAACAGCACTGGAGCTCCCCATGGTGACACACTGGGGCATATGAACCCCTTATCCAGCAACTCTTGCAACTGAGTTTTCAACTCCCTCAATTCAGTGGGTGCCATCCTATAAGGAGCAATGGAAATGGGTGCTGTACCCGGCAGTGTCTCAATAGCAAACTCGACTTCCCTTTCTGGTGGCAAACCAGGCAACTCTTTAGGAAACACCTCCGGGAAGTCTCTCACTGTGGGTATATCACTCAGGTTTGGCTTAGCCTGCCTAGTATCCACCACATGTGCTAGGTAGGCTTCACAGCCTTTTCTCATCATTCTTCTTGCAACTGTGGCTGAGATGACATTGGACAGGAAATCTGTCCTTTCACCCACAACTATAATCTCATTACCCTCTGGAGTTTTCAGAGAAATTCTCTTCAATTTGCAATCAACTATTGCCTGATGACGTGACAACCAGTCCATTCCCAAAATCACGTCAAACTCGTGGAAGGGCAACTCAATCAAGTCTGCCAAGAATTCATACCCCTGAATCCTTAACGGGCAACCCTTATATACTTTGTTCACTACCACACTGTGACCCAATGGATTAGTGACTAGAATGTCTTGGTCACTCTCCCCTACTAATATCCCCCTTTCTACGGGTAAGTTGATGCAGATATATGAATGGGTGGATCCTGGATCCACCAATGCATGCACAGGTGTAGTGTAGAGGGAGAACGTACCCCTGATGACGTCCGGGGCATCTTGCTCCTCCTGAGCTCTCAGGGCATAATTTCTTGCTGGTGGTCTGTTATCCGCCTCTCTGGCCGCTCGATCTGAGCCTCTGTGATGGTCCCACTGCGTCAGACTTACCAGATTTTCTACCTCTCTGTGGTGTAGGAGCAGGTCTGTCTGCTTATGTTGGAGCAGCTGTAGTAGTTCTGCGTGGACAGTTTCTCAGCTGATGCTCTGTTGACCCACACCTTAAGCAGGCACCAGTCACTCTCCAACACTCCCCCTTATGCCATTTCTGACAGTGTGGACATGCAGAAGATGCTGGGGCTGGTCCCCTGAACCCCATCCTCGGAGAGCGCCCACCGATGGTGTGGACTGACCTCTCCTAGGGGTGAATCGTGGCTGGGCCCCGAGACCCGACCACGACTCGTGGGTGAGCTGAACTCGTGCGGGAGGACCCTTGAACTTCTTCCCGAATGCAGAGCTGAACTAGACCGACCGGGCCCCTCTTCTGTCTATCCCTTCCAGTGCGCCACCGATTCTTACTTATTCCACCTTTATTGCAGCTTCCACTAACTTAGTAAATTCTATAATTCCCAAGGCAGTGAGCTGGATCTTGATGTTGTCATTTAGTCCCTCTTCAAATCTCTTGCACCTTTCAGCTTCATTAGGGACTATCTCCCTTCCATAGTGGCTTAATCGGACGAATTCTTTCTCATACTCAGCCACTGACAACTGTCTCTGCCTCAGGTTAATAAACTCTCTTCTTCTCTCTTCCAGGTATACAGTACCCACATATTTCTTCTTGAATTCAGAGAGGAAGAAATCCCAAGTTCTGACTTCCGCTGCACTTCATCGACACCGTGTCCCACCACTCATAAGCATCATCTTGCAAAGAAAGATATGGCGACTTCGAGTTTTGCTCTGGAGTGCGTGGAGTTGTTTTAGGACTCTGCTCTGCATTCAACCAATTCTACCGCAACATGAGTCATCTTCTCTCTTGCCATAGAAGTCCACTCCAAACTTTCTTAGCCTTTCCAGTGTGATTTAACTTTGTGGAGCCGGTGGTGGTGGTGGTGGTCTTGGCATTACTCCGCCATTTGTCTAAAGAAGTCGGCCATTTCTTGGAACATGGCTGTGGAGGCCGAGGTGCTCTTCTTGAGCTGGCGGAGTAGGTTCTCCCCTACCCCCTGTCTCAGCTGCTACAGGTGGAGCATGACTCTCCACTTCCTCCTCAACTGCCCTCTGAGATGAAGGGTCCATATCCTATTGAAAATAAGAAAAACAAACAGATCTGCATTAGTGTCACCTCGACTCTTACAAATGCAATGCATGGTATGGACTCAATCTAGGACCAGAAACGCCTAAACTGTGCTCTGATACCACTAAATGTGACACCCCTTACCCGTGTACAGTATACCCGAGTAAGTAATGCCACACGGTGTACCGGCACACTCTAATATACCTTAATTAATTTATATCATGTCTTTGAATATAATTTATGAAACATACTTTATTTAAGCCATTTATCGAAAATATTATTTATTTGAGGTTCCGAAAATTTTATAGAAAATCTGGCGAAGTACCGGCTAAAAATGGAGAAAACAGTTCTTCGGAACCTGTTAAAAGCACTTCCAAATAATTTTTCCAAACAATCCCAACTTCAATTCATCAACAAAGTCTCAACAACATTTCAATTTTAGGTCTCAACAACCTTTTCATTTGTCAAACATCCCTTTCTCAGGGTTCTCATATATAAACTACAATTAAATATTCAAATTACTTCCATACATAACCATAAATCTTTATTATTTACATGGACCTCAAAATACTTTACATAAATCCCAAATACATATGAGAAAATAAAAATTTAATTACAAAATGACAAAATGACATCTAGTGTGCTACCAATGCACTGCAGGTGACGAGGTGACACGGACACTGTGCAGAACTGCAGGATGGACTCACCCAGTCTGTGGTCTACTGGGCTCACGATCGGCATCTCCAGTACCTACGCGTGGCAAAAGCAACGCGCTAAGCAATAATGCTTAGTGGTGCAATAATATAATAAAAGAAAATAGCAAGAAAATAAATGTGTATACAATGTGTATGCTTTCTTTGTTTGGTATTGGTATATTCATTTTTTTCATTAACGTTGTTCACTTTTATTCATTTGGTTGCCCAAGTAACCTACACTAGATGACTGGACTGGATAACGGGTAAACTGGCACTGGGTACCTAGTACCTCGAGCCGTCACACCATCGGTCACATATGCATCTCCCGGTGTGCAACAGAACAGCTAATAAGCTGTAAGTAATATCAGGCACAAGGCCAAGTCTCAATACAAAGTCAGAATGGCTAAAAGCCATGAAATCACAGAATGGCATATTGCCATGTGTAGTACTGCTAACTGAACCCTATTGTCATGCCAAACTATCCAAACCAATCTTGTTAGGTATACTAGGGCATTTGAAACTTTTAAATTCTTCAATTTGTGAATTTCAAATTTTTGGTGTCACTATTGATCTTATTGGTCAACAAAAATGTTGACTTTTAGAATAAAAATATGTACATTGACTTTGGCACTCCCAACATACCACATTTGGCATTCCAAACTTGTTGGCATTAAGCATTTATACTATTTCAAAGTTTAAACCAACACAAGCAGAATTTTCAGTTTTTGTGAGTCAACTTCACTGTTCCATTGAACACTGTTTCTGTGGGAATTTGAAGAAATGTAAAACATAAAAGTTGTTCCTTATTTTGTCTAGTTGAATTTCATTTTTTGAATCACTCTATTTGGAGTTTTGTAGCTCCAGATATGGTCCAAAAACCACAGCTGGCCGGATTCCCATTCTGCAGAAATTACCATATCTACAGTAACATGAACAGTGACTTCCACTGCCATTTGGGTTAGGTTCTGGCCATAATTTGGGGTAGGTTCCTTCATGAAAGTTGTTTTTCTATGTTTTAACTTGTTGATGTAAAAATTTCAGGTCAATTGACAAAATCTACAGTGAGTTATGGCCAAATGAACAGCTACTGTTCATTTGGTCAATTCTGCAGAATCAGTTGCAGGGTATCCGGATTGGGGCCAAGTTTTGGTCCTCTTGCTTTGGTCTTTTGGGCATGGTTTCTTCAGCAAAAATGTGCCATTGTAAGCCTAGTTTCATGTCCAATTGGCCAAACACCAATTGGACCAACACAGCCAAAGTTATGGCTGTGTAATTGGACTGAAATCTCAGTCCATTGCTGCTGTCCTAGGGCAGCTTACACCTTCACTTTGCAAACCTATTTTTCAGTCCAAATTGTACTCAACTTACCTAAAATAGTCACTAATTGACCATTAAAAAGTTCTCTAACAATTTCCTAAGCCAAATCAATTTTTCACTCCCCAAAACCCTAATTTAAATTCATGATTTATGCCATTTACCTTAGTTAGCTACTAATGCATTACTCATATGTTTATAACTTCAAACATGGTTTCTATTTCACTTCAAGCTCATCAAAAACACTCCTACATATTCCTTTACTAGGGCAGCCGAACTTCAAGTGCTCATACACATAGGTTTTTGTTCATTTAAATTACAAGTCTTACTAAGTTCAAGTCCAAAATCATGAAATTAAAGAGTTTTATGCTTATAGTTGCACTAACCTTGAATGGGCAGAATTTCCAAAGCCCCAAACTTCACTTTCTTTCCTCTTGTTGGCTGCCAAAAGCTTGTTTAAGGTGTGGGGTAAAATTTTAATGAAGAGAGGTTAGAGAAATATGGTGGAAATGATGGAAATCTAAAGCTTGAAAAAGCTTTAATGGAGGGTGGCTATGGAATGGGTTTCGGCTGGCTTTTGGGGGAAGGATGGCTGCTGCAATTTTTTTCTTATTTTGGTCTTCTTTTATCTCTTTTAATAGTTAGTCAAATGATAGCTCAATTGTGATTGGTCATAATTTATAAATGACATCATCAAGATGTCATAAATGAGCTTTTCTTTGATTTTTCTTTTCTTTTCATCACTACTCAATTTCTATTTAATTTCTAGTAATGTTTATTTATATTTTATGTCATATTAATTATTTACTCAACTGGACAAGTCGGCCAAAAATAACCTCTGAAGGCGAAATGACCAAAATGCCCTCCGTTTGGCTGAACGGGTCAAATTTGTCTGTACCGATTGAAAAATTTTTCTAGGTATTTTCTTGGCATTCTAATGCCATGGGAACCTCAATAACCCTTCTCTGGAGTCCCAAAAATTATTATATAATTTTTCCCCCGGGTCTAGGGCTCCTTGTTGCGAGAACCGCAACTTCCCTCTGGTTACCCATCGCTAGGGCACCGGCTCGTTTAACTTGTTTGTATTTTATTTCTAAAATTTTTACTAAATTTTTCTTATCAATATTTGAGTTAATTATGGTTCCTCACTTTAGTTTAAATATTTTTCTGGACGTTCTAGCTGTCCGGACCGACACCGATCACCGGAACAGTAGAATGTACGGAATTGCTATCGGGAGGGTGTTACATCATCTCTCATCAATTCAAAGAGATTAGTAAATAATCTCTTGAATTAAAAATACTAGAAATTATTTCTAGTGTCCTGTTTACATCTGTAATCTCTCAAAAGGCAAAACTTGATTTCTAATTCATAGAAAAAGCTTTAGAAGCTGTTCAAGGGCTGCCATAGGTGATGTTGGTGTGGACAAGCTAGAGGGACAACATCTGGTGTCCTAAAGACGCATCCCAAATGTGCTAAACATACTATAGTGCATCAAAAGGTAAGTGCACTTGTTCTTGATCTAATCTAGGATTCTAATGGATTAATCTGTTAATTCTAAAATCTTAAATGGCAAATGTAGATCCAAAAATATATTAAAAGAGTTTTAATATGTTTTTTATCATTGAAATCAAATAGATAAAAATAAATCTTGCATGATGCATGTGACCCTAGATGAAAAAATTTTGAATTTCAATGATCTAAACTTGTGTTTTTCATGCTTTCGCTCCTTCAACATGTACAAGATACATTCTAAATGATATGCTCTAGGGCATACTACTAACAATCTCCCACTAGCACTAGAGCCATTCATTACAATACCTTAGACCCATCTTCTCAAGATGTCGGTCTAACTGAGCTTATAACAAAGGCTTAGTGAAGGGATCTACTGGATTTTTCAGCTGATGCTATTTTCTGCATGGCTATTTCACCTTGCCCAATTATCTCTATGATAATGTGGTTGCGCCTTTCTATGTGTTTGGATTTCTAGTGAGACTGGGGTTCCTTATGTCCAAACAACTTCTTTTGCAGCATCTGATGTAGCAATATACTCAACCACTGTAGTGGAATCAGCAGTCATACTCTGTTTGGAACTCTTTCAACTGACTGCACCTCCATTACAAATGAACACATACCCAGAGGTAAACTTTCTATCATCGATATCTGATTGGAAATCAGAATCAGTATAACCATCCAATTGCAAGTCACCACCTCCATAAATTAAGAATAAATCCTTAGTTCTTCTCAAGTACTTAAGGATATTCTTAACAGCTATCCAGTGTTCCAAACCTGGATTGGATGGATACCTGCTAGTCAAACTAACAGCATATGCGATATTCGGCCTAGTACACAACATTGCATGCATCAAACTTCCAATAGCCGAAGCATATGGAATCCTGGCCATTTTATCTCTTTCTTCAGGTGTCTTTGGAGACATCTCTTTAGAAAGGTGGATACCATGTCTCACGGGTAACAATCCTCTCTTGGAATCAAGCATTTTAAACCTCTTTAACACCTTTTCCAAGTATAGAATTTGGGATAAATCAATTATTCTTTTCGCTCTATCTCTATAGATGCGAATCCCAAGAATATAGGTTGCCTCTCCTAAGTCTTTTATGGAGAATGTATTTGACAACCATACCTTTACAGTTGTTAACATACCTGTGTCATTACCTATCAACAGAATATTATCCAAATATAAGACAAGGAAGGTGATAGCACTATCACTAACCTTCTTATATACACATGGCTCATCCTCATTTTTGATAAAATCAAATGACTTAATGGCCTCATCAAAATAGATGTTCCAACTCCTCGAAGCTTGTTTCAATCCATAAATGGATCGCTTTAGCTTGCATACTTTGGAACCATCTTGGGATTCCAAACCCCTTGGATGTTCCATGAAAATATTTTCTTCAATGTATCCATTGAGAAAAACTGTTTTGACATCCATTTGCCAAATCTCATAATCATAGTATGCAGCTATTGCTAATAGAATCCTAATTGATTTAAGCATGGCAACAGGCGAGAAAGTTTCCTTATAGTCGATTCCTTGCCTTTAGCGAAACCCTTTCACTACTAGCCTTGCTTTATAAGTCTCTACCTTTCCATTAGAACCAATTTTCTTCTTGAAAACCCATTTGTTCTCTATAGGTACAATACCTTCAGGTGGGTCAACAAGATCCCAAACTTGATTCTTATACATGGAATCAATCTCGGATTTCATAGCATCAATCCATTTTGAAGAGTCTATATCTGATATAACTTCTTCATAGGTAAATGGATCATCTTCATGATCTACTTCTTCATGAGCAGACAACTCTTATTCTTCTTCATGAAGGAAATCATATCTCATTGGTGGATGAGATACCCTGGTTGATCTACGAGGAACAGTTATAGATGTTTCATTAATAGGCGTAGGTTGACTAGATGGATTTATATCCATCTGATCTATTGGTTGGTCAGAATTCTCTAATTCTAACCCTACTTGCCTTCCTTTGTCTCATTCTTTAACAAACTGTTGTTTAAGAAATGTGGCATCTCTACTTACCACAACCTTTTGTGATGTAGGCAAATAAAAATAATACCCAAAACTATCTTTTGCATATCTAACAAATCGACCCTTTTCTTATTTGGTTTCTAAGTGTTCAACTTTTTGATATAAGTTGGACAACCTCAAATCTTAACATGCTTAAGACTTGGTTTTCTTCCATGCCATATCTCATAAGGTGTGAAAGATACTGATTTTGATGGAATCCCATTCAGAATATGCAAAACTGATTCTAATGCAAATCCCCAAAAGGAGATTGGCATATCAGTATAGCTCATCATAATCCGTACCATATCCAATAAGGTATGATTTCTCCTTTTAGATACATCATTCAACTGTGGTGTTCCTGGAGGAGTCAACTGAGAAACAATGCCATACTCTCTCAAGTATTCATCAAATTCAGTAATCAAGTATTCACCTCTACGATCTGATCGATGAGCTTTAATACTTTTTCCTGTTCGATTTTCTACTTCAAATTTAAATTCTTTGAACTTTTCAAAGGATTTATATTTGTATTTCATCAAATACAAATACCCAAACCTTGATTTATCATCAGCAAAGGTAATAAAGTAATTAAAACCGCCTCTAACCATTTCCTTAAATGGACCACATACATTACTATGTATTAGTTCCAAAATATTTTCAGCTATTAGTCCTTGTCCAACAAAGGGTGATCTAGTCATTTTGCCCTGAAGGCAGGATTCACAATTTGGAGTAGGCTCAGAGCCCAATAAGGATAAAATCCCCATTTTCTCTAGTTTTGCAATCCTATCTTCTGCAACATGACGTAATCTTTAGTGCCAAATATATTTTGAACTTGAGTTGATTTTCATCATGGCATTGCATTCTTATAGATTGCTATACTCTGGGCAGTTCCCTTTCCAGTGCCCATCCTGCTGGTAGTGGAAACACTTTCCTTTACCTTCATCAACTTTAGACTTCCCTTTCTGTTTAGCTATTTTCTTGGAAGGACCAGGAATCTGAGGTTTCTTTTTCTTATTGACCTTCTTCTTATTGGACTTTCTAGCAGAAGAAGATACAATCAAAGTTACCTCTATTCCTTTATTGCCCGGCATATTCTTTTGGGCAATAACCAGCATGTTGAGTAAACGAGCCAAGGTGCATTCCTGCTTAGTCATATGAAAATTTGTCACAAAATTCCCAAAAGACTCAGGAAGGGACTGAAGGATCAAATTCGTCTACAGTTACAAATCCATGTTAAAGTCAAGATGTTCCAGATGCTCAATCAGCCGAATCATCTTGTGGACATGATCCCTAACATTCTATCCCTCAGACATCCTCATGTGGAACAGCTGCCTAGATATCTCATACCTAGCATTTCTGCTATGCTCACCATACAACTCTTATAGGTGAAGGAGGATCTCACTCGCACTCTGCATGTTCTCATGCTGCTTTTATAACTCATTACTCATAAAAATAAGCATGTAACAATTAGCTCTCATATCATGCTCCTTCCATTTGTCCAAAGTTTCACGTTCCTCTTATGTGACATCTAGAGGTAAGGGAGCAGGAACATTTGATTCTAGAACATATCCTCTATATTCATGGTTCAGGACAAGTTTCAAATTTCTTAGCCAATCAAAGAGATTAAGCCCTGTCAACCTATTGTGATCAAGTATGCTTGCAAGAATATTGGATGGTGGTGGTTGTTCTGTGCTCATTATTATTTGAAAATTAACTGCAAAAAATAACCAAATTAATTAGTAAATGTATCATGTAATTAACCAAAATGATTATGATCTTTTTATCAAATTGGTCCTCGCACTAACTTAGCGAATCCTACACTTCCAAAGTAGAAAACAAAAATCCTAGTTGGATGGATTTCTAGTGGGTGATTGAATTCTTATAATTTTATTGATCATCCTCAGACACATCCATTATTGGAATTACAAAAAACTATAAGTGAGCAACTCCTTGCCCATCACATCTCATGTGAGATTCAATCCTTTACCTAGCCCCTAATGCTCAAAATCTCAGGCACATCTATTATTGACTTATCTTGCATTAGTTAAGTTGATCCCATTAAGCCAGTACACATGCAAATAATTTTAATGTCCTCTAGCACATCCATTATTGGGCACCAAACCATTTACATATTTACAACATCTCATGCTTAACAATTATTCTTAATAAATCTCTTAAATTAATTGCATCATATGCAACTATTTAAAATTTCTTAAAATAATTGCCCCAATGGAGGGCCCATGTTGTAATTACTTTAATTATACCATTTCCAACTTAATCATTTGTTTGAAAGATTTTTTTGTGGTCGTCTTAATTACTATTAAGGTCTCACTTTGCACATTATCCAATTAGCATGCATATATCATATACTTGCATACATTCCCATACATCTCATGCATTCATGGATAATAAATATGTTATGATTAAGGACTTTCTAAGGGATTCAATTCTGAGTCACCAAGAATTAAATCAGGGCATTCCTAGGTGCATTTCATTCATTCATATTACAAGAGTTGCTGAAGGAGTACATAATCAACACTTGATCTTGAATTCCTCCCACTGGTCCCACCATTGCTCTTGACCTCCTTAATCTTCTTGCAATCCAATTACATAGTAATCCTTGGCATACCAAGGCGAATTTACAAGAACTAAATAAATGAAATTACAACCCAAAAATATTGCGACCTTTATAATGCATGCCCAAAATAAATTAAAATAAATTAATTAATTTATAACCCAAAGAAACATAAAAGAAATAAATCCAATCACATTGGTATTTTATTGTCCATGATCATCCATCATGTATATCACTATTTAATAATTAAATAAAACATACATACTTAAATTGAATTAAATATCTCATATTCAACTTAAAAATCCAGATTTGAATATGATTCAAATAAATTTAAAAATTCAGATTTGAATCACATTCAAACAAATTTAAAAATTTAGATTTGAATCAAAATTTAATTGTGTGATTAAAACTCTAATTAAACAATTTAATTAGACATAAAATGGACATAATTAAGAGCATTAGATCATACAACAATTGCACAAACATTGCCCATACCCATGCACACCATAAGGAGTGCACAAACCATGCGCACATATGGAGTCCCATCTATGCTGCCACCTTCTTTGATGCAACCAGAAATGATCAATCATCTCATGATCAAATCACACAATAAAATCATATAATCAACAATCTAAATGGCAAATATAGTGGCTCTGATACCAATTGAAGGAGCGGAAGCATGAAAAACATAAGTTTAGATTATTGAATTCAAAAATTTTTCATCTAGGGTCACATCCATCATGCAAGATTCATTTTTATCTTTTTGATTTCAATGATAAATAGTATATTAAAACTCTTTTAATATATTTTTGGATCTACATTTACCATTTAAGATTTTAGAATTAACAGAATGATTCATTAGAACCCTAAATTAGATCAAGAACAAGTGCACTAACCTTTTTAATGCACTGCAGTGTGTTTGGCACCTTGGGATATGCCTAGGACACCAGATGTTGTCCCTCTAGCTTGTCCACACTAAGATCATCAATGGCAGCCCCTTGAACAGCTTCTAAAGCCTTTCCAATCAATTAGAAAATCAAGTTTTGAATTTTTAGAGATTACAGATGTATACAGGACACTAGAAATGATTTCTAGTATTTTTAATTCAAGAGAATGTTGGCTATTCTCTTTGAATTGACGAGAGATGAAGCTACTTGGGAACGTGAAGAGGATATGAGGAGACAACACCCACAGCTATTCAGAGACTAATGCCAGGTAAAAATTTCGAGACGAAATTTATTTAAGGGGGGGAGAATTGTAACACCCCAAAGTTCGGTAGTGCGTTCATCTTGCCCGGTGACTGTTGTCCTGGACAGCTAGGATGCCTAGAACCGCATTTCAATATGAGTGAGGAGACATAAAATAATGAAATACAAGAAAAGAAAACAAAGGAAAAATCATAGCAAAGAAATGTAACCGAGTAAGTGAGCCGGGAAACCTAGCGATGGGTGACCGCACCGGGAAGTCACGGCGTGGACCGTTGACTAGCCCTGGACTGCGGGGAACCCTGGGAAACATTTTTAGGACTTAAATAGACCATTGTTGAAGAGTAAATATCATTAGAAAGATCAAAGAAAAATTAAATAATTAGTACAAAGAAAAGTGAGAAATCGAAAAACAGACAAAATACTTGTTACTAAAAATCGAACGTAACTTAACAGGCATTATGGTCATTTGACACCCCGAATTGTCTTTTGACCTAAATGTCCATTAAAAATAAATAGTATTACACTTAGAAAATAAAATGAAAAATTAAATTGGTGGTACCTAAAATAAATAGTGGAAATTAAGGGTTTAATGTGGAATTAAGGGAAATTAAGTTTATTAAATGATTAAATGGTGTGGGTGGACCACTAAGAATTATAAAATGGGTTAAATATAATCATAAGTGGGCAGATTCCTCCCACTAAAACATCATCTTCTTCAATTTTTCAACCATGCCGTAGCAAGCTCCCTAAGAAATCCTCCATAGCCATTTTTCATGCAAGCTTTCTTATCTCTCCATTTTCAACTCCATTCTCTTAGTGTCCTTCATTAAACTTTGTCTACACATCACAAGGAAGATATTGACACCAATTTTGAGAAGTTTGGTGAAGGTTTAGCAAGTTACAAATAAAGGTAAGTTTGTATTTTTGAGAAATCCTTTGTTAAAGTTTATGTTCATGTTATGGGTGTTAGTTTGGTGAAGGAAAATTTTGAGTTTGAAGGGTTATTGTTGTTGTCATTTTGGACAGCCATGGTCACGTTTTTGATGAGGAAATTGTGCATATAATTGTTGAGAAATAATGTTGTTCATGGTGAGTTAGTAACCTAGTGATTTAATGCATGTATATATGGTGAATTATGCACTTTGATGGGAATTAGCATATGGTATGGCAATGTGATGTTGATGAGTGATTTGTGGCAGCTTGTGGACACTTGAGAAATGGTGTATATTGAAGGAAGTGTGGGCAGCATATTGACCTAGAAGGATGGATGTTATGTATGTAAATTAATGTTGTAAAGTGTATGTAAAGTTTGTAATGTTTAGGTGTATTTGTAATGGTACTTAGAATTATAATTGTGAATGATATTTGGTGTGTTAAGGGTGATTGGAATCTGCCCAAAATAATGCAAATGTAATGTAGAAAATGTTGTTGGTAATGTGCCAAAACAGTTTGGTAGGGTATGGAAGTGAACCTTGCAAAGGTAAGTGTGTGTTTGAAGTTTGGGTGTGTAATGCATAGTGAGGGCAGTGTATATTTTGGCCTATAACCTTGAATGTGTAACCTCAATTGGTATGAGACCAATTTGGGTGAAACTAGGCACAAATGTGCCAACTTTCATTGAGAAACCATGCCAAAATTCTGCTTGCAAGGTGACCTAAAAATTTGACCAATTGGATTAGATGCAATTAGGACCTGAAAATGACCTATTGGGCAGCAGTGAGTGTTTAGGCCATAACTCACTCAAACCAGGTCCAATTGACCTGAAATTTTGACCAAGAATAGTTAAGACCCATACCTACAAGTCTTATGAAGACACCAAAGCCCAGAAATGACCATAAGCAAGTCAAACAACTTGCACAAGTTCGGGTCCAAAACTGGCCGAACCAGAATTGACCACTTTGACCTAAAATTGACCTAAAATGGTACCATTTGACCAGCAATAGTTTAATGACCATAACTTGGTCTACTTAACTCGGATTGACCTGAAATTTTGCACCGCGTGCAATAAGACCTAGATCTACAAGTTTGTAGTTTCGACCGAGACCAAAACCGAGGAACTAGATCGTCCGGTTAGGTCAAACCAGTTGTCCCTAATCCAAAGAATTTGCATTAAAATGCACTAAGCGAGGAAATGACTTTGGTAAAATATACCAAACCTAAAACCCTATCGAATATGACATATTAATGACACTAAGACCTAATTTACCTAAACGCAACGAGGGTCGGTATATTAGGTGACTTAGCAGATAAAGGTATTTAGTGAATTATTTATCGAACATTATCGTTAGAGGCAAATTAATTTGCATCAAACACTTCAAATTGTGTTTCTCGATTAACAAGGACTCAAAGAAAAGGGAAAGAAATCGAGTCAAGACCAGAGACAAATATCAGAGGTTTGTGCACAACAACTGTTTCTTTTGAATTATTTTCAATGGAAATAAATATTGATTATTTGTATATCATTATTTTAAATTGTGGAAATGTGTTTGAGGAATATTTATTGATTGAAAAATATTGTGAATAGTTTGAAATCAGTGAAAAATGGTTTGAATGACATTGATGGATACTTATTGATTAAAAAGCATTAGAAATGGTTTGAAACCACAATATCATGTATATTGATTGTATTCCTCTCTAGCTTGTCTAGTGGGATGAATTGAATTCCCTCCGCTAAAGTGTTGAGGTGTGTGCTGTTGAGGATGAATAGAATGAGTACTCATATTTTTGCTAGCTAGCCATGTTATTCCTCATTAGTCATCGACTTTTGGGATGAATTGAATACCTCATTAGCCATCGGCTTTGGGATGAATTGAATTATGGATCATGATTAAGCTGTGTGTGTGATTTATTGATGTGTATTGTGAGATTGTGAAATGGATTTAAACTCTCATTGACATATCTCTTTTGAATTCAAACTGATCCGACTTATGGAAAATTATTGTGATATTGAGAATTGGAGTTTAAATTCTTGTTGACAATTATTGTCTTGAATTTAATTATGATTTTAAGTATCCACTATTTACATGACTTATGAATTGTGATTTAAATTGGATTTGGTTAATGTTGTGCACCACTGAGACATTGTCTCAAATGATAGCTTTTATTTATCGCAGTAGAGAGATAGACAGGCACAGACTAGGCTGCATATACATCCAAATGAGGGATTACCCGTATATTGAGTATACCGCTTTTGCTTTTGTCTTGTAATGTATGACATCAGTATGTACATATTGTTTTGGTTTTGAGCAGTTGTAAATTAAATTGTACCTTGAAGTTGTAAATTAATTATGAGTGTTTTGGATTGTAAAAGTTATATTATATTTCCTTATCTTAGACTTTGAAAAATTTCTATGGAATTGAGTTGATGAATTGTTGTGTTGAGAAATGTATTGAAGTTGAGATTTGGAAAATTATAGAAGTGCTTTTACAGTTTTCAAGAACTGCTTTATCCAAAATACAGAGGGCACTTTGCCAAAAATTTCTGAAATTCTAAATAAATCAAATGAGTTAGTTATTTCACTTGATCCACCAAAGTTTTTAATACACGTAAATAGTGCTCACCATCGTAAAAGAAGTAAGAAAAGTTTTTAAAATCCCTTGTAGTGTATTTAATGGGTTATCAGTAGACGGAGTTGGTAATTCATTAGGTATACTACGGGATCATGTTATGCCTTACAGAGGGGTAGGGTGTGACATTTTAAGTCTTGTAGAATTACTTATAGCCAAATCACTAGCCTAGACTCAAGTACCCTATGCCATTAGGATTCCAGTTCAGGTTAGTAGCTTTGATTCAATTTTTAGGGTTCCTACATTCATAATTTAAGGAAAGTGTCTAAAACAAGGTTAGAGTCCTATTTATCAGGTTTCCAGAAAAATATGGCTCATCCCAATTAGAGTTTTCTAGTATGAGATATGACTAAAAAACTATTCTGGGTTCAAGTGGTCACTTAGGCAATTTCTAGGATTTTCATACTAATTTGATCTAGCCAATTGACCTAGTTCCCTTGATTTATGGGTTTTGATCAAAATACTAATATTGTATATTGATGTCTTCTAGAAATTTGGCCACTGATTTCATTACATTTGGATTTTTGTAGACCAAGTTATGGCTTATTTCCCAAAACTGGTCAGGTAAGCCTATGTTTAGCAATTTCTAGGCAATATAGTTCTGGATAGTTTTGTAACTTAACTTGGGCCAACAATTTGGTTTGGTTAGAGATATTTCTGAGCTCGGTATCCTTCATGAAAGTTGTAGCCCTATATATACGCTTTCCAATTGTATAAAATTCAGGTCATTTGGACCAGTCCAGAAAGAGTTATGGCAAAATGAATGTGTACTATTCATTTGGTCATTTTTCTGGGTTCACTATTGTTAGTAGTATGCCATAAAGCATATCATTTAGTATGTATCTTATATATATTTTATTAATAAAAGGCAATTTCAGTTTCTCATTTACATAATGTATTTATGTGTAATAGACAAGGTCCATTGATATTTTGTTAGTAATTTTATTCTTAAGTTGTTAAGAATATGAGTAACAGTATTTCTAGCACAAAGTATCATAAATCAGTTCACAATCATGGATACTTCACACAAGACATGGCCTATCCAGAAAGATTATATTCATGTTTGTTCCCATGGTATTTATATCAGATATAAATAAGATGGAATGGTGAGTCTCATGCCATATAACAAACATGATAGGCAATTATACATGATAAGTGTGCCGAACCAGTGACGCATATGAAAAGCACCTGGAGTTTACTCTTATCAATGCATTGTCATATATCATATCAGTGCATATAATCTTTAGACCTAAGATAATACAGTTATCTTGTATATAGGTGATTTGAGTTTGATATTGCTTTCATACTTGTACTGTGTATGGGTATATGGGCATGTGTTGGCTCCTACTAGTTATATATGGAGATAGGTGTTGATCAATATGGAATCTATTACCCTAAGTAAATAGGGATAAAATCCTATGTTTATTTAATTGTTCTTAATATTTCAAGTTTCTGGCCAGGATAGACAGATTTAATTAAAAAAGAGTTTCTGATGAGAAAATCTTTTTAATCAAGAATTGGAATTAAAAGAGAACAAAATATTCATAACAAATGGGGTTTGACATAAACCATGACTCCAGCTTGAATTGAGATTTTGTAATAGAGAGATTCTAGTGCATGGTAACATATGATTATAGGTTCATTTAATGTAACACTCTTCACCCGACTACAGTGTAGCCAAGCAAGGCATGCTACATTCGGTGCTGGAGCACCCTATCTTATCTTACTTTATTCTTTTAATATTTTTTTTCTCATTACAATTTAATATCAATTATTTTTCTAAGGAGAAACCAGCGGAGTTTCTCCTCTTTCTGTTACCATTTGGCATATTTTACTATTCACTTGTTTGAAAATTTCAAAAATAATTTGCAATAATAATCTCATCCATACTCATATCATCATTTCAAAAATCATTATGTAATTCAAATCCATACTCATTTGTAACAATTTCAATCATGCTCCATTCTTTTAGCAAAATTCTCAATTTTGCTTTAATTTACATAATTTGCAACTAATTACATAAATCCTTAATTTATATGATATATAAATTAATTACAATTTGCTAATTTACATTACAATATAAGAAATAAATAACATACACATAATACATGATATGCTTAATATGAGCCCTATCTACATGCATTGCTGAGGAGGAGACAACCTTTGATACTTTGTAGATCTGGACTCCAAAAATCCCAGTAATTTGTCCACTGGGTTCTAGCTTCAGTACCTGCGTGAAGGAAATAATTCCATCGCGCTAAGCATTGCTGCTTAGTGGTGCAATAATATAACAAGGAAATAATATACAAATAAAGATAAACAAAATTTGGATAATTAAAATTTATTTATACTTCACATGCGGTTTCTAAAATTTAATATGTTTTATCATAATTTAGTCTTCTTTGGAAGTGTTTATTTCGCCAATGTACAGTAATAATGTATAAAGAGAAATGATCTAAAAAAAATAAACTTATGCTTATATTATTATGTAAGTCAAAATTGCAGTATTTATTTATGTTATAATTTTCTTTGCTAATCTTTTAGTATTTTCTTAATACTTTCCAGGTTGTCTCAGATTATCTCATAATAAGTAAATTTTAATATCGGTCCAGTTCATTTCGATTCTTTCTAATAAATAACTATTCTAATTTATTTTAGGTCATCTTACTCATTTATTTTATTTAATTTCTAATATTTTTAATTGTTAATATTCTTAACTTATTTCAATAAATCTCACTGCCCAAGTAACCTATGACAGGCTGACTAAACTGGATGTCGGGTCATTGGCACTGGACATCGCGGTGCCTCGGGCCGTCATACCATGGCACGCGAAACGTCAACCATGTATGCAGTCAGTATGGCTAAAAAGCCATGATAACACATAATCGGGCATAAAAGCTATGAATGTGGGCATAAAGCCATGAGTGCGGGCATAAAGCCATGAATACAGGCATAAAGCCTTTCGTAGTACTGCTAAAACAATACTCTATTGGCATGTCAATCTATCCAATTTGACACACATGTCTAGGCAATACAAGGGCACATAATATCATTAAATATTAATATATTATATTTTATGACTTTATTATTTCATTACAAATTCCATAATTTATACATTCATCATAATATTCATACATTCCTTACATCATTCGTATTGATCACAATTCACAACAATGGTGTTCATGTACCATTATACTCAAGACATTCTTCCTTTCTTTCATAAAGAAAAATAATGTTCCATTCATATTTTCATGTGATTCATTTATTCATTTCAATATTTATATGAATTCATAACTCAATAAAGGTGTTATTATCTTATTTGTAATGGAAACATAAGTCCTAATGTAAACTCATCCCATTTATACTCAACAATTCATCTAGGTTAATTTCATTTCATATTCAAGTGGTATCACTTATGTTTTATTAGACCTACTAGTAATGGGAATACAAATCTTAACTATATACTCACATAACTTAAATGTTCATTAAGTCATTTAGGTGAATTACTATTTCTATTTCAAGTAATCCATGAACATTTCATGGATTCCAAATTTCATACCTTAATTTCCTCTACCAATTTAGTTCTTACACTTTGTGTCCTTGTATTACTATTCACATTACTATTCAATCAAATTGTTGGCTTTTTAATACATAATAAATTTATTGAACCTAAGTTCACCAAGATACCACATTTTGCATTCTAAAGTTGTTGGTATTGGTTGCCAATACCATTTCAAAGCTTAGTGTTGGTTACTTTACAATTTTCAGATTTCAAGCACTAAGTTTTCTGTTCCATTGGTCATTTGTATAGTAGGAATTTTGTCACACCCCGGCTTAGTGGGCCCCAGCTCAAGCCCCTCTATGGGTGGCCATCTTGCCGGCGTACCCCTCTAGAGGCCGGCGATGCAACTCAAATCGGTACTGTCCGCTTTGGTAGAGTTCAATCCCTTCGCCTGTGAGCTAGGATTCGAACCCATATCACCTCACGGTTGCTTAGCCTGCGATTCCAATTGGTAGGCGGCAAATCAGGTGAGGTGATATGGGTTCGAATCCTAGCTCACAGGCGAAGGGATTGAACTCCACCAAAGCAGACGATCTGAGTTGCATCGCCGACCTCTGAGAATGCACGGCAAGATGGCCACCCATAGAGGGGCTTGAGAGCCCACTGCCGGGTGTGACAATAAAAAGCGACTCAATTGGTAAGAGGAGAAGCAAATCCGTGAGGTGATATGGGTTCGAATCCTAGCTCTGCAGGGCGAAGGGATTGAACTCCACCAAAGCGGACAGTACCTTGTGAGTCGCACCGCCGCCTCTGAAGTGCACGGCAAGATGGCCACCAGAGAGGGCTTGAGCTGGGGCCCGCTAAGGCGGGATGTGACAATAAAAAGGCGCCTGTTTATTGTCACATCCCGACTTAGCGGGCTCACTCAAGCCTCTTCAGGTGGCCATCTTCCAGAGGGCGGTGTGACTCACAAGGTATGATAAGGGTTCGAATCCTAGCTCTGCAGGGCGAAGGGATTGAACTCCACCAAAGCGGACAGTACCTTGTGAGTCGCACCGCCGGCCTCTAGGGGGGTACGCCGGCAAGATGGCCACCCAGATAGGGGCTTGAGCTGGGGCCCGCTAAGTCGGGATGTGACAAATTTGACCAAATTATCTTCATGAAAGTTGTTCCTTATTGTGTCTAGTTACATTTCTTTTTTTGAATCACTCCATTTGGAGTTTTGTAGCTCAAGTTATGGTCATTTTACCATAACTAGCCGGATTGACCTACACCCAGAATTTCTGGGCAATTTGGTTCTTGTAACGATCGGACTCCAACCACTAGAGGAATTGTCCGCTTTGGCCATGAGTCTCACGGTTTTGTCCCATAGGTGGAATGGAGAACTTCCCAGGAGGTTACCCATCCTAGGATTTCTCTTAAGTAAGCACGCTTAACCTTGGAGTTCTTCCAACTCTCCAGGCCATTCAACCAAAAGGCGCCTCTAGTGATTAGTTTCCCCATTTTATATATCATTATTTTTTGAACCCAAAACCATCTCCATGGTTTGTCGATGTGGGATTTGCCTAAGGGACTTTTTTTCCCCCCCTTCGAAACTCAGCATCCTCACTGAGGTTTGCCCCACCATCGCCCAAGAGGACACGCTAGTGGTTTTGATACCAATTGTAACGATCGGACTCCAACCATTAGAGGAATTATCCGCTTTGGCCATGAGCCTCACGATTTTGTCCCATAGGTGGAATGGAGAACTTCCTAGGAGGTCACCTATCCTAAGATTTCTCTCAAGCGAGCATGCTCAATCTTGGGAAGTTCTCCATTCCACCAATGGGACAAAACCGTGAGGCTTATGGCCAAAGCGGACAATTCCTCTAGTGGTTGGAGCCCAATCGTTACAGTTCTACCAGATTTGGTGTCCTAAATTGGACTAGCAATTTGAATTGGTTAGGTTCAGAATTTAATTTTGTGTTCTTCTTAAAAGTTATAGGGCTATGTCTCATCTTTCTTCTGGTAAAAATTCAGATCAATTAAACTTTTTTACACTGAGTTATGACCATTTGAACAAATACTATTCATTTGGTCATTTTCCAGGGACAACATATTGGTCACCCGGATTAGGGTAATTTTTAGGTCAACTTGATTTGGTTTTCTGGGCACGGTTTCTTCACCAAAGTTGTGCCATTTTGTGTCTAGTTTCACGTCCAATTGGCCTTGCACCAATTGAACCTATACAACTCCAGTTATAACTGCCCAAACCTACTGGACTCACACCCAGTCCTGCAGGCCACCAAGGGTAGCATGCCTAAGCTCAACTCCATTATCCTTACTCACTTCAATTCCTCCTCACACACATTCAAATGGTCAATAATTGACCATTACAATGTTAATATACCATTACATAAGCAAAACTCTAAATTTTCAAAAACACTAATTCCCAAAGTGTCCATTTCATGCTATCCATGCCATCTAACACATCCAATCACAAATACCTACTAAGCAACTCCAATAAACACATTTTATTTTATTTGAATTCATCAATTCCTATAGGTACACATGCTGACCAAAATTATTCTTCCCTCAAACATGAATAATTTCTCAATTTTTTTCTTGTAATTCTTTCCATTTTCATGCTCAAATTTAAGTTTACTAAAAGAATATGGAAGAAAGTAGCACTAAGCTCTTTGAGCGTAATTTTCTCTTGGTTAATCCTCAATTTTCCTTCACTTTCTTTCTTTTTCAAGGCTGCCAAACACTCTCCCAAGGGGAATTGACAAGGTTTAATGAAACAAACTTAGGATTTTGTGGTGAGAAATTAAGATTTAGAAGAGAGAGATGAGAAAATTTTAATGGAGGTTGAGAGGAAGAGAGGGCTGCCAAAAATGTTAAGGAGATGAGCAGAAATTTTTTTCATTTTTGTCCCAATTTATGTTTATTTATCCCTTTTTGAAAGGCTTGTCAAGTTCCCATTGGTTAACAATTTTTATTTTATTTATTTATGACATCATGCTTATGTCATAAGTCTAATTTAAATTCAATTTCTTTTCTCATTTCTTTTACTCATTTTTAATTATTTTCTCACCAATATTAATTTATATTTTATGTTATAATAATTATTTACTTAACTGGACAAGTCGGTCAAAAATCATCTCTGAAGACGAAATGACCAAAATGTCCTCTGTTTGGCTTATTGAGCTAAAATTGTCTGTACCCATCGAAAAACTTTTCTAAGCCTTTTCTTGGCATTCTAATGCCATAGAAACCTCAATGACTCTTCTCTGGAGTCCCAAATATTATTTCATAAATTTTCTCTCGGGTTTAGGGCTTCTAGTTGCGAAGACCGCAACTTCCGACTGGGTTACTCATCGCTAGGGCACCGGCTCATTTAACTTAGTTATATTTTATTTCTAAAATTATTCCTAAATTTTTCTTATTAATATTTGAGTTATTTATGATTTCTCACTCTAGTCTAATTATTTTTCCAAACGTTCTAGCTGTCCGGACTGACACCAATCACCAGAACTATAGAATGTACGGAATTGCTACAGTTAGGGTGTTACATTTAAAGTATTCCTTATTACTGATTGGGTGGCCATAGCTTGCTATTCTAGGTGTTAATCTATCAGGTGCCTAAAATGATTTAGAGAAATCATTTATGGTAAGAAAAAGTTCTGATGATATTAAGAGTTGATATCATATCTCATTGCCAATTAGTGATGAGCCTAGTGAGTCACATACATACGCAAGTAATCACTAAGTTAAATGTAATTTAATTAATTAGTTAAAGAGTTTAATTGATTAATAAAATAGGTTTGGTTTGCAATTAGATTGCAAAGTCCCTAGCATGGCTTGAAACTAAATCTAGATTATTGGATGTATGGTATAAGTTAAATTTATATTTAAAGTATTTAAATATGAATTTAATTATGAGAAATTAATTAATAGAGATTAATTAATTAATTAATTAATATTTGATATAAATTGATTAGAAGAGGAGAAATAATTATTTTGGATTGAGAACTTAAAATTACAACACAAGGGTAATTTGGTCATTTCACAATGTGACATGTGGCATCATGAGATGGTGACACATGGCACCATATAAGTTTTCCATTTGTCTTCCTATCATGCAAGGTGATCAAAGTCAAGATTAAATCTAGCTTTGACACTTGGCTTAATGTGATTAGGTCAATTAAAATTAAGATGCAATCAGGTGATGACATGTGGCAAGGGTTTTAAGTGGTGACCTAATTATAAAGGGGAAAAGAAAGAACAAAATCAACCACTCTTCTTATTTTCTAAAAGGTGCTACAACCCATAATGCCTTCTTCCTCTCTTCTTCTTCTTCTCTCATAAATTCAAAGAGAATTGCCCATATTCTCTTGAATTAAAATTGCCAAAAATTATTTCTAGTGTCCTATATACATCTACAACCCCTCTAAAGGCAAATCCCTAATTTCTAATTGGTTGGAAAGGCTTGAGAAGTTGTTCAAGGAGCTATCATTGGTGATCTTGGTGTGGACAAACTAGAGGGATAACATTTGGGGTCCTCGGTGCTTCATAAAGGTACCAATCACTTCTACAGTGTATAAAAAGGTTAGTGCACATATTCTTATATTAATCTAGGTTTCTAATAATTAATTTGTTAATTCTAAAATCTTAAATAGCAAATGTAGATCCTAAAACATATTAAAAGTGTTTTAATATGCATTTGAACATTGAAATCAATTAGGTATATAATGAATATTGCATGATGCATGAGACCCTAGAAGAAAATTTTTGAATTCAATGTTCTAATCTAACAATTTTCATGCTTCTGCTCCTTCAATTGGCATCAGAGCCACTATATTTGCCATTTAGATTGTTTAATTTATGATTTAATTGTGTAATTTGATCGTAAGATGATTGATTCATTGTTGGTTGCAAAGAAGAGTGTGGCGGTATGCTTGGTTGTGCACCTTGGTGCGCATGGTTTGAGCACCACCATGGTGCACATTGTATTGGACTTCAATTGTGCAATTGTTGTATGCTTTGATGCCCATAATTATGCCTATGACTAATTAAATTATTTAATTAGGAATTATAATCACACAATTAAATTTGTTTGAGTGTGATTCAAATCTGAATTCTTAAATTTGTTTGAATGTGATTCAAATCAGAATTTTTAAATTTGTTTGAATGATATTCAAATATAGATTTTTTAGTTGAATATGAGATATTCAATTTAATTTTAGTATGTATATTTTATTTAATTGTTAAATAGTAATATGCATGATGGATGATCATGGACAACAAAAGACCAATGTGATTGGATTTATTTCTTTTATTTTTTTTTTTGATTGTAAAATAATTAATTTTATTTTAGTGGTATGTATTATAAAGGTTGTAATATTTTTGGATTGTAATTTTATTTATTTGAGGACTTTAAAATCCATGTTCTTGTAAATTTGCCTTAGTATGCCAAAGATTGCAATGTGATGGATTGCAAAAAAATCAAGGAGGTCAAGAGCATTGATGGGACCAGTGGAGGAATTCAAGATCAAGTGTTAATTATATACTCCTTGAAGAGAGATTGAAGTTTTAACAAGCCAAGAAAGTGGTCAAAAGAGGTTAGTGTCCAAACTCTTACTATTTTTACTTAATTAATGCTTAATGCCATGAGATAAGTAGAAAATGTAAGAAAAACAAAATAAAAATTATGTGTATTTATTCCCTATAATTTTGGTAGCTTAGGGTTGATTAGGGTTGATGAATTTTCTTGAAGTAAAGTGGTTCATGGGCTGCCCTTAGCATTAGATGAGTGATTGAACATGTTTGTGTAAGTGAAATGCAAGGGTAATGCATGAATGAACTTCAAAACTTGGACATTTGAACAACATTAGGGTTTGCTCATGTGATAGTATATAACATTGTAATGGTCAATTAGTGACCATTTGAATGTGTGTGAGGTGGAATTGAAGTGAGTAAGGATAACCAAGTTGACCTTAGGCATGCTGTCCTTGGTGACCTGCAGGACTTGTTGTGGGTCCAGCAGGTTTGGGCAGCCATAAATAGAGTTGTATAGGTTCAATTAGTGCAAGGCCAATTGGACATGAAACTAGACACATAATGGCACAACTTTGGTGAAGAAACCCTGCCCAGAAACCAAGTTAACCTAAAAATTGTCCTAATCCGAGTGACTTGCATTATGCTTGGGCAAAATATTCAAATGAATAGTATTTATTCATTTAGTCATAACTCAGTGTAGAAAGGTCCAATTAAATTGAAATTTTACCAGCAAAAAGCTGAAACATAGACCTACAGCTTTCATGAAGAAACCAAACCTAAATTTTGATCATAACATGTTCAAAAACTGACCTGCAGTTAGTGCACAAAACCTGCAGAATTGGTTCTGCCCAGAAAAATCTGGAAAATTTGCAATCCGGCCAGTTATGGTGTTTAGGCCATAACTTGAGCTACAAATGTCACACCTTACCCCTCTTTAAGGCATAATATGATCCCGTAGAATACCTAATGGACTACTGAACTCCACCTACCGATAACTCATTAAGTATCCTACAAGGGATTTTAAAACCATTTTCTAACATTTTGGAAGTAGTGAGCATTTTAGTAGGAATTAAAAATATTTAATTGAAGTTTCAAAACTAGTTACGATTTTTATCCCATTTTATTTTTTCACAAATTTTATAAAAATTTCGGCAGAGTACCGTCTGTGTTTTGAGAAAACAGTTCTTCAAATACCTGAAAAAAAAAAAAAAAACACTTCCAATAATTGTTTCATAACTCCGAATCCAAATTAACTCAAGTTAACACAGTTCAATTTAATTTCACAACTCAACCAAAATTTTGTCATCTCAAAATACTTCACAAATTCATTTACATTACATATAGTACTTAATTTACAAATACAGATCTAATTTACAAAAAGAAAATTCAAAAAAACAATGTTACAATTTACTATACAACTGCTCAACTTTACATTAATACATATGACATTACAATATTTACATCAAATAACTATAAGGGTATAAATAAATACCCTTATAAAAAGATCTGTGAAGTCCCAACAATCAGTAGCTCACTCTACTGCTTTTTCCTTGTCTCTATCTGAGTATAAAAATACTCAGTGGTGCATAATAAAATATAAAATGTGTAATATAAAACATTTATGAACAATTCATAATTCAAAAATCTCACAATCACATTTCACAATTTTTCAAATCACATTTGTAGCAAATCATAATTTTCAAAGCTTAATATAACATAAATTTGATCAAATAATTTAATAATCATAGTGTTGCCAATCAATAACATAACTTAGGCCATGACACAAAATTTTCAAACATGCTGTGTTGTACACCACAACAAGGCAAACTCACCCCACTAATCGAAATCAATGAGGGAGGTCGCTAGCTAGCTAATGAGTACTCATCCAAACTCATCCCTCAAACTGGGAAGCCAAAGAGGGAGGAAAGTGATCAAATATCAAACTCCCCCCACAAGTGGAGGAGGAACATATTAATATTGCCATGCCAAGTGTAAATTAAAAGCAATTTAAATCAAGTTATTCAAATATTTTATGCAAAACACAATCAATTTCCAAAGTCACATTTCCATTTACAAAGTGGCAACACAGTAGTTCTCAAAACCCATAATTAACACAATGCATAACTAAACAAATTTTCTATGAGAAAATAATAATTTATGGTTTATTGTGCACAAACCTGACGTGAGTCGCCTCTAGGCCTTGACTCAGTTTGCCCTATCCTTTTTTAGGTCTCTTGCAGCTGAAACGCGCAATTTATAGTGTTTCAGTATCTTATCTCATAATAAATTCGATAATTAATTCATAAATACTTAATTCTAGCCTAATTATGCTTAAAGTAACGTTTTTGGAAATTTTCATTTCGGAGTTACTATTCATTATACTATTCAAGTTAAAATATTGACTTTCTTATGCTTAATAGGTATGGGAAATTCAATTATACCCACATACCACATTTTGGTTACCTAACTTGTTGGTTTGGTCATTTTCTCAAAACTTAAGTCTTTTAGGCAAACTTTTAAATTTTCAATTTTGGTGTCATAATTTGTACTGTTCCATTAGTCATGTTGCTGTTAGAATTTGGCTAAGTTTCTTTCATAGAAGTTGTTCCTTAATGTCTTAAATTTATTTTCCTTTTTGAATCACTCCATTTGGAGTTTTGTAGCTCAAGTTATAGCCATTTGAACATGGATGGCCCGATTGGCCTAACCCAGATTTCTAGGCACCAAAACTGGTTTTGGCAGTTTTAGGTGGCATAGTTTGGGTCTGTGTTCTTCATTAAAGTTTTAGGTCTATATCTCAGCTTTTTACTGATAAAATTTCAGGTCATTTGGACCTGCATAGCCCATGTTATGGCCAAATGAACAAACACTATTCATTTGGTCATTTTTGTACAGGGTAGAACACCCAATTTCGGATTTGGCTAATTTGTTCACTATGCTATGGTCACTTTCTGGGCATGATTCCTGAATGAAAAATGTGCCATTTTGTGTCTAGTTTCATTTCCAATTGGACTCACACCAATTGGGATTGTAAATTTTTAGTTTTGGTCCCTGAAAGGGATTTGGTCATGCTGCCTGCAGAATACCTATAACCAATCTGAATTTAAACTCAATTCCAACACTTCCTACACACCACAATTGGTCACATATGACCATTTTTCAGCTCAAACAAGGTCAAACACACCATTTGACCAATTCTCAAAATTTTGTCTCCCAAGCCCTAGGTCAAGAACCCTAATTTTACATTTACCACATTTCATGAAATCTAAATATACCAATAATTTATCCTTAGTCTCTTAAGCCTAATTACACATTTAATTCTACTAAAACACCATAAACCCCACAATTTCCATGGCTGCCAAAATTCCAATAAGTCCATACATGAATAAATTTCCAAGTTTCTTTACATAGTTTCATTAATTTCAATTATATTTCATGTATAGACCATGCATATGGTGAGAAAATTAGCTTACCTTATTCAAGCAATTTTTCTTCTTCTCCAATCTTCAATTTCCTTCTTCCTTTTTATTCCCAAGTGATGTATCTAGGTCTAAGAGTGTGATTTTGATCTAAGAGTGTGATTTTGTGTTGGATTTTAAGAAATTTATGGGAAGAAACTAGAAAAAAATCAAGCTTTCTAAGTCCAAAAATGGTGGAAATAAAGAGAAAATGAGAGAGAGAAATGGGAGAGAGGGAGTGACGGGTGAAGAAGAAGAAGAAAATTTGAGTTTTTACTTTTTTTTTATCCTTTAATTTTAATTGGTCCCTTTTGTATTGTATTTATCCCATAATTTCCTAAATTTTAATTATAGCTTTATGATGTCATGCATGATGTCATTAATCCTTATTTTCTTTTCTCTATTTTTTTTCCTTTTTTTTGTAATTATTTGGCTATTTGACTTGGTCAAAAAGGTTGGAAAATTAAAATTAATTTTGACATCATATATGATATCATCATCATGATGTAATAAGTCCCATTTTTATTCTTTTTCTTTTTCTTTAATTTTTCAATAGTTCTTTAATTTAATTTTCGATTCTGAAATTTTCGCTTCTTCGATTTTATTGGACAGTTTGATCAGGCGTCACCTCTAGGGGTGAATTGACCAAATTGCCCCTTGCCAGTTCGACTCGGTTTGCAAATAATTCAATATTTCTTCCCGATCCCTGACCTAATTATTTGATCGGCTTAACAATTCTTTTTCGCGATTTTCTCTTTTCTACTGTGCTCGCAATAGTCCTAAGGACCGCAACATCATATTTTACGGTTCGAAATTTGAGTTTAAATCAACCTCGCAGTCGTTCCCGAGAAGGTCACCCATCGCTGTGACTCTCAGATCATTTAACTTCTTATGTTTTATTTTTCTTATTTATACTTAACTAATTGACAATTACTAATTATTTGTGTTCAAGGCTTATCTAGTTGCCTTAGATACTAGAATAGTGGAATATACCAGGCTATGCAAATAGGGGTGTTACAATTCTCCCCCTCCCCCCACCCCCCCCCCCCTTAAAATAATTTCATCCTCGAAATTGTGTCCACTATCTATCCTCAAATAGTCATACATGTTGTTTTCTCATGTTTTTCTCACATTTCTACGTAGTTTCATAATCGAAATAATGGTCCGTAGCACTTTAACCAATACTATTTACTCATCGATTGCTTACCTCGTGTGCCAAGTTTCTTATGAGCTTCTGTCATAAGTTAGATTCAAATTCATTTCAATTTTAGAGGTAAGCAAATCTGTGTGCTAGTGGATCCACTCTTTTTAGGACCTCGTATGATCCTATGAGTGAGAACCTAGTTTTACTCTTTTCTTATCAAATTTCTTGATCATTTGATGCAACCTTTAGTTTAGTTTAGAATATTTTAGTCTTTTCTTGTTGTTGTTTTAGCAATTATTTTTCCTTTGTAGTCTTTCCTTTTTTTTTTTTTTAAATGACCTTGTTGGTCATATATGAACTGCTTATCTCTTTCTTGGCCATAGGTCCATAACCATTATCTTACTATCTCTATTTATGACCAAGGCCTATGTGTTATTTTGTACTATCTTGTTTGCTTTTGTTTAACTTATTTCCTTCTTGATAAAATAGTTCGGGATATTGTTACGCATTTTAAGTAAGTTGTTTGCCCTGGTGGTAATTCCTCATCTACTGTTTCTCTCATTTTTTATTGTTCTATTTGTTTCTTTTTTTTTTATTCCACAACTTAACTTTAATTATTTTATTCCTCAATCTTATCTACTTCCTTAACTTGACTGTCGAGTCATAATTTAGCACCTCTTATCTTCCCTAATAAATCCATTATACTTCAATATTACTTTGATTTGGTCCTCTGACCATTCTAGTCAACACTTTAACTAATATTCATAATGTTTCTTTATTACATTTGCACCAGCTATTCTAATTTTTACTTCCATAAAATTTTTTTTTCTATTGATATTCTATAGCTTATTTTGCACTAATGTGTAGTCATTACTTTCTTTTGTATTGAACTATAACCTTTTAATATTCTAACTTTAGAGTTTTAAATCCCAGGTTAGGATTTTCAAACTCCTTTCCAATAAGAAAACTTTATCTTATCATAACTATACCAAAACAGATGCCATTTGCAACTATTCTTATCCTTGTGTACTATTGGGTAGTACGTAGCTCTACATAATAAATCCCAAGTCAGTACTGTAATCTGCAGCTTACAGCACAAACATCAAGAATATTGTATAGTTATTATGATACATCCCAATAGATCAAACTTCCTCTTATCTTATTTCTTTCAAATCCACTAACATCTTAAACTTATTTTGATTATGGTACCCACTGACATCTATCAACATTAATACCTTTATCTGCTTCTAAGGTAGCTATATTATTATAACTTATTTTTAGGTTCTCTTGCCTTACCCAATTAGGCTTACTAATTAACTTTACAAATTCTTGTATGCTAGCAAATATTTTTCACTGACAAACTCTTCCAAGATTAATTTTAAAAAGACTAGTTATTAACATATCAAAACTTTTTTTTTTTACACATATACATATCTTAGTTAAGAATAGAGAAAATACCAGCAACCATGTTAGAAGTCTCATCATCATCCCTCTGTCGCATAGTGTATACTCTCACGGGAGCATCACCTTGTCTAGGTTGATTCACAGTACTCTGACTTCCAGGTGTACTACCCCTACCTCTAGCTCTGCCTTTACCAACTGCTGGTGAACTCTTCGGGGTAGAAACTTGGGCTGATCCTTCTGACGTGGCAAATGATCCATAACAGCGTGGACTTACGCAATCCTTAGTAAAATGACCAGTCCCTCCATAATTAAAACATGCTCCTATAGCTTTATAACATACTCCACTATGTGTTTTACCACAAGTTTCACAAAGTTGATCTGACAGTGTATTTCTGCGTGTCTGTTGTGTTTGCTAATCGGATTGGGATAGTTTCTTTCCAGAAGATCTACCTCTACTAGATTCGCGTGAGCGCGATCCTTTAAAATGTTTTCTTTTCCCAGAGCCACTCTCAGTAGCTTGGCCAGTAACCTTTTCAGTTTTCTCTTTCTCTTTTATACTCTTTTTCACTAGCCATTCTGATCCTATTCTTTCCAGTTCCAGGGCTTGTGAAATTAATTCAGAAAAGTTCTAGTGTCGGAAACCTACCACTTGCATTCTCAAGCTAGGCCTCAACCCAGCCTCAAACCTCTTAGACCGATCTCTGGGGGTGGTGACCAAGCTTCCAGCATAGTGGCTTAGTCAAGAGAAATCCCACTCATACTCTGCTACAGTTCTGTCCCCTTTGCTTCAAACTTAAAAACTCTTGCAACTTCATGTCTACATAAGTATCGGGGATCCACTTTTGCCAAAATTCCCTCAAAAAGTCTGCCCATGTGAGGATTGGTGGCTCTACCAGGCTATGGGGGATGGTCTTCCACCACTCATATGCATCCCCTTGCAGAAGTGATACTGAATATTCGAACTTCAACTCTTCTACACACTGTAGCTTTTTGAAAACCCGTTCCATTCTTTCTAACCACTATTCTTATCACACCTTACCCCTCTGTAAAGCATAATATGATCCCGTAGAATACTTAATGAACTACCGAACTTCACCTACCGATAACTCATTAAGTACCCTACAAGGGATTTTAAAACAATTTTCTTACGTTTTGAAAGTGGTGAGCATTTTGGTAGGAATTAACAACCATTTATTCAAAGTTTAAATACTAGTAAAATTTTTTGTCCATTTTAATTTTGCCGCAAATTTTATAAAAATTTTAACAGAGTTCCATTTATATTTGGAGAAAACAGTTCTTCAAATACCTAAAAAAAAACAGTTCCAATAATTTTCTCAACTCTCAACCTTCAATTAATCTCAAATCAACTCAATTCAATTCACTTCAAAATATTCCACAATCCAAATAAAAATTTATCATCTTAAAATATTTAATAACTTCATTCACAAGGCATAAAGTATGAAATTCACAAGTACAAATATTAATTTACAGAAGGAAATCCAAAAATAATATTATTACAATTTATTTTACAACTGCTCAACTTTACATTGATACATAAAGCATTATAATATTTACATCAAAATTAACTACAAGGGTATAAAGTAATACCCGTACAAAAGATCAGTGTGGTCCTCAATTCAATAGCAGCTCACTCTGCTGCTTTAGCCTTGCTCTTATCTGTGACAGCAAAATAAGCTATCGCTGAGTATAAAAATACTCAGTGGTGCACAATAAAAATTTAAAATACAATACATAAATCATTTATTGATGAAATACAATTTAAATATTTCTCAATCACATTTCATAAATTATCAAAGCTCATAATAACACAATTTAGTCAAATAATTTAATAAACACAGTATTGCCAAAATCATACACAACTTAAGCCATGACACAAAATTTCTGATCAATGCCGTGTTGTACACCACGACAAAGCAATCTACAACCCCATTAATCGAAATCAATGAGAGAGGTGGCTAGCTAACTAATGAGTACTCATCCGATCTCAACCTCAACTGGCAAGCCAGAGAGGGAGGAAAATAAACGATCTCAACCCCATAAATGGAGGAGGAATAATGTGATACTGTCATGCTAAGTGTGAACACAAAATCAATTCAAAACAATTTATTTAAATAATTTATGAGAAATCTGATCAATTTCCAAAGTCATATTTGCGATTATAAAATGGCAACACAGTACATAATTAATCATAGAAGTCAAATTTTTGAGAATAAAATATTTAAACAAGAATTATTGTGCACAGACCTGATGTGAGTCGCCTCTAGGCCTTGACTCAGTCTCTCAAAGCTTCCAAGCCTTGTTCAGCCTGAAACACACAGTTTCACAGTGTTTCAGTACCATAACTTAGCATAAATCCAAAAATAAATTTAACTTCACTTTTACCTAGCTTTAATGTGCTAAATTTGATGTTCTTGAAGTTTTTGTGTTTTGGGTTACTATTCACTATACTATTCAAGTCAAATTATTGACTTTTTAAGGCTTAATAGGTATGGAACTCCAACTTCACCCACATACCACATTTTGGTCATTAAATTTGTTGGTTTTGGTCATTTTCTCAAAGCTTAAGTCCTTTAGGCAAAATTGTCAAAATTTCAATTTTGGTGTCCCTATTTGCACTGTTCCATTGGTCATTCTACTGTTGGCAAACCTTTCTTCATAGAAAATGTTCCCTATTGTCTTAAGTTTATTCTTATTTTTGAATCACTCCAATTGGAGTTTTGTAGCTCAAGTTATGTCCATTTGAACCATGGCTGCCGGATTGGACACAACCCAGATTTTCTGGGCAATTTTGGTGCTGGCAGTTTTGGGTCACCAACTTGGGGTGGCCAAATGGCTTGGTTGTTGGCAGAATTTGAGCTTGTGTTCCTCATGAAAGTTTTAGGTATATATCTCATCTAACCTCTGGTAAAATTTCAGGTCATTTTAACCTGCCTAGCTCGAGTTATGACCAAATGAACAAACACTGTTCATTTGGTCAGTTTGTACAGGGCAACCTGCAATTTTTCAACTTTGGTCAATTTGTTCACTAGGTTTTGGTCACTTTTTGGGCATGCTTCCCTAATGAAAATTGTGTCATTTAGTGTCTATTTTCATCCCTAATTGGTCCCATACCAATTGGACTTGTAAAATTTCATTTTTGGTCCTTCAAAGTTGACTTGGTCATGCTGCCAGCAGCATGACCACACTCCCTCCGAATTTGACTTTAATTCCAACCATTCCAACACAACTCATTTAGTCACAAATGACCATTTTTCACTTCACAATAGGTCAAAGACATCATTTACTTATTTCTCACATTTTTGGTCCATAAACCCTAATGTTCAAAACCCTAATTTACCAACCTCATGCATTTAACCACATTTAGTGCTTTTAATACTAACCATTCAACTAAATAAAGCTTCTAAACTCATTCAAATCCATCAAACCATGCAAAACACACTCCCCATCATGCTGGCCAAATTTCAGTTTAGTCCTTTACAAGTGTTTTTATTTCATTACTTTAGTTTCTAAGCTCATTTCAATAACTAAATATGCATTTGATTAGATAATTGGTAGTTAGAAGACTAACCTTTGCTTGGAGGGTTTCTAGGCTTTCCTTTCTTCAATTCTTTCTTCTTTTTTTTACTCTCTAATGTTTCCTCAACATGTAAGGAGAATTTTTTTGTGTTAAGACTTTGTGAATTTATGGGATAGAGTAAGAAAATTCAAGCTTCCTTTCCCTTAACAATGGTGGAACAAAGTGAAAGAATGGGGAAAGAGAGGTGAGGCAGCAATGAGGATAAGGAAGATGACTTAATTTTTTTTTCTTTTCTTTTCTTTTATTTAATTTATCTTATGGAAGACCCAAAAAAAAATCTAATTAATTAAATATATTAATTATTGCTTTTATGGCATCATGCATGATGTCATGCATGATGTCATCTCCCTATACTTTTTCATTTTCTTTTTTTTTTTCTATTAGTTCTTTAATTTAATTCTCGATTCCGAAATTTTCTTTTCTCTAATTTTATTTGACAGTTAGGTCAGGAGTAAGCTCTCGGGGTCAATTGACCAAATTGCCCCTCGCCGGTTCATCCTGGTTTGCAAATAATTCAATATTTCTTCTGGCTCCCTGACCTAATTATTTGACTGACTTAATAGTTCTTTTTCGTGATTTTCTCTTTTCCACTGTGTTCATAAGGGTCCTAAGGACCACGTCACATTTCTGATTCGAAATTTGAGTTTAAAATGACTTATGATCCTTCCCGAGAAGGTCACCCATCGCTGTGACTCTCGGCTCGTTTAACTTCTTATATTCTGTTTTACTTATTTATACTTAACTAATTGGCAATTACTAATTATTTGTATTTATGGCTTCTCTAGTTGTCTTAAGTGTGGTTCTAATCCCCTTAATTTTTCGGACCGACACCGATCAATGGAACAGTGAAATATACCAGGCTATACAAATAGGGGTGTTACAATTCTGCCTCCAGTGGATCCACAGTGCCCTTAAACTCGGTGGCCCCAAATTTCATTAATTTTTTATATTGCCGAGCCGAGGGTTGTGGTTGTACTGCAGGTGCTTGCATCTGAGCTTGAGGTGGCACATTTCCCGCCATTTGTTGAAAGAACGCAGCCATCTACTGTGCAAACTGAGCAAGGAATTGCGATGCTTGAAGAGGAGCTAGAGTGGCTGACCCACTCACATTCTAGAGTGCTGGGGCTTCCCTTTGTGCCTCAACTTTGACAGATTGCTCTATGGAATGATCTCCCTCTTCCATTCCATTTCCTAGAATTTTTCTACTCTCTGATAACAAACACAAGGAGGTTGAACTCCGTTAGTGCATATTCATGATGTAAATATATCATATGTATCAAACATTTGAACAGTTGTATTTACCGACAAAATATTTCAAATTCATTGTTCAAAATTTATTTTAAAACCTTTTCTTTGATACCACTAAAACATGTCACACCTTACCCCTCTGTAAGGCATAACATGATCCCATAGAATACCTAATGAACTACCGAACTCCACCTAGCGATAACTCATTAAGTATCCTATAAGGGATTTTAAAACCATTTTCTTACATTTTGGAAGTGGTGAGCATTTTAGTAGGAATTAAAAACATTTAATTGAGGTTTCAAAACTAGTTAAGATTTTTATCCCATTTTATTTTTCTGCAAATTTTATAAAAATTTCGGCAGAGTGCCGTCTGTATTTTGAGAAAACAGTTCTTCAAATACCTGAAAAAAAAAAAAAAAACACTTCCAATAATTGTTTCACAACTCCCAACCCAAATCAACTCAAGTCAACACAGTTCAATTTAATTTCACAACTCAACCAAAATTTTGTCATCTCAAAATACTTACAAATTCATTCACATTGCATATAGTACTTAATTTACAAATACAGATCTTAATTTACAAAAAGAAAATTCAAAATAACAATGTTACAATTTACTATAAAACTGCTCAACTTTACATTAATACATATGATATTACAATATTTACATCAAATAACTACAAGGGTATAAATAAATATCTGTATAAAAAGATCAGTGAAGTCCCAACAATCAATAGCTCACTCTGCTACTTTTTCCTTGTCTCTATCTGCGACAGCAAAGAAAGCTATCACTGAGTATAAAAATACTCAGTGGTGCATAATAAAATACAAAATGTGTAATATAAAACATTTATGAACAATTCATAATTCAAAAATCTCACAATCACATTTCATAATTTTTCAAATTACATTTATAGCAAATTATAATTTTCAAAGCTTAAAATAACATAAATTTGATCAAATAATTTAATAATCATAGTATTGCCAATCAATAACACAACTTAGGCCATTACACAAATTTTCCAAACATGCCGTGTTGTACACCACGGCAAGGCAAACTCACCCCACTAATCGAAATCAATGAGGGAGGTGGCTACCTAGCTAATGTGTACTCATCCAAACTCACCCCTCAGACTGGGAAGCTAGAGAGGGAGGAAAGTGATCAAATATCAAACTCTCCCCACAAGTAGAGGAGGAAGATATTAATATTGCCATGCCAAGTGTGAATTAAAAACAATTTAAATCAAGTTATTTAAATATTTTATGCAAAACACAATCAATTTCCAAAGTCACATTTACATTCACAAAGTGGCAACACAATAGTTCTCAAAACTCATAATTAACATAATGCATAACTAAACAAATTTTCTATGAGAAAACAATAATTTAAGGTTTATTATGTACAAACTTGACGTGAGTCACCTCTAGGCCTTGACTTAGTTTGCCCTATCCTTTTTCAGGTCTCTTTCAGCTGAAACAGGTAATTTATAGTGTTTTAGTATCTTATCTCATAATAAATCCGATAATTAATTCATAAATACTTAATTCTAGCCCAATTATGCTTAAACTAATGTTTTTGGAAATTTTCATTTCGGAGTTACTATTCATGATACTATTTAAGTCAAAATATTGACTTTCTTATGTTTAATAGGTATGAAAAATTCAATTATACCCACATACCACATTTTGGTTACCTAACTTGTTGGTTTTGGTCATTTTCTCAAAACTTAAGTCTTTTAGGCAAACTTTCAAATTTTCAGTTTTGGTGTCCTAAATTTTACTGTTCCATTGGTCATGTTGCTATTAGAATTTGGCTAAGTTTCTTTCATAGAAGTTGTTCCTTAATTTCTTAACTTTATTTCCCTTTTTGAATCACTCCATTTGGAGTTTTGTAACTCAAGTTATAGCTATTTGAATATGGTTGGCCGGATTGGCCTAACCCAGATTTTTGGGCACCAAAACTGGTTTTGGTAGTTTTAGGTCACTAAATAACTTGGTTAAGGGTATAATTTTGGTCTGTGTTCTTTATGAAAGTTGTAGGTCTATATCTCATCTTTTTACTGGTAAAATGTCAAGTCATTTGGACCTGCCTAGCCCAAGTTATGGCCAAATGAACAAACACTGTTCATTTAGTCATTTTTGTACAGGGCATAACACCCAATTACGGATTTGGCCAATTTGTTCACTATGCTATGGTCACTTTCTGGGCATGATTCCTAAATGAAAAATGTGCCATTTTGTGTCTAGTTTCATTCCCAATTAGACTCACACCAATTGGGTTTGTAAATTTTCAGTTTTGGTCTCTGAAAAGGACCTTAGTCATGCTGCCTGCAGAATGCCTATAACCAATCCGAATTTAAACTCAATTCTAACACTACATACACACCACAATTAGTCAAATATGACCATTTTTCAGCTCAAATAAGGTCAAACACACCATTTGACCAATTCTCAAAATTTTGTTTCCGAAACCCTAGGTCAAGAACCCTAATTTTGCATTTACCACATTTCATGAAATCTAAACATACCAATTATTTATCATTAGTCCCTTAAGCCTAATTACACATTTAATTCTACTAAAACACCATAAACCCCACTATTCCCATGGCTACCAAATTTCCCATAAGTCCATACATGAATAAATTTCCAAGTTTCTTTACATAATTTCATCAATTTCAATTATATTTCATGTATAAACCATGCATATGGTGAGAAAATTAGCTGACCTTATTCAAGCAATTTTTCTTCTTCTCCAATCTTCAATTTCCTTCTTCCTTTTTATTCTCAAGTGATGTATCTAGGTTTAAGAGTGTGATTTTGTGTTGGAGTTTAAGAAATTTATGGGAAGAAACTAGAGAAAATCAAGCTTTCTAAGTCCAAAAATGGTGGAAATGAAGAGAAAATGAGAGAGAGAAATGGGAGAGAGAGAGTGACGGGTGAAAAAGAAGAAAATTTGAGTTTTTACTTATTTTTTTTATCCTTTAATTTTAATTGGTCCCTTTTGTATTGTATTTATCCCATAATTTCCTAAATTTTAATTATAGCTTTATGATGTCATGCATGATGTCATTAATCCTTATTTTCTTTTCTCTTTTTTTTTTCTTTTTTTTTGTTATTATTTGGCTATTTGACTTGGTCAAAAAGGTTGGAAAATTAAAATTAATTTTGACATCATATATGATGTCATCATCATGATGTAATAAGTCCCATTTTTATTCTTTTTCTTTTTCTTTAATTTTTCAATAGTTCTTTAATTTAATTTTTTATTCTGAAATTTTTGTTTCTTCGATTTTATTGGACAGTTAGGTTAGGAGTCACCTCTAGGAGTGAATTGACCAAATTGCCCCTCGCCGGTTCGACCCGGTTTGTAAAAAATTTAATATTTCTTTCGGATCCCTGACCTAATTATTTAACCGGCTTAATAATTCTTTTTCGTAATTTTCTCTTTTCCACTGTGTTTTCAATAGTCTTAAGGACCGCGGTATCATATTTTACGCTTCGAAATTTGAGTTTAAATCAACCTCGCAGTCATTCTTGAGAAGGTCACCCATCCCTGTGACTCTCAGCTCATTTAACTTCTTATGTTCTGTTTTTCTTATTTATACTTAACTAATTGACAATTACTAATTATTTGTGTTCAGAGCTTATCTAGTTGTCTTAGATGTGGTTCTAATCTTCTTAATTATCCGGACTGACACCGGTCACCAAAATAGTGAAATATACTAGGCTATGCAAATAGGGGTGTTACAACAAAACTCCAAATGGAGTGATTCAAAAAAAGAAATATAACTAGACATAATAAGGAACAACTTTCATGAAGACAACTTTGCCAAATTCTTACTGTACAAATGACCAATGGAACAGTAAACTTAGTGCTCGAAATCTGAAAATTGTGAATAACTAACACTATGCTTTGAAATGAAATTGGCAACCAATGCCAACAACTTTAGAATGCAAAATGTGATATGTTGGTGATATTAGAACCAATATACCTATTGTCTATCAAAAAGTCAACATTTTAGTTGACTAATGAAAATAATAGTAGCCATAAAATTTCAATTTCAAAGAATTACATAAATTAAAAGTATTAAATGCCTAGTAGGCCTAATGTGATTGGTTTGGATAGGTTAGCATGCCAATAGGGTTCTGATAGCAGTACTGCGTATGATGTATGGCTTCATTGCCATTCTGTGATGATAGCCTATGGCTATACTGATTATGATGTTATACTTGACTTTATGCCTTATTGCTTTTATGGCTTATTAGTCATTCTGTTTGCACACCGGGAGACACATTGTGACTGATGGTATGACGGCCCAAGGTACCTGGTACCCAATGCTAGTTTACCCATTTATCCAGTCCGGTCAATTTGTATAGGTTACTTGGGCATGAAAAAGTATAATTGCAATTGAATTGATTAATAAAGAAAATAAGGAAATTAAATATCAAGTTAAATATCAAGAATGATTATAATAAAATAAAGAAGCTCAAAATCATTAAGAGAATGATTAACAAAATGCATGAAGGAGTTAATATCATAAAATGTAATTAGTCTTCGACTAAACAATAAGTTAGTAATTATTCATTTCTTATGAACACAATAACTAGGAAATTATTATTTTTATTTGCATATTATATTTTCTTGTATTATTGGCACCACTAAGCTTTATGCTTAGCGCGTCGCTTTTGCAACACGTAGGTACTGAAGATTTGGACAGAGAGCCCAGTAGACCACAGACTAGGTAAAGCCACTCACAGTTCTGCATAGTGTCCATGTCACCTCACAGACTACAGTGCATTGGTAGGACACTAGGTCCCATTTTGTATTTTGTGATTTTTGTAAGTTTTGTAATTAAACTCTTATTTTATCATGTATATTTGAAACAAATGTAATATAATTTTGTGTTAATGTAAGTATTTGTAACTTGTGATTATAAATAACATATGAGAATTTATTTATGATTTGAGCATGATGATGATGTGAAATGAATGGATGACAAATGGAGGAATTGTTAAGAAATTGTTGTAAATTAATGTGATACAAATAGAGTTTGAGAATGATTGAAAATTATCGGAAGTGTTTTTCACAGGTTCCGAAGAACTGTTTTATCCATTTTTAACCGGTATTCTGCCGGATTTTCTATAAAATTTTCGGAACCCCAAATGAATTTATAATTGCAATAAATGAATTAAATGAGTTAAATTTCACAAATTGCACTACATATCCATGAAGAAATAAATTAAGGAAGAATAAAAAAGATTGAAATAAAATATGGTGTTCCGGCATATTGTGTGGCATATCTTGCTCGGCTACACTGTAGACGGGTAAGGGGTGTCACATCCTATAAACTTCCCAAGGTGTGGGGGCTAATTTTAGTGAAGTGAACTTTGAGTTTTATGGTGAAAAGGGAAGGAATTTTAAAGCTTGGAAAAAGAATTCATAGAGGAGAATGGGAGCTAGGTTTCAGCCATTTGAGAAGATTGAAGAAGAAGATGAAGTTAGTGGATGCATTTTTGTCATCTTATGCAATTTATACTCCACTAAGAATTAATTTATTAATTTCAATACATAAATTTTTAATCATTCTAATAATTCCCCCTTATGTTTCCTTTAATTACATTACATATAGTTTCATGTTTTTATGGGACTTTCAAAATTTAAATATCACTCATTTTAATGGACATTTAGGTCAAAAGTCAACTCTAGGTGCCAAATGACCAAAATGCTCCTCTTCGGGTTATAGTCAAACTTTTTCGGTAATACCGACTAAATTCCTGACCCGATGATTCCTTTCATTTTATACTATCTATTTCATTTTTATTTTCACCTCTACTAATTAACTAAATTTTCTTTAACATTTTTAATGTCATTTATAACTTAGTAAGCCTTTAATTAAGTCTCGAAAATTATTTCCTAGGGTACCTCGTAAGTCTAGGGTGATCAACTATCTATGAAGTGACTTCCCGGTACGGTCACCCATCGTTGTGGTTCCAGCTCCTTTAACTGAGTTACATTTCATTTCTTTTATTTTTCTTTAATTTTTCTTGATCTTTATTTCATCAATTTATGTCTCCTCACCTTAGTTTAAGTGTAGTTCTAGACATTCTAATTGTCTGAACAGACGTTAGTCGTCAGAATAATAGAATGTACAGACTACCTATGATGAGGGTGTTACAATTCTTCCCCTCTAAATAAAATTTCTTCCTTGAAATTTACCCAGTGTAAATAATTGAGAAACCGCTATCTCCTTGTCTTTTCGCTTTTTCGTGTTATAATACTTCACTTTATCTTTAGTCTGTCTTACTAGACCTAGCTCTACAATCTTATCCTTATCTCGATTTACTATCGGAAATACATAGCTCTACACAATAGTCCCAAGTCGATACTATAATCTGCAGCTTACAGCACAAATATCGAGAACATTGCGTAGTTACCACAGTATATCCCAGTAGATCAAATTTTTCCTATACTTATCCTCAATCAATTCTGCACCCATCTTCTTTCATCTCATATACAGTCTCTTTCTTATTTCCATCCATTATGTTTAATACGATCCTTTTCGGTTGATAATCTACCATCACCTTATGGCCTAAAAGGTTGGTGACAAGTATGTTATCTTCTGACCCATTTATCGGTATCCTCTTTCAATAGGAGGTACAATGTATATATAGGGATGAATATAGTTAGGGTCTATCAATACATATTTAAAGGTATTATAAATAGAAAATGTACCTCTGATAACATCTATCGGATCTGGCTCTTCCCGAGCCATAGCGTACACGCGGGGTGCTACTCTAGCCTCGGGCCGTTCTATAGTTTCAGAAGCCCTCTGTGATGTACCAGCTATTCAGGTCTCATAGGTCTTCTACCCCTTTGCACTGTCAGGGCAGACCTCTTAATCGGTGGTAGAGCAGTGAGAGCACTCCTCTATGGATAATCTCGTAAGAAATGATTCATAAATCCACATCTGAAACATCCCCCAGTCCACAGTCGATTCTCCCCTCGGTGTCTCCTACCACAGTGGGTACATTCTGGCACTGAAATCAATTCCCTTGTTACTGTACTGGGGAACTAGCACAGATACTCTAGACTGTCCCCTTTGGCCTTGTGTCTAGCTCTGTGAACCTTTAGGATTCTTACTACTAGTAGCTGGTGTACTAAACTGGCCCTGTCTAGGACCTCTCTTACGCTGTCTGTCTCTCCTAGATTACTCATCATCTCTGACTCTCTACACATCAAGAGCTGATGCTACTAATAAAGAGAAGTCTGTGAAGCGATGAGAAGTAACTATTAGTCTGATGTTGTCATTTAGTCCGTCCTCAAACCTCCTGCATTTATCAACTTCTGTGGGCATTATCTCTAATGCATATCCACTAAGTCTAATGAATTTCTGCTCATATTTGAAGACTGTAAGCTGCCTCTGTCTCAGTGTCAGGAATTCTCTCCTTCTGGCCTCTAAATATACATGGTTGATATATTTCTTTCTGAATTCTGCCAAGAAGAAATTCCAAGTGAGCTGTGCAGGCTGTATCACTCTCGATACTGTCACCCACCACCGATACGCATCCTCCTAAAGTAGTGACAGAGCACACTCCAACTACTGCTCTGGGGTGCAGTGTAGCTGCTGCAATACTCTCTTTGTCCTCTCCAGCCAATACTCTGCGGCAGTTGGATCATCCTCCTTCTTACCCTTAAAGTCAACTACCCCATATTTTTCGCAGTCTCTCTAATGGGGATCTATGTACAGGTTGTGGCTATAGGGGTAGTGGTGGTTGTACAGGTAGCGGTGGCTATGGCTGAGACTATGGAGGTGGAAGTGGCTGTGGCTGAGGTGTGGCTCCTGTGACTTTACAAAGCAGCTGTGTTATCTATTCCAGGAAGGCCTACTGTGCTCTACTCGCAGTACCCATAGATGAATCGGCTCTACTATTTTGCTCCCTACTAGGAGTAGGTGCAGGTGCGTGACTCTCTACCTCCTCCTCGATCGGTCTAGGAGACTCGTGTTCTAAAGGATCAAATGCCATCGGTCCTACAAAATAGACAAAGAACATATCAGTATTAGTGTCATCTTGACTCTATTTAAAGGCCCATGCATGTTATGCAAACTATTTCTTTTTATTTATCTAGGTGTAGGACTGCGTAAACCTTTGCTCTGATACCACTAAATGTGACGCCCCTTACCCGTCTATAGTGTAGCCGAGTAAAGTATGCCACATTCGGTGCTAGAGCACCCTATCTTCTCCTATCTTATCCATTGTTAATTTTAAATTTCATAGAAAACATGTGGTAAATTTTTTTTTTATCACAAATTATTTCTATGAAAACCCAGGCAGAGCCTCCTCTGTTTTATTAGCATCTGGCGGGTTCCAATATTTACCTATTAAGAATAATTTTATATGCATCTCATATTTCCATATACATCATGTCATTCATAAAATTTCATATAATTTTAAGAAAATATCACAACTCATTCATATGGAAATTTATATATAAAAGCTTACAACTTTATTTACAATCCAAAATATAATTACAGTTTATTTACAAAGTTCAAAATGAATTATTTCCTAGGGTTCCTCGTAGGTCTAGGGTCGTCAACTATTTATGCAGTGAATTCCCGATACGGTCACCCATCGCTGTGATTTCGGCTCCTTTAACCTAGTTACATTTCATTTCTTTTATTTTTCCTTAATTTTTCTTGGTCTTTATTTCATCAATTTATGTCTCCTCACCCTAGTTTAAGTATAGCTCCAAACATTCTGGCTGTCCGAACAGACGTTAGTTGTCAGAAAAGTAGAACGTACGGACTACCTGAAGGAGCGGAAGCATGAAAAACACAAGTTTATATCATTGAATTCAAAAAATTTTCACCTAGGGTCACATGCATCATGCAAGATTTATTTTATCTATTTGATTTCAATGATAAACAACATATTAAAACCCTTTTAATATGTTTTTTGGATCTGTATTTGCCATTTAAGATTTTAGAATTAATCAGATTAATTTTAGAATCCTAGATTAGATCAAGAACAAGTGCACTAACCTCTTAATGCACTGCAGTGTGTTTGACACCTTTGGGATGCATCTTTAGGGCACCAGATGTTGTCTCTCTAGCTTGTCCACACCAAGATCACTTATGGCAGCCCTTGAACAGCTTCTAAAGCTTTTTCTATTAATTAGAAAATTAAGCTTTTCCTTTTAAGAGATTAAAGATGTAAACAGGACACTAGAAACAATTTCTAGTATTTTTAATTCAAGAGATTATTTGCTAATCTCTTGGAATTGATGAGAGATGAAGAAGAAGAGAGAATGGTAGCCTCAATGGTGGTGGCACAAAGGGAGGTAGCAGCTGGTTGTATTTTTTCTTTTCATAACAACACTTATATAGCTAGGTCACCACTTAAAACTCTTGCCACATGTCACCTTCTGATTGGCTCTAGGTTTTAATTGACCCAATCACATTGTGCCAAGTGTCAAACTAATATTTAATCTTGACTTTAATCATCTTACATGATTAAAAAACATTTGGCAAGCTTATGTGTAGTGCCATGTGTCACCATCTTATGGTGCCACATGTCACCCTGTGAAATGACTAAAATACCCCTGTGTCTTAATTTTGAGTTCTCAACCCAACATAATTATTTCTCTTCTTCTAATCAATTTATATCAAATATAAATTAATTAATTATTCTCTATTAATTAATTTTTCATTAATTAAATTCATATTTAAAAACTTTAAATATAAATTTAACTTATACTATACATCCAATAACCTAGATTTGGTTTCAAGTCATGCTAGGGACTTTGCAATCTAATTGCAAACCAAACCTATTTAATTAATCGATTAAACTCTTTAATTAATTAATTAAATCATATTTAATTTGGTGATTACTTGTGTATGTGTGTGACTTACTAGGCTCATCACTAATTGACAATGGGACATGATATCAACTCTTAATATCATCAGAACTCTTTCTTACCATAAATGATTTCTCTAAATCATTTTATGCACCTCATAGACAATGGTTAACACCTAGCATAGCATGCCATGGCCATCCAATCAGTAATAAGGTTTACCTTAAATGAACCTATAATCATATGTTACCATGTACTAGAATCTCTCTGTTATAAAATCACAACTCAAGCTGGAGTCATGGTTTATGTCAAACCCCATTTGCTATGAATATTATGTTCTCTTTTAATTCCAGTTCTTGATTAAAAGATTTTTCTTATCAAAAACTCTTTTCTGATTAAATCTATCTATCCTAGCTAGGAACTTGAAACATTAAGAACAATTAAATGAACATAGGATTTTATCCCTATTTACTTAGAGGAACATATTCCATCTTGATCAACACCTACCTCCATATATAACTAGTAGGAGCTAACACATGCTCATATACCCATACACAGTATAAGTATGAAAGCAGTATCAAACTCAAACTACCTTTATACAAGATAACTGTGCTATCTCAGGTCTAAAGATTATATGCACTGATATGATTTATGACAATACAATGACAAGAGTAAACTCCATGTGCTTGTCATAAGTGCCACTGGTTCGACCTACTTATCATGTATAAGTGCCTATCATGTTTGTCATATGGCATGAGACTCACCATTCCATCTTATTTATATCTCATATAAATAACTTGGGAACAAACATGATTACAATCTTTCTTGATAAGTCATGTCCTTATTGTGAAGTATCCTCGATTGTGAACCTATTTATGATATTTTGTACTAGAAATACTGTCACTCATATTCTTAGCAACTTAAGAATAGAATTTCTAACAAAATATCAATGGATCTTTTCTATTACACATAAATATATTATGTAAACGGAAAAGTGGAAATGCCTTTTATTAATAAAAACATGTACAAGATACATACTAAATGATATGATCTAGGGCATACTACTAACACTACCTATGGTGAGGGTGTTACAAGACCAATGAAGAAACATATTTTAAAAATATCTAGAGCACATAAAAAGAAAACTTGTGTCTTCTTCTTCCATTCATTCAGCCAGCCATCTCTCTCTCCCTTTTTTCCATTTTCTCTCATTGAAGCTCACATACAAACCTTAATTAAACAATCTAAGATGATGTTTTATGATACAATTGAAGGAATTGATGATCAAAGAATGAAATCAAAGTGAAAGAGAAGGAAGAATTCAAGAAATTGTGAGTTGATTCAAGAGGCAAAATTGTTGGGATGGAAAACCAAGGCTAAACATTAAATTGGCTTAGGGATTTTTTTATGAAAAGTGGTTGCTATTGGGTGTAATTTGCTGGGACTAAGATGAGGTATGTGTTTGTCTAAGATGTTAGTAGTATGCCCTAGAGCATATCATTTAGTATGTATCTTGTACATATTTTATTAATAAAAGGCATTTCCACTTTTCCGTTTACATAATATATTTATGTGTAATAGAAAAGGTCCATTGATATTTTGTTAGAAATATTATTCTTAAGTTGTTAAGAATATGAGTGACAATATTTCTAGCACAAAGTATCATAAATAGGTTCACAATCGAGGATACTTCATAATAAGGACATGACTTATCCAGAAAGATTGTATTCATGTTTGTTCCCAAGTTATTTATATGAGATATAAATAAGATGGAATGGTGAGTCTCATGCCATATAACAAACATGATAGGCACTTATAAATGATAAGTAGGCCGAACCAGTGACACTTATGACAAGCACATGGAGTTTACTCTTGTCAATGTTTTGTCATAAATCATATCAGTGCATATAATCTTTAGACCTGAGATAGCACAGTTATCTTTTATTTTGGTAGTTTGAGTTTGATCTCGCTTTCATACTTGTACTGTATGGGTATATGGGCATGTGTTGGCTCTGCTAGTTATATATGGAGGTAGGTGTTGATCAAGAAGGAATCTTCCTCTAAGTAAATAGAGATAAAATCCTATGTTCATTTAATTGTTCTTGATGTTTCAAGTTCTGCCAGGACAGATAGATTTATTCAGAAAAGAGTTTCTGATGAGAAAAATCTTTTAATCAAGAACTGGAATTAAAAGAGAACATAATATTCATAGCAAATGGAGTTTGACATAAACCATGACTCCAGCTTGAGTTGGGATTTTGTAACAGAGAGATTCTAGTGCATGATAACATATGATTATAGGTTCATTTAAGGTAAATCTTATTACTAATTGGGTGGCCATGGCATGCTATGCTAGGTGTTAACCATGGTCTATGAGGTTCATAAAATGATTTAGAGAAATCATTTATGGTAAGAAAGAGTTCTGATGATATTAAGAGTTGATATCATGTCTCATTGCCAATTAGTGATGAGCCTAGTAAGTCACACACATACAAAAGTTATCACCTATTTAAATATGATTTAATTAATTAATTAAAGAGTTTAATTGATTAATTAAATAGATTTGGTTTGCAATTAAATTGCAAAGTCCCTAGCATGACTTGAAACCAAATCTAGATTATTGGATGTGTAGTATAAATTAAATTTATATTTAAAGTGTTTAAATATGAATTTAATTGATGAGAAATTAATTAATAGAGATTAATTAATTAATTTATATTTGATATAAATTAATTAGAAGAAGAAAATAATTATTTTGGGTTAAGAACTCAAAATTAAGACACTTGGGCATTTTGGTCATTTCACAGGGTGAGACGTGGCACCATGAGATGGTGACACATGGCATAACACATAAGCTTGCCAAATATTTTTAATCATGTAAGATGATTAAAATCAAGATTAAATATAGGTTTGACACTTGGCACAATTTGATTGGGTCACTTAAACCTAGAGCTAATCAAAAGGTGACATGTGGCTAGGGTTTAATGTGTTAACCTAGCTATTTAAGTGTGGTTATGAAAAGAAAACATAACCAGCAGCCTCTCCTCTCAATTTTCACGCCACTTTGAGCCTCTCCAGCTATTTCTCTTCATCTCTCATCAATTCAAAGAGATTAGCCATCAATCTCATGAATTAAGAACACTAGAAATTGTTTCTAGTGTCCTGTTTACATCTCTAATCTCTTAAAAGGCAGAACTTGAATTTCTAATTAATAGAAAAGGCTTTAGAAGCTGTTCAAGGGCTGCCATAGGTGTTCTTGGTGTGGACAAGCTAGAGGGACAACATCCGTGTCCTCAAGACGAATCTCAAAGGCGCAGACACGCAAAGCACATCAAGAGGTTAGTGTAATCGTTCTTGATTTAATCTAGGGTTCTAAAATTAATCTGATTAATTTTAAAATCTTAAATGGCAAATACAGATCCAAAAACATATTAAAAGAGTTTTAATATGTTGTTTATCATTGAAATCAAATAGATAAAAATAAATCTTGCATGGTGCATGTGACCCTAGGTGAAAATTTTTGAATTCAATGGTATAATCTTGTGTTTTTCACGCTTCCGTTCCTTCATAAGATTGTAGTTAAATTATTACTTTTTCAATCATAAGTTATAAGCTGCCAGAATTGGTATATCTAGTGAGCAGTCTGTACTAATTTGGCTATAGATTGAGTTATAGAGCTCCAATTGAGATGCAACTTATACCAAAATTTTCTTGAGACATAGGCCTACAATTTTTATGTTTTGACTCGAACCTAATTATTAGGGAAAAATGGCTGAAATTTGAGAGTAATTTAGTACTGTAAAATTGGAATTTCCTAAAATTCAGCAATTTAGCGTGTGACCTCCGTGTAGTAAACAAAGCATATCTCCCTGTGTACATCTCTAATTGAGGTGCTATAAGATGATTTGGAAACTTAAGACATAGGCCTAAAATTTTACTTTTAAGACCCCGTACAAATTCTGAGTGTAAAGTGCTTGAATGTTGAGTGCAAGCTTGAATTGCAAATTTGGAAACCTGAAATTCTCAGGATAATACATACGTAAATAGTAGTTGGTAATTTAGCTATAACTCATAATATAGGCCTCCAAATTAGGTGATTCTTGAACCATTGGAAACTTAAAATATGTAGAAACATTTCTTGTGAAGACTACTTTGATGGAATCTATCTTTGAAATGGTCAAATTGGCCTATGAATAGGAACCATGAATTTTGATTGTAGCCAGACCTGATCAGGTAAAAACTGGATAATATGTAGGAAAATAAGCATAACTTGAGATCTAGCCCTTGAAATGGGGCGGTTCTTAATTTAAATGAAAGGTAAGACACCAGGCTACAAATTGTAAGAAGTCTGTAGGAGCAAATTCTATCTTTTGGGTACCTAAGGAATTGATAGAAAATAGGGTGCCAAATAGGTGCCCCTTCTGAAATGATAACTCACCTTTTTGAACACTTTGTGAATAAAGGGTTATAAATGAATTTCTACATGTCTAAATGCTGATCAAATTGATTCCTAATGAAAGTTAAGCATAAATTAACATGATTTATGGAAGAAATTGATCTTGAAAATGCCTTTCTCTAGGTTTAATAGTGATTGCAAAATGAGTTGGGAAATTTACCTTATTGGAGAGTGATGTGATTGATTCTAAATGCTATGGAATAAGATGCTACTACTTTGCCAAATGAAATGATAAGTTGTATAATTATGTTCTTTTTGAGAATATGCAAATGATTATGTGATGATAAGAATTAATGTTATGAGAGTCACTACTTTGCGTAAATGAAATGACATGTTGCATGGTTATGTCCTTATTCTGAAAATGTACACAATTATGTGATGATGACAAATGATGTTAAAATTGATGAATGACAATCCTTCGTGGATGTAAGAATAGTTGAATTATCTAAGATCATGTTATAAGACTATTAAGGCCCAAAATTCCACCTAGCTTAAAGTTTGAAACTAGATAGTTTGGCATGCCAAATAAGAAAGTAAGTTAGCATATTTGCAAAATGAATTTAACCTATATCTTTGATGGTTTAAAGATGGCATCTAAAAGACGATATCACAATGTACGTACTAATTCTAAAAAGGGCACATAAGATGACACCTGAGAGAAGGTGTTGCTGTGGTGAAAAGGACACGTAAGACAACATCCGAAAGTAGATGTTGCGGTGGAAAAGAGAAAATGTAAGACAATATCTAAAAGAAGATATCGCATTAAAATCCTAGTATCTGGTGTAAGAAAAGTCATACTAGAAAAGAATTGGGCTATTAAATGAAAATAATAAAATGACCTATATTTATGTCTAATAAGTTGCTCATTACTTGTAAATTTGGATCTTACTTTGGCTAATGACTAACTTGTTTCTAAATGCACATTTCATGAGCAAAATCAGATGATCTCAGTTAAATAGTTATAATGAACTACTTTATACATTTTTGAAAAGTCGTTATAAATTGTTACTTGATTGAAATTATTCAAATTAGTTGTTAAATGCCTATAGCTTTTATAGTTACAGACGACTATTAATTAGCCATCTTAAGTTAGACTTGCACCACTAAGCTATATGTTTAGCATAATGGGTTTTTACCTTGTGCAGGTACTGAAGCCGAGGGTTCACAAAGAGTAAACCATTAAAGTCTGCATCAGAGGAGCAATATTTTATCAAGAGTCAAATTAGGGTTAGCTCTCTTTACTTGTCATGATTCTTTTTGCATAAGTTACATAAGTTATATAAGTTATACAAGTTATATAAATAAATATTTGATGACAAGGATGTATCTAAGAAAATGACATATTATGAAAAGTTTGTATTTTGCTTAAATCAATTTTGGAACAATTTTTATATGATGAGTATGGAATATTCATAAAATATTAAGATATACCTCTTATTACAGGGTATGAAAATTACAAGTAGCACTCCCAGTTCAACTGTTATGCTACTGGATCGGGGATTGTCACAAGGGCCTAGAACAAGTTTGGAAGAGTTTGGAAGTCAAAAAGCAAAAGATAGAATGCTTGGAGAATTACACAAGCCGTGCAAACAGGAGGCAAGACTCGTGTAGCACAACTAAGGGAAAGAGTCAGTACATGGGCCGTGTACTATGACCAGTGCAGTGACCTCTACCTTGTGTCATGTTTTGTTCCTCCTTGAGAAGTAAAGTTTCAGATGTCTAGGAAGTTACATGGCCTTGCCCTGTGTAGTACTACATGGGTCGTCTACTGTACACAGTAAAAACTCCCAATTTGACTTCTCTTCCTATTTGCTCAACTCAGAAGGACTTCTAAGGCCTCTAAGACTCTAAATTGACTATTTTACACCAAATATAATTACTAAAAGTAAAAAATAAGCCAAAGGATCTATTTATTTACATTAAGCAACATAATTACACCTCAGGAGAGTTCATTAACAAGATTTCTAGAAGAAATTCTCAGCCAATGTTCTAAAAATTTAAGGTTGCAAAATCTTCATTCTAGGTTTCTTTGTTCTATTTCTTTTGATGTGTTTTTAATACTTTCTTATTTTAAGTTTGATTGTAGAACTCACAATAAATGTGTAGTTTTCCTTATTCTAAAATTAAGGATGTAGCATTTTTTATTCAATTATAGATTTTATTTGATTTTATTCAATAATTTGAGATTTTGTTCTTTTATTTAATTTCTTATGTTTTTAATGCATGCTATGTGTTGAGCTCCACTTAGTATTAATTTTAAATATTAATTAAAGAACTAAAAGGTGAAGATTAATATTGAATAATCAAGATTTTGAACTTAGGATTTTTGACCTAAAGATAGGCTGAGATTCTATATGGAGTTTATAATTAGTCAAAGATCTTAATGGGTTTTAATTAATTTAATCACCACAAAAAGTAGGGTCTAAATTGATTAAGATACAACTTGAGTGCCTTGAGAGAGAACTTGAAGTAGTTTATGATTAATTTCTATCAAAGTAATAATTCTCAATTTATTGAATAGGTCATATAGATCAATTATTGATTAAAGTGTGAGCCCCTAATTCTAGAATACTTTCATTATTTGATATCCTCAGTTTAGTAATCTGCTTTTACTTATCTTTTAGCTATAATTAGTTTAGTTATAATTCCTTTGATTTTAATAGTCTAGATAATTACATTTATTGTGTAGTTTGGTGTTCAAACTAAATTCCTCGTGAAAATGATACTTTACTCACTTCTATATTACTTGTTATGATTCGTGCATTTGTGAGATTTTACATAATAGCAACATCTTACTAAGGTTTATAGTAGCACCATTAACTATTACCTGTGCTGCAACTAGGCAAAAGATGAACTTGTTGATGAGACCCCATAGGAACTGTACATCTCTTCCATTATAACTTCACCTGTGTTGATATTCATAAGAATAAAATTGCTAAATGAAGGCCTAGTTCTTCCATTCGAATGAGAAGATTCCAAGTCAATAGCTAAAGTTGGGGAAGATTCTCTGAGAATAGGTTGACTAGTGAAGGCTACAATATCTCGCAAGGTAACTGACATCAAAAGCAGGGGCAGGATGAAATGTTGCAATATCAAGACCAGAACAGATGTAGTGAGGATAAAAGTGGCTCATCACAAGGAATGTCTACTAAGCTTAGTCCACTAACTTCATAAGGCTTAGTGTCCTCTAAATTTGCTCAAATTTTAGGCATAGCCAGTTAAGCCAAGTTGTTCATTTGTAATGCAAACGAGGCTAGGAATTCATAAAACCTAGCTCTTTGGAGGCAGTTGGTTAGCTTAAGAGGATCTCATGTGTACTAGACAATGGATATGGTGTGGTACACTACCCAAGCTCATATAGGGTAGCTGTCTAAGATAAGAACTAGTAGGGTCAATGGAAGTGGTAATAATAGCCTTGCAATATAAAAGAGAAAGTCAAACATGATTCATATAAGAGATGACTTAGGGATGAAAGTTGGATTCTTACCCTAGATTTATTGGAGGTGAACTAAAAATTGGTGGAGATATTTCCTAGCAATTAAGAGAACCAAGTGACTATGGTTTAGTTGTGGTGATCAAAGCATACTGTGGTTAATATAAGGAGAAGCTTGCAAAAGTAAGTCAGGATGCTAAAAGACTTACTGGAGATGCAACAGGCACTGGTAACCTATGCTGCCTATAGGAAAGAAAAGTTGTGTAAAAAAAAAAAAGATCTATGTCATACTTGATAAAAGGAGAAGCTCTAGAGCTATCAGCTAAAGCAAATGGAGCAAAAGTAGATAGTGATGTCACTACAAGTGAAAGGAAGGAAGAACAGAACACAATAAGTACACTTTAAGTTTAGAGTGCAATGGAGGTACCTAGAGTGATAGTTGTGGTGGTGGGAGATGTCAACACTCCCATAGCTATGGTAGAGGGACCTGAACAATTCATAGAAAATCAATTATAAGGAAATAGACAAGCAAAGTATATGGTGTATGCAGGAAGATAAAGATACTTTCTAGGGTCAGCAGATGAAGGCCTATCCATGATGTCAACACTAAGTAGTAAAAAGTCTCCGGGGAGTCCTAGTGAAGTGCCAACTCAACTTTAGTATTCAAGAATAGGTGTAAGAGATAGTGAGACTTGAAAGGTACCATATTTTCCTTTAAGTTTCATTGTTTAAGGGTATAGTATTGGAATAACTAGTAGCTAGAAATGAGTTTCTGGTGAAGTTTATCTAGTTCTAGGTATGAAGTTTGAATGACTAGAAGTGCTTAAAATGGCTAATCCTAAAGTGCAATATAGTGAAGAAGTTGTTGTTTGAGTGTTTAACATGTTCTTCTATGAAGAATTACCTTGTAGAGCCTTGGAATTACTTTTGGGTCTTTGGGAGTTTAGAGGTGTGCCATAAGTGTAAGATGCAATGGTCTAACTTAAGAAGCAATTGTTGCATTGGAGGGTTTGGTTGAGTACAACAAATTTTTCTAGGAAAGTTACTCTACTAGAATAGTTGCAGGTGTGTTTTAACTACTGATGAGCTAGAGAAGCAATAAAGTTCAGGATGTAATTGAAAGAGAAATGTACCAATTGTAAGAATAATTCTTCAATAGGTGCAAATATTAGCAATTTAAAATTTTTCATAACCTAGGGTTTCATGCATCATGCAACTACATTAAGCTATTGAAAAATACATCATTTAGTCATGCTAAATCATGTTTTAATTACTAATCAAGCCTAATTTCCATTAAGAAATAATTTCCCTAAATTGTAACAAGTTAGGCTTTTGGAGAATTCATACCGTAATTGGCACAGAATCAGATTCTAAATACCTAATCCGAGAAATAAGGCCACTAATTGCTAGCCCTCTACTTTGTCCATGCAAGCTCTTTGATCAAAGCTCCTTGATCAACCCAAAACCTCCTCCTTGTGCTTACTTGTGGTTCAGCCAAGATTAGGAAGGGAGGAAGAGTATGTTGTTTCAAGTTTTTTCTCTTTTGGAAGTGATGAGAAACACTTTTTCAATTGTGATTCAAGAGAAACAACACTTGATTCTCTTGAATTCTTTATCTCAAGGATGAAGATGAAACTCAAGGAAGGGAGGAGAAGTGGCCGGCCAAGAGATGAGAAGAGAAGATGATATTAATTTCTTCTTATCTCATCCATTAAATATCTTTATTTCATAATTAATAAAAGCTAACATGTGTGCATTTTCAATTGGCTAATTAAAATTGTTGTTTAAATCTCATTGATCCACTTGTCTAAGCTTAATATTAATTAAAAAATTAAGATTGGATTAATTAATATTAATCATGCAAATTAATTAATCAACTATTAATTAATTAATTTTCCTCTCATATTTGAGCAAGTCAACATGGTCAAACTTTAATAAGTCAAACTGGTCAAAATTCATTTTCTTCCTTATGCTAATTTTCAAGTTTATATTTGTCACACCTTACCCCTCTGTAAGGCATAACATGATCCCGTAGAATACCTAATGAACTACCGAACTTCACCTACCGATAACTCATTAAGTACCCTACAAGGGATTTTAAAACAATTTTCTTATCTTTGATAAGTGGTGAGCATTTCAAATAAGTATTTAAAACATTTAGTTGAAATTAAAACTAATTAATATTTTTGGCCATTTTAGTTTTCCGCAAATTTTATAAAAATTTTGACAGAGTTTCCTCTGTATTTTGAGAAAAACGTTCTTCGAATACCTGTAAAAAGCACTTCTAAAAGTTTTTCTCAACCACTACTTCAATTTCAAACTCAATCTCAAACAATTTCTCAAATTCACAAGTTCAATAATTTCTTCAAAATACTGTCCATCAATATCATTTATTCATATTCCATTCAAGATAAACAATTTATATATTCATCAGACTAAAATTTACATTCAGGAAGTCCAAACTAAAATTTATTACAACTTTTATACAAACTTTGTACAAGCTGCTCAAGACCCATGTACATGTCCATACAATAATTTGCAAAATAAACATCAAAAGAAATATTTACTGATTAGGGTATAAATTATACTCAAGACTTCAAGCCGATGACTTCACACACCTCAGAATTTCATCTGCTGCTCCTCTAATTTCTGTCTGCATGACAAAGAATAAAGCTATCACGAGTACTAAGACTCAGTGGTGCACAATATACTAAAATAATCTTTATGCAAAACTTAAAGCACATTCATTCAAAAATTTGACTAAACATGAAAATTAAATACAATCATGCATTGTAAGATTTTACATGTAAACCAAGTTTATTTCAAAGTATCAAAACACATTTCATAAAACCCAGCTTAAGTCATGCCATTGAAACAAATAGAATCTCAATAGCAGAGGCTAAGAGAAATCACATGAATCTCGAGCTCGAGGCTAAAGAGAAATCATGTCACAAGGCTAGCTAGCTCAAATATATGGATATCCATTCACATCCTCTTCTACTGGCACACCTCAACACTTCTCCAGAGAAGGAATCAAAATTCGAAACTAATTACCCCCACAAGTCGTGCTAGTGAGGTGTTCAAACATATGGTCATGATACTGTGGTTTTAAAACTTATCTTAACAATTTGCTAAACATTGTCATTTCAAATATACACAATAAATTTCACAATTTGAATCAAAACATCATAAGTAAGGTCACAATACTTTCAACAATTCAAAGCAACAATAAAATGCATATTTCATTCATTTAATCAATGAATTTTTTTAAAGCATAGTAATATTGTGCACAAACCTCAAACGAGTCGTCCTTTAGCCTCGACTCGGTTCCTCGGGTTCCTTCCCGATATTCTTTTCAACTGAAACACACAATTTTACAATGTTTCAGTACTAGAACTTAAAATAAATTCAAAATAAACTTAGCTTCACATTTACCTAACTCTAACGTGTTAAATTCGACGTTCTCGAAATTTTGTGTTTCGGGTTACTATTCACTGCACTATTCAAGTCAAATTATTGACTTTCTAAGGCTTAATAGGTATGGGAACTCCAACTTCACCCACATACCACATTTTGGTCACCAAACTTGTTGGTTTTGGTCATTTGTTTAAAGCTTAGGTCATTTTGGCAAAATTGCCAATTTTCGGTTTTGGTTCTCCGAAGTTGCACTATTCCATTGGTCGATCTACTGTTGGAATTTGACAAAACTTCCTTCATAGAAAATGTTCCTTATTGTCTTAAGTGTATTCTCATTTTTGGATCACCTCAATCGGAGTTTTGTAGCTCAAGTTATGGCCAAAATAAGTTTACTGTTCACGTGCACTGTTCATACTGCAATTTAGGTGCTGGCAGGTTTTTGGTCCAACTTTGGTCAATTATTTGATCAAGTTAAGTTCATAATTTGGTCTCACTTTCTTCATATGAAATGTTGTACTATGTCTTAGGTTTCCATCGGTTCAAGAATCGCCTAAATCCGAGTTTTCTAGAGAGAGTTATAGCTATCCAAACTTTGCTGCTCAACTAAAAATCTGCAGAATTTCAGTACAGAAATTTTAACTTTGCTCAATGATTTGAATGAGTTAATGGCCTAATTTGGGTTGGTGTTCTTCATGAAAGTTTTAGGTCTATATCATATCTAATTGCTGGTAAAATTTCAGGTCAATTTGACCTACCTAGCTCGAGTTATGACCAAATGAACAGTTACTGTTCATTTGGTCAGTTTAGTGTAGTGGCAGCCTGCTATCAACTCACTTTGGTCAATTGTTTCACCAAGTTTTGGTCAGTTTTTTGCAATGGTTCCTTAATGAAAATTGTGCTCTTTTATGTCTATTTTCATCTCCAATTGGTGGCACATCAATTGGACTTGTAAAATTTGAGTTTTGGTCCTTCAAAGTGGGTTTGGTCATGCTGCCAGCAGCATGACCATTGACCTACGAATTTAGCTAAATTTTCCACCATTCCCATACAATTTATTTGGTCCTAATTGATCATTATTTCATGTCACAATAGGTTAAACATGCCATTTATGCATTTCTCCAAATTTTGGTCCATAAACCCTAGCATTGAAACCTTAATCTCACTAACTCTTGCATTTAACTACTTCTAATAATTTTAATGTTAATCATTTCACTAAGTAAAGCTTCTAAACTCACTCAATTGCATCATATTCATGCAAACCACACTCCTCTCAAGCTGCCCAAAATTTCAATTTAATTCTTTCCCCATATTTGTTTCATTTAAATCAAGTTATTAGCTCACTTAATTACCTAAACATGCATTTGAATGGAAAAGTAACAATTTAACATACTAACCTTTTGTTAAAGCTTCAAAACCCTATCTTTTGTTCTTCTTTCTTTCTTTCTTTCTTGCTCAAACTTCCTTTCAAGTGAAATCAACAAGGTTTAAGGTTGGTAAATAAAATTTCTAGGTTGGGATTTAGGGTTCTTCAAGCTCAAAATGAGCTTTAATGGTGATTTAAGGTGAGAGAGATTTGGGAGAGGGAAGGGAGGCGGCAAATGAAGAAGAAGAAGAAGTGATTTTTGTTTTTCTTTCCTTTTACACGTTTTTGCTTATGAAAGACCACTAAATCCAAATTAATTAATTCAATTTATTAATTTAGTTATGACATAATGCATGATGTCATAACTTTTGACTTTTCCAATCTCTTTCCCTTTTTTTTTCTATTTATTTTTTTTTTCTATTATTTCTTTAATTTAATTCTCGATTCTGAAATTTTCTTTTCTCCGATTTTATTTGACAGTTAGGTCAGGAGTCAGCTCTCGGGGTCAATTGACCAAATTGCCCCTCGCCGGTTCATCCCGGTTTGCAAATAATCCAATATTTCTTCCGGCTCCCTGACCTAATTATTTGGTAGCTTATGATTCTTTTTCGTGGTTTTCTCTTTTCCACTTTGTGTTCATGAGGGTCTTAAGGACCGCAGCGTCACTTTTACGGTTGAAATTTGAGTTTAAAATGACTTCGTGATGCGTTCGAGGAGGTCACTCATCGCTGTGACTCTCGGCTCGTTTAACCTCTTATGTTTTGTTTTTCTTATTTGTAGTTAACTAATTAAACATTACTAATTATTTATGTTTATGGCTTCTCAAGTTGTCTTAGGTGTGACTCTAATCTCTTTATTTGTCCGGACCGACACCGGTCACCGGAACAGTGAAATATACCAAGCTATACAACGGGGGTGTTACAATATTTAAACACTTTAAATATTAACTTGAATACTTCCATAGATAAATTTAGATTTAGTTTCAAGTCATGCTAGGGACTTTGCAATCTAATTATAAACTAAATTAATTAATTCAATTAATCAATTAAACTAATTAATTAATTAATTAAATTAAATTTGCATTGATCAAATTGCCCTTATGTGTGTGACTTACTAGGTTTATTACTAATTAGCAATGAGAATAATATTAACTCCTTAATATTACTGGAACCGTTCCAAACTCAAAATGAAAATTCCTTTTTATTCAAGTTCTCATAAGTCATAGTTGAATGTGCTATGACTTCCTAATTAGTTATGAATTAGTTCTCCAATTCATGAACCTTTGATCATACATACCATGGACTAAAATTTCTTCATTATAAAATCCCAATTCAAGCTGAAGTCATGGTTTATGTCAAACTCTAATTATATTGAATCATATGTTCTATTTTAATTCCAATTCTTGATTAACAAGACTTTCTTGTCAAAAACTCTTTTCTGACTAAGTCTATCTGTCCTAGCCAGGAACTAAAATTATCAAGAATAATTAAATAAATATAGGATTTTATCCCTATTTACTTAGGGTGACGGATTCTATCTTGACTAACACTTATCCCCATATATAACTAGTCGGAGCCAACACATGCCCATATACCCATACATAGTACAAGTATGAAAGAAGTATCAAACTCAAACCACCTATACACAAGATAATTGTGTTATCTCTGGTCAAGAGATTATATGCACTATTATGGTCTAGATGACTTTGTATTGATAAGAGTAAACTCCATGTACAAGTAATCTTGTGTCACTGGCTCGGCCTACTTATCATATAAGTGCCCATCATGTCTGTCATATGGCATGAGACTCACCATTCTATCCCATTAGTATCTCATACTAATCCATGGAAACAAACATAAGTAATAATCTTTCTGGATAAGCCATGCCCAATGAAATATTCTAGATTGTGAACCGAATTTATAATACTTTTACTGGAATATTCTATCACTCATATTCTTAACAACTTAAGAATAGAACATCTAACAAGATATTAAAGGACCTTTTCAATTAAATTCAAACCATTTGAACATAAATGAGAAGAATAATTGCCATTAAATGGGAATAAATATTTATATAATGTAATACAATGATATACTTTAGGACATACTACTAATAATAATGGTTATTTTATTAGTGTAGCAAGATTTTTTACAATGCAGTGGAAGTTTCTAATGATAGAAGTTAATGCAGTATATTGAGTCTTTGTGCCATGAAGTCATTTAATGATTTTGAAGTTTCTGTGTAGTTATAATGATGGATTGATGCAAGATACAACTAAGTGCAATTAAGAAATAGTGGATCCAAAATGTTATAGCGTGATGTGGTGGAGAATTAGTTGGTGTAGTGGTAGACTAGGTGATGTAATTAAGTGCAAAAGGGACATAATATAATCTTGATAGTTGTCTCTCTGAGGGAAGCATTATATAAGTCATCTTAATACCATAAGATGGAAAAGCAATGGTTCAGTTCATATTTCTCAAAGTGTAGCAAATTTAGATGGGTGCAGTGGTCTTTAATTTAGTGTAGTGAGCAAGAAAGTGGATGCAGTGAAGTGTAATTAATTCTGCTAAAATTTTGGCAGCATCTCCTTATAGAAATTGCTTTACCAAAATTTTCTCAACATCATAAAGCTCAAATCAAGTCCATAAGTCATGAAAACCCATGATGCAGTGCAAGTTTATTAAGTTCAGATTAATGCAATATGTGTTTTTAAGATCCAATCAATAATTTCAAAACATTCTTGCTTCCAACAAATTTACAGAAGCTCAAATTCACAAGAATCATCAAGTTTATACAAGGTGCAACTCAATACAACATGGTGCAGTTAAGATTCATATGATGAAGCATCAATTCATTAATTGCAACAATGGTTTCCCATATAGAAAATTGCAAAAACAAAAAATCAAAGAGACAAACCTGATTTCTTTCCTTCCTTTCTTCGCTTTTCCTTTCCTTCCTTTTCCTTTCTTTTTCTTTCTTCTTTATTCTTTCCCTTTCCCTCCTTCTTCCTTCCACCGCCCTACCTTTCCCTTCTTCTTCTCTTTTCTTCTTCTTTTTCTTTTTTCTTTCTTCTTCTTTCTTTTCTTCCTTTCAGCGTGCCTCTCTCTCCCTCCTCCTTTCCTTGCACTCACAACCCTTGTGCCCTCTCCCTTTACCGTCAATGATGGACGATGGGCCTTCTTGGTCACCACTGATGGTGGTGGTTATGGATATGGGTGGGTTTGTGAAGGTGAGTTGATTTGGGTTATATGAGATTGTGAGATTATAATGAGAGGAAGAGTTACTAGATGGTGTTTGGATGAAAAAGATGGGAACTGGTGTTGTGAGCTTGTGTTTGATCGAATGTGTGTGTTTGTGAGAGAGAGAGAGAGAGAGAGAGAGAGATTTTGGGTAGTTTTAAGAGAGAGAAAAATGGTTAAGGTGAGACAAAATTATTTTAATTTTAATTGAGTGAGAGAAAAATGTGAGTTTGGGTCTCTTTGGGTGAGAGAATTGTGATCGGGTCTCTAAAAATTAAAATAAAATTAGTTTTATTTTTAATAAAGTTTGGGGTGAAAATTTGAGTGGGGTTATTGATACACTTGTATTATATAGATATTTTTAAGTACATTTATATAGCATTTCATAGCATTTAGATAGGTAATTTCATGCATAATCATCAAATTCATTAACTTTTATAAATCTCATTACTTTGCACTAAATTCTATGTTTTCTACATATTTTCAAGTGTTTTGAGGGAGTTCCAAAGCATAGGAGTAAAGAAGGAAGCTTGAAAAAACTCAAGAAGAAGAGCATTATTGCTAATACACTTTACACGGGTCTTGTAAACATACCATAGACCTGTGTAACTTACTGCCTAGAGAAAACCAATGAAGTTGAGAGGAGACACAGTACACGGGCCGTGTACCACGACCTGTGTAACCTGTGGAGACCCGTGTAAGATTCTGCTTGGCAAAGCTTGAAGAATTTCCAGAAGAATAACAGAACATGAGCCGTGTAATTGGACCCATGTAATTAGCCAAGACCCGTGTAACCTTCTGCCCAAATACGAGATGCAACCTTTAAGTTCCAGTAATTTACACGGCCCTGGGCCGTGTAGTGACACACGGGCCGTGTATCAGCTGACAACTCCTGATTTGATTACAACCCAAGTTTTTACACTCAGAACAGACTTCTGATACCTTTAGGACTCTAAAAACTTAACCCTACGACATTGAATATAAATAGAAGCAGCAGAAAATAGAGAAAGAGATCCCAATCTTCATACACACATCCTCGTATACATATATATTCATCATTCTCTCCGAGCCATCTTGAAGAACAGTGTATTAGCATCTAAGGGGAGTCCTCAGTTGAAGTTCCATAAGTTCAAAGCTGCAGATAATTCTCTTTGGTTCTTTTGTTCTATTTTTTTAGGCTATTTTTATGTTCTTTTGTTTTACTTTTGTTATGTTTGTTAGACTCACCATGAGTGAGTAGTTTCTTTATTCTGGAATTAGGTGAGTAATTCTTGTAATCATTATTATGGACAAATATTGAGTTTTATCTATTGAATTTGAGTTTTATTCTTTGATTTAATGTTCTGTATTCTTAATGCATGCTATGTACCGATACCCACTTAGACATGATATAAGATACTAATTGAAGAACTAAAAGGCGAAGGTGGATATTGGAAAATTGGAGTATTAAACTTAGGAAATCGAATCTAAAGATAGGCTGAAATCCTTCATGGAATTCCATAAATTAATCATAGATCTTAAAGGGTTTTTATTAGGACTAATCACCAACAAAAGTAGGGTTTAGCTCTAGTTGAAATACACCTTAGGTTCCTTGAAAGAGGACCTAGGATACCTTAGGATTAATTTCCATCAAAGCAACAATTCTCAATCCAATGAATAGATAAGATTGAATCCATAATAAGGTTAAAGTGTGAAATGTTAATTTTATAATTATTTTGACAAATTATTTCATTTTAAGTTCATTGTTCTAGCACTCAAAATAAATTAGATTCGCTCTCCCATTATATTCAGTAGCCTAGACAGTCATGATTGCTGTGTAGTTTAGTACTTGCTAATTAAATTCCTCATGGAATGATACTCTACTCACTACTTTATTAATTGTTAGCGATCCGTGCACTTGCGGGGTTGCAAAAACCAGTAAATAAGTTTTTTGCACTGTTGCCGGGGACTTTATTTCTAGTAATATTAGACAATAGGTAATTTAGCTGATTTAGGCATTTACTATCACTATTTAGATTTACTTAATTCATTTGTATTCTTTTATTTTCTCTCAAGTATTTTGGTTTGGTACATAACCAGAACAAAATCAGAAGAAGAAGTTTTAGACTTGGATCTCGAGATAGATAGGACTCTAACAACCATCGGGAGATAAAGGAGACACCAAGAACTAGATCAAGGAATTTTAAAAACTCCAGTCATAGTCAACAATGACAACAGGCTAAGACCTTTGAAGGACTATGGAGCCCTATCGGTCCAAGAACTCCAGCCCAGCATTACAAGACCTACAGTGGAGGCCAATAATTTTGAACTCAAACCGGCATGGCTCCAGATGATTCAACAGACTCAATTTAGAGGTTCACCTACAGAAGATCCACACTGCCACCTCCACTACTTTCTTGCCCTATGTGATACATTCAAGATGAATGGAGTCTCTGATCAAGCAATAAGACTCAGAGCATTCCCATTCTCCCTTTGAGAAAAAGCAAGGAAGTGGTTACTCTCTAAACCAGCTAGAGTATTCAATACTTAGGAAGACCTCTAGCAAGCTTTTCTAGCAAGGATTTCCCACCTGTGAAGACTACAAAATTGAGGGTTAAACTCAACACCTTTACGCAAAAGGAAGGTGAATCACTCTATGACACATGGAAGAGATATAAAGACTTATAGAGGGAATGTCCACACCATGGCATAGAAGATTGGCTCCTAGTTCAAAATTTCTATAATGGGTTATTGCCCTCTACAAGGAGCATAGTAGATTCAACTGCGGAAGAGAGCTGATGGAGAAAACAGTAGGAGAAGCCCTTGAACTTCTGGAAAGGGTCGCTTATCACAACTGAGTGGTTAAATGAAAGGGGAGATATAAGAAGAATAGTATAATCATGGAATTGGATGCCCTAAGCATGATAAATGCTCAGTTTGACCAGCTTACCAAAAGGCTTGACATAATGCAAGCCAATGCTATAGGGATGAGCAACCAACACTCTGACAGCTATAGAGGAGGGTGTATGACTTCAGAATGTAACAACTTCAATGAAGCCCCTATAGAACAGCTAAACTATGTGAATAATGGAAGAAACTTCAACTAAAGACAGCTTAACAATCCATATTCAAACACTTCCAACCCTGGATGGAGAAGCCACCCTAACTTCTTATGGTCCAACTCACAAAATCAACCCATAAACAAATAGCAAGGGTGCAGACCACCAGCACCCCCAGGTTTTCAGAATAGAGGATAAAACCTGATGTAGCAATAGCCACCACTCCCTCAACCTCAATAACCTGAACCAAAGTTGACTATAGAATCCATGATGGAAGGCTTCTTAGCAGCCTAATAATAGCAGAATGAAATGATAAAGCAATTAGCTTCCAAAATGGACCAACTAGCCACCCACAATAAGATGCTTGAAATCAAAATTGCTCAGCAGGCAATTCTTCAAGCAAGGCTGCTGGCAAATTGCCAAGTCAACTAGAGATGAACCCCAAAGAACACTGTAAGGCAGTTACCTTAAGGAGCGGCAAGACATTAGAAAAACAATAATCAGAGGAAAAATCAATTGAGAAAACCTCTGATGAATCTAATAACCAAATAGAGGAGAAGGAGGAAGAAGCTAAAAAGGAACAGAAAGAGGAAACAAAGAAGAAAAAGAAGTTACCAGAGCCATATCAACCTCCTTTACCTTTTCCCCAGAAATTCCAGAAGGCTAAATTGGATAAGCAATTTGGAAAGTTTTTAGAAGTTTTTCACAAACTCTACATTAACATTCTCTTCACATAAGCACTTTCTCAGATGCCATCCTACGCTAAGTTCCTTAAAGAAATTCTTTTAAAGAAAAGAAGGTTGGAAAACTATAAAACTGTTGCTCTTACAGAGGAATGTAGTGCCACATTGCAAAACAAGCTACCACTAAAGCTTAAGGATCCAAGAAGCTTCTCCATACCTTGTTTTATTAGAAACATGAATATAGATAATGCACTCTATGATCTAGGTGCAAGTGTGAGTTTGATGCCTCTATCAATATGTCAAAAGTTGGATGTAAGAGAGCTCAAACCCACAATAATTTCACTGCAATTGGCTGATCAGTCTCTCAAGTACTTGATTGGCATCCTAGAAAACATCCCCATCAAGCTAGGAAAATTCTTCATTCCTGTTGATTTTGTTGTCCTGGAGATGGAAGAGGATATCCAAATTCCTATCATCCTGAGAAGACCTTTCTTGGCAACCACCGGAGCTATCATAGATGTTAAGAATGAGCGGTTAACTCTCAAGGTAGGAGATGAAGAAGTGGAATTCAACCTATTCAGAGCGATAAAGCACAAACTTGAACCTGATGAATGCTTAATGGTTGACATAATTAATAAGCTAGTTGAAGAGGAATTTCACAAAAGACATCCCGAAGATCCTCCTGAGGCATATATAATGCACAGCCACATAGCAGATAATGAAAACACAAAAATTGCAACTTGTGCACAATCTTTAGAAGCTAGCCTATCCCTGCCCTTACCTTAAGCCTTCCAATGGAAGAGCTAAAGGAGGAACAACCCAAAAGCAAGTCACAGGAAGATACCAAATAGGTAGTACTGAAACTTCTCCCCTCCACACTAAGGTATGCATTCTTGGACTCAAATTCTAAATATCTTGTTATTATCAATGCCGACCTATCTAATGTAGAAGAGGAAAAATTATTAAGGGTACTTAGGACCCATAGCAAGGCTATAGGGTATAAAATGGAAGACTTGAAAGGGATTAGTCCTTCAATTTGCATGCATAGTGTACCTATAGAGGAAAACAGTAAATTCAGTATTGAACATCAAGGGAGACTTAAGCCAAACATGAAAGAAGTAGTTAAGAAGGAAGTTCTAAAACTATTAGATACAGGTATTATATACCCAATTTTTGATAGTAAATGGGTTAGTCCAGTGCATGTAGTGCCTAAGAAGGGTGGGACAATTGTTATTCAAAGTAAAAAAGAATGAATTAATCCCTACTAGTGTAGTCACTGGTTGGTGCATGTGCATAAATTATAGGAAATTGAATAGTACCACCAGAAAAGATCATTTTCCTCTCCCTTTCATAAATCAAATGTTAGAAAGGCTAGTGAAACATTCGTACTTTTGTTATCTAGATGGATATTCAAGATTTTTCCAAATTCCTATTCACCCAGGAGACCAAGAAAAGACCACATTCACATGCCCTCATGGAACCTTTGCATATAGAAGAATGCATTTTGGTCTTTGTAATGCCCCTACTACTTTTCAAAAATGCATGATGGCTAATTTTTTTATTATATTAAAAATATTATGAAAATTTTTATGGATGATTTTTTTGTTTATAGAACTACTTTTGATGAATGCCTAGCTAATTTATCTAAAGTGTTGCAAAGATGTGAAGAATCAAACGTAGTTCTAAATTAGGAAAAATATCACTTCATGGTAATGGAAGGTGTAGTTCTTGGGCACCTAGTATCAAAAAAAGGAATTGAAGTTGACAAGGCAAGATTTGAAATTATTAAAAAGATGCAACATCAGTCAAGGGTGTGCGAAGCTTTTTGGGATATGCAAGCTTCTACAAAAGATTTATATAAGATTTTTCCAAAATAGCTAAGCCACTGACTAATTTGTTAAGTCAAGATTTCCCTTTGATTTTGATGAAAATTACTTTGTTTCTTTCAACAGGATCAAAGAAGCTTTAATTTCAGCACCAATTGTGCAACCACTTGATTGGGAGCTGACATTTGAGGTGATGTGCGATGCAAGTGACTATGCAGTTGGAGCAGTACTCAGACAAAGGAAGGATAAAAAGCTCCATGCCATTTACTATGCCAGCAAAACACTGAACGATGCACAAATCAACTATGCTACCACGGAAAAGGAATTCTTAACAATGGTGTTTGCAAATAAAAATTTCAGATCCTACCTACTCGGATCAAAAGTCATCGTATACACAGACCATAATGCCATCCGATACTTTTTAAACAAGAAGGAAGCAAAGCCAAGGTTAATTCGATGGATCTTACTCTTACAAGAATTTGACCTTGAAATCAAGGATAAAAAGGGATCCGAAAATGTGGTAGCTAACCACATCTCAATACTGAAATAGCAAGACATAGGGGACATTGACGATTTGCTAATCGATGACTCATTCCCTTATGAGCAATTATTAGCATTCTCTCAAGCTCCATGGTATGCTGACTTTGTTTGGAATTATTAGCATTCTCCTTGATGAGCAATTATTAGCATTTCGCAGCACTGCCATTCATCATCATATGGAGGACATTTTAGCACCACAAAAATAGCAGCCAAGATTTTGTAAGCAGGGTTTTACTGGCCAAATCTATTTAAGAATGTGAGATCCTTCGTGCTGACTTGTGATCAATGCCAAAGAATAGGGAACATCTCAAGAAGGAATGAAATACCATTACACGGTATACTTGAAATAGAACTATTTGATGTGTGGGAAATAGACTTCATGGGTCCATTCCCATCTTCATGCAGAAATAAGTATATTCTAGTTGGTGTTGAATATGTGTCAAAATGGGTAGAAGCAATAGCCACACCAACAAATGATGCCAGAGTGGTCACAAAATTCCTTAAGAAGAACATCTTCACAAGATTTGGCACACCACGGGCAATAATCGGTGATGGAGGAAGTCACTTCTGCAATCAACAATTTGAAACACTATTGAAAAAAATATAGAATGATTCACAAAGTGGCAACACCTTACCATCCTCAAACCAGTGGTCAAGTAGAAGTTTCAAATAGGGAACTGAAATACATCCTTTAGAAAATAGTTAATTGCTCAAGAAAGGATTGGTCTATGAAATTAGATGATGCACTGTAACGCCCTCACCGTAGGTAGTCCATACATTCTATTGTTTTAATGACTAATGTATGTCCGGACAGCTACGATGTCTGGAACTACACTTAAATGATAGTGAGGAGACATAAAATGATAGGATACATGATAAGAAAATAAAATAAAAATTAAGAGAAAATAAAAGAAAGGAAATGCAACTAGGTTAAATGAGCTGGAACCATAGCGATGGGTGACTGCACTGGGAAGTTACGGCGAATACAATTGCTGACCCTAGGACCGCAGGGAACCCTAGGAAATAATTTTTGAGACCGAATTAAAGGTTTATTAAAGTACAAATGACATTGAAAATATCAAAGAAAATTTAGTTAATCGATACTGATGAACACAAAAATTAAAGGAATCGGTGGATCAGGGATTTGATCGGTAGTACTGAAAAAGTGGGACTACTACCTGAAGAGGGGCATTTTGGTCATTTGATACCTAGAGTTGACTTTTGACCTAAATGTCCATTAAAAATGAGTAGTGTTAAATTTTAAAAATCTCATGAAAAAATGAAAGTACATGTGAAATGCAATTAAGGAAAAATGAGGGGTATAATTTGAAATAATAAAAACTTTGATTATTAAATTAATTAAACCTAAGTTAGTGGGGCATAAAAGCATAAGAGACAAGCCATCCACTAACTCAAAAACTTCATCTTCTTCAAGCTTCCATTCATGGCCGAATTGGTTTCTCTCAAGACCTCCATGGACGTCCCACATGCAAGCTCCAATTCACCACTTTCATTCCATGATCTTCATAAATTCTTTCATTAAAAGTGATCCTTACTTCCTGGAAAGACTATAGGCAGCAAAAGGGAGAAGAAATTCCAAGGTTTTAACAAGCTCAAGAAAAAGTTAGTGCTTAATCTTCCCATTTTCCTTCATTAATTCTTGTTTAGAGCTTTGGATGAGTTGATTTGCTAAGAAAAATTGAGGAAATTGATGAGTATTTAGGGAGCTATGAATTCGACAGCCATGAAAAGCTTAGGAGTTTGATAGATTCTTACATGTAATTGATGATTAGTGAGGTTGATTAAGTAGTTACATGTATTAGAATTCAATGGTATGTATAAGTTTGAGGTTGAATAATTTGAATTGGGGTTTGAAATAATTATTGAAGACTTGTTTAATTGCCTCATTTTGGGCAGCCTTGATTTCCATGAGAATTTGGTTAATTCATGTATGTAAGTGATGATTTGTGATATGGATTAAAGTAATTATATATTTTAAAAAGTTATTTCATTGTAAGTTTGAGGTTTGACAAATTGAGTTAGGGTTTTGATTTTAATTTAGAGACTTTGTGTGTAATTACCTGAATTTGGTAAGGCTTGTGTAATTGTTGAATTTTGGGTAGCCTTGATAAGCATGGATATTGATTAAATTGTACATGAAAAAGGGTGATTAGTGATATTGAGTAAGGTGATTAGAAGTATTAAAATTTACTTGCATATATATTATTGACTTTGACCATTTGAATTAGGGCTTTAAACAAATTATGAGAGCGCCCAATTTGGCAGCCTTGAGGCACTTAAGAGATGGGTAATTTCATGAATTAAATGGCGATTAATGGTGTTCATAGATATGTGGAAGCGAATTAGATATTGATAGTTGAAGTTACATATGCTAGCATATTGTTGTTTATGTGTGTGGTGTTGATTTTAACCAATTGAACTAGGGTTTTGAATTGACTATTAAAGACTTGTGTAAACTACTGGAAATTGATTGTATTGAGATGCTTGATAATAATAGAAGTGCCATGAATGCAAATTTAAAGTTTGGGAGATGGAGAAATGAATATTGGGAGTGTAATTTCCTTACAGGTTGAGTGCTTATTGATGGCAGTGTATGTTTTAAGCTATAAGTGAAAATGTGTGATCCCAACTGGTATGAGGCCAATTGGAGGTAAGATTAGACCTAAAATGGACCAATTTTCATGGAGATACATTGCCAAAATTCTGCCTAAAAAGTAACATAAAATCTGACCGAATCCGGATTTGTCAAAATGTAAACCCAGAATTTTGACCAAATGAACAGTTGTCTATTCATTTGGTCATATCTCACTGTAGACAGGTCCAAATGACCTGAAATTTGTAACATTGGAAAGCTTAGACATAGAGCTATAACTTTTATACAGAACACAAAGCCCAGAAATGCCATTAACTAAGTCAAATTGCTTGCACAATTTGGGTTATCAAAACTGTCCAGAATGAAAATTGCCCAGAATTGCCTTTGTCTATCCAAACTAATCAGTTTTGGTAAAGAGACCATAACTTGGTCCATAGAACTCCAAATGCCCTGAAACTAGTGCCAAAATTTCAATAAGACATTGGCCTATAATAATGGTATTTTGACAAAAACCCAAAAATTAAAGGAACTAGGTCAATTAACTTGATTAAATTGGCATACAAATTCTGAAAATGGTATAAATGACCATTAACTCTAGAATAGTGTCTTAAGCATATCTCCCACTAGAAATTTTCAATTGAAATGAGCCATACCATTCTGGAAAGCTAAGAAATAGACCTTCAACTTTGTTTTAGATATTTTCTTCAACTTATGAATGTAAGAAGCTTAAATATTAGGTTAAAGCTACTAACCTAATTGAAATCCTGTTACTACAAGACACTTGAGTCCAGGTCAATAATTTAACTATAAATAATTTTACAAGACTTGAAAAATCACCATTAAAAATTTTGAGTGACCATAAGACATAGGGCAACATATTCTATGGAGAATAGTAGACTTAAATATGGCAGCAACCTACTCAAATAAAATTGGAAATGTATATTATCAAAACTGCCTAGTAAGGGAACCAAAATTCAAAATTGACCTAGTTATGGTAATTTGACCATAACTTGAGTTATAAAAATCCAAATGACATGATTCAAAAAGGAAAATAAAGACAAGACAGAGAGGAACAACTTCCGTTAAGGAAGTGTGGCCAAATAGTAGCCACAAATTGCTCAATTTGATATGCAAAGACAAGACAGTAAAGCTGAACCTAAAGAAAGGTTCTTGAAATAACTTATTGACTTATCCCTAATAAGTCACTACATGTTAAATCTGTTATCACTATACACTAAATTACATGAAACAGAAATGTGTGACCCACTTTCCCACAATACATGAACATGAAAATTTAGATAAATAATTATTAATGCTTAATTGCCCACAGTAAACCTAGGCATATATATATAGTTGGATCGATTGGTATACCAAGTAGGGAATATAGATAGCAGTACTGCCTACATTAATAAGCCAACATAGATAGGCCTACATGAATAAGCCTACATGGATAAGCCTACATGAATAAGCCCATATGAATAAGCCTATATGGATAATCATTGATCTACAGGTTTTATGCTTGTCCACTGGCCTTGTGCCTGATATGACAGATGTATACTAGATAGACATATGGCTGTCTAACCACTATACTCCCATGTATCTAGCATTATAGTCTGTTATAGGTTACTTGGGCATTGATATAATTTTAAAAGACTGAGAATGAAATCAATGAATGGATAAGATACTAATAATTAATTTAGTTCCAAAGTATCGAAAAGTCATAAATGACTTAGACTATATAAGAAATGAACAAAAAAGATACTGTTAAATATAAATGTTCCCAAAGTGTAGAAAATTTATAAATGTCTTAGAATTGATGACAATTTCACTGATATGAGTTTAAGGAGACTAAAAATGAAATATATGCACAAATAAGATCCTGATAAGTAAATTATTCCCAAAGTGCAATAAAATATATAATTGACCTAGAAGTGCAAAATTCTACATAGAGCTATTACATTTAATTATTCAGTTATTATTCTTTAAAATTATGCACCACTAAGCAATTTGCTTAACTTGTTGGATTTTCTATCGCGTAGGTACTGGAGAATAGGCACAGCAGCCGCTATAGCAGCACTCTGATTACAATTGTCCAGATCTGCTACAGTCCAGAGTCCAGAATCACCTCATCAGTTATAATATTTTGGTAGGGCCTATGTATAGACTAGTATTTTTGTTCATGTAATTATAGTTGATGATGTAATAAATTGTATTGATATTTTTGAGACTATAAAATAAGCTTATTAACTTTTGTGTATAATTTCCCTATGAATGAATGAATGAAAAATATTATTTTCTTGAAATTGAATGAACAGATATGATATGATATGTTATATGACAAGATGAATAGAACAGATATGAGATGAACTTGTTTTTGACAGGTAACTATTGGAACCCACCAGATGCCAATAAAACAGAAAAGGCTCTGCTCGGGTTTCCATAGAGATAAATTGTGATAAAAAAAATATTACCACATATTTTCTACAAAGTTTAAATAAAATTAACAATGGACATGACAGGAAAAAAAAATTACCACCGAATGTGGCATACCATGCTCAGCTACATTGTAGACGGGGGAGGGGTGTTACATGCACTGTTGGCATACCGTAGTGCATATAAAAATACCATTGGAACAACACCCTATCACTTGGTTTATGGAAAATCATGCCACCTGTAATGCCCTCACTTTATGTAGTCCGAGCATTCCACTGTTCCGATGACTAATGTCTATTTGGATAGCCAGGATGTCTGGAACTACACATAAACTAGAGTGAGGAGACATAAATTGACTGAATAAAGACTAAATAAAATTAATGAAAAATAAAAGAAATGAAGTGTAAATAGGTTAAATGAGCCGAGGCTCCGACGATGGGTAACCCTAACGGGAAGCGACTGTGAAGACAATTGTCAATCCCAGACACGTGAGTAACCCTATGGAATAATTATACGGGACTAAATTGAAGGATTTATGGGGTTTTGATGACAATAAAAATGTCAAAGGAATGCAAGGAAATAAAGCCAATCGGTAAAAACAATTACAACTCGATGAACACAACGAAGGGCATTTTGGTCATTTCACCCTTAGTGTTGAATTTTGACCTAAATGTCAATCAAAAAGAGAGAATAAAACCTTAAAAATAAATTAAAAATTTTGAATTTGTGTAATGGAAATTAGTAGAGAAGATAAGAAAGAAAATGAAATTTAAATACTATTTATTACATAAGCATGACACAAGGATGATGTAATTAAAATTTTGACCAATTGAAATTAGACAAACATATATATAATAGAGACAAATTAATTTAAGGAACTAAAACTCATCTTCTTCCTTGAAGAACCAACATGGCTGAACCACTTTAATAGTGGTCTTTCTCCATTTTCATCCTTGCTTGCTTGATTTCCCTCCCTTTTTCACACCAAAATCCATATTTCCTATAACACCCCTATGTTCGGTAGTGCATTCTATTGTTCTGGTAATCAATGCCGATCCGGACAGCTAGAATGCCTAGATCTACATTTAAAAGTTAGTGAAGAGACATAAAATAATAAACTACAAGAAAATAAAATACAAAAAAAAAAAACAAAGGAAAAATAATAGCAATGAAATGTAACCAAGTTAAACGAGCCGAAAACCATAGCGATGGGTGATCACACCGGGAAGTTGCGGCGTGGACCATTGACTAGCCCTGGACTGCGGGGAACCTTAAAAAATATTTTTAAGACTTAAATGAATATCTATTGAAGTATAAATATCATTAGAAATATTAAAGAAAAATTAATTAATTAATTAGTACAAAGAAGAACGAGAAATCGAAAAAACGACAAAACTCGGTATTACCAAAAAATTGGGAATGCAACCCGAATGGGGGCATTGTGATTATTTGACACTCCGAGTTGCTTTTTGGCCTAAATTTTCATTAAAAGTAAATGATATTACACTTTGAAAATGTCATGAAAAATTAAAAGGAGATACATTATGTAAATAGTGAAAGTGTGGTGGCCAAATTACAAAAATTGAAAACTTTAAATAAATAATCATTAAATTATTCCTAAGTGCTCCACTAACTCTCATCTTGAGCCACCTATATAAGTAATTGGGACAGATTGTTCCACTAAACCATCTCATTTTCTTCAAGTTTTCATCCATGGCTGAAATGAAATCCTCCCAAATTCACCTTGGCCATTTCATGCATGAGCTCAAGTTCTCCATGATCAAGCCATTATTTCTTCAAGCTTCCTTCATGAAAAATGATCCTTACACCATGGGCAACCTATAGGCAGCCAAAAGGAGAGGAAATTTCAAGGATTTGTCAAGCTCAAGTTCAGGTTAGTGCTTAATCTTTCCATTTTCCTTCAATAATCCTTGTGCTGAGCTTTGGGTAAGTTGAATTGCTAAGAAAAATTGAGGAAATGATGAGTATTGGTGAACCTTAATTTTGGCAACCATGGAAATGCAAGGTTAGTGACTTATTCTTATATGTATTGGATTGGAATTAAGGTTGATTAACTCAAATAAAAGTTGTAGTAGGTTAATGTCCAAGTATGTGCATATTAGTGCTTGAATTAAGGGTTTGAAATGGGACCTTGATGCTTTGGCAAACTGCCATATTTGGCAGCCTATAATATCACGAATTTGTGTGTGAATATGAAGTTTATTAATGAAATATGATAGTGTTAAATTGTGGGTAGCATGTGTAAGTGATATTGAAGTATGAGTATATTGAAGTGTATGTGTAATATTGATATTGAGATATGTTGAATTTTGATGGAAGTGAATGTTGAGCTTGAATGGTGAATTGTGTGCATTGAGCACTTGAGTTTTCTGCCTAATATGCTTGCTAGAATTTTGTACAATATATATATGGAAGTGCCATTGATTGAATATTGAAGTAATGAGGAGGAGAAGGAATATCAAATTGGAAGTGTAAGTGTTTTGTGCAGGTTGTGTATTGATGGCAGTACCTAAATTTGGTCGTAAGTATCAAACTGTGAATCCAATTGGTATAAGGCCAATGGAGGGTGAAACTAGACACCAAATAGGCCAAATTTCATGTAGAAATGTTACCTAAATTCTGCGTAGAAGGTGACTTGAAAAATGACCAAATCCGGATTACTGACTTGAAAGCCTGAAAATTGATCATTTGAGCAGCAGTTAGTGTTTTGACCATAACTTACTCAAAATAGGTCCAATTGACCTGAAATTTTTCCTATGAATAGTTTAGACATATATCTAAAATTCTTATGAAGACGCCAAAGCCAGAAATGGCTAGAACCAAGCCAAATAGCTTGCACAAGTTCAGGTACCAAAACTGGCCGAACCAAAAGTGACCTAAAAATGACCTAAAGTTACCATTTTGGTGCATTCTGTCTAGCATTAGTAAATTGACCATATCTTGGTCTACACAACTCAGAATGACCTAAAATTTTGCCCTACGTATAATAAGACATAGACCTACAAGTTTTTAATTTGCACCGAGGGACCTAGGTCGTTTGGCTAGGTCAAAATAGTACACCGAAATCCTGTAAATTGCAATAAAATGCAATACACTTTGAAATGAAATTGGTGACATATACCAACACTAAAGGGCTATAAAATGTGACATATTGGTAACATTAGAATTTACTCACTTAGAGTGCATCAAGGGTCAACATTATAGGTTGACTAATGAAATGAATTGAAGGGAATAGTACCAAGAAAATTTGAATATTAGATTTTATTGTTAGAAACAAATTCATTGAGTACGGAAACACTTTGAATTGTGTGTTTCAGTTGAAAAGGATATTGAGAAGCATAAGGAACACTGAGTCAAGGCCTAGAGGCGACTCAAACCAGGTCTGTGCACAATACTTTTTATATTCACTGCTTTTACTAGAAAATTTATTAGGAGAAATGAGTTATAAATAGTTTTAAATTGTTTTGGCTTTGGGAATATTATTTGGAAAATATTGTGTTGACTACTTTACAAATGGAAATTTTGAGATAAAATGTGATTTGTGGTTTGTATGAAATATTGTGATTTGGAATTGTTTTGATTCACACTTGGCATGACAATGTTACTATGTTCCTCCTCCATTTATGGGGTGAGTATGATTATACTCCTCCCTCTTTAACTTGCCAGTCTGAAGTGACTGTGGATGAGTACTCATTATCTAGTTAGCTTCTCCCTCACTGATTTCGATTAGTGGGGTGAGTGTGCCTTATCGTGGTGTACAACACGGCATATTCGAAAAAATTTGTATCATGGCCTAAATTGTGTTATTGATTGGCAAAACAATGTTACTCAGTTATTTGATCAAATTGTGTTATTGATTGACAAAACTGTGTTGCTCAGTTATTTGATTAAATTGTCTTATTGATTGGCAAAACTGTGTTACTCAGTTATTTGATCAAATTGTGTTATTGATTGGCAACACTGTGTTATTCAATTGTTTGATCAAATTTGTGTTATATGAGCTTTGAAAAATTGTGAATTGTTTGAATTGTAAATTATCAATAAAAGTTTTATATACAACATTTTAAATTATTATTGTGCACCACTGAGTAAATGTTACTCAGCGATAGCTTTTTCATTGTTGTCGTAGCTAGACAGACGGATAGAGCAGCAGAGTAGGCTGCTTGTACCACATTTTGAGAGTTCATCGGGTATATTGAGTATACCATATTTTGCATTTTGTATTATAATATATGTTCACTGTATGTATATATTGTTCTTGGTTTTGAGCAGTTATAAATTAAAATTGTAAATTAAAATTATACATTAAAATTGTACATTAAAGTTGTAAACTAAAATTGTAAATTGTTTTGCCTTGTAAAAATATGGTGATATATTTTTTTTATCTCAGGTTTTGAAAGCACAGGAAAATTATTGTGGAATTGGGTTGACAAATGTTTAGAAACTTGTTGTGTTGACCAGATATTGGAGTTTAGGGATTGAACAAAATATTGGAAGTGCTTTTTATATTGAATAAAATAGTTCTTCAAAAATATTGGAAGTGCTTTTTATAGGTTTTTTGAAGAACTGTTTTATTCAAAATACAGATGGCACTCTGCCAAAATTTTTACAAAAATTATTAATTCTTCAAATGTGTTATTTGGTTTCACTTTAGTAAAAGAAAATTTTTAACACCTGTCAATAGTGCTCACCACTATAAAAAAAAGTAAGAAAAGTTTTAAAATCCCTTGTAGTGTATTTAATGGGTTATCAGTAGACGAAGTTAGTAATTCATTAGGTATACTATGGGATCATGTTATGCCTTACGGAGGGGTAGGGTGTGACATGTTTTAGTGGTATCAGAGCTAGTTGTTAAATTTTTTTTTCACCTGTAATTTGAATATTCTTTCTTCATAGTACAACTGCTCAATGTCATGGTTTGATACATACAGTACATTGCATTATAAATATGCACTAACAGGAGGAAATCTTCTTATATTTTTTGTTCAGGAGGTCTAAGATCCTCGAATTGACTATGGAAGAGGGTGATCATTTAGTCGATCAATCGATAGAGACTGAGGTACAAGGGGAAGCCCCAGCCCTTCACAGTGTGAGTGGATCAGCTGCACTAGTTCCCTCAATACCATAGTTCCCAACTCAATTTGCTCAACAGATGGGTACGATGTTTCAACAGATGGCTAGTAACATGCCCACTCGAGCCCCACTGCAGACACCAGTAGTACAACCACAGCCTTCAGCTAGGCAGTATGACAAGTTGATTAAATATGGGGCTATTGAGTTCAATGGGACAGTAGATCCTCTAGAGGCAAAACAATGGTTAGAAAGAATGGATAGGGTGTTCAAGAAACTAAACTACACCTATGAGCTGAAGTTTGAATACTCAGTCTCACTTCTACAGGGAGATGCATATGACTGGTGGAAAACCATTCCCTATAGTTTGGTGGAACCCTAGTGCTGACATGGGACAACTTTCTCAGAGAGTTCAGACAAAAATATATCCCATATGCCTATGTGGACCAGAAGCTACAGGAGTTCTTAAGTCTGAAACAAAGGAACAAAACAGTGGCAGAATATGAGAGAAACTTCTCTCGATTGAGTCATTATGCAGGAAGCCTGCTTACCACTCCTAGAGACAGATGTAAACGTTTTAAGACTATGTTAAGGCCTAGTCTAAGAATGCAAGTTGTGGGGTTCCAACACCAAAATTTCTCAGAGTTAATATCGCAAGCCCTGGAACTAGAAAGAATTGAGAATGAAGAAACAGTTAAAAAGGGTACAGAAGAAAAAGAGAAAATTAGAAAGACTACTGATCAAGTTCCTGATAGTGGGTTAGGAAAGAGAAAGCACTTTGGAGGATCTAGCTCACGTGAATCAGGTAGAGATAGATCTTCTGGACAGAAACCATTCCGATCGGATCAACAAACTCAGTAAAGACCCAGAAATGAGCTGTCAGATCGACTTTGTGAAACTTGTGGTAAACCACATAGTGGGTTATGTTATAGAGCCATAGAAGCATGTTTTAATTATGGAGAGACTGGTCATTTTGCTAGGAATTGTATAAATCCACACCGTTCTGGATCATTTACTACACTAAAGGGATCAACCCAAGTTTCTACCCCAAAGAGTTCACTATCAGTTAGTAGAGGTAGAGGCAGAGGTAGAGGTAGGGGTAGTGCACCTAGAAGTCAGAGTACTATGAATCAGCCAGAACAAGGTGATGCTTGAGCTAGAGTATACACTATACAACAGAGGGAAGAGGCTGAGACTTTTGACATCATTGCTGGTACTCTCTAAATTAGTAATTAATATATATATGTATTGTTTGACATGGGGTCTGCATACTTTTATGTTAGTGCCAATATTGTTTGCCTTCCTGCTGTCCCTCATATAAAAAAAATTTGTTAGTCACCTAAAAGTAAGTTATAGTAATGGAATTACTCTAGATGAGGGCAAAGATGTTACAGTTAGTAATTTTCAGTGGATATTGTAATCAGAATAAGTTTTGGATATTAGTGAATTCGAAAAAGATAAAAGATAGGAAAGTTTGATCTATTAGAATGTATCGTAGTAACTACGCAATGTTCTTGATGTTTGTACTGTAAGTTGTAGATTACAGTACTGACTTAAGATTATTGTGTAGAGCTATGTACTACTCGATAGCACACCAAGATGAGAATAGTTGCCAACGGCATCTGTTTTGGTATAGTTATGCCAGAACAAATTTTATTGTTGGAAATGAGTTTGGAAATCCTACTTAGGGATTTAAAACTCAAAAGTTAAAATATTGAAAAGTTATAGATTAGTACAAAAGAAAGTAAGTTATAGAATATTAATCAATAAGAAGAGTTGTGGAAGTAAAAATTTGAACAGTTGGTTCAGATATAACAAAGAAATGTTACGAATGTGAGTAAGATTGTTGACTAGAATAGTCGAAGGACCCATGATTAGATAAATAATTCTAACATGACCTCAAAGGTCATTCAATAAGGAAACATGAACCGAAATATTAGACAGAACAATAGTAAGAGAAGATTGGTGTTATACGAACAAATTAAATGTTGTATTAGATTGTTAAATGTCCTATACAAATTCAAAGGAAAGAAGATTATACGATCATATAGAAAGGAGAAAACAAATGTATGACTACTGTAAGATGGCTATTAGGTAAAATTTCGAGACGAAATTTATTTTAAGGGGACGGGGGGGGGGGGGGTGGGAGAATTGTAACACCCCTATGTTCGATAGTGCGTTCTACTGTTCCGGTGACCAGTGCCGGTCCGGATAGCTAGAATGCCTAGAACTACATTTAAAAGTTAGTGAGGAGACATAAAATAATGAAATACAAGAAAACAAAGGAAAAATAATGGCAATGAAATGCAACCAACTTAAATGAGCTGAAAACCATAGCGATGGGTGACCGCACCGGGTAATTGCAGTATGGACCGTCGACTAGCCCTGGACCGCAAGGAACCTTGGAAAATATTTTTAGACTTAAATAAACATCTATTGAAGTATAAATTTCATTAGAAATATTAAAGAAAAATTAATTAATTAATTAGTACAAAGAACAACAAGAAATCGAGAAAATGACAAAACTCGGTATTACCGAAAAATCGGGAATGCAATCCGAATAGGGGCATTGTGATCATTTGACATCCCGAGTTGCCTTTTGACCAAACTGTCCATTAAAAATAAATGATATTACACTTTGAAAATGTCATGAAAAATTAAAAGGAGATACATTATGTAAATAGTAAAAGTGTGGTGGCCAAATTACAAAAATTGAAAACTTTAAATAAATAACCATTAAATTATTCCTAAGTGCTCCACTAACTCTCATCTTGAGCCACCTATATAAGTAATTGGGATAGATTGTTCCACTAAACCATCTCATTTTCTTCAAGCTTTCATCCATGGCCGAAATGAAATCCTCCCAAATTCACTATGGCCGTCTCATGCATGAGCTCAAGTTCTCCATGATCAAGCCATTATTTCTTCAAGCTTCCTTCATGAAAAATGATCCTTACACCATGGGCAACCTATAGGCAGCAAAAAGGAGAGGAAATTTCAAGGATTTGTCGAGCTCAAGTTGAGGTTAGTGCTTAATCTTTCCATTTTCCTTCAATAATCCTTGTGTGAGCTTTGGGTAAGTTGAATTGCTATGAAAAATTGAGGAAATGATGAGTATTGGTGAACCTTAATTTTGGCAGCCATGGAAATGCAGGGTTAGTGACTTATTCTTATATGTATTGGATTGGAATTAAGGTTGATTGACTCAAATAAAAGTTGTAGCAGGTTAATGTCCAAGTATATGCATGTTAGTGCTTGAATTAAGGGTTTGAAATGGGACCTTGATGCTTTGGCAAACTGCCATGTTTGGCAGCCTATAATATCATGAATTTGTGTGTGAATATGAAGTTTATTAATTAAATATGATAGTGTTAAATTGTGGGCAGCATGTGTAAGTGATATTGAAGTATGAGTATATTGAAGTGTATGTGTAATATTAATAATGAGATATGTTGAATTTTGGAGGAAGTGAATGTTGAGCTTGAATGGTGAATTGTGTGCATTGTGTAACACCCCTATTTGTATAGCCTGGTATATTTCACTGTTCCGGTGATCGGTGTCGGTCCGGACAGTTAAGGGGATTAGAACCACACTTAAGACAACTAGAGAAGCCATAAATACAAATAATTAGTAATTGCCAATTAGTTAAGTATAAATAAGAAAAACGAAATATAAGAAGTTAAACGAGCCGAGAGTCACAGCGATGGGTGACCTCCTCGGGAACGACTGCGAAGTCGATTTAAACTCAAATTTCGAACCGTAAAATATGACGCTGCGGTCCTTAGGACCCTTATGAACACAGTGGAAAAGAGAAAATCACGAAAAAGAACTGTTAAGCCAGTCAAATAATTAGGTCAGGGAGCCAGAAGAAATATGGAATTATTTGCAAACCAGGATGAACTGGTGAGGGGCAATTTGGTTAATTGACCCCGAGAGCTGACTCCTGACCTAACTGTCAAATAAAATCGGAGAAAAGAAAATTTCGGGATCGAGAATTAAACTAAAGAATTAATAGAAAAATATAAAAAAAAAAGAGGAAAATGAAAAAGTAAAAAGGTGATGACATCATGCATGATGCCATAAAAGGTATAATTAATAAAATAATTAAATGGGATTTTTGGTCTTCCATATGACAAAATAAATAAAGAAAAGAAAAGAAAAAAAAAATCTAGAGTCTTCTTTCTTCCCTTTGCCGTTCCATTCCTCTCTCCCCACTCCTTCACCATATTCCAGCATTGTTAAGGGAATAAAAGCTTGAATTTCCCTACCCTAACCCATAAATTCACAAAGTCTCAACACAAAAATTTCTCCTTACATGTTGAGAAAGCATTAGAGAGTAAAAAGAAGAAGAAATACTTGAAGAAAGGGAAGCCAAAAAATCCTCCAAGCAAGGTTAGTATTGCAAACTTCAAAATTTTAGTTTAATTAGTGTATGTATGGCATCTAGAGCTTGTAAATAAACTTAAAATTAAAAAAATTGGTGGGGAGAACCAAATTGAAATTTCGGCCAGCTTGAAGAAGGGATATAATTTGCATGGTTTGATGGATTTAAATGAGTTTATGGACCTCCATTAGTTGAATGATTATGGTTGAGAGCTTTGAAATTAGTTAATTGCAATTAATTAGTGTGATTAGGGTTTGAGACCTAGGGTTTTGAGGTACAAATTTGGAGAAATGAGTAAATGATGTTTTTGACCTATTGGGAAGTGAAAAATGGTCAATTGTGACCAAATGAGTTGTGTTTGAATTGTTGGAATTGAAGCTAAATTCGGAGGTTGTAGCAGCATGACCAAGTCAACTTTGAAGGACCAAAAATGAAATTTTACAAGTCCAATTGATATGGCATCAATTGGGGATGAAATTAGACATAAAATGACACAACTTTCATTTAGGAACCATGCTAAAAAAGTGACCAAAACCTAGTGAACAAATTGACCAAAGTTGGATAAGTGCAGTCTGCCACTGTACAAATTGACCAAATGAACAGTATTTGTTCATTTGGTCATAACTCGAGTTAGACAGGTCAAAATGACCTGAACTTTTACCAGAGGTTAGATTAGATATAGACCTAAAACTTTCATGAAGAACACAAGTCCAAATTCTGCCAGCAACCAAGCCATTTGGCCACCCCAATTTGGTGACCCAAATCTGCCAGCACCAAAATTTGCCCAGAAAATCTGGGTTGTTTCCAATCCGGCAGCCCTGGTTCCAATGGCCATAACTTGAGCTACAAAACTCCAATTGGGGTGATCCAAAAATGAGAATAAACTTAAGACACTAAGGAACATTTTCTATGAAGGAAGTTTTGTCAAATTCTAACAGTAGATTGACCAATGGAACAGTGCAATTAGGGACACCAAAAATGAAAATTTGACAATTTTGCCAAAAGGACTTAAGCTTTGAGAAAATGACCAAAACCAACAAATTTAATGACCAAAATGTGGTATGTGGGTGAAGTTGGAGTTCCCATACCTATTAAGCCTTAAAGAGTCAACAATTTGACTTGAATAGTGTAGTGAATAGTAACCCAAAACACAAAAACTTCGAGAACGTTGAATTTAGCACATTAAAGCCAGGTAAAAGTGAAGTTAAATTTATTTTTGGACTTATGTTAAGTTATGGTACTAAAACACTATGAAACTGTGTGTTTCAGCTGAAAAAGACTTGGAGGCTCGGAGAGACTGAGTCAAGGCCTAGAGGCAACTCACGTCAAGTTTGTGCACAGTAATTGTTGTTTAAATATATGATTCTTGAAATTTTGATTTTTTTTGAGTTAATTATGAATTGTGTTGCCATTTATGATTGTGAATATGACTTTAAAAATTTACCAGAATTCCAATAAATTATTTGCATAAATTATTTTGAATTGATTTTATGTTCACACTTAGCATGACAATATCACATTATTCCTCCTCCATTTATGGGGTTGAGATCGTTTATTTTCCTCCCTCTCTGGCTTGCCAGTTGAGGTTGAGATCGGATGAGTACTCATTAGCTAGCTAGCCACCTCCCTCATTGATTTCGATTAATGGGGTTGTAGATTGCTTTGTCGTGATGTACAACACGGCATTGATTGAAAATTTTGTGCGATGGCTTAAGTTGTGTATGATTTTGGCAACACTGTGTTTATTAAATTATTTGACTAAATTATGTTATTCTGAGTTTTGATAATTGTGAAATGTGACTAAGAAATATTTAAATTGTGTTTTGGCAATGAATGATTCATGTATTGTATTTCAAATTTTTATTGTGCACCACTGAGTATTTTTATACTCAGCGATAGCTTATTTTGCTGTCGCAGATAAGAGCAAGGAGAAAGCAGCAGAGTGAGCTGCTATTAAATCGAGGACTACTCTGGTCTTTTTCTATGGGTATTATTTTATACCCTTGTAGTTAATTTTGATGTAAATATAATAATGTTGTATGTATCAATGTAAGTTGAGCAGTTGTAAATAAATTGTAATAATATTACTTTTTTTTTTTGGATTTCCTTATGTAAATTCATAATTGTACTTGTGAATTTCATACCTTATGCCATGTGAATAATATTATTAAATATTTTGAGATGATAAATTTTGATTTAATTGTGGATTTATTTTGAAGTGAATTGAATTGAGTTGATTTGAGGTTTATTGGAGGTTGGGAGTTGTGAAAAATTTTTGGAAATGTTTTTCGCAGGTGTTTGAAGAACTGTTTTCTCTAATTACAAACGGAACTCTGTCAAAATTTTTATAAAATTTGCGGCAAAATTAAAATGGACTAAAATTTTTACTAGTATTTAAACTTTGAATAAATGGTTTTTAATTCCTACCAAAATGCTCACCACTTCCAAAATATAAGAAAATTGTTTTAAAATCCCTTGTAGGGTACTTAATGAGTTATCGGTAGGTGAAGTTCGGTAGTTCATTAAGTATTCTACGGGATCATGTTATGCCTTACAGAGGGGTAAGGTGTGACATATTGAGCACTTGAGTTTTCTGCCCAATATGCTTGCTGGAATTGTGTACAATATAAATATGGAAGTGCCATTGATTGAATATTGAAGTAATGAGGAGGAGAAGGAATATCAAATTGGAAGTGTAACTGTTTTGTGCAGGTTGTATACTGATGGCAGCATTTAAATTAGGTCATAAGTACCAAACTGTGAACCCAATTGGTATGAGGCCAATGGAGGGTGAAACTAGACACCAAATAGGCCAACTTTCATGCAGAAATGTTACCTAAATTCTGCCTAGAAGGTGACTTGAAAAATAACCAAATCCGGATTAGTGACTTAAAAGCCTGAAAATTGACCATTTGAGCAGCAGTTAGTTTTTTTTACCATAACTTACTCAAAACAGGTCCAATTAACCTGAAATTTTTACCATGAATAGTTTAGACATATATCTACAATTCTTATGAAGACACCAAAGCCCAAAAATGGCCAGAACCAAGCCAAATAGCTTGCACAAGTTCAGGTACCAAAACTGGCCGAACCAAAAGTGACCTAAAAATGACCTAAAGTTACCATTTTGGTGCATTCTGTCCAACATTGGTAAATTGACCATATCTTGGTCTACACAACTCAGAATGACCTGAAATTTTTCCCCACGTGCAATAAGAAATAGACCTACAAGTTTTTAGTTTGGACCAAAACCCAAAAACCGAGGGAACTAGGTCATCCGGCTAGGTCAAAATAGTACATCGAAATCCGGTAAATTGCAATAAAATGCAATACACTTGGAAATGAAATTGGTGACATATACCAACACTAAAGGGCTATAAAATGTGACATATTGGTAACATTAGAATTGACTCACTTAGAGTTTATCAAGGGTCAACATTATAGGTTGACCAATGAAATGAATTGAAGGGAATAGTACCAAGAAAATTTAAATATTAGATTTTATTGTTAGAAACAAATTCGTTGAGTACTGAAACACTTAGAATTGTGTGTTTCAGTTGAAAAGGATATTGAGAAGCATAAGGAACACTGAGTCAAGGCCTAGAGGCGACTCAAACCAGGTCTGTGCACAATACTTTTTATATTCACTGCTTTTACTAGAAAATTTATCTGGAGAAATGAGTTATAAATAGTTTTTAATTGTTTTGGCTTTGGGAATATTATTTGGAAAATATTGTGTTGCCTACTTTACAAATGGAAATTTTGAGATAAAATGTGATTTGTGGTTTGTATGAAATATTGTGATTTGGAATTGTTTTGATTCACACTTGGCACGATAATGTTACTATGTTCCTCCTCCATTTATGGGGTGAGTATGATTATATTCCTCCCCCTTTGACTTTCCAGTCTGAGGTGAGTGTGGATGAGTACTCATTATCTAGCTAGCTTCCTCCCTCATTGATTTCAATTAGTGGGGTGAGTGTGCCTTGTCGTGGTGTACAATACGGCATGTTCAAAAAAATTTGTGTCATGGCCTAAATTGTGCTATTGATTAGCAAAACTATGTTACTCAGTTATTTGATCAAATTGTGTTATTGACTGGCAAAACTGTGTTACTTAGTTATTTGATCAAATTGTGTTATTGATTGGCAACACTGTGTTATTCAATTGTTTGATCAAATTTGTGTTATATGAGCTTTGAAAAATTGTGAATTTTTGGAATTGTAAATTGTCAATAAAAGTTTTATATACAGCATTTTAAATTGTTATTGTGTACCACTGAGTAAATTTTACTCAGCGATAGCTTTTTCATTGCTATCGCAGATAGACAGACGGACAGAGCAGCAGAGTAGGCTGCTTGTACCACATTTTGAGAGTTCATCGGGTATATTGAGTATACTATATTTTGTATTTTGTATTGTAATGTATGTTCACTGTATGTTTATATTGTTCTTGGTTTTGAGCAGTTTTAAATTAAAATTATAAATTAAAATTATACATTAAAATTGTACATTAAAGTTGTAAACAAAAATTGTAAATTGTTTTTCCTTGTAAAAATATGGTGATATATTTTTTTATCTCAGGTTTTGAAAACACAGGAAAATTATTGGTGATTTGGGTTGACAAATGTTGAGAAACTTGTTGTGTTGACCAGATATTGGAGTTTGGGGATTGAACAAAATATTGGAAGTATTTTTTACAGGATTTTAAAAAATTGTTTTATTCAAAATACAGATGGCACTCTGCCAAAATTTTTACACAAATTATTAATTCTTCAAATGTGTTATTTGGTTTCACTTTAGTAAAAGAAAATTTTGAACACCTGTCAATAGTGCTCACCACTATAAAAAGAAGGAGGAAAAGTTTTAAAATCCCTTGTAGTGTATTTAATGGGTTATCAGTAGACGAAGTTGGTAATTCATTAGGTATACTACGGGATCATGTTATGTCTTACAGAGGGGTAGGGTGTGACATTTCCCTTCACTAAAAATTGCTCCTACACCTTGAAGAAGCCTTAGAAAGCTAAGAAATTAAAGGAAGAGTGAAGTTTAAAGCTTGGAAAAATCTCCTAGTAAGGTTTGTGCACTACCTAAGCTTCTTTCTTTCTCTAAGTGTTGTAAACATGTCAAATTAGGTTGAAATTCCTTGAAAGTAAAAGAATGCCATGATTAAATGGAAACCCTAATTTTGGCAGCCATGGGGATAGTGATAATTTGATGGTTTTAATTATTCTAAACTTGTTAGTGATGGCATGTGATGAGTAAAAATGAGTTAGACCATGAATTTCATGTGTTATGCATGAGTTAAGAATTTGAAGTTAGGGTTTTGACTCAGAAATTACAGTTTTATGAATTGATGACAAATTGACATTGTTGAGACCATTTATTGACTATTTGGAGTGCCATGAATGTGATTGAAGTTTGGTAGTTAGATGGAATTGAAAATTGGGAGTGTTGATTTTTTGTGCAGGATTCTGGACCTTGAGTCCAGTGTCGTTTTAAGGCCATAAGTAGAGCTATGTTGCTCCAATTGGTGTGAGGCCAATTGAAGATGAAATTTAGGACAATTTAGCACATTTTCCATGTGGAGACCCTGCCTAGAAACTAAACCTAAAATGACCTAAAATTAGCTTGAATCCGGGTAACCATATGCTGGACCTGGAAAAATGACTATATGAACAGTAAATGTTCAAATGGCCATAACTCACTCTAGGAAGGTCAGAATGACCTGATTTTTGAACCATTGGAAAGGCTAGATATAGAAGCACATTTTTCATGAGGAACACAGAGTCCAATTCTGCTTCTAACCCAACCAATTTATTAGAAAAATTTAGGTTAACAATTTTGACCAGAACCAAAAGTGACCTGAAATTCTGGACTTTGACCTATTCAACCTGTTTTGGCAAAAATGCCATAACATGGTCCACAAAACTGTAAATGTAGTGAAACCAAAGCCAAAATTTTTATAAGACATATAAATATAATTTTGGTGTTTTGACCAAAACCCAAAACCTAATAGAACTTGGCCAAATTGTTAGAACAATTCAGTAACCTTAATCCTAAAATTGAATTAAATAGCCACTTGACCCCATAATAGTATTTATATCATATCTCCCACTAGAAAACTCCAATTGGGATGAGCTAAATTGATCTGAAAATAGGGCTCCAACTTTTATTTAGGAACTTTCCTCAAATTTTGATTGTAGGAACCCTAAAATGGGAATCAAAGACACAGGCCTGAATATGAAATCCTGATGGCATAGGGTTTAGGAGTCCTGGTTAATTAATTGGCTATAACTCACCTTACATAACCTGAAAAATTGTGATTCTTGAACTTGAGTGACCTTAAGACATAGGGTAACAATTCATATGAAGGACATTAGTTCTAAATATGACTATGACATGCCCAAATAACTAGATAAAATTTGACTCTAGAATCTGCCTGATTCTGGAACTAGAAAGAGGCAATGAACCAGTTTTGGTAATTTGACCATAACTTGAGTTCTAAAACTGCAAATGACATGATTCAAAAAGGAAAATAAAAATAAAACATAGAGGAACAACTTCTACGAAGGAAGTAGGTTCAAAAGAAGTTTGCATCTCAACTAAATTGCTAAGCGAATTTAAGTCTTAAATTCTAGAACTCATAATGCATTAGCAATACAACTTAAAATATGAATTGTAATTAACGTAAATTAATTGTTAAAATTTATAAATGAGGTTAATCTATCATTAGGACTTATGCTTTTCTTAAAAATAGAATAATAATACTTTGCACAATAAATGGCACATGAGAGGGAATAGTGTGTATAAATACTTAGTATGCAAAACACCTCTTGAATTGTGAATGATAATTCGCATAAATATAGTAATGAATAAATAAATTACATGAATGTGTGAATAGGACACTTGTTCCCATCATGAGAGAAAGGAAAAATGCTTTGAGTACAAATGGTACATGAAATCAATTGATGTGAATTGTAATCAACATTAATGATATGATGAATGCATAAATTATGTAGAAGTGTGATTTGGAAATTTATGCTTTCACCATGAATGGGATTAAAAATGTTATAAAATATAAATGGAACATGTAATGAAATAATAAAACATATGAACACTTAATGATACTAATGTGCCCATGTATTGCCTAGACACGTGTGTCAGATTGAATAGATTTGCATGCCAATAGGGATTGATTTAATAGTACTCGTTTTTAAGTCTTTATGCCTACATATATGGCTTGTATGCTCGATTATGTGTTACCATGGCTTCTTCGCCATATTAATTACATACGTGGTTAACGTTATGCGTCCCATGGTATGACGGCCCAAGGCACCATGGTGTCCAATGCCAGCTGTATTGATTGCATACGTGGTTGACGTTATGTGTCTCATGGTGTGATGGCCCGAGGCACCACGGTGTCCAGTGCCATGGACCCGCGTATCCAGTCCAGTCAGCCTGTCATAGGTTACTTGGGCAGTGAAAAAAGTTAAGAATATTAGAAATTAAATAACTGAGTGAGAAAGATCTAAAGTGAACTAGATTGGTTCTAAAAATTTATTTATTATGAAATGATCCAAAATATATAGAAAATGTTAAGTAAAGCAATGAAAATGATAGAAAAATAAGTATAACTTAAATAATTATTATAAAGGCATCTTCCATAATAATATAAACATAAATTTAATATTTTATTAATTTTGTATATTGTATATTATTATTGTAAACTTATGAAATAAGCAGTTCCAAAGAACAACAAAAATGAAAAAAGATATTAAATGTTAAAAATTTCATATGAAATCAAATAATTCTTGATTATATAAATTATGCTCTATTTTTATCTTTATTTGTATATATTATTTCCTTGTTATATTATTGCACCACTAAGCAGAAATATTTAGCGCGATAGATTGTTTTCTCGCGTAGGTACTGAAGATAAAGCCTACTGGACATTAGACTGGGATTTTGGAATCCGAATCTATAGAAGTGTCCAGGGTGTCACCTCCTTAGCAATGCATATAGATAGGGCCCATATAGGTCATATTAATGTATTTTGTACATTATAAATATTTATTATGTTGTAATGTAAATTATGAAATTGTATTTAAGATGTATATGATGTAAATTAATAGATTGGCTGTGACACCCCTCACCCGTCTACAGTGTAGCCGAGCAAGGCATGTCACACTCGTTGCCGGAGTACCCTATCTTATCTTACTTTATTCTTTTAATAATTTTTTCTCATTATATTTTAATATCAATTATTTTTCTAAGGAGAAACCAGCGAAATTTCTCTTGTTTTTATTACCATTTGGCGTATTTCACTATTCATCTGCTTGAAATTCAACAATATTTTTACAATAAAATCTTATCCATACTAATCATAATTATCTCATCAATCATTCTCATAGTCATCTCATATTTCAAATCTCATCCATATATTTCAATTTCATAATTATTTCCATACATTTCCATTCATACTTAATTCATATGTAAAAATTTTCAAATTACATAAATTTACATGATTTATAAACTAACTACACAAGTTCATAATTTACAATTTACATAATATATAAATACAAATTAATTATAAATCCATAATTTATATTTCAACATACTAACTAATTATAAATACATAAAATAACTTTTATGAGTCCTATCTACATGCATTGCTGAGGAGGTGACAACCTTAAGCACTTCTGACTCTTCTGTAGATCTGAGCTCCAAAAATTCCAGTCAAATATCCACTGAGTTTTAGCTTCAGTACCTACGCGAAGGAAACAATCCATCGTGCTAAGCATTGCTGCTTAGTGGTGCAATAATATAACAAGAAATAATGTATACAAATAAAGAAAGAATCAAGCATTCTAAATATTCCAGTATCAATTTGATTTAAAATGACATTTATAGTATTAACTATCTTATATGCTAATTCGCTTCTCTTTGGAAGTACTGAGTTTATAGTCTTACAGTAATGATATTCAATATACATTTTATTCTAGGAGTATTGTATATGAGGTCTCTCTATGATTCTGCAAATTATATTTTTGTTATGTTTCTATTGCGAATCTCTTTTTCACATTTTATTCAATACTTTCTAATGTTTTTAATTGTTAATATTCTTAAATAATTTTAATAATTTACATTACCTAGGTAACCTATGATAGGCTAACTAAACTGGATAACGAGTCGTTGGCACTAGACATCATTGGCCTCAGGCCATCATACCATGGGACGCGGAATGTCAACCCCCTATGCAGTTAATATGGCTAAAAAGCCATGATAACATATAATCGGGCATAAAAGCCATAAGTGTAGGCATAAAGCCATAAGTGGAGGCATAAAGCCATGAATATAAGCATAAAGCCTTACGCAGTACTGCTAAAACAATACCCTATTGGCATGTCAATCTATTCAATCTAACACACTTGTCTAGGCAATACATGGGCACACAAGTATCATTAAGTGTTAAATTTTTAGAATACAATTTTACATAAATTATGCATTTATCATAATATATACATTCATTTATTATATAATTTGTGTTGATCACAATTCACAACAATGGTTCTCATGCACCATTGTATTCAAAACATTCTTTTTATTTCTCATATGCCATTAGTTATGTAAGGTATTAATTTCTAGTTACAAAAGAGGCATAAGCCCTAGTGATAATTTCGCCTCATTTTCACATTTAACAATCCATATATATATAATTCATATTTTACATTCCCAGTTGTATTATGAATATATTATGAGGTCCTGAAAATTAAATTTTTCCTAGCAATGTAGTTGAGATACAAACTTATTTATGTATTAATTTTAATTTCTCTTTTTCCTAGTGATGAGAACAAGTATTCATAATTCACCTTAATTCCTCTCATGTACCACTTATTGGGTAGGATATTATTATTTTTCTAATTACAATGAAACATAATTCCTCATGTTGACTTCATCTCATCTATACATTTCACAATTCATTTATGCTAATTACAATTTCATATTTCCAATTGTATTGCTAATGTATCATGAATTCTATTTATAATGGGCATATAAGCCCTAACTATCCATTCCTCATGATTTAGGTGAATTATCATTCATATTTCAAGTAATCCATGAATATTTCATGAAATTCAAATTTAGCTAAAATTTCCTTAAATCCTAGTATCACTCAAATTTACCATTCACAATTTACCTACCACATCATATATTAATAACTACAATAGTTCTTATAGTTTGATTTTCTACTTCACATAATTTAGTGGTTACTATTCATTTGACCATTTCAATTCAAAGGTTGACTTTTTGATTTATAATAAATTTGTTGAGCCTAAATTCACTAAGATACCACATTTTCCATTTTATTTTTGTTGGCATTGATTTCCAATACCATTTGAAAGCTTATTTTATGTTATTCAAAATGTTCAAATTTCATACCTTAAGTTTACTGTTCCATTGGTCATTGTTACAGTGGAAATTTAACAAAATTCTCTTCATTAAAGTTGTTCCTTTATATTTCTTCTTTAATTTCCTTTTTGAATCACTCTATTTGGAGTTTTGTAGCTCGAGTTATGATCAATTTACCATAACTGGCCGGAATAGTCCTTACCCAGATTTTCTAGGCAAATTTGGTTCTGCCAGATTTGGTGTCCTAAGTTGGACTAGCAATTTGAATTGGTTAGGTTCAGAATTTGAGTTTATGTTACTCATGATAGTTGTTCTAAATTGTCTAATCTTTCCATTGATATAAAATTCAGATCATTTGGATATTTCTACACTGAGTTATGGCCAAATGAACAAACACTGTTCATTTGGTCACTTTTACCAGGTCTAGAATTGGTTACCCGGATTTGGCCAATTTTTAGGTCATCCTAAGTTTATTTTCTAAGCAAGGTTTCTTCATCAAAGTTGTGCCTTTATGTGTCTAGTTTCATGTTAAATTGGCCTTGTACCAATTGAACCTACACCTCTCAAGATACAGCTGCCCAAACTTGCTGGACTCACATCCAGCCCTACAGGTCCTATGAGACAGCATACCCAACCTCAAATCCAAAGTCACAATTTACTTGAATTCCTCATCAAACACAACCAAATGATCACTAATTGACCATTAGGACTTCCATTCACCAACACATGAGCAAAACCCTAAGTTTGCTCTAAACCCTAACTCCAAAATTCCAATTTACTCAAACATCATGCTATCAAATGTTCTGATCATCAATTTCATGTTCAATTGCATCAATTCACAACTATAATTCACTTGAATCATTGAAACTCTAAAGTATCCTAGGCTGCCAAGATTGAGGGTTTTTCATACTTACATAATTTGTTTTCTTTCTTTCAAAACTAACACTCAATTCATAATCTACAAAAGGTAAACTCATAGATTTATGGAAGAAGTAGCACTAACCTTGACTTAGCCAATTCCCAAGGCTTGAAAACTCCACCTTTTCTCTTCCTTTTTGCTGTCCAAGTCTTGCTCTAGGTGTGAGGAGAAGGTTTTGTGAAGAGAAGCTAGGGTTTTGAGGTGGTTTGGTGGATAAACTCAAGCTTTTTACCAAGCATCAATGAAGGTTTTTCTCTTCTTTCTCTTTCTCTCTTCTCTTGGTTTGGCTAGTTGAAGACAAAGTGCAGATTTCTTTTCATTTTTTTCCCATTTTATCTCTTTTTAATTGGCTTGTTGAGTTGTGATTGGTGGAGCTTTTTAAATGACATCATATTATGTCATAATTCTCATTTTAATTCATTTTCTTTTCTTTTCTTTTCTACTTATTTTCAATTAAATTTTTAGCATTATTTATTCATATTTTATGTCATATAATTCACTTGCATAAATGGACAAGTTGTCACACCCTATCCCTTATAAGGCACGACATGTTCCCGTAGCATACCTAATGAATTACCAAACTCCACCTACAGATAACCCATTAGTTATGCTACAAAGGATTTTAAAATAAACCATAACTTTTTATCTTATCAATTCTTTTGCAGAAAATTGCATGAGAATAGTTAAAATTCCATGTAAACATTCATTGGAAATAATGATAGACTAAATATTACAAAAGTTACATTTTCATAAGTCTCAAAGTAAAATACAAAATAGTTACAAACTCAAAATGAGATAGCAATGCAATGCTTTTAAATACAAACTGCTCAATATCCGTACATCCATACGTATAGGTATAAAATACATCCAAAGGAATCACAAGGGTATACCTAACGTAAATACCCCCAAACAATACCAAAATGCTGCTTTCAAGTCTCTCACTCGGCAACCTTCTCCTTTCCCTTACCTGCGACAGCATAAAGAAGCTATCGTTGAGTATATCACTCAGTGGTGCACAACTAATAACTTTAAAACTTAAGATAAAACACAATTTGTCAAAGCATAATAAATCACATTTTTCTTAAGTATGAAAACTTCACAAGAGTTCTAAGTTCATAAGAGCCATTTATTTGAATAACATTGCAAATGAGAAATCATACTTCATAAATCACAATTCACAAAGCATTAGTGTTGCCAACACCAACACACAGTTTAGGCCATGACACAAAATTTCACGATCAGTGCCGTGTTGTACACCACGACAAAGCAATCTCAACCTCATTAACCGTTATTAATGAGGGAAGGGCTAGCTAGCTAATGTGTACTTATGTAGTCTTACCCCACTAATCATTATTAATAGGAGACATAATCAATATCAATTATAAAACCCCAAGTAGCCGTTACTACTGGGGAGTTCCGAAAGGGACTGTCATGCTAACTGTGGTTTCAAAACAGTTTTCAAAATTTTCCGTTCAACAATCACATTTATAAACTAATAAACACATTTAAATGCATCATAATATCCAAATAAAGGTGGCAACACCTAAATTTCTTAAATGCAAGAGAAAAACTATATTTCAGTCAAAGTAAACTTGTTCAAAGCAAACTCATTCAATTTAACACATTCCAAACAATTTACAAGTTTAAAAACGAAGAAAATGTTGGTTGTGCACAAACCTTTAATAATTCTCCTTCCTTGTTACCTACTTCTCCTTGTCCGTTTTAACTTCTTTTTCTACTGAAAATACAAAAATATAATACCTCAATACCAATCGCAATTGCTGCCAAGAACTCATTATATGCATGTCTAATGCATCCCAAGTTAGCTTTGAAAATTTTAGAATATTTTGGTTTTGGGACAGCTTAGTGCCCCAATCTTTGAACCCAAATTTTACCTAGTTTCGATCATAATTTGGTGAGGTGTTCTTCATGAAAATTGTTCATTTGGGTCTTAACTTTATTTTCCTTTTTGAATCGCCTAATTCGGAGCTGTGTAGCTCAAGTTATGCCCAAAAAACCATTACTGTTTACGTCACTGTTCAAGCTGCAGATTTTGTTCTGGCAGATTTATCGATCCAACTTCGTTCAGCAATTTGACCAAGTTAAGTCCATAATTTGATCTAATGTTCTTCATATGAAATGTTCTACTATGTCTTAGGTTTCCATCGGTTTAAGAATCCCCTAAATCGGAGTTTTCTAGAGAGAGTTATAGCCTTGCAAAATTTACTGTTCATTTAGTCAATTTTAGGTGCCCAGATTCTGGCAGATTCGGTGACCTGAATTCGTTTCGCAATTTCATTGAGTTAGGTTCATAATTTGGCCTAACATTCTTCATATGAAATATTCTACTATGTCTTAGGTTTCCATCAGTTAAAGAATCACCTAAAACGGAGTTTTCTAGAGAGACTTATAGCCATTGAAAATTTACTGCTCATATGGCAATTCTGCAGTTTTGCAGATTCAGTAACTCAACTTTGCTCAATAATTTGATTGGGTTAATGGCATAATTTGGGTTTGTTTTCTTCATGAAAGTTTTAGGTCTATATCTCGTCTAACAACTGGTAAAATTTTAGGTCATTTTGACCTTCCTAGCTCGAGTTATGACCCAAACACAATTACTATTCATGTGTACTGTTCATACTACAGTTTTTCAAGTTTGGTCAGTTTGTTCACTAGGTTTTGGTCACTTTTTGGGCATGCTTCCTAAATGAAAATTATGTCATTTAGTGCCTATTTTCAGTCCCAATTTGTCACATACCAATTGGACTTGTAAAATTTCATTTTTGGCCTCTCAAAGTTGACTTTTGGTCATGCTTCATACCCAATCCGAATTTGGCTTTGATTTAAACACTTCTAACACACTTGATTAGGTCACAAATGGCCATTTCTTTCCTTAAACTATGTCAAAGACATCATTTAGCACTTCTTCACATTTTTGGTCTCTAAACCCTAATATTCAAAACCCTAATTTTTCTCCCATTTGGCCAAAACCCTAGTTTAGGTTCCATATATATTTTCTTTCATTTTCTTATGAAATTTCATCATAAATTAACTTCATTCCAAGCTTATACAACTAATCTAACATGAAAAGAAAATTACCTCTTGTTGATTTCTTTCCAACTTCACTTTTCTTCCAATTCTTGTTCTCCTTGCTTTTAATCTCTCAATCAAAGATCTCTTTGCTGTTTTCTTTTAGTGGGCTATGGAATTTATGAAGGGAATTAAGACTTGGGAGGGGAAATCAATGAGGGGAAGAAGTGGAAGAAGAAGAGAAAAAGAGAGAGCGAGAGGAAGAGAGATGAGAGAGTGGTGGCCTCTTATGAAAAAATAGAAATGAAGAAGACATTTGTCTTCTTATATATATATATATATATATATATATATATATTATCAAAAGCCCATAAGTCTTTCATTTTAATTTTGTCATAATGGAAATGAAAGTTTAAGTTTTCATTTCTTAAATTTTCCCTTACATATTTTTTTACTTGAATTTTTCTTCAATTTTTACCCCATAATTCAATTCATTAATTTTATTTAATTTAATTGACATTTTGGTCAAAAGTCAACTCTTAAGGTGAATTGACCAAAATGCCCCTCATCGGGTCATAATCCTTCTTTTTATAATACCCGATGAGTCCTTAGCTTTTTTTGTTCACTAGAATTTTTATTGTGTCTATCTCAATTAATTTTCTATTTATTTTTGGTCCTCAAGGTGTCTTTGAATAATATTTGTCACGGACCAAAAATGGTACTATTCATAACTCGGAGGTTCGGGGTGTTACAATTCTCTCCTCCTTAAAATTAAATTTCGTCCTCGAAATTTACCTGGTTTCAATCTCTGAATAGCTGTGGGTGCTGTCTCCTTATGTCCTCCTCACGCTCCCATATAGCCTCCTGGCCTGAATGATGGTTCCACAGCACTTTGACTAGAGGTATCTGTTTGTTCCTCAGCTGCTTCACCTCATGTGCCAAGATCTTTATGGGCTCTTCATCATATGTCAGGTCTGGATTCACCTCAATCTCCTCTATTGGCAAAATGTGAGAGGGGTCTGATCTGTACCTCCTTAACATGGAGACATGGAAGAGATTGTGAATCTTTTCTAACTTCGGAGGCAATGCAAGTCTATATGCCAATGGACCCACTCTTTCCAGAACCTCATACGACCCAATGAAGCGAGGACTTAGTTTCCCCTTTCTACCAAACCTTATGATCCTCTTCCATGGGGAAACTTTTAGGAACACCTTATCACCCACACTATACCGAATATCTCTTCTCTTTAGGTCAATGTAGGACTTCTATCTATCCGTTGCTACTTTGAGTCTGTCTCTAATGAGCTTAACCTTTTCTTCTGTCTGTTGCACTAATTCTGGACCAATCAACTTCCTCTCGCCCACTTCATCCCAACACAAGGGAGTTCTACACTTTCTGCCATAAAGTGCTTCATATGGAAGCATTCCGATGCTTGACTGATAACTGTTGTTGTAGGCAAATTCAATTAAAGGCAAGTGTGTGTCCCAACTCCCTTCAAACTCAATCACACAAGCCCGAAGCATATCCTCCAAAATCTAAATGATCCTTTCGAATTGGCCATCTGTCTGTGGATGGAATGCTGTACTAAAGTTCAATCTAGTTCCTAGGGCTTTTTGGAGACTACCCCAGAATCTAGAAGTGAACCTTGGGTCTTTGTCCGGCACAATAGACACTGGCACTCCATGTAACCTCACAACATCATCAATGTACAGTTTGGCCAATCTTTCCAGACTGTAATCCATTCTCACTGGCAAAAAGTGTGCAGACTTGGTCAATCTATCAACAATAACCCAAACTGCATCATGATTCTTTTGTGTACGTGGAAGTCCTGTCACGAAATCCATAATGATTCTTTCCCATTTCCACTCGGGAATTGGCAATGACTGTAGCAACCCTGCAGGCACTTGGTGTCTGCCTTTACTTGCTGACAAGTTAGGCATTTGGCAACATATTCTGCAATGCCTTTCTTCATTCCTCTCCACCAATAGTGCTCTTTCACACTTCTATACATTTTGGTTCCACTAGGGTGCATTGCAAAAGGTGAATCATGTGCTTCCTTTAAAATGGTCTGCCTCAGTTTAACATTCTCAGGAATGCACATTCTGCCCTTATATAACAACAAGCTCTCATCATTTACTGATAATTCTAGTTTCTTGCCATCCCGAGCCTCTTCCATCAACTTCACATACTTATCATCCTTCTGTGCAACTGCTTTAATTTGTTCTGCCAGTATTGGTTTTACTTGCCAAGTAGCTACCATCTGCCCATCTTCATTAATCTCCAAATTAGCATGCAATGCCCTTAACTCATGCACCATGGACAATGGAGAAACCCTCAAACCAACCATAGTCTTGCGACTTAAAGCATCAGCTACAACATTAGCTTTTCCAAGCTGATAGTCTATCAAACAATCATAATCTTTTATCAGCTCTAACCATCTCCTTTGCCTCAAATGTAACTCCTTTTGTGTGCCCAAGTACTTCAAACTTTTATGATCTATGTATATATAACATCTCTCACCATACAAGTAATGTCTCCAGATCTTCAAGGCAAAGACAATGGCTTTTAGCTCCAAGTCATGTGTAGGATAATTCCTCTCATGCGGTTTAAGCTAGCGTGAAGCATAGGCAATGATGTTTCTATCTTGCATCAACACACAGCCTAATCTGTTATGCGAAGCATATATATGGTATACTCCTTACCCAAAGTGGGCAAGGTTAAGACTGGAGCTTTAGTTAAATGCCTCTTTAACTCATCAAAACTGAAATTTTACATCCTTCCTAAGTAGCTTGGTCAGTGGAGATGCTAGTATGGAGAATCCCTTCACAAACCTTCGATAATACCCAGCTAAACCAAGGAAACTCTGAACTTCCGTGCCATTTCTAGGTGGCTTCCAATTAATAATGGCTTCTACTTTGCTAGGATCCACCTGGATACCTTTTGCAGATACAATATGCCCCAAAAATGAAATCTCCTTTAGCCAAAACTCACATTTTGACAGTTTGGCATATAACTGCTTCTCCCTCAAAGTCTGTAATACTATCCACAAGTGCTTGTCATGTTCCTCTGCATTCTTTGAGTACACCAAAATATCATCAATGAACACCACAACAAACTGGTCCAAATATGGCCTGAAGATAGTGTTCATTAGGCCCATAAAAGCAGCTGGAGCATTAGTCAACCCGGATGGCATTACCAAGAACTCATAGTGGCCATACCGAGTCCTAAAGGCAGTTTTAGGAATACTTTGCTCCTGCACCTTCAACTGGTAGTAGTCCGATCTCAAGTCAATTTTGGAGAATACAGTTGCATCCTTCAACTGATCAAATAAATCATCGATCCATGGCAGAGGATATCTATTCTTTATGGTCACCTTATTCAACTGTCTGTAGTCTATGCATAGGCTGAGAGTACCATCCTTCTTCTTCACAAATAATACTGGTGCTCCCCAAGGTGACACGCTAGGGTGGATGAAACCCTTATCTAACAATTCCTGCAATTGTAGCTTCAACTCTTTCAACTCAGCAGGTGCCATCTTATAAGGAGTGATAGAGATTGGCTCCACACCAAGCATAGTCTCAATTTCAAACTGCACCTCTCTTTTCGGAGGCAATCCCGGTAATTCTTCCGGAAAGACATCCGGAAAATCCCATACTGTAGGAATATCTTTAAGATCTGGACTCCCCACCTAGGTGTCTATCACATGAGCTAGATAAGCTTCACATCCCTTTCTAATCATCTTTCTAGCAAGTGTAGCTGAAATGATGTTGGATGGCAATAACTGTCTCTCCCCTTGTATCACTATGTCTGCATACTCGGGAAGACCAAAAGTGACTATCTTCAGTCTACAGTTGATCATGGCGTGATGCCTGGCTAACCAATCCATGCCCAAGATGATATCATAATCTCGGAAGGGCATGTCAATTAAGTCTGACAAGAATGTATGTCCTTGGATCACCAAAGGACAATCCTTATACAATTTGTTCACCCTAACCTTTTGTCCTAAAGGACTAGTCACTAGCACATCACAATCCAATTTCACACAAGGAATAGCAACAGAGCATGCAATACTGGCACTAGCATAAGAATGTGTAGAACCAGGGTCAAACAGCACATATACATCTCTATCAAAAATGGAGAAAGTACCAGCCACAACATCTGATGTCTCAGCTTCATCCTTTTGGCGCATGGTGTACACCCTGACTGGTGCACCACTCTGCTTTGGTTGGCTCACTGTGCCCTGGATGCTAGAAGTGTTACCTCTATCCCTACCTCTGCCTCTACTAGTTGTCTGTTGCCCTCTGGAAGTAGAACCTTGAATAGATCCCTAAGTGGTAGTAGGCGGTCCAAATCTGCGGGCACTAGTGCAATCTCTAGCAAAATGCCCACTTCCACCATAGTTGTAACATGCTCCTATGGCTTTATAACATACTCCTCCATGAGTCCTGCCACAAGTTTCACAAGCACGGGTAGGAAAGGAACCCTTCGATGTCAGCTGTCCGGATCTAGGTGGCCTGTGCCCTGAAAATCTTCCCCTACTAGATCCTTTGTTACTTGGTCCCCCAAAGCTCTTCCTCTTACCCAAATTGTTACTTGGACTTTGACCTGTAGGCTTACTGCTCTTCTCTTTTTCAGCGATTACCTTCTCAAATGCCCCTTCTAGTTCTATCCTTTCCAATTCAAGGGCCTGTGATATCAACCCAAAGAAGTTGTCATGTCGAAACCCAACCATTTGTAATCTCAAACTAGGCCTCAAACGGCCTCAAACCGTTTGCATCTGTCTCTACTGGTAGTGAGTAGGCTTCCAGCATAGTGGCTGAGGTGAGAAAAGTCTCTCTCATACTCTGCTACGGTCTTGTTCCCTTACTTCAAACTGAGAAACTCCTGTAGCTTCATATCCACATAGGTATCAGGAACATACTTCTGTCTAAACTCCCTTAGAAAGTCATCCCATGTCAAGATCAAGGGCTCAGCCAAACTGTGGGGGAATGGTCTTCCACCACTCATATGCATCTCCATGCAGCAAGGAAATTGAATATTCAAACTTCAACTCATCTGTGCAGTGCAATTTCTTGAAGGCCCTCTCCATCCGTTCTAACCATTGCTCAGCTTCCAATGGGTCCATTGTACCCTTGAACTCTGTTGCCCCATACTTCATTAACTTATCATATTGTCTAGCTGGGGATGGTGGTTTCACTGGAGGTGCTTGCACAGGAGCTTGGACGGGTATATTACCAGCTATTTGCTGAAATAGTGCAGCCATTTGCTGAACGAATTGAGCAGGAAACTGCATGGGTGGGATGGGTGCAGCCAATCCACTGGCATTCTGAGGAGCTGGGGCTTCCCCACTCTCACCTGCATCGATTGCTCTACTGTGTGATCCCCCTCTTCCATATTAAATCACAAGGAATTCTACTCCCTGAACAACCAACACATGGAGATTTCCCTCCATTAGTCCATATTTATGATGTAATGCACTATATGCATCAATAATGACAATTGAGCAGTTGTACTTATCAAAAATTTTCAAACATGCAATTTCAAAACTTGTATAAAAACCAAAGCTCTGATACCACTAAAACATGTCACACCCTATCCCTTATAAGGCACGACATGTTCCCGTAGCATACCTAATGAATTACCAAACTCCACCTACAGATAACCCATTAGTTATGCTACAAAGGATTTTAAAACAAACCATAACTTTTTATCTTATCAATTCTTTTGCGGAAAACTGCATGAGAATAGTTAAAATTCAATGTAAACATTCATTAGAAATAATGATAGACTAAATATTACAAAAGTTACATTTTCATAAGTCTCAAAGTAAAATACAAAATAGTTACAAACTCAAAATGAGATAGCAATGCAATGCTTTTAAATACAAACTGCTCAATATCCGTACATCCATACATATAGGTACAAAATACATCCAAAGGAATCACAAGGGTATACCTAACGTAAATACCCACAAACAATACCAAAATGCTGCTTTCAAGTCTCTCGCTCGGCAGCCTTCTCCTTTCCCTTACCTGCGACAGCATAAAGAAGCCATCGCTGAGTATATCACTCAGTGGTGCACAACTAGTAACTTTAAAACATAAGATAAAACATAATTTGTAAAAGCATAATAAATCACATTTTTCTTAAGCATGAAAACTTCACAAGAGTTCTAAGTTCATAAGAGCCATTTATTTGAATAACATTGCAAATGAGAAATCATACTTCATAAATCACAATTCACAAAGCATTAGTGTTGCCAACACCAACACACAGTTTAGGCCATGACGCAAAATTTCACTATCAGTGCCGTGTTGTACACCACGACAAAGCAATCTCAACCTTACTAACCGTTATTAATGAGGGAAGGGCTAGCTAGCTAATGAGTACTCATGTAGTCTTACCCCACTAACCATTATTAATGGGAGACATAATCAATATTAATTATAAAACTCCAAGTAGCTGTTACTATTGGGGAGTTCCGAAAGGGACTATCATGCTAACTGTGGTTTCAAAACAGTTTTCAAAATTTTCCATTCAATAATCACATTTATAAACCAATAAAGACATTTAAATGCATCATAATATCCAAATAAAGGTAGCAACACCTAAATTTCTTAAATGCAAGAGAAAAACTATATTTCAGTCAAAGTAAACTTGTTCAAAGAAAACTCATTCAATTTAACACATTCCAAGCAATTTACAAGTTTAAAAACGAAGAAAATATTGGTTGTGCACAAACCTTCAATAATTCTCCTTCCTTGTTACCTACTTCTCCTTGTCCGTTCCAACTTCTTTTTCAACTGAAAATACACAAATAGAATACCTCAATACCGATCTCAATTGCTGCCAAGAACTCATTATATGCATGTCTAATGCATCCCGAGTTAGCTTTGAAAATTTTAGAATATTTTGGTTTTGGGATAGCTTGGTGCCCCAATCTTTGAACCCAATTTTTACCTAGTTTCGATCATAATTTGGTGAGGTGTCCTTCATAAAAATTGTTCATTTAGGTCTTAACTTTATTTTCCTTTTTGAATCGCCTAATTCGGAGCTGTGTAGCTCAAGTTATGCCCAAAAAACCATTATTGTTCATGTCACTGTTCATGCTGCAGATTTTGTTCAGGCAGATTTATTGATCCAACTTCGTTCAGCAATTTGACCAAGTTAATCCATAATTTGTGTTGCAATGGGATTTTGCGGTCGCCTGGACGATCACTCACCGAAGTGGGAAAGAGTGAGGAGTCGCCACCTTAGTTTTGAGGGAAACTAAAGAAAACCATTTTGGGAAATAAATTAAAAATGAAACCACTTCAAGACAGAGATTCTTGGTTCGGGGTCCATAAACGGGTGGGGAAGGTGTTAGGCACCTCACCTCGTCCCTTAACAAGGGTAAGTAGATTTAACTTTACACTTTCAAATTTGATAGTTAGGAAGGCTCGAATGAATATGTTACCCTTCTGATATAGGGGAATATTTGCTTTCTCACCATTTGGATTACCCAGACACATAAGTAAATGAGACAACCTTAGTGAGTTGAAGTTGAGTTATGTCTTTTGTTTGCGAGATTATTCTGCATATTTATTAAAATTTGATTTGGAGATCGGATAAGAACTCTCCTCCGATCTCTTTTGAATATTTATTGGAGTTTTGAATTGGAGACCGGATAAGAACTCTCCTCCGATCCCTTTAAATATGTATTAAAAATTTTGGATCGGAGATCGGATAAGAACTCTCCTCCGATCTCCTTTAATGGTTCATTAAAATTTTAGATTGGAAACCGGATAAGAACCCTCCTCCGATCTCCTTTAAGAGTATTGAGATTTTTGGATTGGAGACCGGATAAGAACTCTCCTCCGATCTTCTTTTATTGGGATTTCGGGTTGGAGACCAGATAAGAACTCTCCTCTGATCTCCTTTAACTGTTGATTTAAAACTTTTAGGCAAGGATAGGATAAGGACTCTTCCGACCTCTTCCATTTTGATGGGACTCGGACAAAGACTTTTCCGACCTTTAAAAATTTAACCACAGCTACGGGTCCTAAGAACCTAAAACTAAGAATTCTGGCATTCAAAAATGCCGGGATAAGGTTTCAGATACCACTGTGGCTGAACGGGGAACACTAGACTTGATTCACTGACCTTTTCATGTAGTCATTTTACCAATATCTATTAACATCCGATCTATTCTGTTTTGTTTACTTTGGTTCTATTTCGCTTTATGACATCTTGCCGAATTGCTGTTTACGTCAGCCTAATAGTTTGGCTATCTTCCTGACGTGTTATTCATGTTTTTTTTCTTTTAAAAGAGACCTCTAAGTTGCAGTTACCTACGTTTACCCAACCATTTACATACTACTAGGAGTTAGAAAACTTGCTTTCAGAAATGATAAAGATTAATAAAAATGAACTGATCACTAAAGAGATGATTTGGGAGTGTCATTCTTTAGGGATCGTTTGTACAAAAGTAATCTTGAAGAAAGTCACAGATGTAAGAAGAACAAAGAAAATGCGGAAAGTAAATATAGGCACTTAATAAAACTGAGCTCTTACCGTATGAGCCAATTTTATTGAAATAACTATGGGGTGTCGAATGGTGATAAGGCAACGGATTGATTGGCCTGAGGGTGGTGTTCTTCGTGAATTGGAGGGTACTTAGCTAAAATGTGATCAGATCAAGATAGAAAGAACCGAGTGATATGAAGTTGAGCTTGGACAGTGAAAACAGAGATGATAAAAGGCAGAAAGTGAGAGTATGACCAGATAATGAACAAACTGGAAATGTAGAGTTCCAGTATTCAGAATCTCTTCAAGAAAACACTTCAGAAAACTAGTTTCAAAAGTCTTTTTAATCGACACTTCTAAGTAGCAGAGTAACAAACTAAATGAAATTTCAGAGTTCCTCTGCTATAATAACAGCCTCTTGTCTATTTTTCCGTCCGTCCCTTGAACAGTTTTTATGCAGGTATTTATAGGAATCGGGTGCTCTTCGTGAAGGGTCAGGATTTATTTTGAGGGAGATGGAGGGTCAGGATTTCGAAGGACATGATCGGAGGTTCAGGAATTAAAGAGAATCAAAATGAATGGTTGAGATCACTCTTCATAATATTTGTCCTTTTCTTCTTTCCATCCGACGGTCCAAATTTCCTTGTCCGGAGCGATCTGAGGGCTAAGAGCGAAAGACGCTGGTATTGTCGTCTTCTCTCTTGATCTAAGGGTTCCGGGTTTGTCCTTACAAGTGGGATCAACGGTGGAGATTGGAATGTACAGGACTGTCATGACATACTCGCACTGTCAAGCATTAAGTGCGATTCTTAGGCGTCGGTGGAGATCTCGTTTGCAACGCCTTAACTACCTCGGCTCTGATCTGACGACGGTTATTGGGATTTGTCTTATTCTTTTTGCCTACCGATCCCTCCTCTTTCTGATCTCTTTTCACATGTTCTTTCCGACCTTTCATGTTGGGTCTCCCACCTTCTGATCTACTATTCGATCTTTTCCCTTCTTCAGTCCGGTCGTCAAAGCATTAATTGTCCTCGATTCCCAAGCGTCGCCGCTTAGCAATAAATGCTCGCTTTCCCCTATATATACCCCGACAACGAGACATTTCCTTCATCTGATTATACTCTATTCCTTCTTACTTGTTTTAACTGTTCCGGCAGTAATTCCGGCTAAGACTGTGGCTTTTGATCCCTTTCCGATGGATCTTTTTACTCACCGACTGAAAATTTACGATCCCGGTGATCGAATAACCTTGTCTGATGACGGTGAGAGAATCGATCAATTGACCGACCGGATTGCGGAGCTTGATCGTGCCAGTCTCGAGTTGCTCATCTGAGTTTATTCGGCTTCTTACCACATTGGGTGTTCCGACAGCGTCTTTCCTCCACATTGGGTGTTCCGACAGCGGGTCGGTTTCGAGTGGTAACATCGGTGACGATGTCTCTCATCTTCATGGGAGTCATAGTCACCCCATCTGAGCTGTACATCTATCCGATGTCAATAGCCGATCTCCTGATCAAACACCTCTTTTGATTCAGCCACGAGACTAGGCTTTGACATAGGTCCTTTAGATAGGATGTTCCACCGGTCTCTAGAGATCGCCCAAATGATGTAATCCTTCAATGTAATCAGATCTCTAGAGATCGCCCAAATGATGTAATTAGACCTTTATCATAATCCGATCCCTAGAGATCGCCCAAATGATGTATTTTATTTTCAATGCAATCCGATCTCTAGAGATCACAGAAATGATGTGATCCAATTTTAGTGTAATCCGATCCCTAGAGATCGCCCAAATGATGTAATCCGATCTTTTGAAAATAAAGACTTTATTTTGTCGGTTATCATCTTATTATTTTTGCATTGATTATTTTTCGATCTCTAATGTGATTATCCGATCTGGTTCTTTACCTGAATGACACTTAACTGATCCTTTATTCAAAATATTTAACTTATTATGCCGATCTCCAATTAACCGATCTCAGAACATTCGGATATTTGAGAGAAGTGTCAGAACAGCTGTCGAGTCCCACCAATCGATGCGCTGCCTAGAACCTCGCGAGCATTAAATGCTCGGACTAGTATAAATAGGGGTGGGAGGGTTAGCCAGTTGTTCTCTCATTCCATTTTCAATCCCCTGCTCACAACTTCGAAGTTCTCTCATTTTCTCAAGTTCTTCCGACGCCGATCAGACTCCAGTAAGGGCTTTGATCCTCTTTTTAGTTTAAATTCTTTGTTTCTTTTGAAAATGAGCGGTGCCGAAGGTCAGAGAGCGGCGAGCCCTCCTTCCATTCAGTTCTCGTGGTCATCGTCTGATGAAGAAGAGGCAGTCGGGCCAAGCGTTCAACAAGAACCTCCCAGGGCCTCCGCTCCAACTCGGGGGCGGGTCATACCATCAAGGCTCGCACCTTCTTCAGGGAGAGAGACTCTCCCTATAGACGAGCTACCGTCGGTTCTTCGAGAATCCGATCTGCAATCGTTTAGCCAAGAATATAACATTCGGCCTGATTCGTACGAGCTAATCAAGTGCCATGGCGATCTTCGTGTCGATCACTCCTTTGAAGGGAATGACATGGTTATGGTGTATGAGGAACAGTTAAAGGCCGGTCTTCGGTTCCCTCTAGATGACTTCTATAAGGAGGTCCTAAAACCTCACCGAGCGTGTATTGCCCAAATTCACCCTAACTCATGGCGGATCATGGTAGCCTTCCGAGGTCTATGCCGAACTAAGGGAATCAGACCTACGGCTAAAGTGTTCGCCGAGCTGCACAGACTAACTCGCCGAAAGGATGACGAACACTGGTTCTTTCAGGCGAAGCCTCATTGCGGGCTCTTTTCCGATCTGCCCTCATCCCTTAAGAATTGGAAGAACCGTTTCTTCATTCTGAGGAGCAAAGATCCGAGCTGCTTTGAGGACTTCCCCCATAGCTGGTGGTACCAGGGACCCTTGCTTCCGAAGCACATTACCCTGAGTCAGGAGGAAAGCTTAATAGTGATGGATCTGAAGAGTCAGGCCGCCACTCAAAAGTATTCTTGTTTGGATGCGGTGACTGCCGAACTGCACCATTGGACTATTCAATTGCTCACCGGCCAAGACCGCGAACTTCCGCTCTCTGACCTCGGCATTGGTATTTTCTATATCTCAGTTCTCACGACCTTAGCGATCTCACTAACCTTTTCTTTGTGCAGGTATGGCGGGTGGTGAGGGTTCTAGGAAGCGGAAGAAGGAAAGAGAGATCTCCCGGAAGATAAAGGAGATGAAGCGTTCGGAACGACTTCAAACACCCGGTCACGAACCTGGGGAGATACAAAGAGACCCGCCTCAACCTTCGGGTCCGCCGACCACTGAAGCTGTCAGATCTCCTCCTAGATCGGAAGAGCAGCCTCCGACTCTTTCAGTTGTTCCAAGCACGGAAAGGGGGCCTTCTCAATCTTCTGGGAGGATCTCCTCTCGTGGCGCCCAAAAGTTAATGGAGTCTCTGAAGAATAACCGGACTGTTCGGGAGAACCCCGGTTTTGCCCAAGTCTTGGGGTCTTCCATCTTTCTTCGGGAGGATCGGGACAGGCTATCCTCGAGCAGCCTTGATGATATCTTGACTCACTCCATGAGTCTGAATGTGGAGTGCCTGGTGAATCAGACCATGGTTTGGGAAAAGGTCCAGTGTCTGGGTAAGGAGATCGGGAAGAAAAATCAGGAATTGGCTTCCCTCCGATCCCAACTCTCATCCGCTCGGGATTATATATCTCAAGTTGAGGGACGGGCTAAGTACTATGAAGACAAGCTGGCCGAACAGTCTCATGTCCTGGCTGAAAGGGATCGGGCTCTCGGAGAAGTCCAGGCGCTTGTGCCAACGGTCCGCCAGTCGCCCAACTCATCGAGGAGCTTAAGGAGAAAGACGAGGAGCTTAAGGCGAAGGATGAGGAGCTTAAGGAGAAAGACGAAGAGATGGTGACAGGGATAGCCGGAGCCTATGTGAATGCTCACAAGGACCTCTTGGCCGAACTCCAGAAGCGCTACCCTGAAGAGGACTTCTCCTGGATGGCCGACCTAGCTCCTGAGGGCGACGATGAGGACAGTGAGGAGGAAGCCGAGGGTGAGAGAGAGAGTGAGCAGAATGTAAATCAAGCTGGGGGTGATCCCCCAGCCGAATAACTTGTACAAATTATGAAATGAAATGGAATGCCTCTTTGTTCAATGAATGGTTGTGATCGGAAAATTTTAAACCATTGTTTGTCTGAGTATTTGATTGTATGAGCACAGCAAGACAAAAACTAAATGCAATTATTAATCTAAGTATAAGAGATCGGAAAGCACCATAAGCATGAGATCGGTGGGGAAGAAATGTTGAACGGGACTTGATTAAAATTGAAAATTTAACTTGAAAACTTAAGATCGGGACCCTCGTTAAACCGAACCAAAACCTTAGCTCTTAATCTTCCGAGAGATTGGCAATAAAACTGGTAAGAAAAGATCTAATGCTAGTTCACTTCATTTATCAATAGAGATCAGGGATATACCCGACGGGTCCGGAAATTCGACAGCGGGTTTGAGAGATCGGTAAATGATTTGAGAGATCGGCAGGGCTTTAACGAATGTTAGGACTTAGCATTGATTCAATTCCTTTTAAGGAGAGTTCGGAAATATGGTCATCTGGTAAAGAAAAATAAAGAGAAATCGGAAATGTCATTGGCTGGCCCAGGGAGACCTAGTGCTGGGGATCGGTTTCAAAGTCTTGTTGATTTTGGGGATCGGCCAAAATATGGTGTCGACAGCTGCCCCTCTTTACATAATTTCTATTAAAGGAAAAAAATTTCCGTGTAGGAATTATGTAAAGATTCAGACTCATATTTTGGACGATTAGGTGTACCTAAGTTAACGACCTAGAAATCGGCAACGGAAGTTAGAATACTTAGAAAATTAAAATCAACTTAGATCAAGAAACCAGAGGTTGATAGCAGGAAAATTAAATTGCGGGAAAATAAAATTGCAAGAATTTAAAATCAACTTAGATCGAGGAACCAGAGGTTGATAGCAGGAAAATTAAATTGCGGGAAAATAAAATCAACTTAGATCAAGGAACCAGAGGTTGATAACAGAAATTTAAATTGCAGGAAATTAAAATCAACTTAGATCAAGGAACCAGAGGTTGATAGCAGGAAATTTAAATTGCATGAAATTAAAATCAACTTAGATCAAGGAACCAGAGGTTGATAGCAGGAAATTTAAATTGCATGAAATTAAAATCAACTTAGATCAAGGAACCAGAGGTTGATGACAGAAATTTAAATTGCATGAAATTAAAATCAACTTAGATCAAGGAACCAGAGGTTGATGACAGAAATTTAAATTGCATGAAATTAAAATCAACTTAGATCAAGGAACCAGAGGTTGATGACAGAAAATTTAAATTGCATGAAATTAAAATCAACTTAGATCAAGGAACCAGAGGTTGATGACAGAAATTTAAATTGCATGAAATTAAAATCAACTTAGATCAAGGAACCAGAGGTTGATAACAGGAAATTTAAATTGCATGAAATTAAAATCAACTTAGATCAAGGAACCAGAGGTTGATGGTGGAAATTTAAATTGCATGAAATTAAAATCAACTTAGATCAAGGAACCAGAGGTTGATAACAGAAAATTTAAATTGCATGAAATTAAAATCAACTTAGATCAAGGAACCAGAGGTTGATAACAGAAATTTAAATTGCATGAAATTAAAATCAACTTAGATCAAGGAACCAGAGGTTGATAACAGAAAATTTAAATTGCATGAAATTAAAATCAACTTAGATCAAGGAACCAGAGGTTGATAACAGAGATTTAAATTGCATGAAATTAAAATCAACTTAGATCAGGGAACCAGAGGTTGATAACAGAAATTTAAATTGCATGAAATTAAAATCAACTTAGATCAGGGAACCAGAGGTTGATAACAGAAATTTAAATTGCATGAAATTAAAATCAACTTAGATCAAGGAACCAGAGGTTGACGGTGGAAATATGAATTGCAGGAAATTAAAATCAACTTAGATCAAGGAACCAGAGGTTGATAGGAGGAAATTTAAATTGCATGAAATTAAAATCAACTTAGATCAAGGAACCAGAGGTTGATGGTGGAAATATGAATTGCAGGAAATTAAAATCAACTTAGATCAAGGAACCAGAGGTTGATAGCATAAAATTTAAATTGCATGAAATTAAAATCAACTTAGATCAAGGAACTAGAGGTTGATAACAGAAAATTAAAATCAACTTAGATCAAGGAACCAGAGGTTGATGGTGGAAATATGAATTGCAGGAAATTAAAATCAACTTACAAGGCAAGTCTAACCCTGACACATGAAGTTCTTTCCCTGACGAAGTGTACTTAACAAGATACCGAAGGCCGATGATTAATGGAGGAGGAGTTGCAAGACTTGACCTATGATCCCATTCCTTCGGATGCCCCTTTTCTGTTCCCGACTTTCTTCCTATTTTACGGAAAGCGCCCTTGCGGGTTTTCACTTTCTTTTCGTCCATTCGACTAGAAGCGCCCTTTCGGGTTTTCACCCCTAGTTTTTTCTTTTCTTTTTTTTTTTTTTTTTTTTTTTTGAAGGCCATTCCCTGCAAATCTCGTAATAAAGTACGTGAGGTTATCAATCTTCGAATTCAAATCTTATGGCAAAAAAATTTAACTAATCAATAGCGCATTAAACAAAGAGAAAGGATAGTATTAAAAAGTGAGTAGACAAGAAAACCAAAGCAGAAGGAATAAAGTATAATTTTATTATGGCTTTAGGAAAAATAGGGATATACTTTCGAAGGAAGGGTACGAGGATAGATCTCACATATTCCTTATAGTTGGTTTTGAAGTCTTTTAACTGCCATTATTTCAAGTCCTCTGAAGTCCCATGCCGTAACGGTCTCTTCTCCATCCTCGGTTTCATACCCCCTTCCTTGTTTCTCCATTTTGGTTCTTGGGATGCCCTTTCGGGTTTTCACCCCAAGTTTTTTTTTAAGGCTCCTCCGGAAAATGCCTTTTTAACCACATAGGGTCCCTCGTATGTTGGTGACCATTTGCCCCGTGGATCATTTTGGTTCGACAGCACTTTCTTCAGAACTAAGTCCCCGGGTTGGAATTCACGTGGGCGAACGCTTTTATCAAATGCCCTAGCCATTCTCCTCTGATATAATTGCCCATGACATGCCGCTGCTAACCTTTTCTCATCAAGCAAGTTTAACTGATCCAACCTCGACTGAATCCATTTTGGCTCATTAATTCCTGACTCCTTCAGGATTCTTAGGGAAGGGATTTCAACTTCAACGGGCAGTACTGCCTCCATGCCGTAGACCAGCGAGTATGGAGTTGCCCCGGTTGAGGTTCTCACGGAAGTTCGGTATGCGTGAAGAGCGTAGGGAAGCATGTCATGCCAATCCTTATAGGTGGCCGTCATTTTCCGGATTATCCTCTTTAGATTTTTGTTCGCGGCTTCTACTGCTCCATTCATCTGGGGACGGTACGGGGAGGAATTGAGATGCCGAATTTTGTATTGATCACATAATTTCTGAATCTTCGGACCATTCAAGTTCTTGGCATTATCAGTGACAATTTCATTCGGGAGACCATGCCGGCAGATGATATTGCTTCTGAAGAATTTGAGAAACGTGTTCTGTGTGATGTGAGCGTATGACGTTGCTTCGACCCACTTGGAGAAATAGTCGATGGCCACAAGGATGAATCTGTGCCCATTGGATGCCTTGGGATTGATGGGACCAATCACATCGATGCCCCACATTGCGAAAGGCCATGGTGAGACGAGGTTGAACAACTTGTGAGGTGGCACATTTATCGGATCTACATATATCTGACACTTATGGCATTTCCGGAAGTACTCGATGCAATCCTTTTCCATTGTGGTCCAAAAATACCCACGTCGCATAATTTGCTTAGCCATCATATGCCCATTGGCATGGGTTGCGCAATTCCCCTCATGAGTCTCAAAGAGGATTCTCTTTGCTTCTTTTGCATCTACACATCTCAATAATTCACCGTTGGAGCTCCTCTTGTATAGGGTTTCTCCACTGGGGAAGTACCCCAATGCTAATCTCCGAATCATCTTCTTTTCATTTTTGCTTGCCCCCAAAGGGAATTCTGCAGTTCTCTGATGACCGGGATGTCATGATACTGGGCTTTCCATCGGGCTCTTCTTCAATCATGAAGCAATAAGCTGGCTCATCCCTTGCTTTGACCCTCAATGCTTGAGTTGTCTGCCCTTCTTCCATTTGAGCCATAACGGCCAGAGTAGCTAAAGCATCAGCAAATTGATTCTTGTCTCTGCTAAGATGAGTGAAAGAGATTTCTTCGAATTCCTTGATTAGTTCCAGCAGGTACTTCTGATATGGGATCAGCTTGAGGTCTTTGGTTTGCCATTCTCCCTTGACTTGATAAATTATCAGAGACGAGTCTCCGTACACCTCGACTTTCGATTTTCATCTCGATAGCGACTTGTAGACCCATTACACAAGCTTCATATTCTGCGACATTGTTAGTACAGTCAAATCTGAACTTGACTATCGGAAATGTTTTCCGTCAGGGATACTAAATGCGACTCGATTCCATTCCGGATAAATTGTTGCTCCATCAAAATACATTTCCCATACATCGGTGGCCCCCTTCTTCGATCTACTTCATTAATGTGCTCATCGGGAACTCAAAATCGAGCTTCATAATCTGGATAGGATTTTTACGCTAGGAGGTCGGCAATCACGCTACCTTTCACCGCTTTCCGGTCATATAGACTATGTCATATTGGGAGAGTATAACTGCCACTTGGCTATCCTACAGCACGAATGGTCTTTCAAATACATACTTGATAGGATCCATCCTGGAGATGAGCCATGTCTTGTGATTCAACATATAGTGCTTGAGGCGATTTGCTGTCCAGGCTAACGCACAGCAAGTCTTTTCTAAGAAAGAGTACCTTGATTCACAATCATTGAACTTCTTGCTCAGGTAATAAATGGCCCTCTCTTTTGGCGGTATCATCATGTTGTCCCAAAACACATCCCATCGAGTTCTGTTGGGTGCCATGTACGATATCAAAGGCACTGCACACAGTGGAACCAATACTGGTGGATTTGACAGATACTGCTTGATTTTCTCAAAAGCGTCTTGACAAACGGAATCCCATTGAGTAGAGTTATTTTTCCGGAGTAATCTGAAAATAGGCTCGGCTTTGTGATAAGATTAGAAATAAACCTCGAAATGTAGTTGACTTTCCCGAGCTGCGCACCTCCTTTCTGTTTTGGGGATGGCATTTCTTGAATAGCTCGAACTTTATGCGGATCTACTTCTATCCCTTTCGCTTACTATGAATCCCAACAACTTCCCGATTTAGCTCGAATATGCATTTAGCGGGGTTGACTTCAAGTGGTATTTCCTGAGCCTTTTGAATACCCTCCTCATCACCTGAACGTGGCTCTCTTCTCCCCTGGATTTGATGATCATATCATCCACGTACACCTCCACTTCTTTATGCATCATGTCATGGAATAATGTGACCATTCTTGTATTGGTAAGTAGCCGGCATTTTCAACCGAAGGGCATGACCGATAGCAGAATACTCCCCATTGAGTGATGAAAGTAGTTTTATCCTTGTCTTCTTCGTCCATTGGGATCTGATTGTACCCTGATGCCCCATCAATACACGAACACCTGCCCAATCCCGCAGCATTGTCAACTAACACATCAATGTGGGGGAGAGGGAAATCGTCTTTCAAGCTAGCTTTATTAAGGTCCCTGTAATCAACGCACACTCTGACTCTCCCGTCTTTCTTCATTACCGGGACGACGTTAGCCACCCATTGGGGATATTTGACCACTTCCAAGAACCCGGCGTCATACTGTTTCTTGACTTCATCCCGAACCTTGAGCAGTGTGTCGGGATTCATTCTCCTTAGTTTCTGCTTCACCGGAATCATTCCTAGAATTAAGGGAATTTTGTGCGTTACTATCTGAGGGTCCAAACCCACCATATCATCATAGCTCCAGGAAAATACATCGAGGAATTCTTTAAGCAGACTGATCATATCTCCCAATTCTTCACTCTCTACTACCTTAAGTTCCCTTTTTACTTCTTCCGTGCCCAAGTTTATTGTGTGCGTCTCGTCTCCACAAGGCACGAGGGAGGGCTCATCCTTTTCGCCGTCTTTTTGTGTAAGTTCTTCCTCAGAGTCACTTGAAGTAATGGCAGTTATGGGGATTTCAAAATTAACCAGAGGGATTTCTGAGTTTATTGGATTATTAGGTGTTAATTGATGAATGGTCCTGGACGAATAAAGAATAGAACATGTTATAAGGATGGAATTTAAAAAGGAAAGAAAGAGAGTGTTGGATTTTAAAAATGCGCTATCAATTCATTAATAATATTAATGCCATAAGAAAAGGTCCATTTACAGTATTACACTTGTCACCATGGACAAAGTGATCAAGTGTAGATAACCAGAGGTACTTTACTCGAGATTGAGTACAGGGATATCCTCCGTTGTCCAGTTGTCAAGCTCCTGCTCCTCAGCCACTGGCGAGACTAGGGCCTCATACAAGGAGTCCAGTTGGATGACATCGATGGATGGATCATCGGGTGATTCTTCTGTATTTGCCGGATGTTGAATGATCGGTTTGGTGAAGATCTCCGTGATTCTCGGGACTACTTTCATCTTTCCCATCTTCTGGTCAAACCTCTGATCCCGAAGTATTTTCCTCATCCAGAATCGCCCATCCACGAGGGCATCCTCCTCATATCCCAGACCACAACGGCCTACCTTCTGAATAGCCGGTATGGGTTCCACGATTCCTTGCAGTGTGGTGCCCAAGCCTTTCCCCTCTTGATACCCATTCCTCGACATCACTTTGGCCACCATAGCCATAGCCCCCTCCTTCCCGGTATCTTGCAGTTCAAGGGCCTGGAAAGAACTCTCCAATGACTCCTCGGCCGCTTCCACATAAGGAAGTGATTGCGGCTTGGTAACCAATATGGCTTCTTCACCCCTTACAGTGATGATTTTGCCGTCCTTAATGTATTTGATCTTCTGGTGCAAAGTTGAAGGGACAGCATTCGCAGAATGGATCCACGGCCTTCCCAACAGCATAGTGTAAGCGGCTCAATGTTCATCACAGGCGTGATGTTGAAAGTACATGCACCGACTTGGATTGGCAAGTCAATGTCTCCGATACTTCTCTCCTTGTACCGTCAAAGGCTCTTACCACCATCGCGCTCGGCGTATATGCGATTGGTCGGCCGTGCTTTGGCTAAGGTTGCGCTAGGCAGTACATTAAGGGCCGATCCGTTATCGATGAGAACTTTGGCCACTATACAACCCTTGCACTTCACAGTTACATGCAGAGCTTTATTGTGCCCTAAGCCTGCGGGATCTACCTCCTCTTCAGAAAAGGCTACAAAGTTGGAAGCCTGGATTTGTTCTACTATCTTCTCAAACTGTCCCGGTGTGATGTCGGGGTTCACAAAGGCTTGATCCAGGATTCTTTGCAAGGCTTGTCGGTGGACCTCAGAGCTCAGGATCAGTGATAACAGTGAAATTCGGGCAGGTGTCTTCCTCAATTGCTCCACTACATCATACTCACTCTGTTTCATTATTTGGAGCAGCAGTTCTTCATCTTCCTTGTGCTCAATAGGCTCTACTTCCCCTGCTTTCTCAACCTCCTCTTCTGTATTTTTTGATGACTCTCCCATTTTTACTTTCCCTTTCCTCTTTTCTCTTTCTTCGTTCCCGTAGCACCTCCCACTTCGAGTTATGAACTCAACTTCTTGCTCAGGTGGAGAGGACTTTGTTGCGATAACGGGCCGAGAACTGGTTTGGGGAGTAATGTTCTTTGGTAGGTCGGTATAAGTCATTCTGAAATGCTCGTGAGGAGCGAAACATGGTTTTGGTGGTCTTTGGAGGTGGCGAGGCGGGAGTGGATGTCTTGCTTGCGCATCTGAGTGAAAACTTGGAAGTTATAGTTCCAAGGGACAGTGTGAGTATTGGTGATGGGGAGCTGGGGTGGAGTTTGGATAACCGTTACTGGCGGTGAGGCTACCGGGGGTGAGAAGGTGATTCTGGGCTTGGAGGTAGAAGCAGTTTGGCTGAACCTAGTGGTGTTCACTCCCTCTTCCGTCTTTGACCTCTTTTGATATCTCAGAACCTTGAGAGACAATAAGTTCCGAACCTCTTGCCTGAACCCCTTACAATCTCGCAACTCATGGTCAGCTGCCCCTCCATGGTAAGGACACCCCGTACTTTTTTCGAATCCCGCTACCTGAGGGCAAAGGTAGCCTTCCCTCGTTGCTACAGCAAAAATCTCCTCAAAGTATGGAACTAGCTTATCCATTTCTGGTGTTGATCCCTCTCCCTTAGACTCTATCATATTTACACCACTGCCCGCATTATGGTTAGGTAGTGGGTTTGAGGTGACATTGGAGAGGGAACCATTTCCCTCGATCTTCAACCACCCGTTTTGGATTAAAGCGTGCACTCTCCCTCTGAGTGCCCCGCAGTTGTCGGTTGAGTGCCCTTGTGCTCCTCCATGATACTCACAACGGGCAGTGGCATCATACCACCTGGGGTATGGTGGCTGGATTGGGTCTAAGGGGACTGGTACAATTTGGTTTATACCGACAAGGTATCGGTATATTTCACTGAGTGGGAGGGGAAGAGGTGGATCAGGGTTCCTTGGAGGTCTCGGGTTGTTTTGTGGTGGTCTTGGTTGAACGGGAGGAGGAGGTGGCCTTGGTTGAAAATTTATAGGTGGGGGATATTGTGGGCGTGGTTGCGGATAATTAGGGAAAGGAGGTGGAATGTTGGCGATGGTTTGGCCATGAGAAGAAGGATATGGCCGGTAATTATTTTGGGGAAACTGGGAGTAATTATTCTGACGGGTGATAGAGTGTACATCACCCTCCTTCTTCTTGCCAAAGCTGGCAGTCTTCTTCACAGGGTTCTCAGCCAACTCCTGTAGTCTTCCTATTCTCAGATTAGCTTCAATTCTCTCACCAGCTTGGATGATATCTGAGAAGCTGTTGGAGGTATTTCCAATCATCAGGTTGAAGTAGGGAGCCTTCAATGTTTCGATGAATAGGGAGCAGAGTTCATTGTCGGTCACCGGCGGATATACTTCTGCAGCCTTCTCCCTCCATCGTTGGGCATACTGCTTGAAACCTTCCCGGTCTTTCTGTACCAGGTTCTGGAGGTCCCTCCTTGTGGGTGCCGCATCACAATTGAATTTGTACTGCTTTAGAAAGGTATAAGCTAAATCCTTCCAGGAGTGCAACTTGCTCTTGTCCAATTGTATGCACCATCTCAGAGCTGCTCCGGAGAGGCTCTCGTGAAAGAAGTGAATGAGAAGTCTATCGTCTTCTGTTAAGGCAGACATTTTGGCAATGTAGGTTGCCAGGTGGATGCAGGGATCTGAGTTTCCGGTGTACTTGTCGAAATCCGGAACCTTGAATTTGGGTGGTACCACCACATCTGGCACTAATCTCAGTGACGACACATCGACTGAACCATACATGTTCAGCCCCTCTATTGCCCTCAGTCTTTCTTCTAGAGCCGATAGTTTCTCGTTTTCTCTCGCCCTATGTTCTCCTTCCACCGTATGATACGCTCCTCCAAGGGAGGCGAGGTGGAGTAAAGCTGGAGGATCGGGATTGAAGGGTGAGGCTCGGCATTTGAGATAGCCGGGTAATAGGAAAAGGTAGGTCATTATTTATGGTCACCGGATTGTGAGTGTTATCGGTCGGGATTGATGGCTGGAAAGTGAAGGAGGTTGAGCGTAGTGAGAATCAACCGTTGTAGGAGGTGGGGAGGTAATGGTAGGTTAGGGTGCAGTGGGCCTATTTTGGGACATCTCCTCATCATCTTCATAAGTTACGAAACACGGTCTTTTAGTTCGGTCACTTGCCTGTAGGTTACGTACTTGTTCCTGGTCTTCCATTAGTCTTCTTGTTCGAGATCTTGTTAAGTACACTCGCTGGGGTTGAACCGTGTGCTTGGTCAGACTTGCGTTGTTAGAAGCAATATTGATTTCCTGTAAGGGTAAAAAAAAAATTTAAATGAATTTTAAATTTTGCAAAGAAACTAAAAGTTCTGGTCTGGACGAAGGATACAGTGGCATTTGAGAGCCAGGTTGGGAATCTGCAAAAAGGATAATCGCATCAACTTTATCATGGCATCGTTCGATAGTCATTTGCGAATGACGGGATTGAATGCGCATTTATGATACCTGTCCATATAGCGCATTTCAATTTTTCACATAACCCTAGCGAGGAAGTTCCTACGGGAGTCATACTATTCATTCACAAATTTTGCTAAACAATGGTCCAAAAATCACTTCATTAACTGAGTAATTTGTACATCGTATCTTTTACATTGGCCTAGGCTCTGGAAGGTTCTTTATAATAAGATGACATTTTCTGAGATACTCATATAACCTTTCTTCTTGCTTGGCGGGGTCGAATGCTTTCAGAGCATACTCGGATTCAGGTAATAATTCTTGTTTTCCCCGTGCTATCGTTCTTTCCAGCTGGTCCACATTCTCTTTCAACTCTTGATAGAGAGCAGTTTGTTTTTCCCTTTCCTTTCTTTCCTTAGCACACTCTTTCAAGATATCGTCGATGAGTTGTGCCTGTCCTTTCAATTCGAGCTTCTTCTTCTTACTTTCTTGCTTATATTCTTTGACGAGTACCTCTTGGTATTTCATCTTTTCCTGAAACTTACTATTCTGTACTTTCGCTTCTTTTACCTCAGCTTGGAGAGAGTCTCTTTCCCTTTCCCACTGTACCTCTTGCTCCTCGAACCCCATCCTTTCGGCCCTTACCTCTTCCTTAAGTCTTCTTACTCTTCTTTTAAGTTTCTGCTGTTGGTCCTTCAGCTGTTTTATTTGTTCCTGCTATGATTGTGAGTTCTCGGTATTAGCCTCTCGTAGTGAGTCATCCGGATGGCCATTCGTTTCTTCTAATAGGACATCTCGGAGCGGGTTCTTTGTCTTGAATTTCACAGTTGAATGTTCTCGGTCCCTGTCAGCCCTCCATTTAAGATAATCGCCCGAGGTGCTTGGGCCTTTAGGCGATCTCTCCATCAGAGTGACGTTTTCCCAAGATTTGTGAGCCTTTTTCAACCCTTCTTCTACTTTGAGCTCGTGGTAGAAGCGACCTTGGTGGTATTCTTCAATGTTGATCACAGACTGTGTTGAGCCGAACTGCCTCATTACCAATGCCGAGTGTAACTTGTGTATCGGTTACTCCGATCGAGGACACCGAATACCCCTGTGCCGATCAAAGCGGGTTGGCTTGGCGTCCACGACTTCCTCCAACGATAATCATGGCTATTGAAACTCAAAATCCGTTCCCACCACTTTTTTTTCATTCTTCGGGCTGATCACTAACCGGATCATCTTCTCAATGGGAGGCTGGTCAAGGTACCAAGTCAATCCTTTTGTCTATACGGGACACATGTGACTGATAATCCAGAGGTATAACAGTTGAGAACAACACTTAAGGGATCCTCTGCCCTGTTGTCTGCAGTAGGTAAGGGTTAATAAAGTCTCCGCAAGGATTGCAGGTATTGGATTAATCTGCTGCCTTTCCACCGTCCAGAACACTTCCACCGCGTTGCAAGTTATGATTCCCAATGGTCAGAGCGAGAATCGGGCCGTAGATTCCCAAAGCGAGAGCTCTGAGCCCGGTCCCCTTTGTTTCTCTTGGAGGCATTGATCTAAACATTTCTGGAGATATGTCCAATACCAACCATGTGTTTTTCCCTTGGCAGTTTCTTTGGACTTTACTTCTTCTGGGGGAGAACCCAACATATGTGCCAACCGTTTCAGTGCCTATGCTCGAGGTGTAAGTAGATCCGGTTACGCAATGAGTATGGGATCCCCGACAATGCACGATATTCTTCCATAGTGGGGACCGTATCAATGTCATTGAAAGAAAATACCCGTGCCTTAGGATTCCAAACCGACAACATGGCTTTTAATGCAGGATTTGGACCTTGACTTGCATTAAGGTTGCAATCCTCCGTACTTCTCTTCAAAGCGTGCCTTGGCACGATCGGAAGCGACCTCCATCCGTTAGCGGACCCTCTAGGCTGTTCATTCGACCTCTATTTTATTCAGATCTCGAAGGTAGCGAGCTAGCAGTGCCTCGGAAGCATCATTTTGCGAAGTCTGGGACTATGAGTGATTTGGACCAAAGTTTAGCATTACAGACCTTTTACGAGTGACTCGAGGATGCCATGATAAAAATGATGCCTATCCTTTTACGGACTCTTGGTTTGGTAATGCACGTGAGAAAATTCGTTAGTAAGACAAATTAGGGTAATTTTGAATCATCTTGTTGTGAGGTGACACGTACACATTTATCAAAGTAGGAAAATGTGTAGGTGTTCTAGTAGGATTCAAGATTACCCTCAAAAGAAATGAACAAAAGGAAATTAAAGCAGAATAGGGTAAGAGAAAGTATGCCCCTTTTGTCCTATAGTAGGGAGACTCCTAACACCGGGTGAGCGCTACCTACCTGGATAGTTCTATCTTATGAGGTAGTTTACTACGGCCTTCAACTATTGTGATAGTTTAGCTCAGGATCTAATTTTCTAAAAGCCACAGGTTCCCAAATTGCCCCTACTGTAAACAGTAGAGCCCCATTCTACCCCCATGATGTTATCGGGAAAATTCCACGAGTATCACAGTGGATAGAACGAGTTTCAATTTGAGCAGAAGCCTTCACGGATACTAACGGGGTAAAACCCACGGGTACCGCTACATGACCCCCTCCTACTTTCCTAAAAGGGTAAGAAAGCCCGGGTTAGGACCATAGTGTGTGAGGACATTGTGTGAGTGTTCAGTGTGTGAAGGGACACCTTTACCTCTTCCCAATTTAGGGGGATTTTGTTTTTCCATTTTTCCCTTTTTCCCTTTTTGAAAGGAAGAGCACTGTAAGGAATAGGACAGGTAAAACAAACAAAATAGTTAGCAGCAATAATAATTAACGCATACAACATCGCCGAATGAGCCTATCTAACTATAATTTGATCGGACAAAATTAAATCTACTTTTGGACCACTAGACCGGGGTATACTCCCCAGTGGAGTCGCCAAGCTGTCGCAATGGGATTTTGCGGTCGCCTGGACGATCACTCACCGAAGTGGGAAAGAGTGAGGAGTCGCCACCTTAGTTTTGAGGGAAACTAAAGAAAACCATTTGGGGAAATAAATTAAAAATGAAACCACTTCAAGACAGAGATTCTTGGTTCGGGGTCCGTAAACGGGTGGGGAAGGTGTTAGGCACCTGACCTCGTCCCTTAACAAGGGTAAGTAGATTTAACTTTACACTTTCAAATTTGATAGTTAGGAAGGCTCGAATGAATATGTTACCCTTCTGATATAGGGGAATATTTGCTTTCTCACCATTTGGATTACCCAGATACATAAGTAAATGAGACAACCTTAGTGAGTTGAAGTTGAGTTATGTCTTTTGTTTGCGAGATTATTCTGCATATTTATTAAAATTTGATTTGGAGATCGGATAAGAACTCTCCTCCGATCTCTTTTGAATATTTATTGGAGTTTTGAATTGGAGACCGGATAAGAACTCTCCTCCGATCCCTTTAAATATGTATTAAAAATTTTGGATCGGAGATCGGATAAGAACTCTCCTCCGATCTCCTTTAATGGTTCATTAAAATTTTAGATTGGAAACCGGATAAGAACCCTCCTCCGATCTCCTTTAAGAGTATTGAGATTTTTGGATTGGAGACCGGATAAGAACTCTCCTCCGATCTTCTTTTATTGGGATTTGGGTTGGAGACCGGATAAGAACTCTCCTCGATCTCCTTTAGCTGATTTAAAACTTTTAGGCAAGTATAGGATAAGGACTCTTAAGACCTCTTCCATTTTGACGGGACTCGGACAAAGACTTTTCCGACCTTTAAAAATTTAACCACAGCTACGGGTCCTAAGAACCTAAAACTAAGAATTCTGGCATTCAAAAATGCTGGGGATAAGGTTTCTGTATACCCTGTGGCTGAACGGGGAACACTAGACTTGATTCACTGACCTTTTCATGTAGTCATTTTACCAATATCTATTAACATCCGATCTATTCTGTTTTGTTTACTTTGGTTCTATTTCGCTTTATGACATCTTGCGAATTCTTTGTTTACGTCGACCTAATAGTTTGGCTATCTTCTGACGTGTTATTCATGTTTTTTTCTTTTAAAGAGACCTCTAAGTTGCGATTACCTACGTTTACCCAACCATTTACATACTACTAGGAGTTAGAAAACTTGCTTTGAAATGATAAAGATTAATAAAAATGGCGATCACTAAAGAGATGATTTGGGAGTGTCATTCTTTAGGGATCGTTTGTGCAAAAGTAAACTTGAAGAAAGTCACAGATGTAAGAAGAACAAAGCAAATGCGGAAAGTAAATATAGGCACTTAATAAAACTGAGCTCTTACCTGTAAGGAGCCAATTTTATTGAAATAACTATGGGGTGTCGAATGGTGATAAGGCAGCGGATTGATTGGCACGAGGGTGGTGTTCTTCGTGAATTGGAGGGTACTTAGCTAAAATGTGATCGGATCAAGATAGAAAGAACCGAGTGATATGAAGTTGAGCTTGGGCGGTGAAAGCAGAGATGATAAAAGGCGAGAAAGTGAGAGTATGACCGGATAATGAACAAGCTGGAAATGTAGAGTTCCAGATTTGAATCTCTTCAAGAAAACACTTGAAAACTAGTTTCAAAAGTCTTTTAATCGACACTTCTAAGTAGCGAGTAACAAACTAAATGAAATTTGAGTTCCTCTGCTATAATAACGACCTCTTGTCTATTTTTCCGTCAGTCCCTTGAATAGTTTTTATGCGGTATTTATAGGAATCGGGTGCTCTTCGTGAAGGGTCGGGATTTATTTTGAGGAGATGGAGGGTCGGGATTTGAAGGACATGATCGGAGGTTCGGAATTAAAGAGAATCAAAATGAATGGTTGAGATCACTCTTCATAATATTTGTCCTTTTCTTCTTTCCATCAAGCGGTCCAAATTTCCTTGTCGGAGCGTCCCGAGGGCTAAGAGCGAAAGAGCAGGTATTGTCGTCTTCTCTCTTGATCTAAGGGTTCGGGTTTGTCCTTACAAGTGGGATCAATGGTGGAGATTGGAATGTACTGATTTGTCATGACATACCAGCACTGTCGGCATTGCGGGCGATTCTTAGGCGTGCGGTGGAGATCTCGTTTGCAACGCCTTAACTACCTCGGCTCGATTCGGCGGCGGTTATTGGGATTTGTCTTATTCTTTTGCCTACCGATCCCTCCTCTTTCGATCTCTTTCACATGTTCTTTCCGACCTTTCATGTTGGTCTCCCACCTTAGATCTACTATTAGATCTTTTCCCTTCTTGGTCAGTCTGGTCAAAGCATTAATTGTCCCTCGATTCCCGGCGTCCGCCGTTTTACGCTTAGCGATAAATGCTCGTTTTCCCCTATATATACCCACGACAATGAGACATTTCCTTCATCGATTCTCCTCTCTTCCTTCTTACTTGTTTTAAGCTATTCGTGATAATTCCGGCTAAGGCGTGGCTTTTGATCCCTTTCCGATGGACCTTTTACTCACCGATTGAAAATTTACGATCCGGTGATCGAATAACCTTGTCGATGACGGTGAGAGAAGCTGGATCAATTGACCGATCTGGATTGCGGAGCTTGATCGTGCGGTCTCGAGTCGCTCATCGAGTTTATTCGGCTTCTTACCACATTGGGTGTTTCGGCGTCTTTCCTCCACATTGGGTGTTCCGACCAGTCGGTTTGAGTGGTAACATCGGTGGCGATGTCTCTCATCTTCATGGGAGTCATAGTCACCCCATCCGATTGTACATCTATCCGATGTCAATAGCCGATCTCTGATCAAACACCTCTTTTGATTGACCACGAGACTAGGCTTTGACATAGGTCCTTTAGATAGGATGTTCCACGGTCTCTAGAGATCGCCCAAATGATGTAATCCTTCAATGTAATCGGATCTCTAGAGATCGCCCAAATGATGTAATTAGACCTTTATCATAATCCGATCCTAGAGATCGCCCAAATGATGTATTTTATTTTCAATGCAATCCGATCTCTAGAGATCACGAAATGATGTGATGCAATTTTAGTGTAATCCGATCCTAGAGATCGCCCAAATGATGTAATCCGATCTTTTGAAAATAAAGACTTTATTTTGTCGGTTATCATCTTATTATTTTTGCATTGATTATTTTCCGATCTCTAATGTGATTATCCGATCTGGTTCTTTACGAATGACACTTAAGCGATCCTTTATTCAAAATATTTAACTTATTATGCCGATCTCCAATTAACCGATCTCGAGAACATTCGGATATTTGAGAGAAGTGTCGGAAACATTGTATCGAGTCCCACCAATCGATGTTGCCTAGAACCTCGCGAGCATTAAATGCTCGGACTAGTATAAATAGGGGTGGGAGGGTTAGCGGTTGTTCTCTCATTCCATTTTCAATCCCTGCTCACAACTTGAAGTTCTCTCGTTTTCTCAAGTTCTTAGGCCCGATCGGACTCGATGGGGCTTTGATCCTCTTTTAGTTTAAATTCTTTGTTTCTTTTGAAAATGAGCGGTGCAGAAGGTCGGAGAGCGCGAGCCCTCCTTCCATTCGGTTCGTGGTCATCGTCGATGAAGAAGAAGCGATCGAAAGCGTTCAACAAGAACCTCCCGGGGCCTCGCTCCAACTCGAGGCGGGTCATACCATCAAGGCTCGCACCTTCTTGAGGAGAGACTCTCCCTATAGGCGAGCTACCGTCGGTTCTTCGAGAATCCGATGCAATCGTTTAGCCAAGAATATAACATTCGGCTGATTAAATGCGAGCTAATCAAGTGCCATGGCGATCTTCGTGTCGATCACTCCTTTGAAGGGAATGACATGGTTATGGTGTATGAGGAACAGTTAAAGGCCGGTCTTCGGTTCCCTCTAGATGACTTCTATAAGGAGGCCCTAAAACTTCACCGAGCGTGTATTGCCCAAATTCACCCTAACTCGTGGCGGATCTTGGTAGCCTTCCGAGGTCTATGCCGAACTAAGGGAATCAGACCTACGGCTAAAGTGTTCGCCGAGCTGCACAGACTAACTCGCCGAAAGGATGGCGAACCTTTGGTTCTTTCAGTGAAGCCTCATTGCGAGCTCTTTTCCGATCTGCCCTCATCCCTTAAGAATTGGAAGAACCGTTTCTTCATTACGAGAAGCAAAGATCCGATTGCTTTGAGGACTTCCCCGTGTTTGGTGGTACCAGGGGCCGTTGCTTCCGAAGCACATTACCCTGAGTCAGGAGGAAAGCTTAATAGTGATGGATCTGAAGAGTCAGGCCGCCACTCAAAAGTATTCTTGTTTGGATGTGGTGACTGCCGAACTGCACCATTGGACTATTCAATTGCTCACCGGCCAAGACCGCGAACTTCCGCTCTCTGACCTCGGCATTGGTATTTTCTATATCTCAGTTCTCACGACCTTAGCGATCTCACTAACCTTTTCTTTGTGCAGGTATGGCGGGTGGTGAGGGTTCTAGGAAGCGGAAGAAGGAAAGAGAGATCTCCCGGAAGATAAAGGAGATGAAGCATTCGGAACGACTTCAAACACCGATCACGAACACAGGAGATACAAAGAGACCCGCCTCAACCTTCGGGTCCGCCGACCACTGAAGCTGTCAGATCTCCTCCTAGATCGGAAGAGCAGCCTCCGACTCTTTCAGTTGTTCCAAGCACGGAAAGGGGGGATCTCCTCTCGTGGCGCCCAAAAGTTAATGGAGTCTCTGAAGAATAACCGGACTGCTCGGGAGAACCCCGGTTTTGCCCAAGTCTTGGGGTCTTCCATCTTTCTTCGGGAGGATCGGGACAGGCTATCCTCGAGCAGCCTTGATGATATCTTGACTCACTCCATGAGTCTGAATGTGGAGTGCACAGTGAATCGGACCATGGTTTGGGAAAAGGTCCGATTATGCAGGTAAGGAGATCGGGAAGAAAAATCAGGAATTGGCTTCCCTCCGATCCCAACTCTCATCCGCTCGGGATTATATATCTCAAGTTGAGGGACGGGCTAAGTACTATGAAGACAAGCTGGCCGAACAGTCTCATGTCCTGGCTGAAAGGGATCGGGCTCTCGGAGAAGTCCAGGCGCTTCAGGCCAACGAAGCTGCTCAGGTCGCCCAACTCATCGAGGAGCTTAAGGAGAAAGACGAGGAGCTTAAGGCGAAGGATGAGGAGCTTAAGGAGAAAGACGAAGAGATGGTGGCGAGGATAGCCGGAGCCTATGTGAATGCTCACAAGGACCTCTTGGCGAACTCGAGCGCTACCCTGAAGAGGACTTCTCCTGGATGGCCGACCTAGCTCCTGAGGGCGACGATGAGGACAGTGAGGAGGAAGCCGAGGGTGAGAGAGAGAGTGAGCAGAATGTAAATCAAGCTGGGGGTGATCCCCCAGCCGAATAACTTGTACAAATTATGAAATGAAATGGAATGCCTCTTTGTTCAATGAATGGTTGTGATCGGAAAATTTTAAACCATTGTTTGTCTGAGTATTTGATTGTATGAGCACAGCAAGACAAAAACTAAATGCAATTATTAATCTAAGTATAAGAGATCGGAAAGCACCATAAGCATGAGATCGGTGGGGAAGAAATGTTGAACGGGACTTGATTAAAATTGAAAATTTAACTTGAAAACTTAAGATCGGGACCCTCGTTAAACCGAACCAAAACCTTAGCTCTTAATCTTCCGAGAGATCGGCAATAAAACTGGTAAGAAAAGATCTAATGCTAGTTCACTTCATTTATCAACAGAGATCAGGGATATACCCGACGGGTCCGGAAATTCGACAGCGGGTTTGAGAGATCGGTAAATGATTTGAGAGATCGGCAGGGCTTTAACGAATGTTAGGACTTAGCATTGATTCAATTCCTTTTAAGGAGAGTTCGGAAATATGGTCATCCGGTAAAGAAAAATAAAGAGAAATCGGAAATGTCATTGGCTGGCCCAGGGAGACCTAGTGCTGGGGATCAGTTTCAAAGTCTTGTTGATTTTGGGGATCGGCCAAAATATGGTATCGACAATTTGGTCTAATGTTCTTCATATGAAATGTTCTACTATGTCTTAGGTTTCCATCGGTTTAAGAATCACCTAAATCAGAGTTTTCTAGAGAGAGTTATAGCCTTGCAAATTTTATTGTTCATTTGGTCAATTTTAGTTGCCCAGATTCTGGTAGATTCGGTTCATTTCGCAATTTGATTGAGTTAAGTTCATAATTTGGCCTAACATTCTTCATATGAAATATTCTACTATGTCTTAGGTTTCCATTGGTTCAAAAATCACCTAAATCAGAGTTTTCTAGAGAGTTATAGCCATTGAAACTTTCTTTCATATGGCAAATCTGCGATTCTATGATTGATAACTCAACTTTGCTCAATAATTTGATTGGGTTAATGGCATAATTTAGATTTGTGTTCTTCATAAAAGTTTTAGGTCTACATCTCATCTAACCACTGGTAAAAGTTCAGGTCATTTTGACCTGCCTAGCTCGAGTTATGACCGAATGAACAAACACTGTTTATTTGGTCAGTTTATACAGGGCAGCCTGCAATTTTCCAACTTTGGTCAATTTGTTCACTAGGTTTTGGTCACTTTTTGGGAATGCTTCCCAAATGAAAATTGTGTCATTTAGTGCCTATTTTCATTCCCAATTGGTCCCATATCAATTGGACTTGTAAAATTTCATTTTTGGTCCCTCAAAGTTGGCTTTTGGTCATGGTGCATACCCAATCCGAATTTGGCTTTGATTCAAACACTTCTAACACACTTAATTGGGTCACAAATGACCATTTCTCACCTTAAACTATGTAAAAGACATCATTTAGCACTTCTTCACATTTTTTGTCTCTAAACCCTAATGTTCAAAACCCTAATTCATGTCATTTGTTGCATTTAGCTAATTAAACACTTATAAACATGCTCCCTTAACTCAATTAAGCTTCCTAACATATTTAGCTCAAAGAAATTTATACTTTGTCCAACAAAACCCTAGCTGTCCAAAATTATATATAATCCCTCAACATATTTTCTTTCCATTTTAAGTTTATTTACAAGCTCAATAAGTTAGAAATGTAAGAATCAAAGTCAAATTATCAAATTTGATTACTAACCTTTTATGTAGAATTTCTTTTTTTTCAAAACTTCTTCCTTTCTTTTTCTTTTTATTGTCAAGCTCCTTCCCAAGTTACTAGAACAAGTTTTTGTAAAGGAAGTATGGAAGGATTTGAGGTTTAATGGTGGTTTCAAAGCTTGAAGCAAGCTTTAATGGAGGTTTGCAATGGTGAGGGAGAGAGAAGGATGGGAGGCGGCAATAAGGAAAAAAAAAGATGACCAAATGAAATTTTTTGTTTCTTTTCTTTTGTTTTTATCCTTATGGAAGACCCAAAAATTCAATTAATTAAATTTACAAATTCTTATTTTTATGGCATCATGCATGAGGTCATGCATGATGTCATCACTTTTTGACTTTTCCATTTTCTTTTTTTTTTCTATTTATTTTTCTATTAGTTCTTAAATTTAATTCTCGATTCCGAAATTTTCTTTTCTCCAATTTTATTTGACAGTTAGGTTAGGAGTCAGCTCTCGGGGTCAATTGACCAAATTGCCTCTCGCCGGTTCATCCCGGTTTGCAATTAATTCCATATTTCTTCTGGCTCCCTGACCTAATTATTTGGCTGGCTTAAAAGTTCTTTTTCATGATTTTCTATTTTCCACTGTGTTATAAGGGTCCTAAGGACCGCGGCGTCACATTTTACGGTTCGAAATTTGAGTTTAAAATGACTTCGTAGTCGTTCCCGAGAAGGTCACCCATCTCTGTGACTCTCAGCTCGTTTAACTTCTTATGTTATGTTTTTCTTATTTATACTTAACTAATTGGACATTACTAATTATTTGTGTTTGTGGTTTATCTAGTTGTCTTAAGTATGGTTCTAATCCCCTTAATTGTCTGGACCGACTCTGATCACCGAAACAGTGAAATATACCAAGCTATACAAATAGGGGTGTTACAATTCTCCCCCCTTAAAATAAATTTCATCTCGAAATTTTACCTGGTATAAATCTTTGAACAGCTGTGGGTGCTGTCTCCTCATGTCCTCCTCTCATTCCCAAGTAGCTTATTGGCCAAAATGATGGTTCCATAGCACTTTTACTAACGGTATCTGTGTAACACCCCTATTTGTATAGCCTGGTATATTTCACTGTTCCGGTGATCGGTGTCGGTCTGGACAATTAAGGCGATTAGAGCCACACTTAAGATAACTAGATAAGCTATAAACACAAATAATTAGTAATTGCTAATTAGTTAAGTATAAATAAGAAAACAGAACATAAGAAGTTAAATGAGCCGAGAGTCACAGCGATGGGTGACCTTCTCGAGAAGGACTGCGAAGTCGTTTTAAACTCAAATTTCGAACCGTCAAATGTAACGCTGCGGTCCTTAGGACTATTATAAACACAGTGGAAAAGAGAAAATCACGAAAAAGAACTATTAAGCCAGTCAAATAATTAGGTCAAGGAGCCAAAAGAAATATTGAATTAATTGCAAACCGGGATGAACCGGCGAGGGGCAATTTGGTCAATTGACCCCAGAGCTGACTCCTGACCTAACTGTCAAATAAAATTGGAGAAAAGAAAATTCCAGAATCGAGAATTAAATTAAAGAACTAATAGAAAAATAAATAGAAAAAAAAAAGAAAATGAAAAAGTTAAAAAGGTGATGACATCATGCATGATGACATAAAAATAATAGTTAATATATTTAATTAAATTGATTTTGGGTCTTTCATAAGACATAAAAGAAGGAAAAGAAAAGAAAAAAAATAACCAAAAGTCTTCTTCTTCCTCACCTTGTGTCGCCCTCATTCTCTCTCTCCGTCACCATTGCAAAACTCCATTAGAGCTCTTAAGTCAAGCTTCATACACCCTAAATTAACCATGAATTCCCCTAAAGTTCTTAAGTAAATCTTAACGTAGACCCTTGATCTAACTATTTTCTACAAAAAGAAGAAGAAAGGAGGAGAAATAAGAAGAGGAAAAAGACACCTAAGAAAGGTTAGTATGCTAACTTTTAACTTTCTACTTTAAATGCATGTTTAGTTACTTAAATGAGCTTAGAAACTAAAGAAATGAAATAAAATATGTGTGAGGGACTAAACTGAAATTCAGCCAGCATGAAGGGGAGAGTGATTTGCATGAGTTTGATTGAGTTAAACATGTTAGGATGCTTGAATGAGTTGAAAGATTGTGTTTATATGCTTTGAATTAGTTAAATGCAATGAATTAGTGTGGTTAGGGTTTGAGACCTAGGGTTTAGAGGCAAAAATTTGGAGAAATTGGTAAATGATATGTTTAACCAAATGTGAAGTGAAAAATGGTCATTTGTGACCAAATGAGTTGTGTTGGAATGGTTGGAGTTAAAGCCAAATTCGAAGGGAGTGTGGTCATGCTGCTGGCAGCATGACCAAATTTCCTTTGAGGGACCAAAAATGAAATTCTAAAAGTCCAATCGGCATGGGACCAATTGGTGATGAAAATAGACACTAAATGACACAATTTTCATTTAGGAAGCATGCCCAAAAAGTGACTAAAACCTAGTGAACAAATTGATCAAAGTTGAAAAATTGCAGTCACATCAAGATAAACCGACCAAATGAACAGTGTTTGTTCATTTGGGCATAACTCGAGCTAGGAAGGTCTAAATGACCTGAAATTTTACCAGTGGTTAGATGAGATATAGATCTTAAACTTTGATGAAGAACACAAATGCAAATTACGCCATTAACCAAATCAAATTACTGAGCAAAATTGGGTCACTAAATCTGCAGACTGCAGATTTGCCATTTGAATAGTAAAGTTTCAATGGCTATAACTCTCTCTAGAAAACTCCGATTTAGGCAATTCTTGAACCGATGGAAATCTTAGACATAGTAGAACATTTCATATGAAGAAAATTAGACCAAATTATGGACTTAACTTGACCAAGTTGCTTAATGAAATTGGATCAATAAATCTGTAGAACCAAAATTCTGCAGCATAAACAGTAACTGTAATTTGCTTATAACTTGAGCTACAAAACTCCAATTGGGGTGATTCAAAAAGAAGAATAAACTTAAGACAATAGGGAACATTTTCTATGAAGAAAGGTTTGCCAAATTCCAACAGTAAAAGGACCAATGAAATAGTGCAACTTAGGACTCCAAAACTGAAAATTTGGCAATTTTGCCTAAAAGACCTAAGTTTTGAGAAAATGACTAAAACCAACAAGTTTAGTGAGCAAAATGTGGTGTGTGGGTGAAGTTAGAGTTCCCATACCTATTAAGCCTTAGAAAGTCAATAATTTGACTTGAATAGTATAGTGAATAGTAACTCGAAACACAAAATTTTGAGAACGTCGAGTTTAGCATGTTAGAGCTAGGTAAAAATAAGGCTAAATTTATTTTTGGATTTATGTTAAATTATGGTACTGAAACATTGTAAAATTGTGTGTTTTAGTTGAAAAGAATACTGGGAAAGAACTCGAGGAACCGACTCAAGGCCAAGAGACTCGCTTGAGGTTTGTGCACAACATCACTATGCTTTAAAATTCATTCATTAAGTGAATGAAATATGCATTTTACTTTTGCTTTGAATTGTTGAAAGTATTCTGACCTTATTTATGATGTTTTGATTTAAATTGTGAAAGTTACTGTGTATATTTGAAATGACAATGTTTAACAAATTGTTAAGATAAGTTTTGAAACCACAGTGTCATGACCATATATTTGAACACCTTACTAGCATGACTAGTGGGGGTAATTAGTTTCAAATTTTGATTCCTTCTCCGGAGAAGTGTTGAGGTGTGCCAGTAGAAGAGGATGTGAATGGATATCCATATATTTGAGCTAGCTAGCCTTGTGATGTGATTCTCCTTAGCCTCTGGCTATTGAGATTATATTTGTTTTGAATGGCATGATCTAACTGTGGGTTTTATGAAATGTGTTTTGGCACTTTGAAATGAAATTGTTTAGATCAAAATCTCATAATTCATGTTTTATATTTAATTCTCATGTTTAGTTCTATTTTTTATTAAATGTGATTCAAATTCTGCATAAAGACTATTTTAGTATGTTGTGCACCACTGAGTCCCAGTACTTAGCGATGGCGGTTATTACTGTCACAGATTTAGAGACTAGAGGAGCAGCAGACTGAGCTACTAAGGATTGAGGACCTACTTGCTTGAAGTTATATCGAGTATAATTTAAACCCTGAATGTAAATATTTATATTGCTGTATGTATTGCACCTAATTGTATGGACATGTAATTGGTCTTGAGCAGTCTGTACAAAGTTTGTATAAAGTTGTAATAAAATTTAGTTTGGATTTCCTTACGTAGATTTTAGTATGTTGTATATATAGATTGTTTGTCTTTAATGAATGGAAATGTTTTATTTTCATTTAAATGGAATTGATAGATATTATTTTAATGATTATTGAATTTTGGAATTTGAGAAATGTTGACTGTTGAATTTTGAGATTTGAGAAATTGTTGAGATTGATTGTGAAATTGAAGTAGTTGTTAAGAAAAATTATTGGAAGTGTTTTTTATTTTTCAGGTATTTGAAGAACTGTTTTCTCAAAATACGAACGGAACTCTAGCAAAATTTTTATAAAATTTGCAGAAAAATAAATGGGCCAAAAGTTTTAACTAGTTTTTAATTTCAATTAAATGTTTTAAACACCTATTAGAAAACGCTTACCACTTAACAAAAGTAAGAAAATTGTTTTAAAATCCCTTTTAGGGTACTTAATGAGTTATCGGTAGGTGAACTTCGGTAGTTCATTAGGTATTCTACGGGATCATGTTATGCCTTACAGAGGGATGTGGTGTGACATGTTTTAGTGGTATCAGAGCAAATTTTTTGAAGTATGTTTTAACTTGAGAATTTGTGTCTTTCCTTGTTAAGTACAACTGCTCAATGTCCATATTTGTTACATACAGTGCATTACATCATAATATGAACTAATGAAGGGAAATCTCCATGTGTTACTTGTTCAGGAGATACCCTACTTCAGACTGAAATGGAAGAAGGGGATCACTTAGTTGAGCAGTCTGTTGAAGCTGAGGCACAAGGGGAAGCCCCAGCTTTACCTAATGTCAGTGGATCCGTAGCACCAGCCCCGCAAATGCCGCAATTTCCTACATAGTTTGCACAGCAGATGGCGGCAATGTTTTAATAAATGGCTGGGGGTATGCCTGTTCAAGCTCCACCCCAACCACCTGTGGCACAACCACTGCCTCCAGCCAGACAGTATGATAAATTATTGAAGTATGGGGCTGCAGAATTTAAGGGTACAGTGGACCCTTTAGAGGCAGAGCAATGGCTTGAAAGAATGGATGTATTTAAGAAGCTGCACTGTCAAGATGAACTGAAGTTTGAGTATTCTGTGTCGCTACTGTAAGGGGATGCGTATGATTGGTGGAAGACCATCCCCCACGGCTTAACTGAACCACCAGTGCTGACCTGGGATTACTTCATCAGAGAATTCAAACAAAAATACATCCCAGATGCATATGTTTATCAGAAACTGCAAGAATTTTTTAGTTTGAAACAAGGGAATAGATTAGTGGCAGAGTATGAGAGGGAGTTCTCCCACTTAAGTCATTATGCTGGGAGTTTCCTTACTACCAGCAAGGCAAGATACAAGAGATTTGAGAATGGTTTGTAGCCTAGTATAAGGATGCAAGTTGTGGGATTCCGACATAGTAATTTTTCAGAACTTATGTCTCAAGCACTTGAGCTAAGAGAATTGAATCAGAAGTAACCCTAGTAAAAAAAAAAAATCAGAAAAAGCTGAAAAATCAGAAAAAGACAAGGGGAAAAGTGAGTAGAACAGAGTTCTAGTGGGACGTCTGGAAAGAAAAAGAAGTTTAGTGGACCCAGCAGGGGTCGAGGTGGAAGATTTGGTAGGGGCCGATTCTTTGGACAGAGACCCCCTAGGTCTGGTCAGCAGTCGAGCAGGGTTTCACATTCTGCCCACCCCTGTGAGACTTGTGGCAAGATTCATGGGGGGGGGGGGGAGTGTTATTGGGCCACTGGAGCCTGCTTCAACTGCGGAGGCAAGGGTCATTTAGCAAGAGACTGCACTAGTGCTCCGTCTCCGAGATATGGTCCAGCTCCTACTGCTGCCGAGGGATCTATTCAGAGTCCTACTCCTGCAGGTTCACGGGCCAAGGTGAGGAAGAGGCAGAGGTAGAGGCACTACTTCAGGCAGTCAGGGCACAGTTGGTCAGTCAGCACAAGGAAGTGCTTCAGTCAGGGTTTATTCAATGAGACAACGAGAATAGGCTAAGACTTCTGATGTGGTAACTGGTACATTCTCTATCTCTAATTAAGAAGTATTTGTGTTGTTTGATCTTGGTTCAACCCATTCATATGTTAGTGCTAGCATAGCCAGTTTACTTGCTACTCCATGTGTGCAAATGGATTTTGAAGTGCTAGTAACTAGTCCGTTAGGACAAGGGGTCCAGGTCAACAGAATTTATAGAGATTGTCCTTTGGTGATCCAAGGACATGTTTTCCTATCAGACTTGATTGAAATGCCCTTCAGAGAGTATGATATCATCTTGGGCATGGATTGGTTAGCCAGGCATCACGCAATGATTGACTGTAGACTAAAGATAGTCACTTTTGGTCTCCCTCTGTACGGTGATGTGGTAATACACGGGGAGAGGCATTTACTGCCATCAAACATCATTTCGGCTGCACTAGCCAGAAGAATGATCAGAAAGGGGTGTGAAGCATACTTGGCACATGTGATAGACACCCAAGTGGGGAGTCCAGCACTAAGGGACATCCCTACTGAATGTGACTTTCCGGATGTGTTTCCTGATGAAAGGTATCAAAAGCTGTTAGAAGAAGTCAGGCAGGCCAAGAAACCAGAATTCTCAATCAGAGATGATGGTCTATTGCTACACCAGGGCAGAATGTGTGTTCCTAATGATGTTGAATTGAGGAAGATCATTTTGAAGGAAGCACAAGAGTCTCCTTTTGCCATGCACCCTGGTGGCACAAAAATGTATAGAGGGCTAAAGGAGCATTACTGGTGGATGGGTATGAAAAGAGATGTGGCAGAGTTTGTTTCCAAATGCCTAACTTGTCAGCAAGTGAGGGCAGAGCATCAAGTATCTGCTGGGTTGTTACATCCACTACCAGTACCAGAATGGAAATGGGAGAGAATAACGATAGATTTTGTGATGGGACTTCCGAGGACATAGAAGAGTCATGATGCAGTTTGGGTCATTGTTGACAGACTAACTAAATCTGTTCATTTTCTGCCAGTTCGGATGGACTACAGTTTAGAAAGATTGGCCAAGTTGTGCATTGATGAGGTTGTGAGACTGCATGGAGTGCCAGTATCCATCGTATTAGACAGAGATCCTAGGTTCACTTTTAGATTCTGGGGTAGTCTTTAGAGAGCCCTAGGAACTAGATTGAACTTCAGTACTGCATTCCATCCACGCATGCATGGCCACCCGAGAGGGTAATTCAGATCTTGGAGGACATGCTACGGGCTTGTGTGATTGAATTTGAGGGCAGTTTGGACACACACTTGCCTTTGATTGAGTCTGCTTACAATAATAGCTACCAATCAAGCATTGGGATGCCTCCATATGAAGCTTTGTATGGCAGAAAATGTAGAACCTCGTTGTGTTGGGATGACGTGGGTGAAAGAAAGATGATTGGACCCGAAATTATTCAACAAACTGAAGAGAAAATCAGGGTGATTCGAGATCGACTTAAGACTGCATCAGACCGTCAGAAGTCCTACATTGATATGAAGAGAAGAGATATTGAGTATGCAGTGGGTGAGAAAGTTTTCCTCAAGGTTTCTCCTTGGAAGAGAATTATGAGATTCGGCAGAAAGGGGAAACTGAGTCCTCGTTTCATTGGGCAATATGAGGTTCTGGAAAGAGTGGTTCCTTTGGCATACCGTTTGGCGCTACCTCTAGAGTTTGAGAAGATACATAATGTCTTCCATGTGTCTATGTTGAGGAGGTATCGATCAGACCCATCTCATGTATTACCAGTAGAGAAAATTGAAGTGAATCCAGACCTCACCTATGAAGATGAACCCATAGAGATTCTAGCTTATGAGGTGAAGCAGCTACGGAACAAGCAGATACCGTTGGTAAAGGTGCTGTGGAACCATCATTCGGGCTAGGAGGCTACTTAGGAACGAGAGGAGGACATGAGGAGACAGCACCCACAGCTGTTCAGAGATTGAAACCAGGTAAAAATTTCGAGACGAAATTTATTTTAAAGGAGGGGGAAGAATTGTAACACCCCTATTTGTATAGCCTGGTATATTTCACTGTTCCGGTGATCGGTGTCGGTCCGGACAATTAAGAAGATTAGAGCCACACTTAAGATAACTAGATAATCTATAAATACAAATAATTAGTAATTGCCAATTAGTTAAGTATAAATAAGAAAACAGAACATAAGAAGTTAAACGAGCTGAGAATCACAGCGATGGGTGACCTTCTTGGGAAGGACTGTGAAGTCATTTTAAACTCAAATTTCAAATAATAAAATGTGACGCTGTGGTCCTTAGGACTATTATAAACACAGTGGAAAAGAGAAAATCACGAAAAAGAACTGTTAAGCCAGTCAAATAATTAGGTCAAGGAGCCGAAAGAAATATTGAATTAATTGCAAACCGGGATGAACCGGCGAGGGGCAATTTGGTCAATTGACCCCAGAGCTGACTCCTGACCTAACTGTCAAATAAAATTGGAGAAAAGAAAATTCCAGAATCAAGAATTAAATTAAAGAATTAATAGAAAAATAAATAGAAAAAAAAAGAAAATGAAAAAGTTAAAAAGGTGATGACATCATGCATGATGCCATAAAAATAATAGTTAATATATTTAATTAAATTGATTTTGGGTCTTTCATAAGACATAAAAGAAGGAAAAGAAAAGAAAAAAAAAATAACCAAAAGTCTTCTTCTTCCTCACCTTGTGCCGCCCTCATTCTCTCTCTCCCTCACCATTGCAAAACTCCATTAGAGCTCTTAAGTCAAGCTTAATACACCCTAAATTAACCATGAATTCCCCTAAAGTCCTTAAGTAAATCTTAACCTAGACCCTTGATTTAACTATCGTCTATAAAAAGAAGAAGAAAGGAGGAGAAATAAGAAGAGGAAAAAGACACCTAAGAAAGGTTAGTATGCTAACTTTTAACTTTCTACTTTAAATGCATGTTTAGTTACTTAAATGAGCTTAGAAACTAAAGAAATGAAATAAAATATGTGTGAGGGACTAAACTGAAATTAAGCCAGCATTAAGGGGAGAGTGATTTGCATGAGTTTGATTGAGTTAAACATGTTAGGATGCTTGAATGAGTTGAAAGATTGTGTTTATATGCTTTGAATTAGTTAAATGCAATGAATTAGTGTGGTTAGGGTTTGAGACCTAGGGTTTAGAGGCAAAAATTTGGAGAAATTGGTAAATGATATGTTTGACCAAATGTGAAGTGAAAAATGGTCATTTGTGACCAAATGAGTTGTGTTGTAATGGTTGGAGTTAAATCCAAATTCGGAGGGAGTGTGGTCATGCTGCTGGTAGCATGACCACATTTCCTTTGAGGGACCAAAAATGAAATTCTAAAAGTCCAATCGGTATGGGACCAATTGGTGATGAAAATAGACACTAAATGACACAATTTTCATTTAGGAAGCATGCCCAAAAAGTGACTAAAACCTAGTGAACAAATTGATCAAAGTTGAAAAATTACAGGCTGCCACTGCACAAACTGACTAAATGAACAGTGTTTGTTCATTTGGGCATAACTCGAGCTAGGAAGGTCTAAATGACCTGAAATTTTACCAGTGGTTAGATGAGATATAGATCTAAAACTTTGATGAAGAACACAAACGCAAATTATGCCATTAACCAAATCAAATTACTGAGCAAAGTTGGGTCACTGAATCTACAGACTGTAGATTTGCCATTTGAATAGTGAAGTTTCAATGGCTATAACTCTCTCTAGAAAACTCCGATTCAGGCGATTCTTGAACCGATGGAAATCTAAGACATAGTAGAACATTTCATATGGAGAAAATTAGACCAAATTATGGACTTAACTTGACCAAATTGCTGAACGAAGTTGGATCAAAAAATTTATAGAACCAAAATTCTGCAGCATGAACAGTAAATGTAATTTGCTCATAACTTGAGCTACAAAACTCCAATTGGGGTGATTCAAAAAGAAGAATAAACTTAAGACAATAGGGAACATTTTCTATGAAGAAAGTTTTGCCAAATTCCAACAGTAAAAGAACCAATGAAACAGTGTAACTTGGGACTCCAAAATTGAAAATTTGGCAATTTTACCTAAAAGACCTAAGTTTTGAGAAAATGACTAAAACCAACAAGTTTAGTGACCAAAATGTGGTATGTGGGTGAAGTTGGAGTTCCCATACCTATTAAGCCTTAGAAAGTCAATAATTTAACATGAATAGTGTAGTGAATAGTAACCCGAAACACAATTTTGAGAACGTCGAGTTTAGCACGTTAGAGCTAGGTAAAGATAAGGCTAAATTTTTTTTTGAATTTATGTTAAATTATGGTACTGAAACATTGTAAAATTGTGTATTTTAGTTGAAAAGCATACTGGAAAAGAACCCAAGAAACCGACTCAAGGCCAAGAGGCAACTCGCTTGAGGTTTGTGCACAACATCACTATGCTTTAAAATTCATTCATTAAGTGAATGAAATATGCATTTTACTTTTTCTTTGAATTGTTGAAAGTATTGTGACCTTATTTATGATGTTTTGATTTAAATTGTGAAAGTTACTGTGTATATTTGAAATGACAATGTTTAGCAAATTGTTAAGATAAGTTTTGAAACCACAGTGTCATGACCATATATTTGAACACCTTACTAGCACGACTAGTGGGGGTAATTAGTTTTGAATTTTGATTCCTTCTCTGGAGAAGTGTTGAGGTGTGCCAGTAGAAGAGAATGTGAATGGATATCCATATATTTGAGCTAGCTAGCCTTGTGATGTGATTCTCTTTAGCCTTTGGTTATTGAGATTATATTTGTTTTGAATGGCATGATCTAACTGTGGGTTTTATGAAATGTGTTTTGGCACTTTGAAATGAAATTGTTTATATCAAAATCTCATAATTCATGTTTTATATTTAATTCTCATGTTTAGTTCAATTTTTGATTAAATGTGATTCAAATTCTGTATAAAGACTATTTTACTATGTTGTGCACCAGTCGAGTCCTCGTGATGGTATTATTCTGCCACTGATTTAGAGACTAGAGGAGCAGATCGAGTCACGAGGATTGAGGACCTACATGCTTGAAGTTATATCGAGTATAATTTAAACCCTGAATGTAAATATTTATTTTGCTGTATGTATTGCACCTAATTGTATGGACATGTAATTGGTATTGAGCAGTCTATACAAAGTTTGTATAAAGTTGTAATAAAATTTAATTTGGATTTCCTAATGTAGATTTTAGTATGTTGTATATATAGATTGTTTGTCTTTAATGAATGGAAATGTTTTATTTTAATTTGAATAGAATTGATAGATATTATTTTAATGATTATTGAATTTTGGAATTTGAGAAATGTTGACTGTTGAATTTTGAGATTTGAGAAATTGGTTGAGATTGATTGTGAAATTGAAGTAGTTGTTGAGAAAAATTATTGGAAGTGTTTTTTTTTTTCAGGTATTTGAAGAACTATTTTCTCAAAATACGGACAGAACTCTGGCAAAATTTTTATAAAATTAGCAAAAAAATAAAATGGGCCAAAAGTTTTAACTAGTTTTTAATTTCAATTAAATGTTTTAAACACCTATTAGAAAACGCTCACCACTTAACAAAAGTAAGAAATTTATTTTCAAATCCCTTGTAGGGTACTTAATGAGTTATCGGTAGGTGAAGTTCGGTAGTTCATTAGGTATTCTACAGGATCATGTTATGCCTTACAGAGGGGTAAGGTGTGACAATCTGCTTATTCCGTAGCTGCTTCACCTCATAAGCCATAATCTATATGGGTTCTTCTTCATATGTGATGTCTGGATTCACTTCAATTTCCTCTACTGGTAATACATGAGATGGGTCTAATCGATACCTCCTCAACATAGACACATGAAAAATATTATGTATCTTCTCTAACTCTGGAGGTAGTGCCAAACGATATGCCAAAGGACCCACTCTTTCCAGAACCTCATAAGGCCCAATGAAACGAGGACTCAGTTTCCCCTTTCTACCGAATCTCATAATTCTCATCCAAGGAGAAACCTTGAGGAAAACTTTCTTACCCACTGCATACTCAATATCCCTTCTCTTTAGATCAATGTAGGACTTCTGGCGGTCTGATGCAGTCTTAAGTTGATCTCTGATCACCCTGATCTTCTCCTCAGTCTGTTGAACAATTTCGGGTCCAATCATCTTTCTTTCACCCACGTCATCCCAACACAACGGGGTTCTACATTTTCTGCCATACAAAGCTTCATATGAAGGCATTCCAATACTTGATTGGTAGCTGTTGTTGTAAGTAAACTCAATCAAAGGAAAGTGTGTATCCCAAATGCCCTCAAATTCAATCACACAAGCCCGTAGCATGTCCTCCAAGATCTAAATTACCCTCTCAGACTGGCCATCTGTCTGTGGGTGGAATGCAGTACTAAAGTTCAATCTAGTTCCTAGGCCTCTCTGAAGACTACCCCAGAATCTAGAAGTGAACCTAGGTTCTCTGTCTGATATGATGGATACTGGCACTCCATGCAGTCTCACAATCTCATCAATGTATAACTTGGCCAATCTTTCTAAACTGTAATTGTAACACCCCTCACCCGACTACAGTGTAGCTGAGCAAAGTGTGCTACATTCGGTGCCGGAGCACCCTATCTTATCTTACTTTATTCCTTTCATAATTTGATCTCGTTATATTTTAATATTAATTATTTTTCGACGGAGAAACCAGCGGAGTTTCCCCTATTTTATTACCAGTTGACGTATTTTACCTGTTTGCAAATTCCAATAATATTTTACAAATAAAATCTCATCAATTATTTTCATAACCATCTCTTAATTCACATCTCATTCATATATCTCAATTTCATATTCATTTCCATGCATTAACTATATATTTCAAATCTGTCTTCGAATCCATACAATCTCATTCATGCTCAAATCACATAAGTAAAATTTTTAAATTTCTTTAATTTACATAATTTCATAATTTACATGATATATAAATTAATTACATATGAAAAAGCTAATTTATTAAATTACATTACATTTCTATTAATTACCTGCTCATAATCTACATTATAATACAATATCTAGCATTTTATACTAAATACAAAATATGATCTATATGGGCCCTATCTACATGCATTGCTGAGGAGGTGACAACCTTGAATACTTCAGGCACTTCTGCAGATCTGGACTCCAAAAATCTTAATCAAAGTACCTGCGCGAGGAAACAAATCCATCGCGCTAAGCATTGCTGCTTAGTGGTGCAATAATAGAACAAGAAAATAAAATATACAAATAAAGCACAGTGATAATGTACAATATACAGAATTAATAAAAATACTCAGATTATATTCATATGGCAATAGAAGGTACATTTAAAATATTTAGTTAAGTTATACCTATTTTTGCAACTCTTTTGTCATTTTACTTAACAATTTTTATGTAGTTTGGATCATTTCATAATTGTAACTAATTCTTTTAAAGTCTTATTAACTCATTTATTTGATTTCTAATATTTTAAATTACTAATAGTCTTAATTTATTTCAATAAATTACACTGCCCAAGTAACCTACGACAGGCTGACTAAACTGGATAATGGGTCGTTGGCACTGGACACCGCGGTGCCTCGGGCCGTCATACCATGGGACGCAGAACGTCAACCACGTATGCAGTCAGTATGGCTAAAAAGCCATGATAACACATAATCGGGCATTAAGCCATGAGTGCGGGCATAAAGCTATGAATGCGGGCATAAAGCCATGAATACATGCATAAAGCCTTTCGCAGTACTGCTAAAACAATACCCTATTGGCATGCCAATCTATCCAATCTGACACACTTGTCTAGGCAATACAAGGGCACATAATATCATTAAATATTAATATATTGTGTTTTATGACTTCATTATTTAATGATAAATTTCAATTATAATTCATACATTCATTTGATCATTTATATGATGACAATTCACATCAATTATCCCTTTTTTACCATTATACTCAAAATACTTCTCCTCTCTACAATAATGAGAATTAATGTCTCATTCATACATTAATATGGTTCATTTATTCATTCATTATGTTATTCATATTGATCACACTTCTAAACAATGGTTCACATGTACCATTGTATTCAAAACATTTTTCCTTTCTCATTTATACATTCAAGAATCTACTTATGTAATTACAAATTTTATATTTCAAGTTGAGTTATTAATATTTTATGAATTCCATTTGTGTTGGGCATATAAGCCCTAACTATTTATTCACATCAATTTGGTGACTTATTTTTCATGTTTCAAGTAATCCATGAATATTTCATGGATTTCAAATTTATGGCCTTAATTTCTTTTTAACAATTTTGACTAGGATGCATAGTCCGCATTTGTCATACAATTCTAAGCATTTAAGTTTAGAATTGATTCTAGGTCTTCATCTTAGTTTACTAATCATTTTGATTACTATTCACCTTACTAGTCAACCAAAATGTTGACTTTTTCATACTTAATTGATATGTTAATTTTACTTACACCAAGATCCCACATTTTGAGTTTTACATTTGCTAGTATTAGTTGCCAATTGCAATTTAAAGTCCCCTAGATGCATTTCTAAATTTTCAATTTTTACTACCTAAGTTTACTATTCCATTGGACAATTTTAGAGTGGAAACTGGGCTAACCTTTCTCTCTTGATGGGAACCTAAATCACAAATGACACTTTTATCTCATTTATACATTCAACAATTTATTCATGTAAGTACATTTCATATTTCAAGTTTTGGTGTCACTATTCACTTTATTAGTCAACAAAAATGTTGACTTTTGGATAGAAAATAGGTGCATTGGTTTTAACACTCCCCATGTACCACATTTTACATTTAAAACTTGTTGGAATTGAGCACCCATACCATTTCTAAACTTAAAACCAAGAGGGCAGAATTTTCAGTTTTTGAAGCCTAAATTTACTATTCCATTAAGCACTGTTGCAGTGGGAATTTGAGGAAATGGTAAACATGAAAGTTGTTCCTTATTTTGTCTAGTTGAATTTCTTTTTTTGAATCACTCCATTTGGAGTTTTGTAGCTCCAGATATGGTCCAAAAACCACAGCTGGCCGGATTTCCATTCTGCAGAAATTACCAAATCTACAGTACCATGAACAGTAACTGTGACTGCCATTTGGGTTAGGTTCTGGTCATAATTTGGGGTAGGTTTCTTCATGAAAGTTGTTTTTCTATGTCTTAACTTGTTGCTGTAAAACTTTCAGGTCAATTGACCATTACTACAGTGAGTTATGGCCATATATAACTAGCAGGAGCCAACACATGCCCATATACCCATACATAGTACAAGTATGAAAGCAGTATCAAACTCAAACTACCTATATACAAGATAACTGTGCTATCTCAGGTCTAAAGATTATATGCACTGATATGATTTATGACAAAACATTGACAAGAGTAAACTCCATGTGCTTGTCATAAGTGTCACTGGTTCGGCCTACTTATCATTTATAAGTGCCTATCATGTTTGTTATATGGCATGAGACTCACCATTCCATCTTATTTATATCTCATATAAATAACTTGGGAACAAACATGAATACAATCTTTCTGGATAAGTCATGTCCTTATTATGAAGTATCCTCGATTGTGAACCTATTTATGATACTTTGTGCTAGAAATATTGTCACTCATATTCTTAACAACTTAAGAATAATATTTCTAACAAAATATCAATGGACCTTTTCTATTACACATAAATATATTATGTAAACGGAAAAGTGGAAATGCCTTTTATTAATAAAAATATGTACAAGATACATACTAAATGATATGCTCTAGGGCATACTACTAATAATCTCCCACTAGCACTAGAGCCATTCATTACAATACCTTAGACCCATCTTCTCAAGATGTCGGTCTAACTGAAATTGTGACAAAAGCTTAGTGAATGGATCACCGGATTTTTGGTGATGTTATTTTTCTGCATGGCTATATCGCCTTGCCCAACTATATCTCTGATAATGTGGTAGTGCCTTTCTATGTGTTTGGATTTTGGGTGAGACCTTAGTTCCTTAGCCTGTATGACTGCTCCATTATTGTCACAGTGTAGTGGAACTGCTAACTCAATGGAAGGAACTACTGTAAGTTCTATCATGAACTTCTTTATCCAAACAGCTTCCTTTGCAGCATCTGATGCAGCAATATACTCAGCCTCTATAGTGGAATCTGCAGTCGTGCTCTGTTTGGAACTCTTCCAACTGACTGCACCTCCATTACAAATGAACACATATCTAGAGGTAGACTTTCTATCATCGATATCTGATTGGAAATCAGAATCAGTATAACCATCCAATTGCAAGTCTCCACCTCCATAAATCAAGAATAAATCCTTAGTTCTTCTCAAGTACTTAAGGATATTCTTGACAGCTATCCAGTGTTCCAAACCTGGATTGGATTGATACCTGCTAGTCAAACTAACATCATATGCGATATCCGGCCTAGTACACAATATTGCATACATTAAACTTCCAATAGCCGAAGCATATGGAATCCTGGCCATCTTATCTCTTTCTTCAGGTGTCTTTGGAGACATCTCTTTAGAAAGGTGGATACCATGTCTCACTGGTAACAATCCTCTCTTGGAATCAAGCATGTTAAACCTCTTTAACACCTTTTCCAAGTATAGACTTTGGGATAAACCTATTATTCTTTTCGCTCTATCTCTATAGATGCGAATCCCAAGAATATAGGTTGCCTCCCCTAAGTCTTTCATGGAGAATGTATTTGACAACCATACCTTTATAGCCGTCAACATACCTGTGTCATTACCTATCAACAGTATGTCATCCACATATAAGACAAGGAAAGTGATAGCACTGTCACTAACCTTCTTATATACACATGGCTCATCCTCATTTTTGATAAAACCAAAGGATTTAATGGCTTCATCAAAACGGATGTTCCAACTCCTCGAAGCTTGTTTCAACCCATAAATGGATCGCTTTAGCTTGCATACCTTGGAACCATCTTGGGATTCAAATCCCTTAGGTTGTTCCATGAAAATGTTTTCTTCAATGTATCCATTGAGAAAAGTCGCTTTGACATCCATCTGCCAAATCTCATAATCATAGTATGCAACTATTGCTAATAAAATCCTAATTGATTTAAGCATGGCAACAGGCGAGAAAGTCTCCTCATAGTCTATTCCTTGCCTTTGGCGAAACCCTTTCGCTACTAGCCTTGCCTTATAGGTCTCTACCTTTCCATCAGAACCAATTTTCTTCTTGAAAACCCATTTGTTCCCTATAGGTACAATACCTTCAGGTGGGTCAACAAGATCCCAAACTTGATTCTTATACATAGAATCAATCTCGGATTTCATAGCATCAATCCATTTTGAAGATTCTATATCTGATATAGCTTCTTCATAGGTAAGTGGATCATCTCCATGATCTACTTCTTCATGAGTAGACAACTCTTGTTCTTCTTCATGAAGAAAACCATATCTCACTGGTGGGTGAGATACCACAGTTGTTCTACGAGGAACAGTGTAGATGTTTCATCAATGGGTATAGGTTGACTAGATGGATCTATATCCATCGATGCATTGGTTGGTCAGAATTCTCCAATTCTAACTCTATTTGCCTTCCTTTGCCTCCTTCTTGAACAAACTGTTGTTCAAGAAATGTGGCATCTCTACTTATCACAACCTTTTGTGAAGTAGGCAAATAAAAATAATATCTAAAACTATCTTTTGGATATCCAACAAATCGACCTTTTTCTGATCTGGTCTCCAATTTATCAGTGTTCAGCTTTTTGATATAAGTTGAACAACCCCAAATCTTAACATGCTTAAGACTTGGTTTTCTTCCATGCCAAATCTCATAAGGTGTGGAAGAAACTGATTTTGATGGAATCCTATTCAGAATATACAAAGCTGATTCTAATGCAAATCCCCAAAACGAGATTGGCATATCAGTATAGCTCATCATACTTCGTACCATATCCAATAGGGTACGATTTCTCCTTTCAGATACACCATTCAGCTGTGGCGTTCCTGAAGAAGTTAGCTGAGAAACAATGCCATGCTCTCTCAAGTATTCATCAAATTCAGTACTCAAATATTCACCTCCACGATCTGATCGAAGAGCTTTAATACTTTTTCCTGTTTGATTTTCTACTTCAGATTTAAATTCCTTAAACTTTTCAAAGGATTCATGTTTGTATTTCATCAAATACAAATACCCAAACCTTGATTTATCATCAGTAAAGGTAATAAAATAATGAAAACCCCCTCTAGCCATTTCTTTAAACGGACCACATACATCACTATGTATTAGTTTCAAAATATTTTCAGCTCTTAGCCCTTGTCCAACAAAGGGTGATCTAGTCATTTTGCCACAAGGCAAGATTCACAAATTGGAGTAGGCTCAGAGCCAATGAGGATAGAATCCCCATTTTCTCCAATTTTGCAATCCTATCTTCTGCAACATGACATAACCTTAAGTGCCAAATATATTTTGAACTTGAGTTGGTTTTCACCATGGCATTGTATTCTTTTAGATCACTTGCATTCAATTTGTGTTTGTCATTATTATCCAAATAATAAAGACCATCATTCATATAACCCGAACCAACATATTTATTTCCAAAATAAATATTGCAAACATCATCTGTGAACTGAAATTCATAGCCATTTCTAGTCAAACTAGATATAGAAATGATGTTCTTAAAAGCATCAGGTACATATAAAATATTATCCAAACACAAAACATGTCCAAACATGTAAAAAGATTTAGATCCTATGGCTAAAGCTTCAACAGTTGAGCCATTGCCAATCAGGACTCTAATATCTTGAGAACGCAAGTACTCTTGTTTGCTAGTTCTGCATATCATTAGAAATGTGAGAAGCGCACGATATCTAAAACCCAAGCTGTAGATGAACTATAAGTATCATCGAATCTAAATAACAAGATATGGACATACCTTAGAAGGTGTATCCTTCTTGTCCTTGAGAAAAAGCAAGATACTCTGGGCAGTTCCTTTTCCAGTGCCCATCCTTTTGGCAGTGGAAACACTTTCCTTTGCCTTCATCAGCTTTAGTCTTCCTTTTTTGTTTAGCTATTTTCTTGGAAGGACCAGGAATCTGAGGTTTCTTTTTCTTATTGCCCTTCTTCTTGTTGGACTTTCCAGCAGAAGAAGATGCAACCAAAGCTTCCTCTTTTCCTTTATTGCCTGGCATATTCTTTTGAGCAATAACCAGCATGTTGAGTAAACCAGCTAAGGTGCATTCCTGTTTAGTCATATGAAAATTTGTCACAAAATTCTCAAAAGACTCAGGAAGGGACTGAAGGATCAAATCCGTTAGTAATTGGAAATCCATGTTGAAGTCAAGATGTTCCAACTGCTCAATCAGCCGAATCATCTTGTAGACATGATCCCCAACATTCTGTCCCTCAGACATCCTCATGCGGAATAGCTGCCTAGATATCTCATACCTAGCATTTCTGCTGTGCTCACCATACAACTCTTGTAGGTGAAGGAGGATCTCTCTTGCACTCTGTATGTTTCCATGCTGCTTCTGTAACTCATTACTCATGGAAGCAAGCATGTAACACTTAGCTCTCATATTATGCTCCTTCCACTTGTCCAAAGTTTCATGTTCCTCTTGTGTGGCCTCTGGAGGTAAGGGACCAGGAACATTTGAGTCTAGAACATATCCTATATGTTCAAGGTTCAGGACAAGTTTCAAATTTTTTAGCCAATCATAGAGATTAGGTCCTGTCAACCTATTGCGATTAAGTATTCTTGCAAGAATATATGGTGGTGGTTGTTCTGTGCTCATTTTTATCAGAAAATTAACTGCAGAAAATAACCAGATTAATTAGTAAATGTATCATGTAATTAACCAAAATGATTATGGTCTTTTAATCAAATTGGTCCTCCCACTAACTTAGCGAATCCTACACTTCCAAAGTAGAAAACGGAAATCCTAGTTGGATGGATTTCTAGTGGGTGATTGAATTCTTATAATTCTATTGATCATCCTCAGGTACATCCATTATTGGAATTACAATAAACTATAAGTGAGCAACTCCTTGCCCATCACATCTCATGTGAGGTTCAATCCTCTACCTAGCCCCTAATGCTCAAAATCTCAGGTACATCCATTATTGACTTATCTTGCATTAGTTAAGTTGATCCCATTGAGCCAGTAATTATGCAAATAATTTTAATGTCCTCAGGTACATCCAATATTGGCCACTAAACCATTTACATATTTACAACATCTCATGCTTAACAATTATTCTTAAGAAAATCTCTTAAATTAATTGCATCTCATGCAACTATTTAAAATTTCTTAAAATAATTGCCCCAATGGAGGGCTTATGTTATAATTACTTTAATTATACCATTTCCAACTTAATCATTTGTTTGGAAGATTTTATAGCCATCCTAATTACTATTAAGGTCTCACTTTGCACATTATCCATTTAGCATGCATATATCATATAATTGCATACATTCCCATACATCTCATGCATTCATGGATAAGCAGTAAATATGGTATGATCATGGACTTTCTAAGGGATTCAATTCTGAGCCACCAAGAATTGAATCAGGGCATTCCTAGGTGCATTTCATTCATTCATTTTACAGGAGTTGCTGAAGGAGTACATAATCAACACTTGATCTTGAATTCCTCCCACTGGACCCACCAATGCTCTTGACCTCCTTGAACTTCTTGCAATCCAATATTACATAGTAATCCTTGGCATACCAAGGCGAATTTACAAGAACTTAAATAAATGAAATTACAACCCAAAAATATTACAAACTTAATAATACATGCCCAAAATAAATTAAAATAAATTAATTTACAATCCCAAAGAAACAAAAAAGAAATAAATCCAATCACATTGGTCTTTTATAGTCCATGATCATCCATCATGCATATCACTATTTAACAACTAAATAAAACATACATATTTAAATTAAATTGAATATCTCATATTCAACTTAAAAATCCAGATTTGAATATGATTCAAATAAATTTAAAAATTCATATTTGAATCTCATTCTAACAAATTTAAAAATTCATATTTGAATCACATTCAAACAACTTCAAAAATTCAGATTTGAATCACATTCAAACATTTTTTAAAAAATCAGATTTGAATTTTATTGAATCAATTTTAAAAAATCAGATTTAAATATGATTCAAACAACTTTAAAAATTCAGATTTGAATCACATTCAAACAACTTTTAAAATTCAGATTTGAATCACATTCAAACATTTTTTAAAATTCTGATTTGAATCATAATTTAATTGTGTGATTAAAACAACTAATTAAACACTTTAATTAGTCAAAGAATAGGCCTTAGATCATACAACAATTGTAGAATTAAAAGCCAAACCTTGAACCACCCATGGAACCATTGTTGCCGCCACCAATGGTGGCTTCACCATGTGTGACGCCATACCTCTTAATCCAACCAGCAATGAATCAATCATCTCATGATCAAATCACACAATTAAATCATATAATCAACAATCTAAATGGCAAATATAGTGGCTCTGATACCAATTGAAGGCAGGCGTGAAAAACACAAGTTTATACCATTGAATTCAAAAATTTTCACCTAGGGTCACATGCACCATGCAAGATTTATTTTTATCTATTTGATTTCAATGATAAACAACATATTAAAACTCTTTTAATATGTTTTTGGATCTGTATTTGCTATTTAAGATTTTAAAATTAATCAGATTAATTTTAGAGCCCTAGATTAAATCAAGAACGATTACACTAACCTCTTGATGTGCTGCAGCGTGTCTGCGCCTTTGAGATTCGTCTTCAGGACACCAGATGTTGTCCCTCTAGCTTGTCCACACCAAGAACACCTATGGCAGCCCTTGAACAGCTTCTAAAGCCTTTTCTATTAATTAGAAATTCAAGTTCTGCCTTTTAAGAGATTAGAGATGTAAACAGGACACTAGAAACAATTTCTAGTGTTCTTGATTCAAGAGATTGATGGCTAATCTCTTTGAATTGATGAGAGATGAAGAGAAATAGCTGGAGAGGCTCAAAGTGGCGTGACAAATGAGAGGAGAGGCTGCTGGTTATGTTTTCTTTTCATAACCACACTTAAATAGCTAGGTTAACACATTAAACCCTAGCCACATGTCACCTTTTGATTAGCTCTAGGTTTAAGTGACCCAATCACATTGTGCCAAGTGTCAAACCTATATTTAATCTTGATTTTAATCATCTTACATGATTAAAAACATTTGGCAAGCTTATGTGTAATCCCATGTGTCACCATCTCATGGTGCCACGTGTCACAATCGTGAAATGACCAAAATGCCTCGTGTCTTAATTTTGAGTTCTTAACCCAAAATAATTATTTTCTTCTTCTAATTAATTTATATCAAATATAAATTAATTAATTAATCTCTATTAATTAATTTCTCATCAATTAAATTCATATTTAAGCACTTTAAATATAAATTTAATTTATACTACACATCCAATAATCTAGATTTGGTTTCAAGTCATGCTAGGGACTTTGCAATTTAATTGCAAACCAAATCTATTTAATTAATCAATTAAACTCTTTAATTAATTAATTAAATCATATTTAAATAGGTGATAACTTGTGTATGTGTGTGACTTACTAGGCTCATCACTAATTGGCAATGAGAAATGATATCAACTCTTAATATCATCAGAACTCTTTCTTACCATAAATGATTTCTCTAAATCATTTTATGAACCTCATAGACCATGGTTAACACCTAGCGTAGCATGCCATGGCCACCCAATTAGTAATAAGATTTACCTTAAATGAACCTATAATCATATGTTACCATGCACTAGAATCTCTGTTACAAAATCCCAAATCAAGTCGAGTCATGGTTTATGTCAAACTCCATTTGCTATGAATATTATGTTCTCTTTTAATTCCAGTTCTTGATTAAAAGATTTTTCTCATCGAAACTCTTTTACGAATAAATCTATCTGTCTGGCCAGGAACTTGAAACATCAAGAACAATTAAATGAACATAGGATTTTATCTCTATTTACTTAGAGGCAGATTCCATCTTGATCAACACCTACCTCCATATATAACTAGCAGAGCCAACACATGCCCATATACCCATACATAGTACAAGTATGAAAGCGATATCAAACTCAAACTACCTATATACAAGATAAGCGTGCTATCTCAGGTCTAAAGATTATATGCACTGATATGATTTATGACAAAACATTGACAAGAGTAAACTCCATGTGCTTGTCATAAGTGTCACTGGTTCGGCCTACTTATCATTTATAAGTGCCTATCATGTTTGTTATATGGCATGAGACTCACCATTCCATCTTATTTATATCTCATATAAATAACTTGGGAACAAACATGAATACAATCTTTCTGGATAAGTCATGTCCTTATTATGAAGTATCCTCGATTGTGAACCTATTTATGATACTTTGTGCTAGAAATATTGTCACTCATATTCTTAACAACTTAAGAATAATATTTCTAACAAAATATCAATGGACCTTTTCTATTACACATAAATATATTATGTAAACGGAAAAGTGGAAATGCCTTTTATTAATAAAAATATGTACAAGATACATACTAAATGATATGCTCTAAGGCATACTACTAATATGCGGGGCAATGGATATCTATTCTTTATAGTCACCTTATTCAACTGTCGATAATCAATACACAAGCGGAGAGTGCCATCCTTCTTCTTAACAAACAACACTGGCGCTCCCCAAGGTGACACACTAGGGCGGATAAAGCCCTTGTTAAGCAATTCTTGCAATTGCACTTTCAACTCTTTTAATTCTGCAGGTGCCATTCTATATGGCATTATAGAGATTGGGTCCACACCAGGCATAACATCAATTTCAAACTGCACCTCTCTTTCTAGAGGTAATCCTGGCAATTCATTAGGAAACACATCCGGAAACACATCCGAAAAATCACATACAGTAGGGATGTCTCTTAGTGTTGGACTCCCCACTTGGGTGTCTATCACATGTGCCAAGTATGCTTCACACCCCTTTCTGATCATTCTTCTGGCTATTACAGCCGAAATGATGTTTGATGGCAGTAAATGCCTTTCCCCATGTATTACCACATCACCGTACAAAGGGATACCAAAAGTGACCGTCTTCAGTCTACAGTCAATCATGGTGTGATGCCTGGCTAACCAATCCATGCCCAAGATGATATCATAATCTCTGAAGGGCATTTCAATCAAATCTGACCGGAAAACATGTCCTTGGATCACCAAAGGACAGTCTCTATAGATTCTGTTGACCCGGACCTCTTGTCCTAACAGACTAGTTACTAGCACTTCAAAACCCATTTGCACACATGGAACAGCAAGTGAACTGACTATGCTAGCACTAACATATGAATGGGTTGAACCCGGATCAAACAATACAAATACTTCTTGATCAGAGATAGAAAATATACCAGCTACTACATCGGAAGTCTCAGCCTCTTCTCGTTGTCTCATTGAATAAACCCTGACTAAAGCACTTCCCTGTGCTGACTGACCAACTATGCCCTGACTGCCTGAAGTAGGGCCTCTACCTTTGCCTCTTCCTCTGCTTGGCCGATCGTGAACCTCGGGAGCGGGACTCGAATAGATCCTCAGCGTGTGAGGAGCTGGACCATATCTTGGAGACGGAGCACTAGTACAGTCTCTTGCTAAATGGCCCTTGCCTCAATAGTTAAAACAGGCTCCAGTGGCCCAATAGCATTCCCCCCATGAATCTTGCCACAAGTCTCACAGGGACGGGCAGAATGTGAACCCATGCTCGACTGCTAACCAGACCTAGGGGGTCTCTGTCCAGAGAATCGGCCCTTACCAAATCTTCCACCTTGACCCCTGCTGGGTCCACTAAACTTCTTTTTCTTTCCAGAGGTACCACCAGAACTCTGTTCAACTGACTTTTTCCCCTTGTCTTTTTCTGATTTCTCAGCTTTCTCTGATTTTTCTTTCACTGGGGTTGCTTCTGATTTTATTCTTTCCAACTCAAGTGCTTGAGACATGAGCTCTGAGAAGTTACTGTGTCAGAATCCCACAACTTGCATCCCTATGCTAGGCTTCAAACCCGTCTCAAATCTCCTACATCTTGCCTTGCTAGTAGAAAAGGAGTCTCCTAGCATAATGACTTAAGCGGAAGAACTCCCTCTCATACTCTGCTACTGTTCTGTTACCTTGTTTTAGACTCAGAAACTCTTGTAACTTCTGATCAACATATGCATCTGAGATGTATTTCTGTCTGAATTCTCTGATGAAGTCATCCTAGGTTAGCACTGGTGGTTCAGCCAAGCTGTGGGGGATGGTCTTCCACCAATCATACGCATCCCCTTGTAGTAGAGACACAGAATACTCAAACTTCAGTTCATCTTGGCAGTGCAGCTTCTTAAATACTCTGTCCATTCTTTCAAGCCATTGCTCTACCTCTAAAGGGTCCACTGTAACCTTAAATTCTGCAGCCCCATACTTCAGTAATTTGTCATACTGTCTGGCTGGAGGCAGTGGTTGTGCCACAGGTGTCTGAGGTGGAGCTTGAGCAGGCATACCCCCAGCCATTTATTGAAACATTGCCGCCATCTGCTGTGCGAACTGTGCAGGAAATTGTCGTATTTGCGGGGCTGGTGCTATGGATCCACTGACAGTCTGTAAAGCTGGGGTTTCCCCTTGTACCTCAGCTTCAACAGACTGCTCAACTGAGCGATCCCCTTCCTCCATTTCAGTCCAAAGTTAGGGTATCTCCTGAACAAGTAACACATGGAGATTTCCCTCCGTTAGTTCATATTTATGATGTAATGCACTGTTTGTAACAAATATGGACATTGAGCAGTTGTACTTAACAAAGAAAAGACACAAATTCTCAAGTTAAAACATACTTCAAAAATTTTGCTCTGATACCACTAAAACATGTCACACCTTACCCCTCTGTAAGGCATAACATGATCCCGTAGAATACCTAATGAACTACCGAACTTCACCTACTGATAACTCATTATGTACCCTACAAGGGATTTTAAAACAATTTTCTTACTTTTGATAAGTGGTGAGCATTTTCTAATAGGTATTTAAAACATATGATTAAAAGTAAATCTAGTTAATATTTTTGGTCCATTTTATTTTTTCGCAAATTTTATAAAAATTTTGACAGAGTTCTGTCTGTATTTTGAGAAACCAGTTCTTTAAATACTTGTAAAAAGCACTTATTCACAATCTACTCAATCAATTTCTCAAGTTCAAAATTCAATAATCCTCAAAATACTAACTATACATTTCATTCAAATTAAATAAATAGTTCCACTCATATTTCATTAGAGACAAAACAATTTATATACATCCTTACAAAATTAACATCAAAAGAAATATAAACTAAACCTTATTACAAACTTTATACAAATTTTGTATAAGCTGCTCAAGACCCATTTACATGTCCATACATTTATATGCAATACATACATCAAAAGAAATATTTACAATTAGGGTATAAATTATACCCGATAACTTCAAGCTGAATGATCTTTAATCCTTAGCAGCTCAGTCTGTTGCTCCTCTAGTCTCTGTATCTACGACAGCAATAAAAGCTATCGCTGAGTATTAGGACTCAGTGGTGCACAACATACTAAAATAATCTTTATGCAGAAATAAAATCACATTTATTCAAAATTAGAACAGAGCATGCGAGTTAAACACAAAACATAATTTATGAGATTTTAATCCCAAACAATTTCATTTTGAAGTATCAAATCACATTCCATAAAACCCACAGTTAGATCATGCCATTCGAAAAAAATAGAATCTCAATAGCCAGAAGCTAAAGAGAAATCACATCACAAGGCTAACTAGCTCAAATATATGGATATTCATTCACATCCTCTTCTACTGGCACACCTCAACACTTCTCCAGAGAAGGAATCAAAATTCGAAACTAATTACCCCCACTAGTCGTGCTAGTGAGGTGTTCAAATATATGGTCATGATACTGTGGTTTCAAAACTTATCTTAACAATTTGCTAAACATTGTGATTTCAAATATACACAATAACTTTCAACAATTTCGATTAAAGCATCATAAATAATGTCTCAATTCACTTTTTTAAATCATTCAAAACAATATGTAGCAAATAATTTACAAAAATTACACGTTGTGCACAAACCTCAAGCGAGTCGCCTCTTGACCTCGACTTGGTTCCTCGGGTTCTTTCCCAGTATTCTTTCCAACTGAAACACATAATTGTACAATGTTTCAGTACTATAACTTAGCATAAATCCAAAAATAAATTTCACTTCACTTTTACCTAGCTCAAACATGCTAAACTCGACATTCTTGAAATTTTTGTATTTCGGGTTACTATTCACTACACTATTCAAGTCAAATTGTTGACTTTCTAAGGCTTAATAAGTATGGAAACTCCAACTTCACCCACATACCAGATTTTGGTCACTAAATTTGTTGGTTTTAGTCATTTTCTCAAAACTTAGGTCTTTTAGGCAAAATTGCCAATTTTCAGTTTTGGCGTCCATTGGTCACTTTACTGTTGGAATTTGGCAAAACTTTCTCCATAGAAAATGTTCTCTATTGTCTTATTTTTATTTTCCTTTTTGAATCACTCCAATTGGAGCTTTGTAGCTCAAGTTATAGCCAAAATATAGTTACTGTTCATGCTACATAATTTAGTTCTGCAGATTTATTGCTCCAAATTCGTTCAGCAATTTGATCAAGTTAAGTCCATAATTTGGTCTAATGTTCCACTATTTCTTAGGTTTCCATCGGTTCAATAATTACCTAAATTGGAGTTTTCTAGAGAGAGTACAGCCATTGAAACTTTACTGTTTATATGGCAAATCTGCAGTTCTACAGATTCAGTAACTCAACTTTGCTCAATAATTTGATTGGGTTAATGGCATAATTTGGGTTCGTGTTCTTCATAAAAGTTTTAGGTCTACATCTCATCTAACCACTGGTAAAATTTTAGGTCATTTTGACCTGCCTAGCTCTAGTTATGACCAAATGAACAAACACTGTTCATTTTCTCAATTTATACAGGGCAGCCTGCAATTTTCCAACTTTGGTCAATTTGTTCACTAGGTTTTGGTCACTTTTTAGGCATGCTTCCTCAATGAATATTGTGTCATTTAGTGCCTATTTTCATTCCCAATTGGTCCCATATCAATTGGACTTGTAAAATTCCATTTTTGGTCCCTCAAAGTTGACTTTTGGTCATGATGCATGCCCAATCCGAATTTGGCTTTGATTCAAACACTTCTAACACACTTAATTAGGTCACAAATGACCATTTCTCACCTTAAACTATGTAAAAGACATCATTTAGCACTTATTCACATTTTTGGTCTCTAAACCCTAATGTTCAAAACCCTAATTCATGTCATTTGTTGCATTTAGCTAATTAAACACTTATAAACATGCTCCCTTAACTCAATTAAGCTTCCTAACATATTTAGCTCAAAGAAATTTATACTTTGTCCAACCAAACCCTAGCTGTCCAAAATTCTATATAATCCCTCAACAAATTTTCTTTCCATTTTAAGTTTATTTACAAGCTCAATAAGTTAGAAATGTAAGAATCAATGTTAAATTATCAAATTTGATTACTAACCTTTTATGTAGAATTTCTTTTTCTTCAAAACTTCTTCCTTTCTTTTTATTTTTGTTGTCAAGCTCCTTCTTAAGTGACTAGAACAAGTTTTTATGAAGCAAGTATGGAAGAATTTGAGGTTTAATGGTGGTTTCAAAGCTTGAAGCAAGCTTTAATGGAGGTTTGCAATGGTGAGGGAGAGAGAAGGATGGGAGGCGGCAACAAGGAAAAAAAAAGATGACCAAATGAATTTTTTTTGTTTCTTTTCTTTTGTTTTTATCCTTATGGAAGACCTAAAAATTCAATTAATTAAATTTACAAATTCTTATTTTTATGGCATCATGCATGAGGTCATGCATGATGTCATCACCTTTTGACTTTTCCATTTTCTTTTTTTTTCTATTTATTTTTCATTAGTTCTTAAATTTAATTCTTGATTCCGAAATTTTCTTTTCTCCAATTTTATTTGACAGTTAGGTCAGGAGTCAGCTCTTGGGGTCAATTGACGAAATTGCCCCTCGCTAGTTCATCCCAGTTTGCAATTAATTCAATATTTCTTCCGGCTCCCTGACCTAATTATTTGACTGGCTTAACAGTTCTTTTTCGTGATTTTCTCTTTTCCACTGTGTTTATAAGGGTCCTAAGGACCGTGGCGTCATATTTTACGGTTCAAAATTTGAGTTTAAAATGACTTCGTAGTCGTTCCCGAGAAGGTCACCCATCGCTATGACTCTCGGCTCGTTTAACTTCTTATGTTCTGTTTTTCTTGTTTATACTTAACTAATTGGACATAACTAATTATTTGTGTTTATGGTTTATCTAGTTGTTTTAAGTATGGTTCTAATCTCCTTAATTGTCCGAACCAACTCTGGTCGCCGGAACAGTGAAATATACTAGGCTATACAAATAGGGGTGTTACACTAAAGTGAGGGTGTTACAATTCTTCCCCTCTAACAAAAATTTCATCCTCGAAATTTATCAGGTGTAGGTATCTGAGATAATTCCTTTACCTTTCTATTGCTCCCTCTGTTTACTTCTTTTAAATATATGGTATTATTTAGTCTTTTCGAATCTATCATTATACACTTACGCATATCATAAAGGAAGGATACTTTACCTCAAATTCACATCTTGCTCCTCTCCGACTTGGGTGACATTTGCAAGTGGTGTTACAATTGCACCTGGTCCTTCCACGACCTCTGTCTGGGTCCATGGTAAATTCCTCTTAGGACAATCTTTCAGACGATGGTCCATGGCCTCACATCTACAACAGACTCCAGTCACTCCCCTACATTCACCTTTATGCCAATTGTTACAATGGTCACATTTTCTTGCTGGTCTTGGTGCACTCACTACTAGTATCTTTGGTTGACTTCTTCTGGGTATAGGCCTAGGCCTAGGTCTCCTACTTTGGTCAAATGTCTGACTTAACTGTTCTCTTGGCCTCTTATTACTAGACTGTCCAAATCTCCTCTTTTGCTGATCACCACTCCTCTTCTGTTCCTTTTCATGAACACAACTAATATATTTCTTTCTGAACTCTATCGAGAAGAATTCCCAAGTCACCTCGGCTGGTGGCACTACCTTGGTTACAATATCCCACCACCGATGTGCAGCTTCTTGTAGCAATGAAACTGCACACTCCAAACACTGTTCTGGTGTGCAATGGAGCTACTGCAGGAGTCTTTCAATCCTTTCTAACCAATGCTCAACCGCTGAAGAATCGTCTTCCTTTCTACCATTGAAATCTACAGCTCCATATTTCCTAATTTTTCCTAAAGGTGATTTCCGCTGAGGTGGTGGTGGAAAAACCCCAGTCATATATCAAAAGAATTCAGTCATCTGCTCAAATAAGGCTTGTTGGGTTGTACAGGCACCTCTTGCACTAGTGGAGTAGGATCTCCCCGGTTTCCAACATCACTCATAGTCAGGATACGGTTTACTACTTCTTCCTCTACTGCCCTTTGCAATTCTGAGTCCATACCTTAACCTAAAATAACCAAAGAAAATAGATCTACATTAGTGTCATCTCGACTTTTATGAATGCAATGCATGTTATGCACATGATCTCATTCTATCTATCGATGTTTAGGAACGTCTAAACCGTGCTCTGATACCAATAAATGTGACACCCCGCACCCGTCCACAGTGTAGCGGAGCAAGACATGTCACACTCAGTGTTGGAGCACCCTATCTTATCTTACTTTATTATTTTAATAATTTGTTCTCGTTATATTATAATATAAATTATTTTTCTAAGGAGAAACCAGCAGAGTTTCTCCTGTTTCTATTACCATTTGGCGTATTTTACTATTCACTTGCTTGAAATTCAATAGTATTTTCATAATAAAATCTTATCTATACTAATCATAATTATCTCATCAATCATTCTCATAGTCATCTCATATTTCAAATCTCATCTATATATTTCAATTTCATAATCATTTCTGTACATTTCCATTCATACTTAATTCATATGTAAAAATTTTCAAATTACATAGATTTACATGATTTATAAACTAACTACACAAGTTCATAATTTACAATTTATATAATATACAAATACAAATTAATTACAATTTTATAATTTATATTTTAACATAATAACTAATTATAAATACATAAAATAACTTTTGTGAGTCTTATCTATATGCATTGCTGAGGATGTGACAACCTTAAGAAGCACTTCTGACTCTTCTGCAAATTTGAACTCCAAAAATTCCAATCAAATGTCCACTGAGTTTTAGCTTCAGTACGTGCTCGAAGTAAACAATCCATCGTGCTAAGCATTACTGCTTAGTGGTGCAATAATATAACAAGAAATAATGTATACAAATAAAGAAAGAATCAAGCATTCTAAATATTCCAGTATCAATTTGATTTAAAATGACATTTCTAGTATTAACCATCTTATATGCTAATTCGTTTCTCTTTGGAAGTACTGAGTTTATAGCCTTACAGTAATAATATTCAATATACATTTTATTCTAGGAGTATTGTATTTGAGGTCTCTCTATGATTCTGTAAATTGTATTTTTGATATGTTTCTATTGCTAATCTCTTTTTCACTTTTTATTCAATACTTTCTAATGTTTTTAATTGCTAATATTCTTAAATAATTTCAATAATTTGCACTGCCCAAGTAACCTATGATAGGCTAACTAAACTGGATACAGGTCGTTGGCACTGGACACCGCGGTGCCTCGGGCCGTCATACCATGGGACGCAGAACGTCAACCACGTATGCAGTTAATATGGCTAAAAAGCCATGATAACACATAATCGGGCATAAAAGCCTTGAGTGCGGGCATAAAGCCATTAGTGCGAGCATAAAGCCATGAATATTGGCATAAAGCCTTACGCAGTACTATTAAAATAATACGCTATTGGTATGCCAATCTATCTAATCTGACACACATGTCTAGGCAATACATGGGCACATAAGTACCATTAAGTGTTAATGTGTTTTGTTTTATTATTTCATTATTTCACGATAAATTCCAATTATAATTTATAATATTTCAATTCTATTCATAACAGAAATATAAATTTTTAGAATACAATTTTACATAAATTATGCATTTATCATAATTTATACATTCATTTATTATATCATTTGTGTTGATCACAGTTCACAACAATGGTTCTCATGTATCATTGTATTCAAAACATTCTTTTTATTTCTCATATGCCATTAGTTATGCAAGATATTAATTTCTAGTTACAAAAAAGACATAAGCCCTAGTGATAATTTTGCCTCATTTTCACATTTAACAGTCCATATATATATAATTCACATTTTATATTCCCAGTTGTATTATGAATATATTATGAGGTCCAGAACTGAAAATTAAATTTTTCCTATCAATGTAGTTGAGATACAAACTTATTTATGTATTAATTTTAATTTCTCTTTTTCCTCATGATGAGAACAAGTATTCGCAATTCACCTTAATTCCTCTCCTATACCACTTATTGGGTAGGATATTATTATTGTTCTAATTACAATGAAACATAATTCCTCATGTTGATGTTATCTCATTTATACATTTGACAATTCACTTATCATCACACCTTACCCCTCTATAAGGCATAACATGATCTCGTAGTATACCTAATGATTTACCGACTCCGTCTACCGATAACCCATTAAATACACTACAAGGGATTTTAAAACAATTTTCTTACTTTTTGAAAGTAGTGAGAACTTTTAGTAGAAATTAAAAACTTTTGCTTGAAGTTTAAAGACTAGTTAAAATTTTTGTACATTTTTATTTTTATGCAAATTTTGGAAAATTTTCGGCAGAGTGCCATCTATATTTGAGAAAAACAGTTCTTCAAACACCTGTAAAAACACTTCCAATAATTTATTTCATCAAAATCAACTACAACCAAAACACAAATCAACATCATTTCTCCCAACTCTATAATTCAAAATAATTCTCAATTCAATTGTCTTCATAAATAATATTAAATAACTTCATTCATATTCCACTAAAGAAAAATTAATTTACATTCACTACAAAACTCAAAAATAAGTTTGAACTACCACACCTTACCCCTCTGTAAGGCATAACATGATTCCATAGAATACCTAATAAACTACCAAACTTCACCTACCGATAACTCATTAAGTACCCTACAAGGGATTTTAAAACAATTTTCTTACTTTTTATAAGTAGTGAGCATTGTCTAATAGGTGTCAAAACATTTAATTAGAGTTTGAAAACTAGTTAAGATTTTTGTCCCATTTTATTTTTTCGCAAATTTTATAAAAATTTCGGTAGAGTGCCATCTGTATTTTGAGAAAACAGTTCTTCTAATACCTATAAAAAACATTTCCAATTATTTATCTCAACAACTTCATCAAATCAACATCCATCCCAACCAATTTCAACATCATTTCTCAAATTTCAAAATACTATAATTCAATTTCATTCAAATTAAAACAAAATATTTCCATTCATATTTCAATAAAGATAAAACAATTTAGATACATCATTCTAAAAATTTACATTAGGAAAAATCCAAACTAAAATTTAATACAAGCTTTATACAACTCTATACAACTACTTATGACCATTTTCTACATTTACATACATTACATACATCAAAATAATTTTTACAATTAGGGTATAAAATATACCCGATAAACTTCAGAGTAGGTTACTCCTCAATCCTTAGTAGCTCACTCTGCTGCTCTTCTAGTCTCTATATCTGCGACATCAAAAACAGTCATCGCCAAATACTAAGACTCAGTGGTGCACAACATACTAAAATAATATTTATGCAGAATTTAAATCATATTTATTCAACAATTAAACTGAACATGAGATATAAATTCAAAACATGACTTATAAAATTTTAATCCAAACAATTCCATTTCGTAAGTCTCAAAACAAATTTCATAAAAACACACAGTTATATCATGCCATTCGAAACAAATATCATCTCAGTAGCCAAAGGCTAAGGAGAAGTCACAACACAAGGCTAGCTAGCTCAAATATATTGGAAACCATTCTTTTTCTTTTTCTACTGGCACACACCTCAACACTTTAGCCAGAAAAGAAATCAAAATTTGAAACTGATTTCCCCCACTAGTCATGCTAGTGAGGTATTCAAATATATGGTCATGACACTGTGGTTTCAAAATTATCTTAACAATTTATTAAATATTTTATGCCATTTCAAATATATACAATTAAACTTTCAACAATTTAAATTAAAAACATAATAAACATTTCAAGACAATGATATCACAATTCAATATTTCAATTCATTCAAAACAATATGCAGAAAAAAATTTACAGAAATTCTATGTTGTGCAAAAACCTTATACGAGTCGCCTCTTGGCCTTGACTCGACGCCTCGGGTTCTTTCCTAGTATTCTTTTCCACTGAAAAACACAGTTTTACAGTGTTTTAGCACCATAAATTATCATAAGTCCAAAAATAATTTCAAATCTAACTTTATTATGCTTAATTTGACGTTCTTTAAAATTTGTATTTCGGGGTTACTATTCATGACACTATTCAAGTCAATTTGTTGGCTTTCTAATGCTTAATAGGTATGGGAATTCTAATTTCACCCACATATCACATTTTAGTTACCTAACTTGTTGGTTTTGTTTATTTTCTCAAATTTTAAGTCCTTTAGGCAAAATTGCAAATTTTTCAATTTGAGTGTCCTATTTTGCACTGTTTCATTGGTCATGTTGCTGTTAGAATTTGGCTAAGTTTTCTTCATAGAAATTGTTTCTTATTGTCTTAACTTTATTCTCCTTTTTGAATCACTCCAATTGGAGTTTTGTAGCTCAAGTTATAGCCATTTGAACATGGCTGGCCGGATTGGCCTAACCCAGATTTTCTGGGCACCAAAACTGAATCTGATAGTTTTAGGTCACAAATTTTGGGTGGCTAAATGACATGGTTAAGGGCATAATTTGGGTTTGTGTTCTTCATAAAAGTTTTAGCTCTATATCTCAGCTTTTTATTGGTAAACTTTCAGGTCATTTAGACCTGTCTAGCCCCAGTTATGGCCAAATGAACAAATACTGTTCATTTGGTCATTTTATCTGAGGCGTAACACTCATACGGATTTGGCCAATTTGTTCACTATGCTATGGTCACTTTCTGGGCATGATTCCTAAATAAAAAATGTGTCATTTTGTGTTTGGTTTCATTCCCAATTAGCCTCACACCAACTGGGTTGGTAAATTTTTAGTTTTGACCCCTGAAAAGGACCTTGGTCATGTTGCTAGAAAACTGACTACATCCAATCCGAATTTCCATTCAATTCCAACACTTCCAACATACCACAATTGGTCACAAATGACTATTTTTCAACTCAAACTAGGTCAAACACACTATTTGACCAATTCTCCAATTTTTGTCCTCTAAAACCCTAGGTCTAAACCCTAATTCACATATTTGTTTCATTTAACTAATTCCAAGCATACCAACACCATTTCTCAACTCATTCAAGCTTAGATACACTTTTAATTCAATTAAACACATGCATAATCATATCAACCCTAGCTGACCGAAATTTACATATAGTCCTACAAGGATGTTTTCATTTCATTTTAAGTATTTTTCTAGGTTTATTCAATTATAAACATAATTAATTCAACTAAAACTTCAAGTTTGGATTACTAACCTTAGTGCAGAAATTTTTTTTCCTCTTCAAACCTCTTCCTTTCTTCTTTCTTTCTTCTTAGACCTTCTTTCTAGTTTCCCAAACAAAGCCTAATCATGGTGAGTAATTTTTTCTATGGTGGGATTTTGGTTCTTCAAGCTCAAAAGTGAGCTTCCATGGAGGTTTTGGAGAGGGAGAGGTGAGAGAGATGGGTCACGACAATTTGAAGAAGATGAAGGACTTTTTGTTTTTTTTTTCTTTTCTTTTTCTAAATATTTAACCTTTAGTAAGACAAAAAATAATCCAAAAATTTAAATTTTTAATTATAATGTTTATTGTATCATGCATGATGTCATGCATGAGGTAATCACTTTTTCAATTTTTTCTTTTTCTTTTTTTTTTCATTTATTTTCTTTAGTTCTTTAATTTAATTTCCAATTCCAAAATTTTCTTTTTTCCAATTTTATTTAACAGTTAGGTCAGGAGTCAGCTCTAGGGGTCAATTGACCAAATTGCCCCTCGCTAGTTCTACCCGGTTTGCAAATAATTCAATATTTCTTTCAGATCCTGACTTAATTATTTGATCGGCTTAACATTTCTTTTTTGTGATTTTCTCTTTTCCACTATGTTCGCAATAGTCCTAAGAACCGCGGCATCACATTTGTTGAATTCTAAATGCATATTTAGTACTCATACCGTCACTTACACTTAACCACTTCATTATTTGCATCAAAATCACCCATTTCAACATTAGTTTGCTGCAGGCTGAAATTCCTAGGGTTCTAGATAGGCATGATTTTGCATGTTTTCATGTATTTCAAACCACTTTCATCTTACTTCTATACTTATAATTCAATCAAAATTAAGAAAGAGAGCTTACCTCAAATGGAGCTTTCCAACTTCTTGATTCTTCAAGCTTTCTTCAATTTTTCCCTTTTCCATCTTCTTAACAAGACTCAACTACAAGTTTTAACTAAGAAATTTATAAATTTTATGGCTCAAATCTTGGGTTTAAGAAGTTTTTAGTGAGCATCAATGGAGGAGGTTAAGAAAATGAGAGAGATGAGAGAGGAGAGGTGGACAGCAACAATGAGGATGAAGACAACAAAAATGATTTTTGTTTTAATTTAATTTTTTTTATTTGGTCACTTAAGTAGATAATTATCCCATTTTTCAAAATTTAAAATTAAATTTATTATGTCATCCATTATGTCATGCATGATGATGTCATCACTTTTTTTGTTTTTTGTTTTTTATTTTTCTTTTTTTTTCCTATTTATTTTTCCATTAGTTCTTTAATTTAATTCCCGACTCTGAAATTTTCTTTTCTCTGATTTTATTTGACCGTTAGGTCAGGAGTCAACTCTCGGGGTCAATTAACCAAATTGCCCCTCGCCGGTTCAACCCGGTTTGCAAATAATTCAATATTTCTTCCGGCTCCATAACCTAATTATTTGATTAGCTTAACAATTCTTTTTCATGATTTTCTCTTTTCCACTATGTTTGTAATAGTTCTAAGGATTGCGGCATCACATTTTACAGTTTGAAATTCGAGTTTAAATCGACCTCACAATCCTTATCGAGAAGGTCACCCATTGCTATGACTCTCGGCTCGTTTAACTTCTTATGTTATGTTTTTCTTATTTATACTTAACTAATTGGCAATTACTAATTATTTGTGTTCAGGGCTTATCTAGTTGTCTTAGGTGTGGTTCTAATTCCCTTAATTGTCCGGACCAACACCGGTCACCTGGATAGTGAAATATACCAAGCTATACAAATAGGGGTGTTACAGCATTGGTTGCCAATTCAATTCTTAAGTCTCTTAAGAGAAATTACAAATTTTCAGTTTTGGTCCCTTATTTTCTACTATTCCATTGGTCTAGCTACTATGAGAATTTGGCTATGTGTCCTTCATCAAAGTTGTTCCTTATTGTCTTAACTTTAATTCCCTTTTTGAATCACTCCATTTGGAGTTTTGTAGCCTAAGTTATGCCTATTTCAATGGGGCTGGCCAGATTTGGTGTTACCCAAAATTTTGGGCATTTTCTGGATATTAGCAGTTTTTGGTTGGTTGAATGCAAGTGGTTTTTCAGATAAGTTATGGTCAAAATTTGGATTTGTTTTCTTCATGAAAGTTGTAGGGCTATGTCTCAGCTTTCCATCGGTATAATATTCAGGTCATTTGGACCTTTCTAGGCCATGTTATGGTCTTTTAAGTAACTATTATTCATTTGGTCATTTTTGTACAGGGCAGTGTGCCCTAATCCGGATTTGACCTAATTGTTCACTATGTTATGGTTAATTTTTGGGCATGATTCTTAAATAAAAAATGGTCCATTTTGTGTCTAGTTTCATTACCAATTGGCTTCACACCAATTGGGTTGGTAAATTTTTAATTTTGGTCCTTGAAAGGGACCTAGGTCCAGCTGTCTACATATTGACCTTAGCCAATCTGAATTGAAACTTGGTTCTAGCAATTCACACACATCACAAATGGGCACAATTGACCATTTTTCAACTCAACTAAGGTCAACTACATCAATTGACCAATTCTCAACTTTTTCTTCAATTTTTCAAAATGTTCAAAACCCTAATTACATAGAATTCAAATCTAATGCATTCAAAACATATACCCATAATTCACATGCACAACTCAACCTGAACAACCATTCAAACACTTTAAAATCATTCATTTCAAACCCTAACTAAGGCGAGATGAAATTCTCTTTTGGTCCTCCAACAATTGTACAATAAATAAACTTAAATTTTCAATTTAACTCATTAACCTTAACTTTGAAGTTCAATCTTCACTTTTTTCCTTTTCTTCTTTTCTTTCCTTCTTCTAAAGCTTCCTCAAGTTGATCTAACAAGTTTTTATGGATTAGTTTGAGGTCAAAGTGGATTTAAGTGGTTGAAATCAAGGTTGGATGCAAGCTTTCAATGGAGTAACAATGGTGGTTTAAGAGAGAGAGGTGGGGTGGCAACTAGGGAAGAAGAAGACTAAAAATAGTTTTTCTTTTCTTTTTTAGGTATTTTATGTCTTTAAAAATGCTTTTAACTTGGTCAATATTTGTACAAAAATTAAAATGGATTTTGACATCATGATGATGTCATCCAATGATGTAATAAACTTTTTCTTTTTTTTTCTTTTGTATTTATTTTTCTATTAATTCTTTAATTTAATTTTTGATCCCAAAATTTTCTTTTCTTTGATTTTATTGGACAGTTATGTCAGGAGTCAGCTCTACGGGTGAATTGACCAAATTGCCCTTCGCTGGTTCAATCCGGTTTGCAAGTTATTAAATATTTCTTCCGGATCCCTAACCTAATTATTTAACCTGCTTAACAACTCTTTTTCGTGATTTTCTCTTTTCTATTGTGTTCGCAATAGTCCTAAGGACCACGACGTCACATTTTTCGATTCAGAATTCAGGTTACGATTGACCTCGTAGTTATTTTCCGGGAAGGTCACCCATCGCTGTGACTCTCGGCTCATTTAACTTTTTATGCTTATTTTTCTTCTTTATACTTAACTATTTGGCAATTATTAATTATTTTTATTTAGGGCTTACTAGGTGTCTTAGATGTGGTTCTAATTCTTTTAATTGTCCAGACCGACACCAATCACCGGAACAGTATAATTTACTACGCTATACAAATAGGGGTATTACAATTCTCCCCCCTTAAAATAAATTTTGTCCTCAAAATTGTGTCCACTATCTGTCCTCAAATAGTAAAACATGTTGTTTTCTCAAGTTTTTCTCACATTTCTATGTAGCTTAATAATCGAAATAATGGTCCACAACACTTTAACCAATATTATTTACTCATCGATTGCTCACCTCATATGCCAAGTTTCTTATGAGCTTCTGTCATAAGTTAGTTTTGAATTCATTTCAATTCTAGAGGTAAGCAAATCTGTGTGCTAATGGATCCACTCTTTCTAGGACCTCGTATAATCCTATGGGTGAGAACTTAGTTTTATTCTTTTTTTATCAAATCTGTTGATCATTTGATACAACCTTCAGTTTAGTTTGGAATATTTTATTCTTTTCTTGCTGTTGTTTAGCAATTATTTTCTTTTGTAGTCTTTTTTTTTTTAAATGACCTTGTTGGTCATATATGAACTACTTATCTCTTTATTGGCCATAGGTCCATAACCGTTATCTTACCATCTCCATTTATGACCAAGGCCTATGTGCCATTTTGCACTATCTTGTTTGCTTTTGTTTAACTTATTTCTTTCTTGATAAAATAGTTCGGGATATCATTAAGCGTCTTAAGTAGGTTGTTTGCCCTGGTGGTAATTCCTCATCTAGTGTTTTCTCATTTCTTACTGTTCTATTTGTTTCCTTTTTTTTTTTCTTATTCCACAACTTAACTTTAATTATTTTATTCCTGAATCTTATCTTCTTCCTTAACTTGACTGTCGAGTCATGATTTAACACCTCTTATTATCCCTAATAAATCCGCTATACTTCAATATTACTTTGACTTGGTCCTCTAACCATTCTAGTTAATACTTTAACTAATATTCATAATATTTCTTTATTACATTTGCACCAACTATTCTAATTTTTACTTCCATAACTCTTTTATCTATCGATATTCTATAGCTTATTTTGCACTGATGAGTAGTCATTACTTCCTTTTGTACTGAACTATAATCTTTTGATATTCTAACTTTAGAGTTTTAAATCCCTGGTTAGGATTTTCAAACTCCTTTCCAATAAGAAAACTTTATCTTATCATAACTATACCAAAACAGATGCCATTTGCAACTATTCTTATCTTTGTGTACTATTGGGTAGTACGTAGCTCTACATAATAAATCCCAAGTCAGTTCTATAATCTACTGCTTATAGCACAAACATCAAGAATATTGCATAGTTACTACGATACATCCCAATAGATCAAACTTCCCCATATCTTATTTCTTTCAAATCCACTAATATCTTAAACTTATTTTAATTATGGTACTGTAACACCCTCACTGTAGCAATTTTGTACATTCTACTGTTCAGGTGACCGATGTCCGTCTGGACAGTTAGAACGTCTGGAAAAACATTTAAACTAAAGTGAGGAGCCATAATTAACTCAAATATTAATAAGAAAAATTTAGAAAAAATTGTAGAAATAAAATACAATCAAGTTAAATGAGCCGATGCCCTAGCGATGGGTAACCTAGTGGGAAGTTGCGGTCCTCGCAACTAGGAGCCCTAAACCAGGGAGAAAATTCATAAAATAATTTTTGGGACTCCAGAGAAGAGTCATAATGCCAAGAAAATGCTTCTGGAATTTTATTAATCGGTACAGACAATTTTGGCTCAATAAGCCAAACGGAGGGCATTTTGGTCATTTCGTCTTCAAAAATGATTTTTGTCTAACTTGTCCAGTTAAATAAATAATTTTTATAACATAAAATATGAATAAATATTGCTAAAAATTGAATTAAAATTAAGTAGAAAAGAAAAGAAAAGAAAAGAAAAATGAAAAAAATGGGACTTTTGACATCACATGATGTCATTAAAATTTCTCTCCACCAATCACAATCAAGCAAATTCATTGAAAAGCGAAAATGAGGCAAAATTGAAAAAAAAAAAAAAAAATCAGTTCTTCTTCCTTCATCAATCGACAGCTTCTCTCTCTCTCTCAACCTCCATTAAACCTCACTTCCCAAGCTTGATTCTTACTTTGTTTCACTACAAAACCCTAACCTCTCTTCATTAAAATTTTACCCCACACCTTAAACAATCTCTAGGTAGCCATTAGAAAGAGAATAATGGAGTTTTTCAAGTCTTGTAGATTAGCTAAATTCAGGTTAGTGCCAAATTCTTCCATTCTTCTTCTAAATTCTTGTTTAGGTACTTGATTTAAGCTAGAAATTGCAAGAAAATGAACTAAAATCTTCATGTATGTGTAATCCTAAATTCAACTAGCCTCAGTGTTTGGTTGGGATGATGTGTTTGATAGGCTTAAACATGTTATAGATGATGGAGATTGCACATAAATGAGTTAGAATGGAAGAATTACATCAATAACATGTGACATGTGCAATTGAGAATTTGTGGTTAGGGTTTTGAACTCAAAAATTGAGGGTTTATGTAATTAATGAGGGATTGATGTTTTAATGGTCAATTAATGACCATTTGGCTGTGTATAAAGAGGATTTGAAGTGAATTGTAGCTTTGGATTTGAGGTTCAGTATGTTGCCTTGAGTGCCCTGTAGGTCTGAATGTGAGTCCAGCATGTTTGGTTAGCTATAACTTGGGTTGTGTAGGTTAAATTAGTGCAAGGCCAATTGGACATGATATTAGACACATAATGGCACAATTTTGGTGAAGGAAACCTGTCCAGAAAGCAAACTTAGGATGCCCTAAGAATTGACCAAATCCGGGTAACTTACATTCTGCCTGGACAAAATGACCAAATGAACAGTGTTTATTCATTTGGTCATAACTTAGTATAGAAAGGTCCAATTGACCTGAATTTTTATCAATAGAAAGCTGAGACATAGCCCTACAATTTCATGAAGAAAACAAACTCAAATTTTGACCATAACATGTCCAAAAACTAACCTGCATTCAGTGTATAAAAACTACATAATTAATTCTGCCCAAAAATTCTAGAAAAATTATAATCCGGCCAGTTATGGTTTTTAAACCACAACTTGAGTTACAAAACTCCAAATTGAGTGATTAAAAAAAAGAAATGCAACTACACACAATAAAGAACAACTTTGATGAAGAACATTTGCCCAAATTCTCACTGTAGAATGGCCTAATAGAACAGTGAACTTTAGCACCCAAAACTAAAATTTCTGATTTATTCTCCATTGGTTAGAAGCAATGATTGGCAACTAATGCCAAAACTTTTGGGAACCAAAATGCGGTAAATTTATGTGATTAGGACTCATGTAGCTATTATGCATTGGAAAGTCAATAATTTAACCTAAATAGTAAAATGAATAGTAACCTTACATGTAAAGCATAAAAATTTAATCAATAACTTTGAAATGTGCCCTAGTACACTTAGTAAGATTGTTTTGGATAGGTTGGCATGCCAATAGGGTTCAGTTAGTAGTACTGCACATGGCATTTTGCCATTCTATGATTTTATGGCTTTTAGCCATTTTGATATTATGGTAATACTTGACCTTGTGCCTAATAATTATTACAGCTTATTAGCTGTTCTGTTACACACTGGGAGATGCATATGTGACCGATGGTGTGATGGCCCGAGGTACTTAGTACCTAGTGCCAGTTTACCCATTTATCTAGTCCAGTCATCCAGTATAGGTTACTTGGGCAACCAAAAATAGAAGTTGATAAATTTAATGAAATAATGGATATAACAAGTACCAAACAAATAAGACAACAAATAATTATCAAAAATTTGTCTGCATGAGACATCAATATACACAATGCATATTTATTTTCTTTTAGTTCTTTTTATTTTATTCTTGGCACCACTAAGCATTATTGCTTAGTGCTTTGCTTTTTGGCACGCGTAGGTACTGGAGATACCAAGCACGATCCCAGTAGACCCTAGTTAGGGTGAGAATCAGATCTGCTAGTGTCCCGTGTCACCTCTTAGCTACAGTGCTTTCGTAGAATGCTAGGCTACATTTTGTATTTTGTGTTTTGTATTTTTGTAAATTTTGTAATTAAACTTTTATTTTGTTATGCATATTGAAACTTATGTGATTATGTATTAATGAAATTATCTGTAAATGGTGTTCATAAATGAAAGTTGAGTATTTATTTATGATTTGAGTATAAATATGATGTGAATTGAATGATTGGAAAGTTTTGAGAAATTGATGAGAAATTGTTGAAAACTAATGTGATAAATTGGGAGTTGTGGAACAAAATGATTATTGGAAGTGTCTTTCACAGGTTCCAAAGAACTGTTTTCTCCATTTTTAACCGGTACTCTACCGGATTTTCTATAAAATTTTCGAAACTTCAAATGAATTTATAATTTCTATAAATGACTTAAATGAGTCAAATCTCCCAAATAGCATTTCATCATCATAAAAAAATAAATTGATGAAGGATAAAAATAATTGAGATAAAATATGGTGTTCCGGTACACAGTGTGGCATATCTTGCTCTGCTATACTTTAAACTGGTAAGGGGTGTCACAGGTACCCACTAACATCTATCAGCAGTAATGCCCTTACTCGCATCTAAGGTAGCTATATTACTATAACTTACTTTTAGGTCCTCTTGCCTTACCTAATTAACTTTATAATTTATCGTAGTGTAGGAGATGTCTCTTACTAGAAAATTTTTCAAAAATTAATTCCAATCACGCTTATTATCGTAATTCTTATCCTAAAAGACTAATCACTAACACATCAAAATTTATTTCTATGCAAGGGAATAGCAGTAGAACATATAATTTTAGCCTTAGCATATAAATAAGTAGAGTCGGAATCAAATAGTACATAATTGTTCCTTTCAAAAGTTAAGAACGTACCGGCAACTACATCTGAAGTCTCTGCTTCTTCCCCTCGATGCATGGCGTTCCATCTTTCTAGTGTATTCCTCTGCTCGGGTTGGTCCATTGTGCTAGGATTACCTGAAGTGCTGTCTCTACTTCTGCCTCTGCCCCTACTGACAATTAATGAGCCTCTAAAATTAGAACCTTGGACTGATTCCTCTAGTGTAGTCTGTGGCATAAATCAACGTGCGCTAGTACAATCTCAGGCGTAATGCCCGATTCCACCACAATTGAAGTAAGCTCCAGTAACCTTACAGTAAATACCACCGTGTAACTTGCCACATACCTCACAAACACAGATAGGGTAGGAACTTTGAATTCTTTGCCGATGAGTTCTTGATTGCTTCCACTCTGAAGATCCGCCTCTATCATATCTATAAATTCGGGGTTCCTCAAATTCTTTTCTTTTCCCCAATTGCCTATTCGAGTTCTGACCCATAGATTTCTCACTCTTTTCTATTTCATACTGCCCTTGTGGGGGTTGAGTCTGCACTTGGGCTTGGGATTGGGTTTGAGCTTAGGCTGACAAACTATTAGCCATTTTTTGGAAGAAGGTGGCCATTTATTGTGCCACTTGTGCAGTGATTTGCACCGGTGGAATTGGTACAGTCGAACCTTCGACACTCCGAGGAGCTGAGGCCTCCTCTTGTGCCTCAATCATATCTGATTGTTCTACTAGTTTATTCCCCTCTTCGATTTCTATTCAGAAAATTTTCTTTTCTCGGGATAACCTACACAAGGAGATTTCTCTCCATTAATTCATATTTATGATGCAATTGTACTATATGTATAAAATATTTGAGCAGCTATATGTACCAATAAAATATTTCAAATTCATAGTTCAAAATTTACTTTAAAACCTTTGCTCTGATACCACTAAACATGTCACATCTTACCCCTCTGTAAGGCATAACATGATCCCGTAGTATACTTAATGAATTACCGATTCCATCTACAAATAACCCATTAAATACACTACAAGTGATTTTAAAACAATTTTCTTACTTTTTGAAAGTGGTGAGCACTTTTGGCAGGAATTAAAAACTTTTACTTGAAGTTTAAAGACTAGTTAAAATTTTTGTACATTTTTATTTTTACATAAATTTTAGAAAATTTTAGTCTTGAAGTTTAAAGACTATTGTGCACAAACCTCTTTCGTCGACTCAACTTACTCAAACTTTCATTTCTCCTTCGAAGATCCCTTTCCAACTGAAACACATAAATTTAAAGTATCCATTTCTAATACTTAATTTCCAACAATTTCTTTACAAACTTATCCTTCCTATTACGGTTTATAAATTTCGAGTCTTTTACATTTTTGTGTTTGGTGGCACTATTCATGTCAAAACGTTGACTTTTCTATACTTAATAGGTTTATTAGTCCAAATTGTACTCATATACCTCATTTTGGGTGTCAATTTTGTTGGCATTGGTTGCCAATTCAATTCCTAAGTCTCCTAAGAGAAATTACAATTTTTCAGTTTTGGTCCCTTGTTTTCTACTGTTCCATTGGTCTGGTTACTGTGAGAATTTGGCTATGTGTCCCTCATCAAAGTTGTTCCTTATTGTCTTAGCTTTAATTCCCTTTTTGAATCACTCCATTTTGAGTATTGTAGCCTAAGTTATGCCTATTTGAATGGGGCTGGCCGAATTTAGTGTTACCCAGAATTCTGGGCATTTTTTGGATATTGAGAGTTTTTGGTAGGTTGACTACAAATGGTTTTTCAGATAGGTTGTGGCCAAAATTTAGATTTGTTTTCTTCATGAAAGTTGTAGGACTATGTCTCAGCTTTCCATCGGTATAAGATTCAGGTCATTTTGACCTTCCAAGGCCAAGTTATAGTCTTTTAAGTAACTACTGTTTATTTAGTCATTTTTGTACAGGGCAGTGTGCTCTAATCTAGATTTGGCCTAATTGTTCACTAAGTTCTGGTCATTTTCTAGGCATAATTCCTGAATAAAAAATAGTCCATTTTGTGTCTAGTTTCATTACCAATTGGCCTCACACCAATTGGATTGGTAAATTTTTAGTTTTGGTCTGTGAAAGGGACCTAGGTCTAGCTGTCTGCGTATTGACCTTGAGCAATCTGAATTGAAACTTGGTTCTAGCAATTCACACACACCACAAATGGTCAAAATTGACTATTTCTCAACTCAAATAAGGTCAACTACATCAATTGACTAATTCTCAACTTTTTCTCCAATTTTTCAAAATGTTCAAAACCCTAATTACATAGAATTCAAATATAATGAATTCAAAACATATACCCATACTTCACATGCACAACTCAACCTGAACAACCATTCAAACACCTCAAAATCATTAATTTCAAACCCTAACTAAGGCTGGTAAAAATTCTCTTTTGGTCCTCCAACAATTGTTTTGTTTAGATTTTAAGTTAAGATCTAAGTTAATTGAGTCATAAACACAACAAATAAACTTAAATTTTCAATTTAACTCACTAACCTTAACTTTGAAGTTCAATCTTCACTTTCTTCCTTTTCTTCTTTTCCTTCCTTCTTCTAAAGCTTCCTCAAGTTGATCTAACAAGTTTTTATGGATTAGTTTGGGGTCAAAGTGGGTTTAAGTGTTTGAAATCAAGCTTGGATGCAAGCTTTCAATGGAGTAACAATGGTGGTTTAAGAGAGAGAGGTGGGGCGGCAACTAGGGAAGAAGAAGACTAAAAATAGTTTTTCTTTTCTTTTGTAGGTATTTTATGTCTTTAAAAATGCTTTTGACTTAGTCAATATTTGTACAAAAATTAAAATGGATTTTGACATCATGATGATGTCATCCAATGATGTAATAAACTTTTTCTTTTTTTTTTCTTTTGCATTTATTTTTCCATTAGTTCTTTAATTTAATTCTTGATCGTAAAATTTTCTTTTCTCTAATTTTATTGGACAGTTAGGTCAGGAGTCAGCTCTAGGGGTGAATTGACCAAATTGCCCCTCACTGATTCAATCCAGTTTGTAAGTTATTCGATATTTCTTTCGGATCCTTAACCTAATTATTTGACCTGCTTAACAACTCTTTTTCGTGATTTTCTCTTTTTTACTGTGTTCGCAATAGTCCTAAGGACTGTGGCGTCACTTTTTCCAGTTCAGAATTCGGGTTAAGATTGACCTCACAGTCATTTCTCGGATAGGTCACCCATCGTTGTGACTCCTGGCTCATTTAACTTTTTATGCTTGTTTTTCTTCTTTATACTTAACTATTTGACAATTACTAATTATTTATATTCAGGGCTTATCTAGGTATTTTAAGTGTGGTTCTAATTCTCTTAATTTTCCGGATCGATACCGATCACTAGAACAGTATAATTTACCAGGCTATACAAATAAGGGTGTTACACTTATGCTAATTATAATTTCATATTTCCAATTGTATTACTAATGTATCATGAATTCTATTTGTAATGGGCATATAAGCCCTAACTATCTATTTCTCATGATTTAGGTGAATTATCATTCATATTTCAAGTAATCCATGAATACTTTATGGATTTCAAATTTAGCTAAATTTTTCTTAAATCCTAATGTCACTCAAATTCACCATTTACAATTTACCTACCACATCCTATATTAATAACTACAATGGTTCTTATAGTTTGATTTTCTACTTCACATAATTTAGTGATTACTATTCATATGACTATTTCCATTCAAAGGTTGACTTTTGATTTATAATAAATTTTTTGAGCCTAAATTCACCAAGACACCACATTTTGCATTTTATTTTTGTTGACATTGATTTCCAATACCATTTCAAAGCTTATTTTCTGTTATTCAAAATTTTTAAATTTCATACCTTAAGTTTACTATTCCATTGGTCATTGTTACAGTTGAAATTTGACAAAATTCTCTTCATCAAAGTTGTTCCTTTATGTGTCTTCTTTAATTTCCTTTTTGAATCACTTTATTTGGAGTTTTGTAGCTCAAGTTATGGTCAATTTACCATAACTGGCTGGAATGGTCCTTACATAGATTTTCTGGGCAAATTTGGTTCTGCCAGATTTCGTGTCCTAAGTTGGACTAGTAATTTGAATTGGTTAGGTTCAGAATTTGAGTTTGTGTTCTTCATGAAAGTTGTTCTAAATTGTCCAATATTTCCATTGATATAAAATTCAGATCATTTGGATATTTCTACACTGAGTTATGCCCACTTTTACCAGGTCCAAAATTGGTTACCCGGATTTAGCTAATTTTTAAGTCATCCTAAGTTTGTTTTCTAGGAAAGGTTTCTTCATCAAAGTTGTGCCATTATGTGTCTAGTTTCATGTCTAATTAGCCTTACATCAATTGAACCTATACCTGTCAAGATATAGCTGTCCAAACTTGCTGGACTCACATCTAGCCCTGCAGGTTCTATGAGGTAGCATACCCAACCTCAAATCCAAAGCCACAATTCACTTCAATTCCTCATCAAACATAGCCAAATTGTAACACCCCTCACCCGACTACAGTGTAGCCGAGCGAAGTGTGTCACACTCGGTGCCGGAGCACCGATTTTATCTTATTTCATTTTTATCATAGTTTTGAAAATAACTTGTGAAATATAATTCATTTATTGAAATTGTAATTTATTTGGGGTTCCGAAAATTTTATAGAAAATCCGGCAAAGTACCGGCTAAAAATGGAGAAAACAGTTCTTCGGAACCTGTGAAAAACACTTCCTATGATCATATTCAATCAATCCCAACTCCAATTATCAACAAAGTCTCAGAATAATTTCATCAATTTCATTTATTTCTCAATCATTCATCTCATGGTACTCCTATACAATTCACATTTTGTATCACATCAAGTTACAACAATTTCTTAACGATTCCTCTATTTATCATTTCACATCATCATTAGACTCAAATCATAAATAAATTCTCACATGTGATTTATAATCACAAATTACAAGTACTTACATTAATACAAAATTATATTACATTTGTTCAAATACATATGATAAAATAAGAGTTTATTTACCAAATTTACAAAAATCTCAAAATACAAAATGGGACCTAATGTCCTACCAATGCATTGTAGTCTGTGAGGTGACACGGAAGTTATGCAGAACTGTGAATGGCCTTACCCAATCTGTGGTCTACCGGGCCCTCTGTCCAAATCATCAGTACCTACGCGTTGCAAAAGCGACGCGCTAAGCATAAAGCTTAGTGGTGCCAATAATACAAGAAAATATAATATGCAAATAAAAATAATAATTTCCTTGCTATTGTGTTCATAAGAAATGAGTAATTACTAACTTATTGTTTAGTCGAGGGCTAATCATGTTTTATGATATTAACTTCTTCATGCATTTCGTTAATTATTTTTTTTCTTCATGATCTTGAGCTTCCTTGTATTTTTGTAATCATTCCTGATACTTAATTTTCGTATTTTCTTTAATACTCAGTTCACAGTTATGCTTTTTCATTCATTTGGTTGCCCAAGTAACCTATCTTTGGATGATCGATGGATAACGGGTCGTTGGCACTGGGCACCGCGGTGCCTCGGGCCGTCATACCATGGGACGCAGAACGTCAACCATGTATGCAATCAGTATGGCTAAAAAGCCATGATATCACATAATCGGGCATAAAAGCCATGAATACGGGCATAAAGCCATGAACACAGGAATAAAGCCTTTCGCAGTACTGTTAAAACAATACCCTATTGGCATGCCAATCTATCCAATCTGACACACGTGTCTAGGCAATACAAGGGCACATAATATCATTAAATATTAATATATTGTGTTTTATGAATTCATTCTTTCATGAGAAATTTCAATTATAATTCATACATTCATTTGATCATTTATATGATCACAATTCACATCAATTATCCTTTTATACCATTGTACTCAAAATACTTCTCCTTTCTATAATAATGAGAACTAATGTCTCATTCATACATTAATATAGTTCATTTATTCATTCATTATGTTATTCATATTGATCACAATTCTAAACAATGGTTCACCTGTACCATTGTATTCAAAACATTTTCCTTTCTCATTTATACATTTAAGAATCTACTTATGTAATTACAAATTTTATATTTCAAGTTGAGTTACTAATATTTTATGAATTCCACTTGTGATGGGCATATAAGCCCTAACTATCTATTCACATCAATTAGGTGACTTATTTATCATGTTTCAAGTAATCCATAAAAATTTCATGGATTTCAAGTTTATGCTCTTAATTTCCTTTTAACAGTTTTGACTAAGATGCATAGTCCACATTTGTCATACAATTCTAAGCATTTAAGCTTAGAATTGGTTCTAGGTCTTCATCTTAGTTTGTTACTCATTTTGATTACTATTCACCTTACTAGTCAACCAAAATGTTGACTTTTTCATACTTAAGGGATATGTTAATTCTAATTACACCAAGATCCCACATTTTGAGTTTTACATTTGCTAGTATTAATTGCCAATTGCAATTTAAAGTCCCCTAGATGCATTTCTAATTTCAAATTTTGAATTTCAAGTTTTGGTGTCACTATTCACCTCATTGGTCAACAAAAATGTTGACTTTTGGATAGAAAATATGTACACTGACTTTGGCACTTCAAAAATACCACATTTTTCATTTAAAACTTGTTGGCATTAAGCATTAATACCATTTCTAAGCTTTAACCAAGGGAAACAAAATTTTCAGTTTTTGAAACTTAACTTTACTATTCCATTAAGCACTGTTGCAGTGGGAATTTGAGGAAATGGTAAACATGAAAGTTGTTCCTTATTTTGTCTAGTTGAATTTTGTTTTTTGAATCACTCCATTTGGAGTTTTGTAGCTCAAGTTATGGCCAAAATAAGTTTACTGTTCACGTGCACTGTTCATGCTGAGATTTTGGGTTCTGGCAGATTTTGATCCAACTTTGGTCAGTAATTTGATCAAGTTAAGTTCATAATTTGATCTAACTTTCTTCATATGAAATGTTCTACTATGCTTTAGGTTTCCATCGGTTCAAGAATCGCCTAAATCCGAGTTTTCTAGAGAGAGTTATAGTCCTCCAAACATTACTGCTTAAATGAAAATCTGCAGAGTTGCAGGTTTGATAACTCAACTTTGCCCAATAATTTGAATGGGTTAATGGCATAATTTGGGGTGATGTTCTTCATAAAAGTTGTTTGTCTATATCCTATCTTATTGCTGTAAAACTTTCAGGTCAATTGACCATATCTACAGTGAGTTGTGGCCAAATGAACAATTACTGTTCATTTGGTCATTTCTGCAGGTGCTGGTTGCAGGGTATCCGGATTGGGGCCAAGTTTTGGTCCTCTTGCTTTGGTCTTTTGGGCATGGTTTCTTCAGAAAAAATGTGTCATTATAAGCCTAGTTTCATGTCCAATTGGCCAATCACCAATTGAACCCACACAACCAAAGATATGGCAGTCCAAGTGGGCTGGAATCACAGCCTCCCTACTGGTTACCCTAGGCAGCCTACCAATTCAGTTTGCATCCCTCTAATGCACTTCAAATTATGGTCAACTTACCTCAAATGGTCACTAATTGACCCTTATAATGTTCTTTCACAATTTCATAAGCTAAATCCAAGTTTCACACCTCAAAACCCTAATTTCCATTATAAATTTTCACAACTATCTTAATTAATCACTTTCATTCCTTACATATATATATATATTTTTTAAACATACTCTCTAGTTCACTCTAAGTCCATCAAGACACTCAATCATGTTCCTTCTTTAGGGCTGCCAAAAATCATGGTGGACATACACATAACTTTTATTCATTTAAGTTACAAATTCATACTTGTTTCAAGTCTCTAGCATGGGATTAAAGAGTTTTAAGTATATATGTGCACTAACCTCATGTAGGGCAGAATTTTCCCAAGTTAATCTTCACTTTCTTTCCCTTTCTAGGCTGCCAAACACTTCCCAAGAGGTAGAGACAAGTTTTTAGTGAAGGGACTTAGGGTTTTGGGGGTGAGGAAAGCATGGAAATTGAAGCTTTAGAAAGTTTGTTAATGGAGGAGTGAGGGAGGAGGTGAAAAACGTTTTTTGAAGGAGAAGAAGGGCTGCTGTTTGCTTTTTAATTCTTTGGTCTCTTTTGACTCTTTTTATTAGTTAATTTGATGGTTACTTAATTGTGATTGGTGGATAATTTTAAATGACCTCATAATATGTCATAATTGGCATTTTATTGTATTTTCTTTTCTTTTCTCTTCTACTAACTTCAAATTAATTTTTCATCAATATTAATTTATATTTTATGTCATAATAATTATTTACTTAACTGGACAAGTCGGCCAAAAATCGTCTCTGAAGACGAAATGACCAAAATGCCCTCTGTTTGGCTTAACGGGTCAAAATTGTTTGTACCGATTGAAAAATTTTTCTAAATATTTTCTTGGCATTCTAATGCCATAGGAACCTCAATGACCCTTCTCTGGAGTCCCAAAAATTATTTTATGAATTTTTCCCTCGGGTCTAGGGCTCCTAGTTGCGAGAACCGCAACTTCCTACTAGGTTACCCATCGCTTGGGCACCGGCTCATTCAACTTGGTTGTATTTTATTTCTAAAATTTTTACTATATTTTTCTTATTAATATTTGAGTTAATTATGGTTCCTCACTTTAGTTTAAATATTTTTCCAGAAGTTCTAGCTGTCTGGGCCGACACCGGTCACCGGAACAGTAGAATGTACGGAGTTGCTACAGTGAGGGTGTTACACAAATGGTCACTAATTGACCATTAGAACTTCCATTCACCAGCATATGAGCATAACCCTAAGTTTGCTCCAAACCCTAACTCCAAAATTCCAATTTACTTAAACATCATGCTATCAAATGTTCTAATCATCAATTTCATGTTCAATTACATCAATTCACAACTATAATTCACTTGAATCATTGAAACTCTAAAGTACCCTAGGTTGCAAAAATTGAGGGTTTTTCATACCTACATAATTTGTTTTCTTTCTTCCAAAAATAATACTCAATTCATAATATACAAAAGGTAAACTCATGGATTTATGGAAGAAGTAGCACTACCCTTGACTTAGCCAATTTCCAAGGCTTGAAAACTCCACGTTTTCTCTTTCTTTTTGCTGTCCAAGTCTTGTTCTAGGTGTGAGGAGAAGTTTTTGTGAAGGGAAGCTAGGGTTTTGAGGTGGTTTGGTGGATGAACTCAAGCTTGTTACCAAGCATCAATGGAGGTTTTTCTTTTCTTTCTCTTTCTCTCTTCTCTTGGTTTGGCTGGTTGAAGACAAAGTGCAGATTTCTTTTCATTTTTTTCCCATTTTATCTCTTTTTAAGTGGCTTGTTGAGTTGTGATTGGTGGAGCTTTTTAAATGACATCATATTATGTCATAATTCTTATTTTAATTCATTTTCTTTTCTTTTCTTTTCTACTTATTTTCAATTAAATTTTTAGCATTATTTATTAATATTTTATGTCATATAATTCATTTACATAAATGGACAAGTTGGTAAAAAATCATCTCTGAAGGCGAAATGACCAAAATGCCCTTCGCTTTTCTTAAGGAGCCAAAATTGTCTATATCGATCTAAAAATTTTTCTAACGGCATTCTAATGCCATCGAAACCTCAATGACTCTTCTCTGGAGTCCCAAAAATTATTTCATGGGATTCTCCTCTGGTTTAGGGCTTCTAGCTGTGAAGACAAAAAGTTCCCATCAAGGTCACCCATCACTAGGACACCGGCTCATTTAACTTTGTTGTATTTCATTGCTTAAATTTTTCTAAATTTTTTCTTATTATTATTTGGGTTATTTATGACTCCTCAGTCTAGTTTACATATAGTTCCAGACATTCTAGCTGTTCAGTCAGACATTGATCACCGGAACAGTAGATCATACGGACTAGCTAATGTGAAAATGTTACATTGGCTATTTCATATGTAATGAGGGTTCTAAGCTGTTATAAATCAAAATGGATGAAATTTTTGAAATTGTAATAGAAAACATGAATTGAAATTTACGAGATGATATTTGAAATAAAGGAAATGGTGATGTTGAGAAATGATATTTGGGATAATGAGTTGAAATTATTTGGTTATGATGAACATGGATGAGATTATTATTGGAAAATATTATTAAAATTTTTTTTTCAATAGGTGAATAGCGAAACACGCCAAACAGTAATGTAATAGGGGAAACTCCATCAGTTTCTCCTTTGAATTTAATTGATTTTAAAATATAACGAAATAAAAATTTTTAAAGGAATAAAGTAAGATAAGATAAGGTGCTCCGGCATTGAATGTGGCATGCCTTGCTCGGCTACATTGTAGACGAGTAAGGGGTGTTTCAGCACCTCCCTGTCAAACTTGAACATAAAGCCTATTGGAAAATTCAGACCCTAAATTTTAACCTAAAAGCTGCTAGAGAAAAAAGGCTTTTACAGCTCAACGAGCTGGAAGAAATCAGGCAGGATGCCTATGAGAATGCTAAGATCTTCAAGGATAAGACCAAAATATGGCACGACAGACGCATAACAAGGAAAAAAATCAAGGAAGGAGACCTTGTCCTACTGTTCAATTCAAGGTTAAAACTCTTCCTAGGAAAATTGAGTTCAAGATGCTCCGGACCCTTCAAGGTAACTCAAGTCTTCCCACATGGAGTAGTAGAACTATGGAGCGAAACCTCAGGTACCTTCAAGGTTAATGGGTAGAGATTGAAGCCTTACTTCTTGGGGGATACAATCGAGAATGGATTCACCCCATCCTACAGCACCCCTCCAGCTCAACCATAAAGCTGAAGAATAGTCCAGCTAATGACTATAAACAAGCGCTCCTTGGGAGGCAATGCAAAACTTTTGTTACCTTTCTTTTAATTTGCATTATTTTAATTTTTAATTTTTAATTTTTTATATTCTATCTTGAAGGTGCCCCAAATCACAATTCTATAAAAGTAAGAAACTGAAAGCAAGGGAGGAGTGGAAACGTCAAGTCAAAACCACGCAAGAGAAGATTTCACAAAATCGAAAAAGTAACTCAGTTGCTAATCTTTGTATTCATTTCATTCATATAAATGGGGACATTTTAGCATGAAAAAAACTAAAAAAATATAAAAAAAGAGCCAGAAAGTTACACGGCCTATGTATATAGTTTTACACGCCCCGTGTAAAAACCTGGAATTCCAAAAACACTCGTATAAGCTCCAGAAACCTACACGAGTTTAACCCCATGTAATGTTACACGCCCCGTGCATCATATAAGGAGAGAAAAATTCCAAGTTTAAGAGAGACAGATAGTTACACGAGTCCCTAAATAACTTTAAACGGATCGTATAACCTGTCTAACAAAGCAACTTTTGGACAGAAAGTTACACGGGTCCTCGGAATGAGATCCATGTAGTGATACATGACCCGTGTATCCAGTCGCAGACTCGATACCCAGGGGCGTGAAAACACACAAAATGAAGAGACAAAAGGCCTCTTTAAATGCTTCTCCCACCATTAAACTCCCATCCATTCAAAAACTTTTCTTCTCCATAACTCTTCCTCTTCAAATACCTCTCAAATCTCCACTCCATTCACAAACCCTAGCTTTTCTCCCTCTCTAAACATCTATTGCACCGGATAAATGTCTACCAAGAAGAATCAAATCTTCCTCAAGGCAAGGAAGAGATTCTTCATCCTCACCACCCCCAGCCATCACTACAATGCCCAAGAACAAGGCAACCATAACAAGCCCCACCTCCAGCACCTCAACCACAGCCGCAAGCTGCACCCCAACCTCAACCATAACCAGCACAACCGGAATTCTCCATTATTTGGCCATTTCGCGATTCCACCATAGAGATTTATGTGCACGGCTTCAAAATAAGAGAATTATACATGGACTTTTGGTTGCTAGAATAACTTGGACTGCAAGAGGAGATAGATGGCTTGCTTGAAAGCATTGGATGGACTCAATTTGCCTAACTCCAGCTCCTAGCCTATAGAGACACCACATTGAGTTCCTCGGGAGTTTTAAAGCCACTTTATGGCCTACAGACAGAGAGGACAAGGGTAGGATCAAATTTAGACTGCTTAGTCTCGTTTGAGTAATGAACATTGATGAATTTACTGCAATATTCAGTTTTAACAGCACTGGGCACTAAAAGATTCCACAAAATAGGATGATCTACAATAGTATTGACTTCTGGTGCTCCATTACACCGAACACCGACATCTACAACTCCAGCAAGTCTAAATCTTTAGGTATCACTAGCCCTGCTCTGAGATATATGTATAGGCTAGCCGCTCACACCATCACAAGACGTGGTGATAGCTTTGGCATTGTAAATGCCAATGAGCTTTTCTTCTTATGGTGCATGATCACTGGCCAACATTACAGCATCCACTTCTTCCTGTGCAACTATCTGCGCCGCATATCCCAGTAGCCTATGGGGCACATAGTGCTTGGCGATCTCATCACAGATTGCCTTGGACATTACAGATTGCGTTTCATCACTGGCATCTCCGAGATCTATCAAACCATCTATATATCCATGGGGGATATGTAAGAAGGTTGGAAACACATGCTTCCTCATCGATGTAGAAGGGAATGTCATCCCTAGGTAGGAAGAAGCAAGGGAAGAGCCAGGTGAACCCTTACAAGCCCAAGAGGAAGCACAAGAGCCACTCCACCATGAGTCCCCTGCTAGAGTACCTCCATCCACACTGCCACCTACAGACCCCATCCTCGTATATCTTCTATAACACCCCTTAGCCATCTACAGTGTAGCTGAGCAAGGTGTGCCACATTCTGTGTCAGAGCACCTTATCTTATCTTACTTTATTCCTTTAATGATTTTGAACTCATTATATTTTTAAATCAATTATATTCAAATGAGAAATTGATGGAGTTTCCCCTATTCTATTACCGTTTGACGTATTTCACTATTCACCTGTTTAAAAATTTCAACAATATTTTTCCAATAATAATCTCATCCATATTCATCATAACTAAATAATTTCAATTCATTATCCCAAATATCATTTCTCAACATCATCATTTCCATAATTTCAAATATCATCTCATAAATTTCAATTCATGTTTTCCATCATAATTTGAAAATTTCATCTATTTTGATTTATAATAGCTTACAACCCTCATTACATATGAAATAGCAAATTTATTAATTTACATCATATATTTCTTATATACAATTTCATAATTTATATTATAACATAATAAAAATTTATAATGTACAAAATACATTAATATGATCTATATGGGCCCTATTTACATGCATTGCTGAGGAGGTGAAACCCTGGACACTTCTGCAGATCCAGACTCCAAAATTCCAATTTAATGTCCACTAGGCTTTAATATTTAGTACCTAGGTAAGGAAACAATCCATTACGCTAAATATTTCTGCTTTGTAGTATAATAATATAACAAGAAATAATATATACAATTAAAGATAAAGATAGAGCATAATTTGTGCAATTAAGAATTTTTTTTTATATGAAATTTTTAATATTAAATATCTTTTATCATTTTTGTTGTTCTTTGGAAGCACTTATTTCATAAGTTTACAATAATAATAGACAATATATAAAATTAATAAATATATTGAATTTATGTTCATATTATTATAGAAGATGCATTTGTAATAATTATTTAAATTATAATTATTCTTCTAGCCTTTTTATTGCTTTACTTAACATTTTTTTATGTATTTTGGATCATTTCATAATAAACAAAATTTTCAAACCAATCTAGTTCATTTTAGAACTTTCTCACTCATTTATTTAATTTCTAATATTTTTAACTTATTTCACTGCCCAAGTAACTTATGACAGGCTGACTAGATTGGATACGCGGGTCTCTGGAACTGGACACCATGGTGCCTCGGGCAGTCATACCATGGGACGCATAATGTCAACCACATATGCAATCAATATAGCTGGCACTGGACACTGTGGTGCCTCGGGCCGTCATACTATAAGACGCATAACGTCAACTAAGTATGCAATCAATATGGTTAAAAAGCCATGGTAACACATAATCGGGCATACAAGCCATAAATGCGGGCATAAAGCCTTAATAACGAGCATAAAGTCTTATGCAGTACTGCTAAATCAATCCCCTATTGGCATGCCAATCTATCAAATCTGACACACATGTCTAGGCAATACATGGGCACATTAGTACCATTAAGTGTTCATATGTTTCATTATTTCATTACATGTTCCATTTATATTTTATAACATTTTTAATCCCTTTCATGGTGGAAGCATAAATTTCTAAATCACATTTCTATATAATTTATGCATTCATCATATCATTCATGTTGATTAGAATTCACATTAATTGATTTCATATACCATTTGTCAAAGCATTTTTCCTTTCTCTCATGATGGCAATAAGTGTCCCATTCACAGATTCATGTGATTTATTTATTTATTACTCTATTTATGCGAATTGTCGTTCACAATTCAAGAGGTGTTTTGCATACTAAGTATTTATAATTCACATTATTCCCTCTCATGTGCCATTTATTGTGCAAAGTAATATTATTCTATTTGCAAGGGAAACATAAGTCCTAATGATAGCTTCACCTCATTTATACATTTAATAATTCATTTATGTTAATTACAATTCATATTTCAAGTTGTATTGGCAATGTATCATAAGTTCTATTTGTGATGGGGTTACAAGCCCCAACTATCTATTCACATGATTTAAGTGTTCATTAAGTCATTTAAGTGGGGTACCATTCTTATTCCAAGTTGTCCATAAAAATTTCATGGATTTCAGATTTTATACTTTAATTCCTCTAGCAATTTGGCCAAGATGTACAGTCCATTTGGCTATACTTACTTCATGGAAGTTGTTCCCCTATGTCTTATCTTTATTTTCCTTTTTGAATCATGTCATTTGCAATCTTAGAACTCAAGTTATGGTCAAATTACCAAAACTGATTCATTGCCTCTTTTTGGTTCCAAAACCAGGTAGATTATGGAGTTAAAATTTGTTTAGTCATTTGAGCATGCTACAGTCATTTTTAGACCTAATGTCCTTCATAAGAATTGTTACCCTATGTCTTACGGTCACTCAGGTTTAAGAATCACAGTTTTTCAGGTTATGTAGGGTGAGTTATAGCCAATTAATTGACCTAGACTCCTGAACCCTATGCCATCAAGATTTCAGGTTCAAGTCAGTGTCTTTGATTCCCATTTTAGGGCTCCTACACTCAAATTTTGAGGAAAGTTACAAAATCAAAGTTGGAGCCCTACTTTTTAAGTTTCTAGAATAATTTGGCTCATCCCAATCGGAGTTTCCTAGTGGGAGATATGAAATAAATAATATTCTGGTGTCAAGTGGCTATTTATTTCATTTTAGGATTTGGATGGCTAAATTATCCTAGCAATTTGTCCAAGTTGCATTAGGTTCTGGGTTTTGGTCAAAACACCAAAATTGTAGTTCTAGGTCAAAATACCAAAAAAGTTTTATGGACCAATTTATGGCATTTTTGCCAAAGCTGATCGGGTAGGTCCAAGTCAAGAATTTCAGGTCAATTTTGGTTCTAGTCAGAATTGTTGACCTAAATTTTTCTAGCAAATTGGTTGAGTTAGAGGCAGAATTGGACTCTATGTTTTGGATGAAAAATGTGCTCCTATGTCTAACCTTTCTAGTGGTTTTAAAATCAGGTCATTCTGACCTTCCTAAAGTGAGTTATGGCCATTTGAACATTTACTGTTTATATGATCATTTTTCCAGGTCTAGCATATGGTTACCCAGATTCAAGCCAATTTTAGGTCATCTTAGGTTTAGTTTCTAGGCAGGATTTCTACATGAAAAATGTGGCAATTTGTCCTAAATTTCATTTCCAATTGGCCTTATACCAATTGGAGCAGCATAGCTCTACTTATGGCCATATTTATGTACTGGACTCAAGGTCCGAAATTTCCTGCATGAAAACAACACTTCCAATCCAACAATTCCACACTGCTACCAACTTCAAAACTCATTGAATCCTCATCAAATGGTCAATAATTGACCTCAACAATCTCAATTAAGCATCATAGCATTATTTTGCCCAATTAGTTCAAAACCATAACTTTAAGATCACAATCTCATACTTCCTTATACAAATCAACATATAAATCATGCATTTCATCTTGTCTAAGCAAAATTCATGTTCAAATACAATTAAAAATATCAAACCCTACTCCTACAAAGCTAGCCGAAATTTAGGTATCTCCTTTAATGCATAAATTTCAACCTTTCCTATGTAATTCACTCATAATTAACCTTAATTTCAATAATAGAAAAGAAAAGAAGAGTGAATCTAGCACTAACCTTACTTAAGCCAATTCCAAGCTTCCCAAACTTCAATTTCTTGTCTTCTTTTTACTCTCAAACTCTTAATCAAGGTCTTGTGACAAATTTTAGTGAAGATAACTATGGACAATGTGGTGAGAATCAAGAGAAAAGGAAGCTTGAAGGGAGAAATGTAACACCCCAAACCTCTGAGCTCTGAATAGTATCATTTTTTGTCTGTGACTTGTAAATTTTAAAGACACCTTGAGAATCAAATATAATGTAACACCCCTATTTACATAGCTTGGTACATTTTATTATTCCAGTGACCTGTGTTAGTCCAGATAATTAAGAGAATTAGAACCACGTCTAAAACACCTAGTTAAGCCCTGAATGCAAATAATTAGTAATTTCCAAATAGTTAAGTATAAATAAGAAAAATAGAACACAAGAAGTTAAATGAGCCGAGAGCCACAGTGATGGGTGACCTTCTTGGGAATGACTACGAGGTCAGTCTAAACTCAAATTTCGAACAGTAAAATGTGGCGTCATGGTCCTTGGGACCATTGCGAACATAGTGGAAAAGAGAAAATCATGAAAAATAATTGTTAAGCAGGTCAAATAATTAGATTAGGGACTTGAAAGAAATATCAAATAACTTGCAAACTGGATTGAACCAGCGAGGGGCAATTTGGTCAATTTACCCCTAGAGCTGACTCCTAACCTAACTGTCCAATAAAATTTGAGAAATGAAAATTTTGAAATATAGAATTAAATTAAAGAAGTATGAAGAAAACAAGAGAAAAAGAAAAGAAAAGAAAATAAATTAATGACCTCATTAAGATGACATCATGCATGACTTCATATTTAATTACTTAATTTGACTAAGTCAAATTAAGAGATAAATACACAAAAAGAAAAGAAAAAATTGGTCATCTTCTATTTCCCACTTTCCCGTCCACTCTCTCACTCTCTCTTCTCTCTGTAGTTGCTCCATAGCCATAAAAATTCAAGCTTTCAAAGCTTAAATCAACCCCATAAATCCCACAAATTTCTTATATAAATCTTATTGTTGGATCTTGGCAAGCTTATTGAGGACAAAAAGAAAGAAGAAATATTGAAGTTTGGAAGGTTGAGAAAATTGATCAAGTGAGGTAAGTCCAACTTAAAGCTTAAATTCTTATTAAGTTCGTGAATTTAAGTTTAATGGTGATGGAATGCCATGAGAAATAGAGGAAATTGTATGAGTGGAAGAGTATGGAATTCGGCTAGGTTGGGTGGATGATGGATTGAGTGGTTTGATTTAATCAAATATAAATTCTAGTATTGTATGAAGTATATGCATGATTTAGGTAGTTGAAATTGAGTGAATTGTGTTACTTAGAAAATTAGGGTTCTTGACTTAGAGTTTTGGAGAAAATTTTGAGAATTGGCTAAATGATATTATTGACCTTATTTGAGTTGAGAAATGGTCAATTGTGACCATTTCTGGTGTGTATGAATTATTGGAACCAAGTTCCAATTCGGATTGGTGAAGGTCAATCTACAGCTAGCTTGACCTAGGTCCCTTTCAGGGACTAAAACTGAAAATTTACCAACCCAATTAGTGTAAGGCCAATTGGGAATGAAACTAGACACAAAATGGCACATTTTTCATTTTGGAATCATGCCCAGAAAGTGACCATAACTTAGTAAACAATTAGGCCAAATCCGAAATTAGCAAACTGACCTGTACAAAAAATGACTAAATGAATAGTAGTTACGTAAATGACCATAACTTGGTCTAGGAAGGTCCAAATGACCTAAAATTTTACCGGTAGAAAGCTGAGACATAGCCCTACAACTTTCATGAGAAAATAAACCCAAAATTTGACCATAACCTATTTGAAAAGCCACCTGCAATCAACCTACAAAAACTGCCATTATCCAGTGAATGCCTAGAATTTTGGGTAAAACCAAATCCGGCCAGCCATGTTCAAATGGCTATAACTTAGGCTACAAAACTCCAAATGGAGTGATTCAAAAAGGGAAATAAAGTTAAGACAATAAGAAACAACTTCTATGAAGAAAACTTAGCCAAATTTTCATAACAACATGACCAATGGAACAATATAAAACAGGACATCAAATATGGAAAATTGAAATTTGTACTTAGGAGACCTAAAATTTGAAGGAACAACTAAAACTAACAAAATTGGTAACCAAAATGTGGTATGTGGGTATAATTGGATTTCTCATACCTTTTAAGCATAAGAAAGTCAATATTTTGACTTGAATAGTATTATGAATAGTAATCCCGACATAAAAATTTCCAAGAACGTAAGTTTAAGCATATTGGGGAGAGAATTGAGCACATCTGAATTTAATTATTGGATTTATTGAGAGACAAGATACTGTAACACTGTCAATTATATGTTTCAGCTGAAAAAGACCCAGAAAGTCTAAGGGACTCAGTTAAGGCTTAGAGGCAACTCACGTCAGGTTTGTACACAATAAATTTATGTAATTATTTTCTAAGTGAAAAGTTGAATTATTATGCTTTATGAAATCGTTGTGTTGTTTATAAATTGTGTTGCCATTTTGTGACTGCAAAAATGACTTTGGAAATTGTTTGTAATCTTTTCTAAATTATTTGAGTCTTTGGAAATTGTTTGGAATCTTTTCTAAATTATTTGAGTACTTTGTTTTGAATTGATTTTGTGTTCACACTTAGCATGACAGTATCACATTATTCCTCTTCCATTTATGGAGTTGAGATCGTTTATCTTCCTCTCTCTTTGGCTTACCAATTGAGGTTGTAGATCAGATGAGTACTCATTAGCTAGCTAGCCACCTCCCTCATTGATTTCAATTAGTGGGATTGTAGATCGCTTTGTCGTGGTGTACAACGCGGCATTGATAAAAAATTTTATGTCATGGCTTAAGTTGTGTATGAATTGGTAATACTGTATTTATTAAATTATTTGACCAAAATTGTGCTGTAATGAGTTTTAATAATTTGTGAAATATTTAATGATTTATCAAAGAATGTTTTATGTACTATATTTTGAATTTTTATTGTACACCACTGAGTATTTTTATACTCAGCAATAGCTTATTTTGCTATCGCAGATAAGGGCAAAGAGAAAGCAGCAGAGTGAGCTGCTATTGAGATAGAGGACTACATTGACCTTTTGGTATGGGTATTTATTTATACCCTTGTAGTTATTTTGATGTAAATATTGTAATGTCATATGTATTAATGTAAAGTTGAGCAGTTGTACAGTAAATTGTAATATAGTATTTTAGATTTTCTTTTTGTAAATTGAGATTTGTATTTGTAAATTAAATATTAAATGCAATGTGAATGAATTTATGAGATATTTTGAAATGACAAAATTTGATTGAATTGTGGACTTAAATTGCATTATGATGAACCAAGTTATTTTGGTGGTTGGGAGTTATGAAAACAAATATTTGAAGTGCTTTTTATAGGTTTTTGAAGAACTGTTTTCTCAAAATACAGACGACACTCTATCGAAATTTTTACTAAATTGTGGAAAAATAAAAATGGACAAAAATTTTTACTAGTTTTGAAACTTCAACTATATTTTTTTAAATTCCTACCAAAATGCTCACCACTTCCAAAATGTAAGAAAATAGTTTTTAAAATCCCTTGTAGTGTACTTAATGAGTTATCGGTAGGTGAAGTTTGGTAGTTCATTAGCTATTCTACGGGATCATGTTATGCCTTACAGAGGGGTAAGGTGTTACATGTTTTAGTGGTATCATAGCAAATTTTTAAAGTATGTTTTAACTTGCAAATTTGTGTCTTTTCTTTGGTAAGTACAACTGCTCAATGTCCTTATTTGTTACATACAGTGCATTACATCATAAGTATGAACTAATGGAGGAAAATCTCCTTGTGTTATTTGTTCAGGAGATATCTTAACTCCAATTTGAAATGGAAGAAGGGGATTGCTCTGTTGAGTAGTCTGTAGAGGCTGAGGCCTAAGGGGAAGCCCCAGCTTTCCAAAATGTCAGTGGGTCAATGGTTCCAGCCCCATAAATGTCGCAGTTCTTGCACAATTCGCACAGCAGATGGTTGGAATATTCCAACAAATGGCTTAAAGCATGCCTACCCAAGCTTCACTTCAGACACCTGTTGTGCAACCACAGCCTCCAGCCAGGCAGTATGACAAGCTACTTAAGTATGGGGCTCCAAAGTTTAATGGTACAATGGACCCTTTAGAGGCAGAGCAGTGGTTGGAGAGAATGGTTAGTGTTTAAGAAGCTGCACTGCCCAGATGAACTAAAATTTGAATACTCAGTGTCCTTGTTGCGAGGGGATGTGTATGACTGGTAGAAGACCATCCCCCACGGCTTGGCAGAACCGCCAGTATTGACCTGGGATGACTTCATCAGAGAGTTCAGACAGAAATATATCCCAGATGCATATGTAGATCAGAAATTGCAAGAGTTTTTGAGTCTGAAGCAAGGGAATAAATCAGTGGTAGAGTATGAGAGGGAGTTCTCCCGCTTAAGCCACTATACTGGGAGTCTCCTGTCTACCAGCAAAGAAAGGTGCAAGAGATTTGAGACTGGTTTTAAGCCCAGTTTGAGGATTCAAGTAGTGGGATTCAGACACGGCAACTTCTCTGAGCTCATCTCTCAGGCACTTGAGTTGGAAAGAATTGAATTAGAAGTGACACAAGTGAAAGAGAAAGCTGAGAAGACTGAAAAATCAGAGAAAGATAAAGGGGAAAAGTTAGTACAGCAAAGTCCCAGTGGTACATCTAGAAAGAAGAAGAAATTTGGGGCACCAAGCAGAGGTAGAGGTGGAAGGTTTGGAAGGGACAGATTCTCTAGACAGAGACCCCTTAGATTTGGTCAGCAGTCGACTAGGGGTTCATATCCTCCCTGCCCTTATGAGACTTGTGGCAAGATTCATGGGGGAGAATGCTATTGGGCAATAGGACCTTGCTTTAACTGTGGAGGCAAGGGCCATCTCGCTAAGGACTGCACCAATGCCCCTAGATTTAGTCCAGCTCCTACTACTACAGAAGGATCCATTCAGAGTCCTGCTACCAGAGGTTCACAATCAGTTAGCAGAGGAAGAAGCAGAGGTAGAGGCAATGCTTTTGGCAGTTAGGGTACTGTTAGCTAGTCAGCATAAGGGAGTGCTCCAGCTAGGGTTTACACGATGAGACAACGAGAAGAGGCTAAGACTTCCAATATTGTAGCCGGTACATTCTCTATCTCAAATGAAGATGTATTTATACTTTTGATCCAGGTTCAACCCACTCATATGTTAGTACTAGCATAGTCAGTTCACTTGCTGTTTCGTGTGTCAAAATGGATTTTGAGGTGCTAGTAACTAGTCCGTTAGGACAAGAAGTTCGAGTCAACCGAATCTATAGAGATTGTCCTTTGGTGATCCAAGGACACACTTTTCTGTCAGATTTGATTGAAATGCCCTTCAGAGAGTATGATATCATTTTGGGCATGGATTGGTTAGCCAGGCATCACGCTATGATTGATTGTAGACTGAAGACAGTCACTTTTGGTCTCCCTTTGTATGGTGATGTGGTAATACATGGGGAGAGGTAGTTACTACCATCAAACATCATTTCAGCTGCACTAGCCAGAAGGATGATCAGAAAGGGGTGTGAAGCATACTTGGCACATGTGATAGACACCCGAGTGGGGAGTCCAGCGCTAAGGGACATCCCTACAGTATGTGATTTTTTGGGTGTATTTCCTTATGAATTACCAGGATGACCTCCAGAAAGAGAAGTGCAGTTTGAAATTGATGTTATTCCTGGTGTAGACCTAATCTCCATAACACCATACAGAATGGCACTAACAGAATTGAAAGAGTTAAAAGTGTAGTTGCAAGAGCTACTTGATAAGGGTTTTATCTGCCCTAGTGTGTCACCTTGAGGAGCACCAATGTTGTTTCCTAAGAAGAAGGATGGCACTCTTCGGTTATGTATTGACTACCGCCAGTTAAATAAGGTGACAATAAAGAATAGATATCCATTGCCCCGCATTGATGACTTGTTTGATCAGTTAAGCGGTGCAACTGTGTTCTCCAAAATTGACCTGAGATCATGTTATTATCAACTGAAGGTGTAAGAGCAGAGTATTCCTAAAACTGCCTTTAAAACCCGCTATGGCCATTATGAGTTCTTGGTCATGCCATTCGGGTTAACTAATGCTTCGGCTGCTTTTATGGATCTGATGAACACTATCTTTAGACCATACCTCGATCATTTTGTTGTGGTATTCATAAATGATATATTGGTTTATTCGAGGAATGCAGAAGAGTATGATAGACAGATGCGCATTATACTGTAGACTTTGAGAGAGAAATAGCTATATGCAAAACTATTAAAATTTGAATTTTGGCTGAAGGAGGTGTCCTTTTTGGGGCATATAGTATCAGCAGAAGGTATCAAGGTAGATCCAAGTAAGATAGAAGTTGTCCTTAATTGGAGACCACCCAGAAATATCATGGAGATTCACAGTTTTTTGGGTTTAGCTGAATACTACAACCGATTTGTGAAAGGGGTCTCCATGTTGGCATCTCTATTGACCAAATTACTTCGAAAAGATGTGAAATTTCAGTGGATAGATAAATGCCAACAGAGTTTTGATGAGTTGAAGAAATGTTTGACTGAGGCTCCAATCCTTACATTACCTACCCCAGGTAAAGAGTATACTATTTACAGTGATGCTTCTCATAATGGGTTAGGCTGTGTACTGATGCAAGAGCAGAATGTTATTGCCTATACATCACGCCAGCTGAAACCGCATGAGAGGAATTATCCGACACATGACTTGGAGCTAGCAGCTATTGTGTTCGCTCTTAAGATCTGGAGACACTATTTGTATGGGGAGAAATGCTACATTTACACAGATCATAAGAGTTTAAAGTATCTGGGTACTCAGAAGGAGTTGAATTTGAGATAGAGGAGATGGTTATAGTTGATAAAAGACTATGATTGTCTAATAGACTATCAGCGAAGGAAAGCTAATGTGGTGGCCGACGCCTTAAGTCGCAAGACTATGGCAAGTCTCAGAGTTTCTCCTTTGTATATGGTACATGAGTTGAGATCATTGCATGCCAGCTTAGAGATTAATGATGAGGGGTAGACAACAGTTGCATGGCATGTATAGCCATTGTTGATTGACCATATCAGAGTGGCTACTCAGAATGATTAGAAGTATCAAAAGTTATTAGAAGAAGTCAGACAGGGCAAGAAACCAGAATTCTCAGTGAGAGATGATGGTCTATTGCTACGTCAGGGTAGAATGTGTATTCCTAATGATGTTGACTTGAGATAGATCATTATGAAGGAAGCACATGAATCTCCTTTTGCTATGCATCCTGGTGGTACCAAAATGTATAGAGGGCTGAAAGAGCACTACTGGTGGATGGGTATGAAAAGAAATGTAGTAGAATTTGTTTCCAAATGCCTAACTTGTCAGCAAGTAAAGGCAGAACATCAAGTACCAGCTGGTTTGTTACATCCACTACAAGTACCGAAATAGAAATGGGAGAGAATAACTATGGATTTTGTGATGGGACTTCCAAGGACACAGAAAAGCCATGATGCAGTATGGGTCATTATTGATAGACTAACCAAGTCTGCTCATTTTCTGCCAGTACGGATGGACTATAGCTTGGAAAGATTGGCTAAGTTGTACATTGATGAAATAGTAAGAATGCATGGAGTGCCAGTATCTATCGTATCAGACAGAGATCCTAGGTTCACTTCTAGATTCTAGGGTAGTCTTCAGAGAGCCCTAGGAACTAGATTGAACTTTAGAACGACATTCCACCCACAGACAAATGGCCGGTCCCAGAGAGTAATTCAAATCTTGGAGGATATGCTACGGGCTTGTGTGATTGAGTTTGAGGGCAGTTGGTGTAACACCCCTATGTTCGGTAGTGCGTTCTACTGTTCCAGTGACCAGTGTCTGTCCGGACAGCTAGAATGCCTAGAACTACATTTAAAAGTTAGTGAGAAGACATAAAATAATGAAATACAAGAAAAGAAAATGCAAGAAAAATAAAGAAAAAATAATAGCAATGAAATGTAACCAAGTTAAATGAGCCGAGAATTATAGCGATGTGTAACACCCCTATGTTCGATAGTGCGTACTACTGTTCCGGTGACCAGTGTTGTCCGGACAGCTAGGATACCTAGAACTACACTTCGATATGAGTGAGGAGACATAAAATAATGAAATACAAGAAAAGAAAATACAAGAAAAACAAAGGAAAAATAATAGCAGAGAAATGTAACCAAGTTAAGCGAGCCGAGAACCCTAGCGATGGGTGACCGCACCGGGAAGTCACAACGTCGACCGTTGACTAACCCTGGACCGTGGGGAACCCTGGAAAATATTTTTAGGAATTAAATAGACCCCTATTGAAGTATAAATATCATTAGAAATATTAAATAAAAATTAAATAATTAGTACAAAGAAAAGTGGAAAATCGAAAAACGGACAAAACCCGGTGTTACCGAAAAATCAGGAATATAACCCGAACAGGGGCATTATGGTCATTTGACACCCCGAATTGTCTTTTGACCTAAATATCCATTAAAAATAAATAATATTACACTTAGAAAATAAAATGAAAAATTAGTTTAGTGGTACCTAAAGTAAATAGCAAAAATGAAGGGTTTAATGTGGAATAAATGGGAGTTAAGCTTATTATATGATTAATTTGAGTGAGTGGACCACTAAGAATTTTAAAATGGATTAAATATACTCATAAGTGGGCAGATTACTCCCACTCAAACATCATCTTCCTCACTTGGCTCAACCTTGCCGAAACAAACTCCCTAAAGAAAACTCCATTGCCGTTTGCATGAAGCTTCATCCTTTCCCTCATTTCACCTCCAATCACCTAAGTGGCTTCATTAAGTTTTATCTCCACATCATAAGGAAGAAGTAGATACCAATATTAAGAAGTTTAGTGAAGGTTTGGCAAGTCCCAACAATAGGTAAGTTTGAGATTTTGAATATTGCTTTGTTAAACTTTGTATACATGTTATGGGTGTGTGCTTTGTGAAGGAATTTTTTTTGTTTTGAGAAGTTCTTGATATTTCCAGTTTGGACAGCCATGGAGATGTATATTTGATGATTTATTCTTACATTTATTTGATGGGAAATTATGTTGAGTAGGGTGATTAATGTCCTAGTAAGTTAATTCCATGTATATATGTGGTGATTGTGCAATTGGGATGGAAGTTGATGAATTGTGGGATACTTTGGCATTGTGGAGCATTTCGACAGCTTTGAGACTCCATGATGAATGTATGAATTCATGAAGATATTGGCAGAATTATGACATTGAGGATTTATGGATATGTATATAAATTAGTTGTGGAAATTGTATGAAATAATGAGTAGTGTTTATGTGTATTTGTGGGTGTATTTGGACTTTGTAAATTAGAGTTTTATTTGGTGTATTGAGGATATTTGTATTCTGCCCAAAGTGACTTTAAAGTGAAGTGGTATATGGTTTTGGTAATGTACCAAAACAGAATTGGGTTGAGGAGTAGATTTATGGTAAGGTAAATGTGTAATTGCTACATGTTTAAGCAAGGTAATTAAGGACAGTGTGCATTTTGGCCTATAACTCTAAATGTGTAACTCCAATTGGTATGAGACCAATTGAAGGTGAAACTAGGCACAAAATGTGCCAACTTTTATTGAGAAAGCATACCAAAATTCTGCTTGCAAGGTAGCATGAAAGATGACCAATTCGGATTAAGTACAATTGAGACCTGAAAATTGACCAATTGGGCAGCAGTTAGTGTTTAGGCCATAACTAACTCAAAACAGGTCCAATTGACCTGAAATTTTAACCATGAACAGTTAAGACCCATACCTACAAGTCTTATGAAGACACCAAAGCCCAGAAATGACCATAAGCAAGTCAAACAGCTTGCACAAATTCGGGTCCAAAAACTGGCCGAACCAAAGTTGACCAAATTGACCTAAAATGACCTAATTTGATGCCATTTGACCAGCAATAGTAAAATGACCATAACTTGGTCTACATAACTCAGAATGACCTAAAATTTTGCCCCGCGTTCCGTAAGACATAGATCTACAAGTTTGTAGTTTTGACCAAAACCCGAAAACCGAGGTAACTAGGTCGTCCGGCTAGGTCAAACTAGTATCCCGGAATCCAGCAAGTTGCAATAAAATGCACTAAACAAGGAAATGAAATTGGTAACATGTACCAACCCTAAAATACTATCGAATGTGACATATTAGTAACGTTAAAACCTAATTTACCTAGAACGCATCGAGGGTCGGTATATTAGGTGATTAAGCAAATAATAGCTTTCAGTGAATTATTTGTCAAACATTATCGATAGAGACAGTTTAATTTAGTACTGAAACACTTCAAATTGTGTTTCTCAGTTAGTAAAGACTCAGAAAAAGGGAAGGAAACACTGAGTCTAGACCAGGAGACAATTATCAGAGGTTTGTGCACAACAACTATTTCTTTTGAATTTTTCAATTGAAATGAATTATGACTATTTGTGGATTATTGTTTTAAATTGTGGAAATGTGTTTGAATGGATATTTATAGCTTGAAAAGCATTATAAATGGTTTGAAACTGTGAGAAATTGTTTGAATGATATTGATGGATACTTATTGATTGAAAAGCATTGGAAATGGTTTGAAACCACAGCTATCATGTATATTGATTGTATTCCTCGCTAGCTTGTCTAGTGGGATGAATTGAATTCCCTCTCTGGCTGAAGTGTTGAGGTGTGTGCCTGTTGAGGACGAATTGGATGAGTACTCATATTTTTGCTAGCTAGCTATGTTATTCCTCATTAGTCATCGACTTTTGGGACGAATTGAATACCTCATTAGCCATCGGCTTTTGGGACGAATTGAACTTTGGAACATGATTAAGCTGTGTGTGATTTATTGATATGTATTGTGAGATTGTGAAATGAATTTAAACTCTTATTGACATATACTGTCTTTTGAATTCAACCATGATCTGACTTATTGAAATTTATTGTGATATTGAGAAATGGAGTTTAAATTCTTGTTGACAATTACTGTCTTGAAATTAACTATGGTTTTAAGTATCCACTATTTATATGATTTATGAATTGTGATTTAAATTGTATTTGGTTAATGTTGTGCACCACTGAGACATTGTCTCAAATGATAGCTTTTATTGTCACCAGTAGACAGACAGATGTGGCAAAGCAGACTAGGCTGCTAGTACCTCCAGCGAGAGATTATCGGGTATAATGAGTATACCAATATTTTGCATTTTGTACTGTAATGTATGACCACTGTATGTATATATTGTTTTTGGTTTTGAGCAGTTGTAAATTAAAATTGTACATTGAAGTTGTAAAGTAAATTATGAGTTATTTTGACTTGTAAAAATTATATTATATTTCTTGTATCTCAGTCTTTGAAAAATCACTGTGGATTTGAGTTGAGAAATATGTTGTTTTGAGAAATATGTTGGAGTTGAGATTTGGAAATATATTGAAGTGTTTTTTACAGGTTTTCTGAAGAACTGTTTTATCCAAAATACAGATGGCACTCTGCCAAAATTTTTACAGAAATTCCAAATAATTCAAATGAGTTAGCTGTTTCACTTCAGTTCACAAAGGTTTTTAACACCTGTAAATAGTGCTCATCACTGTAACAGAAGTAAGAAAAGTTTTTTAAAATCCCTTGTAGTGTACTTAATGGGTTATCAGTAGACGGAGTTGGTAATTCATTAGGTATACTACGGGATCATGTTATGCCTTACAGAGGGGTAGGGTGTGACACGATGGGTGACCGCACCGGAAAGTTATGGCGTGGACCGTTGACTAGCCCTGGACTGTGGGAAACCCTAGAAAATATTTTTAAGACTTAAATAAATATCTATTGAAGTATAAATGTAATTAGAACTATCAAAGAAAAATTAATTAATTAGTATAAAGAAAAACGAGAAATCGAGAAAACGACAAAACTTTGTGTTACCGAAAAATCAGGAATACAATCTGAATAGGGGCATTGTGGTCATTTGACATCCCAAGTTGCCTTTTGACCTAAATTTCCATTAAAAATAAATGATATTACACTAAGAAAATGTCATAAAAAATTAAAAGGAGATACATTATGTAAATAGTGAAAGTGTGGTGGCCAAATTGCAAAAATTGGAAACTTGGAATAGATAAGCATTATAATCTTCATTAGTGCTCCACTAGCTTGTGATAATTGACACTTATCCAAGCTTTGGACAGCCACCTCCACAAAATAGCCTTCTTCCTTATCCTTCTTTTCATTGCCGAATCCTTTCTCCCAAGGTCCATCCATGGCTGTCCACCATTAAGCTCAAATCCACCTATGTTCAAGCCATGGTTTGCACAATGGTTCTTTATTAAAGTTAAAGTACACACCTTGGACAGCATATTAGGAGCAAGAAAGATAAATTTTGGTGGAGTTTTGAAGAAGTCCTAAAGAGGTAAGTGTGTATTTTTCAATCTTACTTCATTAAACTTTGAGTGGATGTTGTGGGTAGTTGATTTATGGAAGAATTTTAGAAGTTTGATATTTTAATGGTGGTACACCATTTCAATAACCATGGAACCTCACCATGAATAGCTTGTCCTTTCATGTAAATGGTTGTTTGAATGTTGATTTAAATGTTTAATTGTATTGAAGTTGAGTTTCATGTGTGAGGTTTGATTTGTAAGCTTGAAAAGTGAAAGTGGAAATTGATGGGTATGTGTAAACTTGTGGCAGCCTCATGAAGAAGATTGAAGTGTTTAAGTTCATGAAATATTGTTGAATTATGTTGCTTATGGTGGCAGCATGTGTATGTGAATAATTGTTTGGATTTGGACATGTAAATGAGGTGTGTTCATGTGGTTAAAAAGTGTAAATAGACTTTGGAAAATTTTGAGTTATAGTGTGTATATTGAGAATGGTTACAACCTATCCAAAATGACCAAAATGTGTTGTAAAGTGTTTTAATGGTATGGTACAAACCAAAATTGGCATGAAAGAGTTAACTTGGTAAGTATAGAATGTGTAATTGGTAAGGGACGAACAATTTGTAATAGGGCAGTGTATATTTTAGCTTAGAACCTTAAGTGTGTGTAACACCCTCACTGTAGCAATTCTGTACATTCTACTGTTCCGGTGACAAATTGTCAGTCCGGATAGCTAGAACGTTTGGAAAAATATTTAGACTAGAGTGAGGAGTCATAAATAACTCAAATAAGTATAAGAAAAATTAAGGAAAAATTTTAGAAATAAAATACAACCAAGTTAAATGAGTCGGTGCCCTGGCGATGGGTAACCTAGTAGGAAGTTGCGGTTCTCGCAACTAGGAGCCCTAGACCTGGGGAAAAATTCATAAAATAAATTTTGGGACTCCAGAGAAGAGTCATTGAGGTTTCTATGGCATTAGAATGCCAAGAAAAGGTTTAGAAAAATTTTTCAATTGGTACAGACAATTTTGGTCTGTTAAGCCAAACGGAGGGCATTTTGGTCATTTCGCCTTCAGATGTGATTTTTGGTCGACTTGTCTAGTTAAGTAAATAATTATTATGATCTAAAATATAAATAAATATTGCTAAAAAATTAAATTTAAAATGAGTAGAGAAGAAAAGAAAAAGAAAATGAAAGAAATTGGGAATTATGACATCACATGATGTCATTAACAATGCCTCCACCCAATCACCATTTGACAAACTAATAAAAATGGATAAAATATGAATAAATATTGATAAAAGATTAATCAAAAATAAATAAAAAGAAAGTGGATGGAAAATGGAAAAATTAGTTACATATTTTAAATAAAAATTAATTAGCAAATTTGCCTAATAAGACAAATACATTATTTAATATTTAAATTTATATAAATATCTTATAATAATGAAAGAAAACAGATTTTTCTCTTCTTCTCTACTACCTTGCCGTCCCACATTCCCATTTCTCTCTCAAAACAAAATTTCCTCCATTGAAGCTTGCTTAAGCTTCCAAATCATGCAAATTTCTTGACCAAAATTCTTAGAAATTTAAAGAAAAACCTTCATCAAGGCATGAACTCCAAGAATAAGCAAGAAAAACCAAGAAAAAGAAGGAAGAAAAAGAAGAAAGAAATTCAGTGGGCAGCCCAAGGAAGAAGATCAAAGTGTTTTGAATGAATTGAAGATTAATTGGAGTAGCTTGGAGTTGATTGAAGCTAGCACACAAAGGTTAGTGCTATAAATTCTCTTGGAATTTAAAATTATTGCAAGTTGATTTAGGGTTTGCTCAAATATGGAATTTTGTTTTGTGACTTGAATTTGATGATGTTGAGGTTGATTATTGACTATTAGAAGTGTTATAAATGTGAATTGAAGTTTGGAAGTTGGGTGAAATTGAAAATTGGGAGTGCTTCTCTTATGCAGGAAATTTGGACCTATGAGTCCAGGGTATTGTTTGACCTATAACTGAGGTTGTGTGACTCCAATTGGTATGAGGCTAATTCGAGGTGAAACTAGACACATAATGGCACAACTTTGGTGAAGAAACCATGCCCAGAAAACCAAACCAACTTGACCAAAAGTTTGCCCTAATTCGGGTGACCTGTAATCTGCCAGGGCAAAATGACCAAATGAACAGTATTTGGTCATTTGGCCATAACTCAATGTAGCAAGGTCCAATTGATCTGAAATTTTACCAGAAATAAATTGAGCTATAGACCAACAACTTTCATGAAGAAACCTGACTCCAATTATGACCATAACCTAGTCAAATTGCCAACCAAACTTGAGTTACCAAATCTGGCAGAAACAAGTTTACCCAGAATTTTGGGTTCTGCCCAATCCGGCCAGTCATGGTTTTTAGGCCATAACTTGAGCTACAAAACTCTAAATGGAGTAATTCAAAAAAAGAAATTCAACTAGACAAAATAAGGAACAACTTTTGTGTTGATCATTTTGCCAAATTCCTACTGCAAAATTGACCAATGAAACAGTAAACATAAGGCATGAAAACTGAAAATTCTGCCCAATTAATATTAAGCTTGAAAATGGTATTGGCAACCAATACCAACAAATTTTGAATGCAAAATGTGGTATCTTGGAGAACTTAGGTTCAATAAATTTATTATGTATTAAAAAGTCAACAATTTGAGTGAATAGTAATACAAAGACGCAAAGTATAATAACTAAATTGGTAGAGGAAATTAAGGTATGAAATTTCGAATCCATGAAACATTCATGGATTATTTGGAATAGAAATAGTAAATCACCTAAATGGCTTAATGAACATTTAAGTTATGTGAGTATATAGTTAAGATTTATTCCCATTACTAGTAAGTCTAATAAAACATAAGGAATATCACTTGAATATGAAATAACATTAACCTAGATGAATTATTGAGTATAAATGGGATGAGGTTTACGTTAGGATTTATGTTTCCATTACAAATAAGATAATAACACCTTGTATGAGTTATGAATCCATATAAATATTGTAATGAATAAATGAATCATATGAAAATATGAATGGAATATTAGTTTTCTTTATAAGAGAAAGGAAGAACGTTTTGAGTACAATGGTATATGAACACCATTGTTGTGAATTGTGATCAATATGAATGATGTAAGGAATGTATGAATATTATGATGAATGTACAAATTATGAAATTTATCATGAAATAATAAAGTCATAAAACACAATATATTAATATTTAACGATATTATGTGCCCTTGTATTGCCTAGACATGTGTGTGAGATTGGATAGTTTGGCATGCCAATAGGGTATTGTTTTAGCAGTACTGCGAAAGGCTTTATGCCTATATTCATGGCTTTATTCCCGTATTCATGGCTTTATGCCAACATTTATGGCTTTTATGCCCGATTATGTGTTATCATGGCTTTTTAGCCATACTGACTGCATACGTGGTTGACGTTCTGCGTCCCATGGTATGACGGCCCGAGGCACCGTGGTTTCCAGTGCCAACGACCCATTATCCAGTTTAGTCAGCCTGTCATAGGTTACTTGGGCAGTGAAATTTATTGAAATAAGTTAAGAATATGAGTAATAAAAAAAATTAGAAATTAAATAAATGAGTAAGATGACCTAAAATAAATTAGAATAGTTATTTATGAGAAAGAATCGAAATGAACTGGACCGATATCAAAATTTACTTATTACGAAATAATCTGAGACAACCTAGCAAGTATAGAGAAAATGCTAAAAGATTAGCAAATAAAATTATAACATAAATAAATATTGCAAATGTGACTTAAATAATAATATAAGCATAAATTTATTATTTTCAGATCATTTTTCTTTGTACATTATTACTGTACATTGACGAAATAAACACTTTCAAAGAAGACTAAATTAGGATAAAACAAATTAAATTTTAGAAACCGCATGTGAAGTATAAATAAATCTTAATTATTTAAATTATGTTTTATTTCTATCTTTATTTGTATATTATTTTCTTGTTATATTATTGCACCACTAAGCAGCAATGCTTAGCGCAATGGAATTATTTCCTTCGCGCAGTATCAAGCTAGAACCCAATGGACGCTTATCGGGAATTTCGAGTTCGATCCGTAAGTATCTGAAGTATTCAAGGTTGTCACCTCCTCAGCAATGCATCTAGATAGGGCCCATATAGATCATATTTTGCATTTTGTATAAAATGCTAGATATTGTATTATAATGTAGATTATGAACAGATAATTAATAGAAATGTGATGTAAATTAATAAATTAGCTTTTTCATATGTAATTAATTTATATATCATGTAAATTATGAAATTGTGTAAATTAATGAAATTTGAAAATTTTACTTATGTGATTTTAGCATGAATGAGATTGTATGGATTTGAAGACAGATTTGAAATATATAGATAATGCATGGAAATGAATATGAAATTAAGATATATGAATGAGATGTGAATTATGAGATGGTTATGAAAATAATTGATGGGATTTTTATTGTAAAATATTATTGAAAGTTTCAAACAGGTGAATAGTAAAACACGTCAAACGATAATAAAATAGGGGAAACTCCGTTAGTTTCTCCGTCAAAAAATAATCAATATTAAATATAACGAGAACAAAATTTTTAAAGAAATAAAGTAAGGTAAGTTAGGGTGCTCCAGCACCGAATGTAGCATGCCTTGCTCAGCTACACTATAGTCGGGTGAGGGGTGTTACATTTATTGGTATCAGAGCACGGTTTAGGCGTTCCTAGGCATAGATCGATAGAATAAGATTGTGTGCATAACATGCATTGCATTCATATGAGTCGAGGTAACACTAATGCAGATATATTTTCTTGGTTATTTTAGGTTAAGGTATGGACTCAGAATCGCAGAGGGCAGTAGAAGAAGAAGTAGTAAGCCGTATCCCTACTGAGAGTGATATTGGAAATCGGGGAGATCCTGCTCCACCAGTGCAAGAGGTGCCTGTACAACCCCAACAGGCCTTGTTTGAGCAGATGACTAAATTCTTTCAACAGATGACTGGGGTTATTCCACCACTGTCTCAGCAGAAATCACCTCTGGAAAAAATTAGGAAGTATGGAGCTGTAGATTTCAATGGTAGAAAGGAAGACGATTCTGCAGCGACTGAGTATTGGTTAGAAAGGACTAAAAGAGTCTTGCAAAGACTCCATTGCACACCGAGCGAGTTTGGAGTGTGCAGTTTCATAGTTACAAGAAGCTGCATATCGATGGTGGGATGTTGTAACCAAGGTAGTGCCACCAGCTGACGTAACTTGGGAATTCTTTTTGATAGAGTTTAGAAAGAAATATATTAGCTGTGTTCATGAAGAGGAACAGAAAAGGAGTGGTGATCAGCAAAAGAGGAAATTTGGACAGTCTAGTAATAAGAGGCCGAGAGAACAGTTAAGTCAGACATCTGATCAAAGTAGGAGATCTAGACCTGTGCCTATACCTAAGAGATCAACCAGAAACACTAGTAGTGAGTGCGCCAGGATTAGCAAGAAAATGTGGCCATTGTAACAAGTGGCATAAAGGTGAATGTAGGGGATTGACTGGAGCCTGTTATAGATGTAGGGCCATAGACCATTGTCTGAAAGATTGTCCTAAGAGGAATTTACCACGAACCGAAACAGAGGTCGTGGAAGGACCAAGTATAACAATAACACCACTTCCAAATGTCACCCAAGCCAGAGAGGAGCAAGAAGCCCCAAATGTGAATTTGAGGTAAAGTATCCTTCCCTTCTGATATGCCTAGGTATATAAAGATAGATTCGAAAAGACTAAATAGTACCATATATATAAAAGAAGTAGACAGAGGGAGCAATAGAAAGGTAAAAGAATTATCTCAGAACCCAAAACACCCAGTAAATTTCGAGGACGAAATTTAAATTAGAGGGGAAGAATTGTAACACCCTCACTGTAGCAATTCCGTACATTCTACTGTTCCGGTGACAAATTGTCAGTCCGGATAGTTAGAACGTCTGGAAAAATATTTAGACTAGAGTGAGGAGTCATAAATAACTCAAATAAGTATAAGAAAAATTAAGGAAAAATTTTAGAAATAAAATACAACCAAGTTAAATGAGCCGGTGCCCTAGCGATGGGTAACCTAGTAAGAAGTTGCGGTTCTAACAACTAGGAGCCCTAGACCTAGGGAAAAATTCATCAAATAATTTTTGGGACTCCAGAGAAGAGTCATTGAGGTTTCTATGACATTAGAATGCCAAGAAAAGGTTTAGAAAAATTTTTCAATTGGTACAGACAATTTTGGTCTGTTAAGCCAAACGGAGGGCATTTTGGTCATTTCGCCTTCAGAGGTGATTTTTGGCCGACTTGTCTAGTTAAGTAAATAATTATTATGATCTAAAATATAAATAAATATTGCTAAAAAATTAAATTTAAAATGAGTAGAGAAGAAAAGAAAAAGAAAATGAAAGAAATTGGGAATTATGACATCACATGATGTCATTAACAATGCCTCCACCCAATCACCATTTGACAAACTAATAAAAATGGATAAAATATGAATAAATATTGATAAAAGATTAATTAAAAATAAATAAAAAGAAAGTGGATGGAAAATGGAAAAATTAGTTACATATTTTAAATAAAAATTAATTAGCAAATTTACCTAATAAGACAAATACATTATTTAATATTTAAATTTATATAAATATCTTATAATAATGAAAGAAAATAGATTTTCTCTTCTTCTCTACTACCTTGCCGTCCCACACTCCCATTTCTCTCTCAAAACAAAATTTCCTCCATTGAAGCTTGCTTAAGCTTCCAAATCATGCAAATTTCTTGACCAAAATTCTTAGAAATTTAAAGAAAAACCTTCATCAAGGCATGAACTCCAAGAATAAGCAAGAAAAATCAAGAAAAAGAAGGAAGAAAAAGAAGAAAGAAATTCAGTGGGCAGCCCAAGGAAGAAGATCAAAGTGTTTTGAATGAATTGAAGATTAATTGGAGTAGCTTGGAGTTGATTGAAGCTAGCACACAAAGGTTAGTGCTATAAATTCTCTTGGAATTTAAAATTATTGCAAGTTGATTTAGGGTTTGCTCAAATATGGAATTTTGTTTTGTGACTTGAATTTGATGATGTTGAGGTTGATTATTGACTATTAGAAGTGTTATAAATGTGAATTAAAGTTTGGAAGTTGGGTGAAATTGAAAATTGGGAGTGCTTCTCTTATGCAGGAAATTTGGACCTATGAGTCCAGGGTATTGTTTGACCTATAACTGAGGTTGTGTGACTCCAATTGGTATGAGGCTAATTCGAGGTGAAACTAGACACATAATGGCACAACTTTGGTGAAGAAACCATGCCCAGAAAACCAAACCAACTTGACCAAAAGTTTGCCCTAATTCGGGTGACCTGTAATCTGCCAGGGCAAAATGACCAAATGAACAGTATTTGGTCATTTGGCCATAACTCAATGTAGCAAGGTCCAATTGATCTGAAATTTTACCAGAAATAAATTGAGATATAGACCAACAACTTTCATGAAGAAACCTGACTCAAATTATGACCATAACCTAGTCAAATTGCCAACCAAACTTGAGTTACCAAATCTGGCAGAAACAAGTTTACCCAGAATTTTGGGTTCTGCCCAATCCGGCCAGTCATGGTTTTTAGGCCATAACTTGAGCTACAAAACTCTAAATGGAGTGATTCAAAAAAAGAAATTCAACTAGACAAAATAAGGAACAACTTTTGTGTTGATCATTTTGCCAAATTCCTACTGCAAAATTGACCAATGAAACAGTAAACACAAGGCATGAAAACTGAAAATTCTGCCCAATTAATATTAAGCTTGAAAATGGTATTGGCAACCAATACCAACAAATTTTGAATGCAAAATGTGGTATCTTGGAGAACTTAGGTTCAATAAATTTATTATGTATTAAAAAGTCAACAATTTGAGTGAATAGTAATGTGAATAGTAATACAAAGATGCAAAGTATAATAACTAAATTGGTAGAGGAAATTAAGGTATGAAATTTCGAATCCATGAAACATTCATGGATTATTTGGAATAGAAATAGTAAATCACCTAAATGGCTTAATGAACATTTAAGTTATGTGAGTATATAGTTAAGATTTATTCCCATTACTAGTAAGTCTAATAAAACATAAGGAATATCACTTGAATATGAAATAACATTAACCTAGATGGATTATTGAGTATAAATGGGATGAGGTTTACATTAGGATTTATGTTTCCATTACAAATAAGATAATAACACCTTGTATGAGTTATGAATCCATATAAATATTGTAATGAATAAATGAATCATATGAAAATATGAATGGAATATTAGTTTTCTTTATAAGAGAAAGGAAGAACGTTTTGAGTACAATGGTATATGAACACCATTGTTGTGAATTGTGATCAATATGAATGATGTAAGGAATGTATGAATATTATGATGAATGTACAAATTATGAAATTTATCATGAAATAATAAAGTCATAAAACACAATATATTAATATTTAACGATATTATGTGCCCTTGTATTGCCTAGATATGTGTGTGAGATTGGATAGTTTGGCATGCCAATAGGGTATTGTTTTAGCAGTACTGCGAAAGGCTTTATGCCTATATTCATGGCTTTATGCCGGTATTCATGGCTTTATGCCAACATTTATGTCTTTTATGCCCAATTATGTGTTATCATGGCTTTTTAGCCATACTGACTGCATACGTGGTTGACGTTCTGCGTCCCATGGTATGACGGCCCGAGGCACCGTGGTGTCTAGTGCCAACGACCCGTTATCCAGTTTAGTTAGCCTGTCATAGGTTACTTGGGCAGTGAAATTTATTGAAATAAGTTAAGAATATTAGTAACAAAAAAAATATTAGAAATTAAATAAATGACTAAGATGACCTAAAATAAATTAGAATAGTTATTTATGAGAAAGAATCGAAATGAACTGGAACGATATCAAAATTTACTTATTATAAAATAATCTGAGACAACCTAGCAAGTATAGAGAAAATGCTAAAAGATTAGCAAATAAAATTATAACATAAATAAATATTGCAAATGTGACTTAAATAATAATATAAGCATAAATTTATTATTTTCAGATCTTTTTTCTTTGTACATTGTTACTGTACATTGACGAAATAAACACTTTCAAAGAAGACTAAAATAGGATAAAACATATTAAATTTTAGAAACCGCATGTGAAGTATAAATAAATCTTAATTATTTAAATTATGTTTTATTTCTATCTTTATTTGTATATTACTTTCTTGTTATATTATTGCACCACTAAGCAGCAATGCTTAGCGCGATGGAATTGTTTCCTTCGCGCAGGTACTGAAGCTAGAACCTAATGGACGTTTGACTGGGAATTTCGGGAGTTCTGATCTGCAGAAGTATCTAAAGTATTCAAGGTTGTCACCTCCTCAGCAATGCATCTAGATAGGGCCCATATAGATCATATTTTGCATTTTGTATAAAATGCTAGATATTGTATTATAATGTAGATTATGAACATATAATTAATAGAAATGTGATGTAAATTAATAAATTAGCTTTTTCATATGTAATTAATTTATATATCATGTAAATTATGAAATTGTGTAAATTAATGAAATTTGAAAATTTTACTTATGTGATTTTAGCATGAATGAGATTGTATGGATTTGAAGACAGATTTGAAATATATAGATAATGCATGGAAATGAATATGAAATTAAGATATATGAATGAGATGTGAATTATGAGATGGTTATGAAAATAATTGATGGGATTTTTATTGTAAAATATTATTGAAAGTTTCAAACAGGTGAATAGTAAAACACGTCAAACAAAAATAAAATAGGGGAAACTCCGTTAGTTTCTCTTTCAAAAAATAATCAATATTAAATATAACGAGAACAAAATTTTTAAAGAAATAAAGTAAGGTAAGTTAAGGTGCTCCAGCACCGAATGTAGCATGCCTTGCTCAGCTACACTGTAGTCGGGTGAGGGGTGTTACAGTGTGTGACTCCAATTGGTATGAGACCAATTGGAAGTGAAACTAGGCACAAAATGTGCCAACTTTCATGAAGGAAGCTTACCTAAATTCTGCCTAGAAGGTGACTTGAAAAATGACCAAATCTAGATTAGTGACTTGAAAGCCTGAAAATTTACCATTTGGGCAGTAGTTAATTTTGTTTCTATAAATTACTCAAAACAGGTCTAATTGACCTAAAATTTTTACCATGAATAGTTTAGACATAGATATACAATTCTTATGAAGACACCAAAGCCCAGAAATGGATATAACCAAGCCAAATAGCTTACCCAAGTTCAGGTACCAAAACTGGCCGAACCAAAAGTGACCTAAAAATGACCTAAGCCTACCATTTTGGTGCATTCTGTCCAGCATTGGTAAATTGACCATAACTTGGTATACACAACTCAGAATAATCTGAAATTTTTCTCTGCATGCCATAAGACATAGACCTACAAGTTTGTAGTTTGGACCAAAACCCGAAAACCGAGGGAACTAGGTCGTTCAACTAGGTCAAAATAGTACACCGAAATCCGATAAATTACAATAAAATGCAATACACTTGGAAATGAAATTGGTAATGTATACCAACACTAAAGGGCTATTAAATGTGATATATTGGTAATATTAAACCTAATTCACCTAGAGTGCATCGTGGGTCAACATTTTAGGTTAACTAAGGAAAATAATAGAATTTAGTAAATTAATTATTAAGCCTTATTGTTAGAGACAGTTTAAATGAGTGCTGAAACACTTCAAATTGTGTGTTTCAGTTAGCAAAGACTCAGGGAAGGAGAAGAAAACACTGAGTCAGGGCCAAGAGACATTTATCAAAGGTTTGTGCACAATAGTTATTTCTTTTGAATTTTCAATTGAAATGAATTATGACAATTTATCTATTATTGTTTAAATTATGAAAATTTGTTTGAATGATATTTGATGGATACTTATTGCTTGAAAAACATTGTAAATGGTTTGAAACCACAGCTATCATGTATATTGATTGAATTCCTCGCTAGCTTGTCTAGTGCGACGAATTGACTTTGAATTCCCTCTTTGGCTGAAGTGTTGAGGTGTGTGCCTGTTGAGGACAAATAGAATGAGTACTCATATTATTGCTAGCTAGTTATGTTATTCCTCACTAGCCATCGGCTTTTGGGATGAATTGAACTTTAGAACATGATTAAGCTGTGTGTGTGATTTATTGATATTTATTGTGATATTGTGAAATGGAGTTTAAATTCTTTATGCTGTCTTTGAATTTAACTATGGTTTTAAGTATCCACTATTTATACGAATTATGATTTATGATTTAAAATTTCATTTTGTTAATGTTGTGCACCACTGAGACATTGGCTCAGCGATAGCTTTTCATTGCTGTCACAGGTAAACAGACTGATAGGGCAGCAAACTAGGCTACTAGTGCTACGTTGAGAGTTCATCGAGTATATTGAGTATACCATACTTTGCATTTTATATTGTAATGTATGTTCACTGTATGTATATATTGTTTTTAATTTTGAGCAGTTGTAAATTAAAATTATAAATTAAAATTGTACATTGAAGTTGTAAACTAAATTTGTAAATTATTTTGGCTTGTAAATATTGTGATATATTTCTTTTATCTCAGCTTTTGAAAACACTGGAAAATTATTGTGGATTTGAGTTGACAAATGTTGAGAAACTTATTGTGTTGATTGGATATTGGAGTTTGGGGATTGAACAAAATATTAGAAGTGTTTTTTTTATAGGTTTTTGAAGAACTGTTTTATTCAAAATACAGATGGCACTCTGCCAAAATTTTTACATAAATTATTAATTCTTCAAATGTGTTATCTGGTTTCACTTCAGTTAAAATTTTTTTAACACCTGTAAATAATGCTCACCACTGTAAAAAGAAGTAAGAAAAGGTTTAAAATCCCTTGTAGTGTATTTAATGGGTTATCAGTAGATGAAGTTGGTAATTCATTAGGTATACTACGGATCATGTTATGCCTTACGGAGGGATAGGGTGTGACATATTTTAGTCGTATCAGAGCTAGTTTTTAAATTTTGTTTTGACCTGTAATTTGAATATTCTTTCTTCATAGTACAACTGCTCAATGTCATTGTTTGATACATATAGTACATTACATTATAAATATGCACTAACCGGAGGAAATCTCCTTGTGTTATTTGTCCAGGAGGTCTAATATCCTCAAATTGACTATGGAAGAGGGTGATCGTTCAGTCGATCAATCGAAAGAGGCTGAGGTACAAGGGGATGCCCTAGCCTTGCACAATGTCAGTGGATCAGCCGCACCAGCCCCCTCAGTACCGCAGTTCCCTGCTCAGTTCGCTCAGCAAATGGCTGCAATGTTTCAACAGATGGCTGGTAACATGCCTACTCAAGTCCAACTACAGACACTAGTGGCACAACCACAGTCTTTAGCTAGGCAGTGAAGGAGTGGAAGCGTGAAAAACACAAGTTTATACCATTGAATTAAAAAATTTTCACCTAGGGTCACATGCATCGTGCAAGATTTATTTTTATCTATTTGATTTTAATGATAAACAACATATTAAAACTCTATTAATATGTTTTTGGATCTTTATTTACCATTTAAGATTTTAAAATTAATCAGATTAATTTTAAAACCTTAGATTAAATCAATAACAAATACACTAACCTCTTGATGCACTGCAGTGTATTTGCGCCTTTGAGATGCATCTTCAGGACACCAGATGTTGTCCCTCTAGCTTGTCCACACCAAGAACACCTATGGCAGCCCTTGAACAGCTTCTAAAGCTTTTTCTATTATTTAGAAAATCAAGTTCTGCCTTTTAAGAGATTAAAGATGTAAACAAGACACTAGAAACGATTTCTAGTACTTTTAATTCAAGAGATTGTTTGCTAATCTCTTGGAATAGAAGATAGATGAAGAGGAAGAGAGGGAGAGCTTCAAAGTGGTGGCACAAATGAGAGCAGCAGCTAGTTGTCTCATTTTTTTCCATAACAACACTTATATAGCTAGGTCAACACATTAAACCCTTGCCACATGTCACCCTTTGATTGGTTCTAGGTTTAATTGACCCAATCATATTGTGCCAAGTGTCAAACCTATATTTAATCTTAATTTTAATCATCTTACATGATTAAAAGACATTTGGCAAGCTTATGTGTAATTTCATGTGTCACCATCTCATGGTGCCACATGTTACCCTGTGAAATGACTAAAATGCCCCTGTGTCTTAATTCTGAGTTCTCAACCCAAAATAATTATTTCTCTTCTTCTAATCAATTTATATCAAATATAAATTAATTAATTAATCTCTATTAATTAATTTCTCATTAATTAAATTCATATTTAAACACTTTAAATATAAATTTAACTTATACTACACATCAAATAATCTAGATTTGATTTCAAGTCATGCTAGGGACTTTGCAATTTAATTACAAACCAAACCTATTTAATTAATCAATTAAACTCTTTAATTAATTAATTAAATCATATTTAATTGGGTGATTACTTATGTATGTGTGTGACTTACTAGGCTCATCACTAATTGGCATTGAGACATGATATCAACTCTTAATATTATCAGAACTCTTTCTTACCATAAATGATTTCTCTAAATCATTTTATGCACCTCATAGACCATGGTTAACACCTAGCATAGTATGCCATGGCCACTCAATTAGTAATAAGGTTTACCTTAAATGAACCTATAATCATATGTTATTATGCACCAAAATCTCTCTGTTATAAAATCCCAACTCAAGCTGGAGTCATGGTTTATGTCAAACTCCATTTGCTATGAATATTATGTTCTCTTTTAATTCTAGTTCTTGATTAAAAAGATTTTCTTATCAGAAACTCTTTTCTGATTAAATATATCTGTCCTGGCCAGGAACTTAAAACATCAAGAACAATTAAATGAACATAGGATTTTATCTCTATTTACTTAGAGGAATAGATTCCTTCTTGATCAACACCTACCTCCATATATAACTAGTAGGAGCCAACACAAGCCCATATACCCATACATAGTACAAGTATGAAAGCAATATCAAACTCAAACCACCTATATACAAGATAACTGTGCTATCTCAGGTCTAAAGATTATATGCACTGATATGATTTATGACAATACATTGACAAGAGTAAACTCCATGTGCTTGTCATAAGTGTCACTGGTTCAGCCTACTTATCATGTATAAATGCCTATCATATTTGTTATATGGCATGAGACTCACCATTCCATCTTATTTATATCTCATATAAATAACTTGGGAATAAACATGAATACAATCTTTTCTGGATAAGTCATGTCCTTATTATGAAGTTTCCTCGATTGTGAACCTATTTATGATACTATGTACTAGAAATACTGTCACTCATATTCTTAACAACTTAATAATAGAATTTCTAACAAAATATTAATGGACCTTTTCTATTACACATAAATATCTTATGTAAACGGAAAAGTGGAAATGCCTTTTATTAATAAAAACATGTACAAGATACATACTAAATGATATGCTCTAGGGCATACTACTAACAATCTCCCACTAGCACTAGAGCCATTCATTACAATATCTTAGACCCATCTTCTCATGATGTTGGTCTAGCTGAGTCTGTGACATAAGCTTAGTGATGGATCAGCTGGATTTTCAGCTGATGCTATTTTCTGTATGGCTACATTGCCTCGTCCAACTATTTCTCTGATAATGTGGTAGTGCTTTTCTATATGTTTGGATTTCTGGTGGGACCTTGGTTCCTTAGCCTGTATGATTGCTCCATTGTTGTCACAGTGTAGTGGAACTGCTGACTCAATGGAAGGAACTACTGTAAGTTCTGTTATGAACTTCTTTATCCAAATAGCTTCCTTTGCAGCATCTGATGTAGCAATATACTGAGCCTCGGTAGTGGAATCTGCAGTCGTGCTCTATTTGGAACTCTTCCAACTGACTGCACCTCCATTACAAATGAACACATATCCAGAGGTAGACTTTCTATCATCGATATCTAATTAGAAATCAGAATTAGTATAACCATCCAATTGCAAGTCTCCACCTCCATAGATCAAGAATAAATCCTTAGTTCTTCTCAAGTACTTAAGGATATTCTTGACAGCTATCCAGTGTTCCAAACCTGGATTGGATTGATACCTGCTAGTCAAACTAATAGCATATGCGATATCTGGCCTAGTACATAACATTGCATACATTAAACTTCCAATAGCCGAAGCATATAGAATCCTTGCCATTTTATCTCTTTTTTCAGGTGTCTTTGGAGACATCTCTTTAGAAAGATGGATACCATGTCTCACTGGTAACAATCCTCTCTTGGAATCAAGCATGTTAAATCTCTTCAACACCTTTTCCAAGTATAGACTTTGGGATAAACCAATTATTCTTTTCGCTCTATCTCTAAAGATGCGAATTCCAAGAATATAGGTTGCCTCCCCTAAGTCTTTAATGGAGAATGTATTTGACAACTATACCTTTATAGTTGTCAACATACCTGTGTCATTACCCATCAACAATATGTCATCTACATATAAGACAAGGAAAGTGATAGCACTGTCACTAACCTTCTTATATACACATGGCTCATCCTCATTTTTGATAAAACCAAATGATTTAATTGCTTCATCAAAATGGATGTTCCAACTCCTCGAAGCTTGATTCAACTCATAAATGGATCGCTTTAGCTTGCATACCTTGGAACCATCTTGGGATTCAAAACCCCTAGGTTGTTCCATGAAAATGTTTTCTTCAATGTATCCATTGAGAAAAGCTATTTTGACATCCATCTGCCAAATCTCATAATCATAGTATGCAGCTATTGCTAATAGAATCCTAATTGATTTAAGCATGGCAACAGGCGACAAAGTCTCCTTATAGTCGATTCCTTGCCTTTGGCGAAACCCTTTCGCTACTAGGCTTGCCTTATAGGTCTCTAACTTTCCATCAGAACCAATTTTCTTCTTGAAAACCCATTTGTTCCCTATAGGTACAATACCTTCAGGTGGGTCAACAAGATCCCAAACTTAATTTTTATACATGGAATCAATTTTAGATTTCATAGCATCAATCCATTTGAAGAGTCTATATCTAATATAACTTCTTCATAGGTAAGTGGATCATTTCTATGATCTACTTCTTCATGTGTAGACAACTCTTGCTCTTCTTCATGAAGGAAACCATATCTCACTGGTGGGTGAGATACCCTAGTTGCTCTACGAGGAACAGCTGTAGATGTTTCATCAATGGGTGTAGGTTGACTAGATGGATCTATATCCATCTGATCTGGTGGTTGGTCAGAATTCTCTAATTCCAACTCTATTTGCCTTCCTTTGCCTCCTTCTTGAACAAACTGTTGTTCAAGACATGTGGCATCTCTACTCACCACAACCTTTTGTAATGTAGGCAAATAAAAATAATATCCAAAACTATTTTTTGGATATCCAACAAATCGACCATTTTCTGATCTGGTTTCCAATTTATCAGTGTTCAGCTTTTTGATATAAGCTGGACAACCCCAAATCTTAACATGCTTAAGACTTAGTTTTCTTCCATGCCATATCTCATAAGGTGTAGAAGAAACTGATTTTGATGGAATCCTATTCAGAATATACAAAGCTGATTCTAATGCAAATCCCCAAAAGGAGATTGGCATATCTGTATAGCTCATCATACTACATACCATATCCAATAGGGTACAATTTCTCCTTTCAGATACACCATTTAGCTGTGGCGTTCCTGGAGGAGTCAGCTGGGAAACAATGCCATGCTCTCTCAAGTATTCATCAAATTCAGTACTCAAATATTCACCTCCATGATTTGATTGAAGAGCTTTAATACTCTTTCCTATTTGATTTTCTACTTCAGATTTAAATTCTTTGAACTTTTCAAAAGGTTCATGTTTGTATTTCATCAAATACAAATACCCAAACCTTGATTTATCATCAGTAAAAGTAATAAAGTAATGAAAACTGACTCTAGCCATTTCCTTAAATGGACCACATACATCACTATGTATTAGCTCCAAAATATTTTCAGCGCTTAGCCCTTGTCCAACAAGGGGTGATCTAGTCATTTTTCCCTGAAGGCAAGATTCACAAGTTGGAGTAGGCTCAGAGCCCAATGAGGATAGAATCCCCATTTTCTCCAGTTTTGCAATCCTATCTTCTGCAGCATGACATAACCTTAAGTGCTAAATATGTTTCGAACTTGAGTTAGTTTTCACCATGGCATTACATTCATTTAGATCACTTGCATTCATTTTTTGTTTGTCATTATTATCTAAATAATAAGGACCTTCATTCATATAATCCGAACTAACATATTTATTTCCAAAATAAATATTGTAAACATCATCTGTGAATCGAAATTCATAGCCATTTCTAGTCAAACTAGCCTTAAAAGCATCAGGTACATATAAAATATTATCCAAACACAAAACATGTCTAAACATGTAAAAAGATTTAGATCCTATGGCTAAAGCTTCAACAATTGAACCATTGCCAATTCGGACTCTAACATTTTGAGAACGCAAGCTGCTACTATTTGCTAGTTTCTGCATATCATTAGAAATGTGAGAACTGGCACCAGTATATAAAATCCAAGCTGTAGATGAACTATGAGTATCATCAGAATCTAAATAATAAGATATGGACATACCTTCCGAAGGTTTATCCTTCTTGTCCTTCAAAGAAGCAAGATACTCTGGGCAGTTCCTTTTTCGGTGCCCATCCTTCTGGCAGTGGAAACACTTTCCTTTGCCTCCATCAGCTTTAGCCTTCTCTTTCTGTTTAGCTATTTTCTTGGAAGGACCAGGAATCTGAGGTTTCTTCTTCTTATTGCCCTTCTTCTTGTTGGACTTTCCAGCTGAAGAAGATGCAATCAAAGCTACCTCTTTTCTTTTATTGCCCGGCATATTCTTTTGGGCAATAACCAGCATGTTGAGTAAACTAGCTAAGGTGCATTCTTGTTTAGTCATATGGAAATTTGTTACAAAATTCCCAAAAGACTCAAGAAGGGACTGAAGGATCAAATACGTTTGTAGTTGGAAATCCATGTTGAAGTCAAGATGTTCCAACTACTCAATCAGTCGAATCATCTTGTGGACATGATCCCCAACATTCTGTCCCTCAGACATCCTCATGCGGAACAGCTGCCTAGATATCTCATACCTAGCATTCCTACTATGCTCACCATACAACTCTTGTAGGTGAAGGAGGATCTCACTCGCACTCTGCATGTTCTCATGTTGCTTCTATAACTCATTACTCATGGAAGCAAGCATGTAACACTTAGCTCTCATATCATGCTCCTTCCACTTGTCCAAAGTTTCATGTTCCTCTTGAGTGGCCTCTGGAGGTAAGGGACTAGGAACATTTGAATCTAGAACATATCCTATATGTTCAAGGTTCAGGACAAGTTTTAAATTTCTTAGCCAATCAGACAGATTAGGTCCTGTCAACCTATTGTGATCAAGTATGCTTACAAGGATATTGGATGGTGGTGGTTGTTTTGTGCTCATTATTATCAGAAAATTAACTGCAGAAAATAACCAGATTAATTAGTAAATGTATCAAGTAATTAACCAAAATGATTATGGTCTTTTAATCAAATTGGTCCTCCCACTAACTTAGCGAGTCCTACACTTTCAAAGTAGAAAACGGAAATCCTAGTTGGATGGATTTCTAGTGGGTGATTGAATTCTTATAATTCTATTGATCATCCTCAAGTACATCTGTTATTAGAATTACAATAAACTATAAGTGAGCAACTCCAAGGATTGAACGTCTCATGTGATGTTCAATCCTTTACCTAGCCCCTAATGCTCAAAATCTTAGGTACATCCATTATTGACTTATCTTGCATTAGTTAAGTTGATCCCATTGAGCTAGTAATTATGTAAATAATTTTAATGTCCTCAGGTACATCCAATATTGGCCACCAAACCATTTACATGTTTACAACATCTCATGCTTAACAATTATTCTTAAGAAAATCTCTTAAATTAATTGCATCTTATGCAACTATTTAAAATTTCTTAAAATAATTGCCCCAATGGAAGGCCCATGTTATAATTACTTTAGTTATAGCATTTCCAACTTAATCATTTGTTTGGAAGATTTTATGGTCGTTCTAATTACTATTAAGGTCTCACTTTGCACATTATCCATTTAGCATGCATATATCATATAATTGCATACATTCTCATACATCTCATGCATTCATGGATAAGAAGTAAATATGGTATGATCATGGACTTTCTAAGGTATTCAATTCTGAGCCACCAAGAATTGAATCAGGGCATTCCTAGGTGCATTTCATTCATTCATTTTATAAGAGTTGCTGAAGGAGTACATAATCAACACTTGATTTGGAATTCCTCCCACTGGTCCCACCAATGCTCTTGACCTCCTTGATCTTCTTGTAATCCAATATTACATAGTAATCCTTGGCATACCAAGGCGAATATACAAGAACTAAATAAATGAAATGATAACCCAAAAATTATTACAACCTTAATAATACATGCCCAAAATAAATTAAAATAAATTAATTAATTTACAATCCCAAAGAAACATAAAAGAAATAAATCCAATCACATTAGTTTTTTATAGTCCATGATCATCCATAATACATATCACTATTTAACAATTAAATAAAACATACATACTTAAATTAAATTGAATATCTTATATTCAAATTAAAAATCCAGATTTGAATATGATTCAAATAAATTTAAAAATTCAAATTTGAATCTCATTCAAACAAATTTAAAAATTCAGATTTGAATCATATTCAAACAACCTTAAAAATTCAGATTTGAATCACATTCAAAGAATTTTTTAAAAATCAGATTTGAATCACATTCAAACAATTTTTAAAAAATCAGATTTGAATTACATTCAAACAATTTTTAAAAATTCAAATATGAATATTATTCAAACAACTATAATCAACATGAAGCCAAACCATGCGCACCAGTGATGGTGTTCTTCAAGCATGCCGCCACACATCCATTGCAACCAGCAATGGATAAATCATCTCATGATCAAAACACATAATTAAATCATATAATCAACAATCTAAATGGCAAATATAGTGGCTCTGATACCAATTAAAGGAGCGGAAGCGTGAAAAACACAAGTTTATACCATTGAATTCAAAACTTTTCACCTAGGGTCACATGCATCATGCAAGATTTATTTTTATCCATTTGATTTCAATGATAAACAACATATTAAAACTCTTTTAATATGTTTTTGGATCTGTATTTGCCATTTAAGATTTTAAATTAATCAGATTAATTTTAGAACCCTAGATTAAATCAAGAACAAACACACTAACCTCTTGATGCACTGCAGTGTATTTGCGCCTTTGAGATGCGTCTTTAGGACACCAGATATTGTCCCTCTAGCTTGTCCACACCAAGAACACCTATGGCAGCCCTTGAACAGCTTCTAAAGCTTTTTCTATTATTTAGAAAATCAAGTTCTGCCTTTTAAGAGATTAAAGATGTAAACAGGACACTAAAACGATTTTTAGTATTTTTAATTCAAGATTGTTTGCTAATCTCTTGGAATAGAAGAGAATGAAGAGGAAGACAGGGAGAGCTTCAAAGTGGCGGCAAAAATGAGAGCAGCAACTGGTTGTCTTATTTTTTTTCATAAAAACACTTATATAGCTAGGTCAACACATTAAACCCTTGCCACATGTCACCCTTTGATTGGTTCTAGGTTTAATTGACCCAATCACATTGTGCCAAGTGTCAAACCTATATTTAATCTTAATTTTAATCATCTTACATGATTAAAAGACATTTGGCAAGCTTATGTGTAATTTCATGTGTCACCATCTCATGGTGCCACATGTCACCCTGTGAAATAACCAAAATGCGCCTGTGTCTTAATTTTGAGTTTTCAACGCAAAATAATTATTTCTCTTCTTCTAATCAATTTATATCAAATATAAATTAATTTATTAATCTCTATTAATTAATTTCTCATTAATTAAATTCATATTTAAACACTTTAAATATAAATTTAACTTATACTATATATCCAATAATCTAGATTTGGTTTCAAGTCATGCTAGGGACTTTGCAATCTAATTGCAAACCAAACCTATTTAATTAATCAATTAAACTCTTTAATTAATTAATTAAATCATATTTAATTAGGTGATTACTTATGTATGTGTGTGACTTACTAGGCTCATCACTAATTGGCAATGAGACATGATATCAACTCTTAATATCATCAGAACTCTTTCTTATCATAAATGATTTCTCTAAATCATTTTATGCACCTCATAGACCATGGTTAACACCTAGTATAGTATGCCATGGCCACTCAATTAGTAATAAGGTTTACCTTAAATGAACCTATAATCATATGTTACTATGCACTAGAATCTCTCTGTTATAAAATCCCAACTCAAGCTGGAGTCATGGTTTATGTCAAACTCCATTTGCTATGAATATTATGTTCTCTTTTAATTCCAGTTCTTAATTAAAAAGATTTTCTCATCAAAAACTCTTTTCTGATTAAATCTATCTGTCCTGGCTAGGAACTTAAAATATCAAGAATAATTAAATGAACATAGGATTTTATCTCTATTTACTTAGAGGAACAGATTCCTTCTTGATCAACACCTACCTCCATATATAACTAGTAAGAGCCAACACATGCCCATATACCCATACATAGTACAAGTTTGAAAGCAGTATCAAACTCAAACCACCTATATACAAGATAACTGTGCTATCTCAAGTCTAAAGATTATATGCACTTATATGATTTATGACAATACATTGACAAGAGTAAACTCCATGTGCTTGTCATAAGTGTCACTAGTTCAGCCTACTTATCATGTATAAGTGCCTATCATGTTTGTTATATGGCATGAGACTCACCATTCCATCTTATTTAGATCTCATATAAATAACTTTTGAACAAACATGAATACAATCTTTTCTAGATAAGTCATGTCCTTGTTATGAAGTTTCCTCGATTGTGAACCTATTTATGATACTTTGTATTAGAAATACTATCACTTATATTCTTAACAACTTAAGAATAGAATTTCTAACAAAATATCAATGGACCTTTTCTATTACACATAAATATCTTATGTAAATGAAAAAGTGGAAATGCCTTTTATTAATAAAAACATGTATAAGATACATACTAAATGATATGCTCTAGGGCATACTACTAACAGGCAGTATGACAAACTGATTGAATATGGGGCTACCGAGTTCAAGGGGGCAGTAGATCCTCTAGAGGTAGAACTGTGGTTAAAGAGAATGGATAGGGTGTTCAGGAAGCTACATTGTACAGAGGAGCTCATATTTGAATATTCAGTGTCTCTGCTACAGGGGGATGCATATGACTTGTGGAAAACCATTCCCCATAGTCTGGTAGAACTTTCAGTGCTAACATGGAATGATTTTCTATGGGAGTTCAGACAAAAATATGTCCCTGATGCTTATGTGGACCAGAAGCTGCAAGAGTTCCTAAGTCTAAAATAAGGGAGTAGATCGATGGCTAAATATGAAAAGGAATTTTCCCGCCTGAGCCATTATGCAGTAAGTCTACTTTCTACCAATAGGGAGAGATGTAAGAGGGTTGAAACTGGCTTAAGCCTAGTATTAGACTACAAGTGGTTGGATTCAAACATACTAACTTCTCTGAACTTATTTCTCAAGCATTGGAATTAGAAAGAATTGAGTTAGAAGCGGCCCCAGAGAAAAAGAAATCAGAGAAGATAGAGAAAGAGAAACAAGGAAAGTCAGTAGATCAGAGTTCCAGTGGTCCTACTAGGAAGAGGAAGAACTTTGGCGAACACAGCAGGGGTGATAAGAAGTCTGGTAGGAGAAGGTTTTTGGGACAGAAACCTCCTCTATCTGGTCAGCAGAGTACCAAAAGTTCCTATCCTCCCCGCTAATGTGAAACTTGTGGAAGAAATCATAGTGGGGTGTGCTACAAGGCCATCAGAGCCTGTTATAACTGTGGAGGCACAGGGCACTTTGCCAAAGACTGCACCAGTACTCGTAGAGTTGGGCCACCTCCTACTACTACTGAAGGGTCAGTTCAGAATCTTGTCACCAGAGGTTCATAACCACCTAGCAGAGGTAGAGGCAGGGGTAGAGGTAGTCCAGCAGGCAGCCAAGGCACAGTGAATCAATCAGAGTAAGGCAGTGCTCCAGTCAGAGTCTACGCAATGAGATAGAGAGAAGAGGCCGAGATGTCTGATATTGTGGCTGGTACCTTCTCAACTTTTAATCAAGATGTGTTTGATTATTTGATCCGAGTTTTACCCATTCCTATGTGAGTACTAGCATCATTGATTGCATTGCTATTCCGTGTGTGAAAATGGACTTTGAGGTGCTAGTAACAAGTACGCTAGGACAATAGGTCAAGGTTAATAGAATGTATAAGGATTGTCCTTTGGTGATCCAAGGACATACTTTTCTATCTGATCTCATTGAAATGCCCTTCAGAGATTATGATATCATCTTGGGCATGGATTGGTTAGCCAGGCATCATGCCATGATTGACTGTAGACTGAAGACAGTCACTTTTGGTCTCCCTCAGTACAGTGATGTGGTAATACATGGGGAGAGGCATCTATTGCCATCAAACATCATTTCAGCTACACTAGCTAGAAAAATGATCAGAAAGGGGTGTGAAGCATACTTGGCACATGTGGTAGACACCCAAGTGGGGAGTCTAGCATTGAGGGACATCCCTACAGTATATGACTTTCTAGATGTGTTTCCTGATGAATTGCTAGGATTACCTCTAGAAAGAGAGGTTCAGTTTGAAATTAATGTTATGCCTGGTGTGGATCCAATCTCTATAACACCATACAGAATGGCACTAGCCGAGTTGAAGGAGTTGAAGGTACAGTTGCAAGAACTACTTGAAAAGGGCTTCATCCACCCTAGTGTGTCACCTTAGGGAGCGCCAGTGTTGTTTGTTAAGAAGAAAGATGGCACTCTCTGCTTATGTATTGACTACCGGCAGTTGAATAAGGTGACAATAAAGAATAGATATCTATTGCCTCGCATTGATGATCTGTTTGATCAGTTAAAGGGTGCAGCTATATTCTCCAAAATTGATTTGTGATATGGTTATTATCAGTTGAAAGTACATGAGCAGAGTATTCCAAAGACTGCTTTCAGAACTCGATATGGCCACTATGAGTTTCTAGTAATGCCATTCGGTTTAACTAATACTCAAGCTGCTTTTATGGATCTGATGAACACTATCTTCAGACCATATCTCGACCAATTTGTGGTGGTGTTTATTGATGATATTTGATATATTTAAGGAATGCAGAGGAGCATGACAGACATCTACGGATTGTACTGCAAACTTTAAGGGAGAAACAATTATATGCCAAATTATCGAAATGTGAATTTTGGCTAAAAGAAATCTCTTTCTTAGGACATGTTGTGTCAGCTGAAGGGATCAAGGTAAATTTCAGCAAGGTAGAAGCTATCCTTAATTAGAAGCCACCTAGGAATATCACAGAAATTCACAGTTTTCTGGGTTTAGCTAGATATTACTGCCGGTTTGTGAAAGGATTTTCTATGTTAGCTTCTCCACTGATCAAGTTGCTTAGGAAAGATGTAAAATTTCAGTGGATAGATAAATGCCAACAAAGTTTTGATGAGTTGAAGAGGTGTTTGACTGAAGCCCCAGTCCTTACTTTACCTACCCTGGGTACAGAATACACAATTTATAGTGATGCTTCTCATAATGGGTTAGGCTGTATACTGATGCAAGATCGGAATGTCATTGCTTACGCATCATGCCAGCTGAAGCCGCATGAGAGTAACTACCCAACATATGATTTAGAGCTTGCAGCTATTGTTTTTGCTCTGAAGATTTGGAGACACTATTTGTATGGGGAGAAATGCTACATTTACACAAATCACAAGAGCTTTGAGTACCTGGGAGCCCAGAAGGAATTGAATTTGAGGTAGAGGAGATGGTTAGAACTGATTAAAGACTATGATTGCTTAATAGACTATCAACCAAGGAAAGCAAATGTGGTGGCTAACACCTTAAGTCACAAGACTATGGCAAGTCTCAGAGTTTCTCCTTTGTCTATGGTACATGAGTTGAAAGCACAGCATGCCAGTTTTGAGATTGATCGTGAGGGACAAACAGTAGTTGCATGGCATGTACAGCCAGTGTTGATTGATCAAATCAGAATGGCTGCTCAGAATGATGAAAAATATCAGAAGCTACTGAAAGAAGTCCGGCAGGGCAAGAAACCAGAATTTTCTATGAGAGATGATGGTTTATTGCTACATCAGGGCAGAATGTGTGTTCCTAATGATGAGGAATTGAGACCGATCATCATGAAGGAAGCACATGAGTCTCCTTTTGCCATGCATCCTGGTGGAACTAAAATGTACAGAGGGCTGAAAGAGCATTACTGGTGGATGGGTATAAAGAGGGATATAGCTGAATTTATTTCCAAATGCCTAACTTGTCAGCAAGTAAAGGCAGAACATCAAGTTTTAACTGGTTTGTTACATCCATTGCCAGTACCAGAGTGGAAATAGGAACGAATAACCATGGATTTTGTGATGGGACTTCCGAGGACACAGAATAGTCATGATGCAGTATGGGTTATAGTTGATAGACTAACCAAGTCTGCTCACTTTTTGCCAGTCTGGATGGACTATAGTTTGGAGAGATTGGCCAGATTGTACATAAATGAGATTGTAAAACTACATGGAGTGCCAGTATCGATTGTATATGACAAAGATCCTAGGTTCACTTCTAGATTCTGGGGTAGTCTTCAGAGAGCCTTAGGAACTAGATTGAACTTCAGCACAGCATTCCACCCACAGACAAATGGCCAGTCTGAGAGGGTAATTAAGATATTTGAGGATATGCTACGGGATTGTGTGATTGAGTTTGAAGGTAGTTGGGATACACACTTGCCTTTGATTGAGTTTGCTTATAACAACAGTTACCAATCAAGCATTGGGATGCCTCAATATGAAGCTTTGTATGGCAGGAAGTGTAGAACTCCCCTATGTTGGGATGAAGTAGGTGAAAGAAAGATGATTGGGCTAAAAATTATTCAGCAGATAGAGGAAAAGATCAGATTGATCAGAGATCGGCTCAAGGCTGCATCAGACCGTGAGAAGTCCTATGTTGATCTGAAGAGAAGAGATATTGAATATGCAGTGGGTGATAAGGTATTCCTCAAAGTTTCTTCTTGGAAGAGGATTATGAGATTTGGTAGAAAGGGGAAACTGAGTCCTCATTTCATCGGACCATATGAGGTTTTGGAAAGAGTGGTCCTTTGGCATATCGATTGGCATTACCTCCAGAGCTAGAAAGGATACACAGTGTCTTCCATGTGTCCATGTTAAGGTGGTATAGATCTGACCCATCTCATGTACTATCAGTTGAAGAGATTGAGGTAAATCCAGACCTCTCATATGATGAAGAACCCATAGAAATTCTGGCATATGAGGTGAAACAACTGAGGAATAAACAGATACACCTGGTTAAAGTGCTGTGGAACCATCATTCAAGCCAGGAAGCTACTTGGGAATGTGAAGAGGATATGAGGAGACAGCATCCACAGCTATTCAGAAACTAATGCCAAGTAAAAATTTCAAGATGAAATTTATTTTAGGGGGGGGGGGGGGGAGAGAATTGTAACACCCTTATGTTCGGTAGTGCGTTCTACTGTTTCGATGACCAGTGTCTGTCCGGACAGCTAAAATGCCTAGAACTACATTTAAAAGTTAGTGAGGAGACATAAAATAATGAAATACAAGAAAAAAAGAGTACAAGAAAAACAAAGGAAAAATAATAGCAATGAAATGTAATCAAGTTAAACGAGCCGAGAACCATAGCGATGGGTGACCGCACCGAAAAGTTGCGGCGTGGACAATTGACTAGCCCTAGATCACGGGGAACATTGGAAAATATTTTTAAGACTTAAATAAACATCTATTGAAGTATAAATGTCATTAGAACTATCAAAGAAAAATTAATTAATTAGTACAAACAAAAACGAGAAATCGAGAAAATGACAAAAATCGATGTTACCGAAAAATCGAGAATGCAACCCAAATAGGGGCATTGTGGTCATTTGACATTCTGAGTTGCCTTTTGACCAAATTTCCATTAAAAATAAATGATATTACACTTGGAAAATGCCATGAAAAATTAAAAGGAGATACATTATGTAAATAGTGAAAGTGTGGTGGCCAAATTGCAAAAATTGGAAACTTGGAATAAATAACCATTATAATCTTCATTAGTGCTCCACTAACTTGTGATAATTGACACCTATCCAAGCTTTGGACAACCACTTCCACAAAACAGCCTTCCTCCTCATCCTTCTTCTTCATTGCCGAATCTTTTCTCCCAAGGTCCATCCATGGATGTCCACCATTAAGCTCAAATCCACCTATGTTCAAGCCATGGTTTGCACAAGAGTTCTTCATTAAAGTTAAAGTACACACCTTGGGCAGCATACTAGGATCAAAAAAGATAAATTTTGGTGGAATTTGGAAGAAGTCCTAAAGAGGTAAGTGTGTATTTTTCAATCTAATCTTCATTAAACTTTGAGTGGATGTTGTGGGTAGTTGATTTATGGAAGAATTTTTGAAATTTGATGTTTTAATGGTGGTACACCATTTCAGTAGCCATGGAACCTAACCATGAACAGCTTTTCCTTGCATGTAAATGGTTGTTTGAATGTTGATTTAAATGTTTAATTGTATTGAAGTTGAATTCCATGTGTGAGGTTTGATTTGTAAGCTTGAAAAGTGAAAGTGGAAATTGATGGGTATGTGTAAACTTGTGGCAGCCTCATGAAGAAGATTGAAGTGTTTAAGTTCATGAAATATTGTTGAATTATGTTGCTTATGGTGGCAGCATGTGTATGTGAATAATAGTTTAGATTTGGACATGTGAATGAGGTGTGTTCATGTGGTTAAATTGTGTAAATAGACTTTGGAAAATTCTGAGTTATAGTGTGTATATTGAGAATAGTTACAAGCTGTCCAAAATGACCAAAATGTGTTGTAAAGTGTGTTAATGGTATGGTACAAACCAGAATTGTCATGAAAGAGTTAACTTGGTAAGTATAGGATGTGTAATTGGTAAGGGATGAATAATGTGTAATAGGGCAGTGTATATTTTAGCTTAGAACCTTAAGTGTGTGACTCCAATTGGTATGAGACCAACTGGAGGTAAAACTAGGCACAAAATGTGCCAACTTTCATGAAGGAAGCTTACATAAATTCTACCTAGAAGGTGACTTAAAAAATGACCAAATCCGGATTAGTGACTTGAAAGCCTGAAAATTTACTATTTGGGCAGTAATTAGTGTTTTGACCATAACTTACTCAAAACAGGTCCAATTAACCTGAAATTTTTTACCATGAATAGTTTAGACATAGATATACAATTCTTATGAAGACACCAAAGCCCAGAAATGGCCATAACTAAGCCAAATAGCTTACACAAATTCAGGTACCAAAACTGGCCGAACCAAAAGTGACCTAAAAATGACCTAAGCCTACCATTTTGGTGCATTCTGTCCAGCATTGGTAAATTGACCATAACTTGGTCTACACAACTCAGAATGACCTGAAATTTTGCCCCACGTGCAATAAGACATAGACCTACAAGTTTGTAGTTTGGACCAAAATCCTAAAACTGAGGGAACTAGGTTGTCCAACTAGGTCAAAATAGTACACCAAAATCTAGTAAATTGCAATAAAATGTAATACACTTGGAAACGAAATTGGTAACATATACCAACACTAAAGGGCTATAAAATGTGACATATTGGTAACATTAAACCTAATTCACCTAGAGTGCATCAAGGGTCAACATTTTAGGTTGACTAAGGAAAATAATAGAATTCAATAAATTAATTATTAAGCCTTATTGTTAGAGACAATTTAAATGAGTACTGAAACACTTTAAATTGTGTGTTTCAGTTAGAAAAGACTCAAGAAAGGGGAAGGAAACACTGAGTCAGGGCCAAGAGACATTTATCAGAGTTTTGTGTACAATAGTTATTTCTTTTGAATTTTCAATTAAAATGAATTATGACAATTTGTCTATTATTGTTTAAATTGTGAAAAATTGTTTGAATGATATTTGATGGATACTTATTGCTTGAAAAACATTGTAAATGGTTTAAAACCACAGCTATCATGTATATTGATAAAATTCCTCGCTAGTTTGTCTAGTGGGATGAATTGACTTTGAATTCCCTCTCTGGCTGAAGTGTTGAGGATGAATAGAAGGAGTACTCATATTATTGCTAACTAGCTATGTTATTCCTCACTAACCATCGAGTTTTGAGATGAATTGAAATTTGGAACATGATTAAGCTGTGTGTGTGATTTATTGATATTTATTGTGATATTGTGAAATGGAGTTTAAATTCTTTATGACATTCACTGTCTTTGAATTTAACTATGGTTTTAAGTATCCACTATTCATACGAATTATGATTTATGATTTAAAGTTGCATTTTGTTAATGTTGTGCACCACTAAGACATTGGCTCAGCGATAGCTTTTCATTCCTGTCGCAGGTAGACAGATTGACAGGGCAGCAGGCTATGCTGCTAGTGCCACATTGAGAGTTCATCGGGTATATTGAGTATACCATACTTTGCATTTTGTATTGTAATGTATGTTCATTGTACGTATATATTGTTTTGGTTTTGAGTAGTTGTAAATTAAAATTGTAAATTAAAATTGTACATTGACGTTGTAAACTAAATTCGTAAATTATTTTGGCTTGTAAATATTGTGATATATTTCTTTTATCTCAGCTTTTGAAAACACTGGAAAATTATTGTGGATCTGAGTTGACAAATGTTGAGAAAATTATTGTGTTGATTGGATATTGGAGTTTGGGGATTAAACAAAATATTAGAAGTGTTTTTTTTACAGGTTTTTGAAGAACTGTTTTATTCAAAATACAGATAGCACTCTGCCAAAATTTTTACAGAAATTATTAATTCTTCAAATGTGTTGTCTGGTTTCACTTCAGTTAAAAAATTTTTAACACCTGTAAATAATGCTCACCACTGTAAAAAGAAGTAAGAAAAGGTTTAAAATCCATTGTAGTATATTTAATGGCTTATCAGTAGACGAAGTTGGTAATTCATTAGGTATACTACGGGATCATGTTATACCTTACAGAGGGGTAGGGTGTGACAGTTGGGACACACACTTGCCTTTGATTGAGTTTGCTTACAACAACAGCTACCAATCAAGCATTGGGATGCCTTCATATGAAGCTTTGTATGGCAGGATGTAATGCCCTCACTTTACGCAGCCCATACATTTGACTACTTCGGTGACCTAATGTCGGTCCGGACAAGTCAGGATGTCTGGAACTACACTTCAGTGATAATAAATAGGCATAAAATGATGAAATAAATAAAAAAAAATACAAGAAAAAATAAGAAAAAAATAAAAGAGACGAAATGAAAGTAAGTTAAACGAACCGGCACCATACCGATGGGTGACCGCACCGGGAAGTTACAGCGAAGATCGTTGACTAGTCCTGGACCACGGGGAACCCTAGAAAATATTTTTAAGACTTAAATAAACGTCTATTGAGGTATAATTGACTTAGAAAATGTCAAAAAAAATTTAATTAATTAGTACAAAGAAAAACAAAAATTAAAGAAATCGGCGGGTCAAGGAATTAATCAGTAGTACCAAAAAATCTGAAATACAACCTGAAGAGGGGCATTTTGGTCATTTGACACCTAGAGTTGGCTTTTGACCTAAATGTCCATAAAAATAAAGTGGTATTAAATTTTGAAAATTTCATGAAAAATGAAATTGGAATGAAATGTAATTAAGGGAAATTAAAGGGGTAAAGTTTAGGATAATTAAAAGTTTAATTAAATTATTATTATCTTAATATTAGTGGACCACTATGGACCATATCAAAGCTTAAGAAATCAAATTTCTTCCACTATCTTCTGCATCACTTTCTTCTTCCTTCTGATTCACTTTGGCCAAAACAAAAGCTTCCAAAGTCCATCCATGGCTGCCTCACTTCACAAGCTCTAAACACCATGATCAAGCCATCCTTTCCATAACTTGTCTTTCATTAAAGTTGATCTCCACCTTGCAAGGAAGAAGTTTGTAGTAATTTCAAGAAGTTTTGGTGAAGTTTGGTCAAGCTCCAAAAGAGGTAAGTGCTTGTTTTCAATTCTTGCTTCACTAAAGTTGTAGTGGAGGTTATGGGAAGTTAGATTATTGAAGAAATTCTGGGATTTGATGAGTTATGGTGCTGTCCAATTTTTGGCAGTTTCATGTCCATGGGAGTATGATGTAATTTATCATGTAAATGGTGATTTAAGGGGTTGATTAAGGTGTTTAAATGTATAAGAGTGTACTTGCATGTAGGTGTTTGAATTGTGTAATTGAACAATTGAATTTTTGGGAGTCTTTGGAAGAAATTGTGAGGGTTTGTAAACTGACCAATTTGGCAGCTTTGTGATGCATGGAAAAGTGTTTAATTTCATGAAAATAGCTTGGTGAATTCTGGTACCAAGGATGGCAGAATGTGTATGTAAATGTTGATGGGAATGATAAGTGGTAATTAGGTATGTTTATGTATGTAAATTGTTGAATTTGAACTTTGTAATTTTGAATTGTAATTGGGGTATTAAGGGTTTGTATATTCTGGCCAAATTGACCATAATGTTATGTGTTGAGTGGTTGTGGTTTAATACCAATTCAGAATTGGGTATGAGAAAAGGACTCATAACTAGGTGAATGTGTAATTGATAAGTGTTTAAGCAACATGTTTAAGGGCAGTATGCATTTGGGGCTATAACCCTAATTGTGTGATCCCAATTGGTATAAGGCTAATTGAAGGTAAAACTAGACTCAATATAGACCAACTTTCATATGGAGAGCTTGTCTAAATTCTACCTAGAAGTGACCTAAAAGAATGACCAAATCCTGAATTACATGATATGAAAATCCAGAATTTTGAACATATGAATAGTAGTCAGTATATTGGCCATAACTCACTCAAAAAAGGTCCAAAGGACCTGAAATTTATACCATGGAAAGCTTGGACATAGAGCTATACAACTCTTATGAAGACCACCAAGCCCAGAAATGACAATTACCAATTCAAAATGATCGCTAAAATTGGGTTACAAAAACTTACCGAATTGACTTTGACCTAAAAATGACCTAAAGTTTGCAATATAAGTGCAACTTGACCAGCAATAGTAAAATGACCATAACTTGGTCCATATAACTCCAAATGCCCTGAAACTAGTGTCAAATTTTCACTAAGACATAGGCCTACAATAATGGCATTTTGACCAAAACCCAGAAACTTAGGAAACTAGGTCAATTAACTTGATTAAGTTGGCATACCAAATTTGGAAATGGTTCAAATGACCATTAACTCTAGCAAAGTGTTTTAAGTATAACTCCCACTAGAAGTCTTAAAAAAAAAAATGAGCCATACCATTCTGGAAAGCTATGAAATAGACCTTCAACTTTGTTTTAGACCTCTCCCTCACCTTATGAATGTAAGAAGCTCAAATGTTGGGTCAAAACTACTGCCCTAGTTGAACATCCTCTCACTACAAGACCATTAAGTCTAGTCCAATAACTTGACCATAAGTAACTCTACAAGACTTGAAAAATTATAATAAAAAAATTCTTAGTGACCATAAGACATAGGGTAACATATCCTATGAAGAGTAATAGACCTAAATATGTGTAATTGATAAGTGGTTTAATACCAATTCAGAATTGGGTATGAGAAAAGGACTCATAACTAGGTGAATGTGTAATTGATAAGTGTTTAAGCAACATGTTTAAGGGCAGTATGCATTTGGGGCTATAACCCTAATTGTGTGATCCCAATTGGTATAAGGCTAATTGAAGGTAAAACTAGACTCAATATAGACCAACTTTCATATGGAGAGCTTGTCTAAATTCTACCTAGAAGTGACCTAAAAGAATGACCAAATCCTGAATTACATGATATGAAAATCCAGAATTTTGAACATATGAATAGTAGTCAGTATATTGGCCATAACTCACTCAAAAAAGGTCCAAAGGACCTGAAATTTATACCATGGAAAGCTTGGACATAGAGCTATACAACTCTTATGAAGACCACCAAGCCCAGAAATGACAATTACCAATTCAAAATGATCGCTAAAATTGGGTTACAAAAACTTACCGAATTGACTTTGACCTAAAAATGACCTAAAGTTTGCAATATAAGTGCAACTTGACCAGCAATAGTAAAATGACCATAACTTGGTCCATATAACTCCAAATGCCCTGAAACTAGTGTCAAATTTTCACTAAGACATAGGCCTACAATAATGGCATTTTGACCAAAACCCAGAAACTTAGGAAACTAGGTCAATTAACTTGATTAAGTTGGCATACCAAATTTGGAAATGGTTCAAATGACCATTAACTCTAGCAAAGTGTTTTAAGTATAACTCCCACTAGAAGTCTTAAAAAAAAAAATGAGCCATACCATTCTGGAAAGCTATGAAATAGACCTTCAACTTTGTTTTAGACCTCTCCCTCACCTTATGAATGTAAGAAGCTCAAATGTTGGGTCAAAACTACTGCCCTAGTTGAACATCCTCTCACTACAAGACCATTAAGTCTAGTCCAATAACTTGACCATAAGTAACTCTACAAGACTTGAAAAATTATAATAAAAAAATTCTTAGTGACCATAAGACATAGGGTAACATATCCTATGAAGAGTAATAGACCTAAATATGGCAGCAACCTACTCAAATAAAATTGGCAAAGTGTAATACTAAAATTGCCTAGTAAGGGAATCAAAATTCAGAATTGACCTAGTTATAGTCAATTGACCATAACTTGAGTTATACAAATCCAAATGACATGATTCAAAAAGGAAATTAAAGAAAACACAATGAGAAATAATTTAATGAAGAGAAATATGTTAAATTTACACTGTAGCTTGGTCCAATAAATAGTAAACATTGGCCATAAAATCTGAATAATTACAATAAAATGCAACAAGCTTTGAAATGAAATTGGCAACATATGTCAACATGTGAGGAATGAAAAATGGAACATATTAGTGATATTAAAACTAATTCACCTAGTGTGCATTAAATGTCAACATTATAAGTTAACTAATGAAAGGAATAGTATTAATAAAATTTAATTATTGAACCTTATTATTAGAAACAATAAATGAGTACTGAAACACTTTAAATTGTGTGTTTCAGTTAGAAAAGACACTAGGAAGGGAAAAGACCCACTGAGTCAAGGCCAAGAGATGACTCATCAGAGATTTGTGCACAACTAGTTTTTAATTGATTTTGTTCTGAAAATTTCATATGACTAAATGACGTATTTTCCTTATGTATTATGTTTATCAAGTATTGGATTTAATTCAATGATTATTGAAATTGTCATAGTATGTAAGAATTTAGCTATGTGAAATGGTATTTCAACAAGTATTAATCATTGTTGTGGATTGAATAAATTATGTTTTGGAAAATTTTGATAGAATATGTTTTGAATTGTGATGGGCAATTTGCATGGAAAAATACAAATTTATGTTTTGAATTGTGATGAGCATAAAAATTATTGGATATTGGAATTGACTTTGAATTGATAGATTTATAGGTTATTTATGCTCACAAAACACAAAAGAGAGATGATGATATTAGCTTTACTAGGTTATTACTTTAGATGGTTTAATTTTTTTTTTGATTACTATATTATGTGTTCATAAGTTGCATATGATTGACCTTTAAGGTTTAAAGTTGTTATTGTCATTATTCCTCCCCGACCATAGGGAGTTACAATCCAATTCGACCTCCCCGACCATAGGGAGTTAGAATCACCCCGAAGATGGCCCTTTTGGATTAGTCTTGCATTGTAACACCCATCACCCGTCTACAGTTTAGTTGAGGAAGGCATGCTACACGGCGTGCCGGAACACCTAGTATGTGATTATTTCATTTCCTGAACTCAATTTGATTTTAAGAAGTCTTTTATGTAATATTCATATCATGCTGATACTATTTTCATACTTTGATAAAATCAGTGCTTCAAAAATGGTAATAAAAATTTGGCAAGGTGCCGTCTGTATTTCGGACAAACTGTCCTTCCAAACCTGTTGAAAACAGTTTAATATGATAATATCAAAATCTCAAATATTTCACAGTCTCTATTTCTCAGTAAAGTCAATAGACTTTTACAGTCATTAAACAGTTCCATAATACAGTCCATAATAATTTAAATATATCCAAAAAATCTTCATGTTATTTAATATGTACAAAATATTACAAACTTTAAAGCTTTCATAACATTACAAAATACAGGGCCGAATTTCAAAAATATAATAAAAGTACAAAATACAAGATATCCTAAGTCCTACCATGTATGCAATGCAGTGCAGATGACTCTGGACTCCTGTGCAGATCTGATGTCTCACCCAGTCGTAGGTTTACTGGGCTCCCCAGCTGTGTCTCCAATACCTACGCGTTACAAAAGCAACGCGCTAAGCAATTTTGCTTAGTGGTACCAAATATAAAGAAATATACACTAAAATAAAATAATGAATTTATGACATCGGTATTCTTTACAATTGTTGATTCTACCCTTATTTGCTAAAATTTCAATATTTGCTAATTTTGGTGGTACTGTATGTCAGAAGACAAGATTTAACTATTTGAATTTAATAGTGCTTAAATTAACTTCCTATGTAGCCTATATACTGACCAAACTGGATAAATGAATATACTGGCACTGGGTACCTACTACCTCAGGCCATCATACCATCGATCACAAGGTGTCTCCCGGTGTGCAAATAGTGTGGCTAAAAAGCCATATAGTCAATCTGGCGATAAGCCAATAATAAATACACAATATGTATAGCTATAGGCTATTAAAGTCACAGTGCGGCATAATAAGCCGTAAAAACACAGTATGGCATGAAGCCATTTATAGAACACCTGTCAGAATCCTATTGGCATGCCAACCTATCCAAACTAGTCAACTAGGCAAACTAGGGCACTTTATAAATTAATTGTTTAATTCATCAATTTTTTTTGAGTTTACTAGCTATTATGTAATTCATAAGTCAATGCATATGTTGACCTTTTAAGGTACTATGGATAAGTTGTTTCTAGCATCAACATGTCACATATTGTCATTCAATATGCTGCCACTATAGTGCAATTTACTATTTTTATAAGTTGGCATTCATTGCCAAATTGCTTCAAGCATCATTGTATGTAAGTATCAAATTCTCAATTTTTGGTGTGCTAGATTGGTCTAGCTTAAAGTCCTATTTTTCTTGGTTTTTAGCTTCTGGTCAAAGAAGAAAAATTGTAGCTCTATGTCTTATTGCACTCGGGGTAAAATTTCACGTCATTCTGAGTTGTATAGACCAAGATATGGTCAATTTACTAAAGCTGGACAGATTGCACCTTTAGTGCAAAATTTGGTCAATTTTAGGTCACTTTTAGTTCTGGCAGTTTTGGTACCCAAATTTGCGCAAGCTATTTGACTAGGTTCTGGCCATTCTAGGTTTTGGTGTCTTCATAAGAATTGTAGCTCTATGTCTAACCTATCCAAGGTAAAAATTTCAAGTCAATTGGACCTGTTTTGAGCGAGTTATGCTCATCCTAATTATTACTGTTCATATGGTCAAAAATCTGGGTTGCAAGGTTGCCATTCTGGATTTGGTCATTTTTAAGGTTAGTTTCTAGGTGGAATTTTGGCAACATTTCCACATGAAAGTTGGCCTATTTGGTGTCTAGTTTCACTCTCCATTGGCCTCATACCAATTGGGTCCACAATTTGGCACTTATGACCTAATTTAAGTACTGCTATCAATACATAACCTGTAGAAGACACTTACACTTCCAATTTGACATTCCTACTCCTCCTCATTACTTCAATATTCAATCAATGGCACATCCATATATATATATATATATTATACACAATTCTAGCAAGCATATTGGGTAGAACACTCAAGTGCTCAATGCACACAATTCCCCATTCAAGTTTAACATTCACTTCCACCAAAATTCAACATATCTCAATATAAATATTACACATACACTTCAATATACTCATACTTCAATATCAATTACACATGCTGCCCACAATTTAACACTATCATATTTCATTAATAAACTTCATATTCACACACACAAATTCATGATATTATAGGCTGCCAAATATGGCAGTTTGCTAAAGCATCAAGGTTCCATTTCACACCCTTAATTCAAGCACTACATGCACATACTTAGATTTTAACTTACTACATCTTCCATTTGAGTTAATCAACCTTAATTCCCATCCATTAGACGTATGAAAAACTCAAATACAACAAATATTCATGGCTGCGGAAAATGGACAATTACATATCTCACTATTCTCTTCATTTCTCTTTACCAAAATACTCACCTCAACCTAAACACAAAGTTTACTAAAGCAAGGGAGAGATTTTGGACACTTACACTTTTGAAGCTTATCAAAACTTCACCAAATCTTGTTTTTCTTGTTGCCAATATCTCCCCCAAGGTAAGTAGGCAAGCTTTAATTAAGGAACTAAGTGGAAATGGTGGCTTGATCATGCACCAATGAAGGTTGCATGTGGGGCGGCAATGGTGGGCCGGCACTGGTGGTTTCCATGGTGAGTGTTTCGGCTGGTTTATGGAGTAAGGTTGAAGATGATGATTCAGCTGTCCCAAGGCTTATATAGGTGTCCAAGTTTCTGAATTAGTGGAGCACTTAACAATAGTTTAATGGTTAATTATACTAAGTTTCATTATTTGCACATTTAGCTCAATTCTTTCACTATTTACATATTGTATCCCATTTTAATTTTTCATGACATTTTCTAAGTGTAATATCATTTATTTTTAATGGACATTGAGGTCAAAAGGCAACTCTAGGTATCAAATGACCAAAATGCCCCACTTTGGGTTATATTCCCGATTTTTTTGTAACACCTATTTTTGTCTGTTTCTCGATTTTTCGTTTTTCTTTGTACGAATTTATTAATTTTTCTTTGATAATTCTAGTGTCAATTATACTTCAATAAACATTTACTTACATCCCGAAATTTAATTCTGAGGGTTCCCCGCTGTCCTGGGGTCAGCAACGGCCTTCCCAGTGTGGTCACCCATCGCTGCAGTGCAGGCTCGTTTAACTTAGTTTCATTTTCTCTCTTTCATTTTTCTTTAATTTTTCTTGTATTTTCTTTTTATTTATTTCATCATTATATGTCGGTTCACTATCACCGAAGTGTAGTTCCAGACATCCTGACTTGCCTGGACTGATATTTGGCCACTGGAGCAATAGAACATACAGAATACGTACAGTGGGGATGTTACAACTCTTGCCCTCTAAATTAAATTCTCGTCCTTGAAATTTACCTGATGTGAAGAGCTGAGGAAACTGTTGTCTCATTATCTCCTCGCTCTCTCATGTTACCTCTTCCATGTTGTGGTGCCTCCTTAGGATTTTCACTAGTGGAATTGTCTTGTTTCTGAGCTCTTTTACCTCTCGTACCAAGATTTTAATTGGTTTTTCTTCATATGTCAGGTTAGATTGTACCACAATTTCTTCTGCTCAGATGACATGTGAAGGATCTGATCTGTGTCTTCTGAGCATCGAGACATAGAACACATTATGTATCTTGTCCAGCTCAGGTGGTAAGGCTAATCTATAGGCTACTAGTCCCACACGTTCAATAACTTCATATGGGCCAATGAACCTAGGGCTTAATTTTCCCTTTTTCCTGAATCTCAACACTTTCTTCCACGGTGATACTTTGAGAAATACCTTCTCGCCGACTTCATGCTCAATTTCCTTTCTTTTCAAGTCAGCATAAGATTTATGTCAGTCTGAGGCAACTTTCAAATTGGCCTTTATCAGTTTCACCTTTTCCTCTGTCTGTTTTATTAGGTCTGGCCCCACTAGCTTATCTTCACCCAATTCAGTCCAACATATAGGTGTTCTACATTTTCTCCCATACAGTGCTTCATAGGGTGCCATTTGTATGCTAGCTTGATAGCTATTGTTGTATGCAAATTCTGCTAGTGGAAGGTATCTGCCCCAACTTCCCTCAAACTAAATAATACGACTTCTCAGCACATCCTCGAGGACCTATAACATATGTTCATTTATTATTATCATTATCAGTTCAATTATTATTTACAATAACTCAATGAGTTTCAAATTTTACCTGAATTATTCTTTCTGACTATCTATCTGTCTGAGGATGAAAAGCCATACTAAAATGGAGTTGTGTGCCCAAGGACTTTTGTAATTTCTTCCAAAATCTGGATGCAAACCTCATATCTCTATCAGATATAATGGAAAGCGAAATTCCATGTAGTCTAACTATCTCACTGATTACAATTCTACTAGCTTTTCCAGTGAGTAGTCAGTTCTGACTGGTATAAAATGTGCTGATTTGGTTAACCTATCCACAATCACCCTTACTGCATCATGCTTCTTCTGAGTGAGAGGTAGACCACTGACAAAGTCCATAGTGACTTAGTCCCATTTCCATTCAGGTATGTTTATGGGTTGTAACAAACTTGATGGAACTTGATGTTCTGCTTTGACTTGCTGACATATCAAGTATCTAGTTACATAGTCAGCTATGTCCTTCTTCATACCTGGCCACCAGTATCAAAGTTTCAGGTCATGGTACATTTTTGTGCTTCCTGGGTGCATAGCATACACACTGTTATGTGCTTCTCTTAGAATACTGATTTTCAATTCTTTATCATCTGGAACACACACTCTTTCTTGATAATACAGGCACCCATTTTCTTTCACTTCATATTCAGTTTCCTTCCCTTCAGTGATTTTGCCCATAACAGCCATTAATTTCTCATCTGTCTTTTGTCCATCCTGTATCTGTTGTAACAGATTCGACTTCTCTTGCAACTCAGCTAAAATAACTCCATCATGAGTTAAGGACAGTTGGGCATTTAGAGATCTTAATGCTACAATAGATTTTCTACCTAAGGCATCAGCAACTATGTTTGCCTTCCCAGGGTGGTAGTCAATCACACAATCATAATCTTTCAGGAATTCAATCCATTGCCTCTGTCTCAAATTAAGTTCCTTCTAGGTTGGCAGATACTTCAGACTCTTATGGTCTGTGTATATTTAGCATTTTTCTCCATACAAGTAATGCCTCCATATCTTCAATGCGAAGATAATTGCTGCTAACTCTAAATCATGAGTAGGGTAATTCTTTTCATGTGGCCTTAACTGCCTGGAAGCATATGCGACCACTTTCCCTTCTTGCATGAGTACACACCCTAACCCATTGTGTAAGGCATCACTGTAGACTACAAAGTCTTTTTCAGACATTGGCTGTGTTAACACTGGTGCCTCTATCAACATAGCCTTCAACCTCTCAAAACTGGCTTGACACTTGTCATTCCAGTCAAATTTCATATTCTTGTGTAGTAATTTGGTCATTAGAGCAGCTATCAAGGAAAATCCATTTGCAAATCTTCTATAATATCTAGCTAACCCCAAGAAACTTCTGATCTCAGTTGTATTTTTGGGAGGCTTCCATTCCATCACTGCTTCAATCTTTTTGGGATCTGCTCTAATCCCTTCAGCTGATACTACATGTCCAAGGAATGCAATCTCATTCAACCTGAACTCACACTTGGACAATTTAGCATACAGTTTCTTCTCTTTCAGAGTCTACAGAATAATTCTCAAATGCTCATCATGTTCTGCTTTATCCTTGGAATACACTAGGATGTCATCAATGAAGTCCACTACAAACCGATCTAAGTATGGATGGAAGATACAATTCATAAGGTCCATGAATGCTGCTGGAGCATTTGTTAACCCAAATGGCATCACCAGGAATTCATAATGCCTATACCGAGTTCTAAATGCAGTCTTAGGCACATCTGCATCCTTAACCCTTAGCTGATGATACCCTGATCTGAGATCAATCTTAGAAAACACACCGGCTCCCTTCAACTGATCAAACAGATCGTCAATTCTAGGCAACGGATACTTGTTCTTTACTGTTACTCTGTTTAACTGCCGGTAGTCAACACATAACCTCAGTGTCCCATCTTTCTTCTTAACAAACAGTACCGGAGCTCCCCACAGTGACACACTGGGGCGTATGAACCCCTTGTCTACTAATTCTTGCAGCTTGATTCTTAACTCTTTCAATTCAGCAGGTGCCATCCTATATGGAGTAATTGAAATTGGAGCTGTACCCGGCATAATCTCAATAGCAAATTCAACTTCCCTTTCTGATGGAAAATTAGGCAATTCCTTAGGAAATACCTCAGAGAAATCCCTTACTGTAGGTATGTCAGATAAGTCAAGTTTGCCCTGCCTAGTGTCAACCACGTGTGCCAGATAAGCTTCACACCCTTTTCTCAACCATCTCCTTGCAACTGTAGCTGAGATGACATTGGATAAGAAATCTGTCCTTTCACCCACAACTATTATTTCTTCGTTCTCAGCAGTTTTCAGAGAGATTCTCTTCAATTTACAACCTACTATTGCCTGATGTTGGGATAACCAGTCCATTCCCAAAATCACATCAAACTCATGGAAAGGCAGTTTGATTAAGTCTGCTGAGAACTCTTTCCCTTGAATCTTCAATGGACAGCCTTTATACACCTTGTTTACTACCACACTGTGGCCTAGTGGATTTGTGACTAGGATGTCTTGGTCACTTTCCTCTACTGGTATTCCCCTTTCTATGGGCAGCTTGATACAAATATATGAATTGGCAGATCCAGGATACACTAATGCATGCACAGAAGTATTATAGAGGAGGAATGTACCCTTGATGACATCTGGAGCATCCTGTTCCTCCTGTGCCCTTATAGCATAGGCTCTAGCTAGTTTTCTGCCTTCTGCTCTCTCCACAAACTCTGACACAGGTTTCTATGAAGTACTGGTTGCCTCAGCCTTACCTAGCTTTCTAACCCTTAGAGCTAGAGGGGCAGGCAAACAAGCACCTATGATCCTCCAACATTCACTCTTATGCCATTTTTGGTAATGTGGGCAAGCAACAGATACTGTTGCGGCTGGTCCCCTGAATCCTGTCCCTGGAGAGCTAGCCATTAAAGGTGTGGACTGGCCTCACCTCGTTGCAAACTGAGATTTGGGCCTCTGTGACTGACCCTGACTTGGTGCTCTACTAAAACTCTGAGTAGGCGAACCTCTGCATTTCTTACTAGGGGCAGAAGATGTACCGGTCTGACTCTGATCTCTTTTCTACTGTCTGTCCCTTCTGTTCTGCTCATTCATTCTAACTTTTTAAACCTTCAGTGCAGCTTCCACTAACTTGGCAAACTTTGTAATCCCTAAGGCTGTAATCATTACTTTAATGTTATCATTGAGTCCGTCCTCAAATCTCTTGCATCTCTCTGCCTCATTAGGGACTATTTCCAGCCTATAGCGGCTCAGTCTGACAAATTCTCTTTCATATTCAGCCACTATCAGCTGTCTCTGGCGTAAGGTAATAAACTCCCTTCTCTTCTCTTCCAAGTATACACTGCCCACATACTTCTTTCTGAACTCAGTCAGAAAGAAATCCCAAGTTATTTGTTATGGTGGCACCTCACTAGTTACTATATCCCACCATTGGTATGCATCATCTTTCAGTAGTGATACAGCAGCTTTCAAATTTTGCTCTGGAGTACAATGAAGTTGTTTCAAGACTCTTCCAGTTCTATCCAACCAGTTTTTAGCTGTGACAGAATCATCTTCCCTTTTGCCCAGAAAATCCACTGCTCCGAACTCCTGAGTCTCTCCATATGAGATTTTTGATGTGGAGGTGGTGGTGGTGGTATTACTCCTGCCATATGTCTAAAGAACTCAGCCATTTGCTGAAATGTGGCTGTTGCATCGAGTACTGGTGGAGCAGGTTCCCTCCTGTCTCCTGGTTCAGTCATAGATGGAGCATGACTTTCCACTTTCTCATTGACCGCTCTTTGCGATGTAGAGTCCATATTCTGATCAAAATAATAAATCAAAAGGTCTGCATTAGAGTTATCTTAACACTTACAATGCAATGCATGATATGCAATCTATCTAGATCCAGAAATGCCTAAACCATGCTCTGATACCACTAAATGTAACACCCCTCACCCGTCTACAGTATAACCGAGCAAGGCGTGCTACACGGCGTGCAAGAACACCTAGTCTGTGATTATTTCATTTCCTAAACTCAATTTGATTTTAAGAAGTCTTTTATGTAATATTCATATCATGCTAATACTATTTTCATACATTGATAAAATCAGTGTTTCAAAAATGGTAATAAAAATTTGGCAAGGTACCGTCTGTATTTCGAACAAACTGTCCTTCCAAACCTGTTGAAAACAGTTTAATATGATAATATCAAAATCTCAAATATTTCACAGTCTTTATTTCTCAGTAAAATCAATAGACTTTTATAGTCATTAAACAGTTCCGTAATACAGTCCATAATAATTTAAATATATCCAAAAATCTTTATGTTATTTAATATGTACAAAATATTACAAATTTTAGAGCTTTCATAATATTACAAAATACATGGCCGAATTTCAAAAATACAACAAAAGTACAAAATAGAAGATATCCTAAGTCCTACCATGTATACAATGCAGTGCAGATGACTCTGGACTCTTGTGCAGATCTGATGTCTCACCCAGTCGTAGGTTTGCTGGGCTCCCCAGCTATGTCTCCGATACCTACGCATTACAAACGCAACGCGCTAAGCAATTTTGCTTAGTGGTGCCAAATATAAAGAAATATACACTAAAATAAAGTAAATGAATTTATGACATCGGTATTCTTTACAATTGTTGATTCTACCTTTATTTGCTAACATTTCAATATTTGCTAATTTTGGGGGTGCTGTATATCAGAAGACTATATTTAACTATTTGAATTTAATAGTGCTTAAATTAACTGCCCGTGTAGCCTATATATTGACCAGACTGGATAAACAGATATACTGGCACTGGGTACCTAGTACCTCGGGCCGTCACACCATCGTTCACAAGGTGTCTACCGGTGTGCAAATAGTGTGGCTAAAAAGTCATATAGTCAATCTGGTGATAAGCCAAGAATAAATACACAATATGTATAGCCATAGGCTATTAAAGTCACAAAGGCAAACATAATAAGTCAGAAACACGATGGCATGAAGCCATTTACAGAACAGCTGTCAGAATCCTATTGGCATGCCAACCTATCCAAACTAGTCAACTATACAAACTAGGGTACTTTATAAGTTAATTGTTTAATTCATCAATTTTTTTGAGTTTACTAGCTATTATGTAATTCATAAGTCAATGCATACGTTGACCTTTTTAGGTACTATGGATAAGTTGTTTCTAGCATCAACATGTCACATATTGTCATTCAATATGCTGCCAATATAGTGCAATTTACCATTTTTATAAGTTGGCATTCATTGCCAAATTGCTTCAAGCATCATTGTATGTAAATGTCAAATTCTCAATTTTTGGTGTGCTAGATTGGTCTAGCTTAAAGTCCTATTTCTCTTGGTTTTTAGCATCTAGTCAAAGAAGAAAAATTGTAGCTCTACGTCTTATTGCACTCGGGGCAAAATTTCAAGTCATTCTGAGTTGTATAGACCAAGATATGGTTAATTTACTAAAGCTGGACAGATTGCACCTTTAGTCCAAAATTTGGTCAATTTTAGGTAACTTTTAGTTCTAGCAGTTTTGGTACCAGAAATTTTGCAAGCTGTTTGACTTGGTTCTGACCATTTTTGGGCTTTGGTGTCTTCATAAGAATTGTAGCTCTATATCTAAGCTATCCGTGTAAAACTTTTAGGTCAATTGGACCTGTTTTGAGTGAGTTATGGTCATTATAATGATTACTGTTCATATGGTCAAAAATCTGGGTTGTATGGTTGCCATCCCGGATTTTGTCATTTTTAAGGTCAGTTTCTAGGCACAATTTTGGCAACATTTCTACATGAAAGTTGGCCTATTTGGTGTCTAGTTTCACTCCCCATTGGCCTCATACCAATTAGGTCCACAATTTGACACTTATGACCTAAATTAGGTATTGCCATCAATACACAACCTGCACAAGACACTTACACTTTCAATTTGACATTCCTTCTCCTCCTCATTACTTCAATATTTAATCAATGGCACTTCCATATATATATTGTACACAATTTCAGTAAGCATATTGGGCAGAACACTCAAGTGCTCAATGCACATAATTCACTATTCAAGTTCAACATTCACTTCCACCAAAATTCAACATATCTCAATATCAATATTACACATACACTTCAATATACTCATACTTCAATATCAATTATACATGCTGCCTACAATTTAACACTATCATATTTCATTAATAAACTTCATATTCACACATACAAATTCATGATATTATAGGCTGCCAAACATGGCAGTTTGCCAAAGCATCAAGGTTCCATTTCACACCCTTAATTCATGCACTGCATACACATACTTAGATTTTAACTTACTACATCTTCCATTTAAGTTAATCAACCTTAATTCCCATCCATTAGAGGTAAGAAAAACTCAAATACAACAAATATTCATGGCTGCCGAAAATGGACAAATCTTGTTTTTCTTTTTGCCAATATCTTCCCCAAGATAAGTAGGCAAGCTTTAATGAAGGAACCAAGTAGAAATGGTGGCTTTATCATGCACCAATGAAGGTTGCATGTGGGGCGGCAATGGTGGTTTCCATGGTGAGAGTTTCGGCTGGTTTATGGAGCAAGGTTGAAGATGATGATTCAGCTGTCCCAATGCTTATATAGGTGTCCATGTTTCTGAATTAGTGGAGCACTTAACAATAGTTTAATGGTTAATTATACTAAGTTCCATTATTTGCACATTTAGCTCAATTCTTTAACTATTTACATATTGTATCCCATTTTAATTTTTCATGACATTTTCTAAGTGTAATATCATTTATTTTTAATGGACATTGAGGTCAAAAGGCAACTCTAGGTGTCAAATGACCAAAATGCCCCACTTCGGGTTATATTCCCGATTTTTTAGTAACACCTATTTTTGTCTGTTTCTCGATTTTTCATTTTTCTTTGTATTAATTTATTAATTTTTCTTTGATAATTCTAGTGTCAATTACATTTCAATAAACCTTTACTTATGTCTCAAAATTTAATTCTGAGGGTTCCCTACAGTCTTGGGGTCAACAACGGCCTTCCCAGTGGGGTCACCCATCGCTGCGGTGTGGGCTTGTTTAACTTAGTTTCATTTTCTCTCTTTCATTTTTCTTTAATTTTTCTAGTATTATATGTCTGTTCACTATCACCGAAGTGTAGTTTCAGACAGCTTGACTTGCCTGGATTGATATTTGGCCACTGGAGCAACAGAACATATAGAATACGTATAGTGGGGATGTTACATGCATAGTTAGTGAGATAAAGAATGGCTTTTGAATAGTAAAGAGTTTTGATTTCAATATATGCATACTTGATTTTATTAAAATTAATATTTATTTCCATAAATTGCTAGAATTACTTTAATTGTTCAATTGTGATTTGATAAATTGAATTTCTTGCTCAAAGTCATTTTAACTAATGATTTATATTGTTGGCAACAAAGATTTTGACTTTTGAAATTTTATTGAATTTCGAGACTTTCAAATTAATTGTTATAATTTTGTCAATGTATATTGTACTATATTTTAAATTATAGTTGTGCACCACTAAGTTCACCACTCAGCGATTGGTTTGTATGCTGTCGCAGGTAAAAAGAGCATAGAGCAGTTGAGTAAGCTTCTTTGAAGACACATTCAAATCAGCTCCAGGTATATCATAAGTATACCCATGTACATAAGTTTGATGTATGCATGTAATAATATGTATGTAAATTATTTGAGTAGTTGTATAAAAACTCTTGTAAAATATTTTGGTATGTAATTATATGTAAATTAATATAATGTAAATTTGAGATTTCATTTATCTGTATAGTTTTGTAATATTAATTTTTGAGTCTTATAATCAATGAAAAGTTTCTTTTATGATGAGGTTGGTTTGAAAATAAATTGATTTGATTATTGAGATTGAATTGTGAGATGAAATGAAGTTTATTGGCGTTGTATTTGAGAAATCATATTGGAAGTGTGTTTCTTTGCAGGTTTTGAAGAACTGTTTTCTCAAAACACAGCCGGCACTCTGCTGAAATTTTGAAAAATTTTTATAACACCAGATTTTAATCGATGATTTAAATTTCCTGAGAATTGTTTTAAAATCCCTTGTAGCACATTTAATGGGTTAACGGTAGGCGAAGTACGGTAATTCATTAGGTGTACTACAGGATCATGTTACATCTTACTGAGGGGTAGGGTGTGACACAGGAAGTGCAGAACCCCATTGTGTTAGGATGAGGTAGGTGAAAGAAAGATGATTGGGCTAGAAATTATTCAGCAAACTGAAGAGAAAATCATATTGATTAGAGATCAACTTAAGACTGCATCAGACCATCAGAAGTCCTATATTGATCTGAATAGAAGGGATATTGATATGCAGTGGGTGACAAAGTATTCCTCAAGGCTTTCCCTTGGAAGAAAATTATGAGATTTGGCAAAAAGGGGAAATTGAGTCCTTGTTTCATCAGGCCATATGAGGTTCTGGAGAGAGTGGGTCCTTTGGCATATCGTTTGGCACTACCTCTAGAGTTGGAGAAGATACATAACGTCTTCCATGTGTCTATGTTGAGGAGGTATAGATTTGACCCATCTCATGTACTACCAGTAGAAGAGATTGAAGTGAATCCAGACCTCACATATGAGGAAGAACCCATAGAGATTATGGCTTATGAGGTGAAGCAGCTACGGAACAAGCAGATATAATTAGTGAAAGTGCTGTGGAACCATCATTCAGGCCAGGAGGCTACTTGCAAATGAGAGGAGGACATGAGGAGACAGCATCCACAGCTGTTCAGAGACTGATACAAGGTAAACTTTCGAGACGAAATTCATTTTAAGGGGGGAGAATTGTAACACCCCTATTTGCATAGCCTGGTACATTTTACTGTTCCGGTGACCTGTGTCGGTCTAGATAATTAAGAGAATTAGAACCACGTCTAAGACACCTAGTTAAGCCTTGAATGCAAATAATTAGTAATTGCCAAATAGTTAAGTATAAATAAGAAAAACATAACACAAGAAATTAAATGAGTCGGGAGTCACTGTCACACCTTACCCCTCCATAAGGCATAACATGATCCCGTAGTATACCTAATGAATTACCAAACTTCGTCTACTGATAACCCATTAAATACACTACAAGGGATTTTAAACCTTTTCTTATTTCTTTTTATAGTGGTGAACACTTTTGAAAGATGTTAAATTTTTTTTTCCCTAACTGAAGTGAAATCAAATAACAAGTCTGAAGTATCTATAATTTCCGTAAAAATTTTGGCAGAGTGTTGTTTGTATTTAGAGCAAAATAGTTCTTGAAAAACCCTGTAAAAAGCACTTCTAATATATTTGTTCAATTCCAAACTCCAATATGGCTCAACTCAAATCAGTGTCTTCAACATAGTTCAAACTCAATTCAATATCATTTTCAGCAATTCCAAAGATAAAGTGCAAAATAAATGAGTATTTCAAAAGCTGAAATAAGAGAATTGTAATACAACATTTTGACAGACCAAAATAATTTATAATTTTATTTTACAACTACTCAAGACCAAGTATAATATAGACATACAGTTCACATACATTACAATAATATATACAAGGAAGTGGTATACACAATATACCCTACAAAATCCCAAAGCGAAGTCACAAGCAGCCTACTTTGCTGCTTTGTCTGTCTGTCTACCTGCGATAGCAATGAAAAAGCTATCGCTGAGTAAAATTTACTCGGTGGTGCACAATAATAATTTAAAATGCGGTATATAAAACTTTTATTGACAATTTACAATTTTATGTCACAATTTTCAAAGCTCATATAACGCAAATTTGATCAAACAATTGAATAACACAGTGTTGCTAATCAATAACACAACTTAGGTCATGACACAAATTTTCAGAACATGTCGTGTTGTACACCACGACAAGGCATACTCACCCCCAATAATCGAAATCAATGAGGGAGGTGGCTAGCAAGCTAATGAGTACTCATCCAAACTCACCTCAGACTGGCAAGTCAAAGAGGGAGGAATATAGTCATACTCGCCCCATAAATGGAGGAGGAACATAGTAATATTGCCATGCCAAGTGTGAATTAAAACAACTCCAAACCACAATATTTAAATATTGCATACAAACCACAAATCACATTTTATCTTAAAATTTCCATTTGCAAAGTAGGCAACACAATAATTTCCAAATAATATTCCCAAAGCCAAAACAATGAAAAACTATTCATAACTCATTTCTCCAAATAAAATTTCTAATAAAAGCAGTGAATATAAAAAGAATTGTCCATAAACCTAATTTGAGTCGCCTCTAGGCCTTGACTCAATGTTCCTTATGCTTTTCAATATCCTTTTCAACTAAAACACAATTTAAAGTGTTTCAGTACTCAGTTAAATTATTTCTAACAATAAAACCCAATATCTAAATTTTCTTGGTACTATTTCCTTCAATTCATTTTATTAGTCAACCTATAATGTTGACCATTAATACACACTGGGTGAATTAATTTTAATGTTCCCAATTTATCACATTTTATAGTTTCTAAGTGTTGGTATATGTTACCAATTTTATTTTAAAGCTTATTGCATTTTATTGCCATTTTTCATATTACATGGCCAATGTTTACTATCTATTGGACCAAGCTACAGTGTAAATTTAATAGATTTCTCTTTATTAAATTGTTTCTCATTGTGTCTTCTTTAATTTCCTTTTTAAATCACTCCATTTGGAGTTGTATACCTCAAGTTATGGTCAATTAACCATAACTAGGTCAAATCTAAATTTTATTTTCCTTTTTAGGCACTTTCGGTTCTGATTTTACTAAATTATTTGGATTGTTTGTAATCACATTGAGGTCTAGCATTCTTCATAAGTATTGTTGCCCTATGTCTTAGGGACAACCAAAAATGTTGCTTACCATTTTTCAAGTCTTATAGAATTCTTTATAGATAAATTGTTAACTTGGACTCAAAGGTCCTATATTGGCATAGTCCTCAATTAAGTCAATGGCTTGACCTTAAATTCTGACCTTATGCATTTATAATTTGAGGAAGTTATCCGAAACAATGTTTTAGGTCTCTTTCTTAGCTTTCCAGATTGGTATGGTTCATTACATTGGGATATTTCTTGTGGGAGATATGCCTATTTGAATTTTCTGGACTTAATGGTCAATTGTATCAATTCCAAATTTAGTGTGTCAACTTAATCAACTTAATTGACCTAATTCCCTTGATTTTTGGGTTTTGGTCAAATTACCAATATTGCAGATCTATGTCTTATTGAAATTTTAGGACTAATTTCATGTCATTTGGAGTTCTATGGGCCAAGTTATGGTCATTTTACTATTGCTGGTCAAGTTGCACTTATATTGCAAAGTTTAGGTCATTTTTAGGTTAAAGTCAATTCGGCTAGTTTTTGTAACCCAAATTCGGCGATCATTTTGACTTGGTAATTGGCATTTTTGGGCTTGGTGGTCTTCACCAAAGTTGTAGCCTTATGTCTAAGCTTTCCAACAGTATAAATTTCAGGTCATTTGGACTTGCTTTGAGTGAGTTATGGCCAAAATACTTACTACTATTCATATGATCAAAATCTGGGTTCATATGTTAGGCAATTCCAGATTTAGTCATTTTTTTGGTCATTTTCTAGGTAGAATTTGGACAACACTTCTACATGAAAGTTGGTTCATTACATGTCTAATTTTGCCTCCAATTGGCCTTATACCAATTGGGGTCACAATTTTCCACTTATGGCTTAAAATGTATGCTGCCCTTAAACAACCTAAATCTGCATTAAAGATTGGCACTTCTAATGTTTACCATTCACAATTCAATTTAGTCAAATGACCAACAACAACTCAATTTGTTAATTTGTCCTGCAACAACTCAGTTTAATGAAATGAAATGTCCAACAATACTCTGTAACGATCGGGATTGTCCAGTTTGGCCATAAGCCTCACGGTTTTGTCCCATAGGTGGAATGGAGTACTTCCCAGGAGGTTACCCATCCTAGGATTTCTCTCAAGCGAGCATGCTTAACCCTGGAGTTCTTCCAACTCTCTAGGCCATTCCACCAAAAGGCGCCTCTAGTGATTAGTTCCCTCATTTTATATATCATTACTTTTTGAACCCAAGACCATCTCCATGCTTTGTCAATGTGGGATTTGCCTTAGGGACCTTTCTCCCCCCCTTTCGGGACTCAACGTCCTCGCTGAGGTTTGCCCCACCATTGCCCAAGAGGACACACAAGCAGCTCTGATACCAATTGTAACAATCAGGCTCCATTCCACATATGGGACAAAACCATGAGGCTTATGGCCAAAGCGGACAATTCCTCTAGTGGTTGGAGCCTAATCGTTACATGCTCAATTCACTTAAACATCCAACAGCTATTCTATTTAAGTAAATATCCATTACACTCAATTCAATGAAATCAATATTCAACTCTTATACAAACCTTCAAACCCTAATCCATTGATCAAAATCACTAATGTAAATTTCATTAACTCATAATCAACATTAATATACATGAAATTAAAGCTCTCTTACATACATCAAAGCTGCCCAATTATACATTTGCTTCAATCTTCCATATACATTTCACAACCTTACTCAATTTAAGCATACACATGAAATTAAATTACTAATACATGTAATTGGCCTAATTAACTTCATTACCCATCAATTTCTCGTAACAACAACTCAAACTTCTTCAATATCCATGGCTGCCAAAAATAGTACACATCATTAACTCCTCAAATCCTTCAAATTTCTTCACCATTTAACACTTCTCAACCTTCATACAAACTTTAATGAAGCAAGGAAAGGAAAATGGCACTTACCTCTTTTTGGAGTTTGCTAAAACTTCTTCAAATCCTTCCCTTCTTACTCCCAATGTGCTGCCCAAGATGTGTAGTCCAACTTTAGTGAAGGAATTTGTGAAAATCCAAGCTTGATCATGAAAATATGATGGTTGAAGGTGGGGCGGCCATGGGAGAATTCTTGGGAGCTTTGGTTCGGTTGATGACAAAATGAAGAAGAAGAAGAAGAAGAACTTAGTGGAGATTGCTGTCCACTAAGCCTTATATAGGTCCCTTAATATGTTTAAATATTCCTTACTGCTCCACTTAAGTTTGATTAATCAATATTATATGTTAAACTTTTAATTATTCAATTTATATCCCATTTCTTTCATCATTGTCACACCCTACTCCTTGTAAGATGTAACATGTTCCCGTAGTATACCTAATGAATTACCGTACTTCACCTACCGGTAACCCATTAAAAATACTACAAGGGATTTTAAAACAATTTTCGTTCATTTTGGAATTGGTGGGTAAAATTTTTTTCAAATTTTAAAAACCTTTATTTAAAGTCCAAACATAAATTAAATTTTTGGATATTTAAAATCTCCGCAATTTTTATAAATATTTCGATAGAGTGCCATCTGTATTTTGAGAAAATAGTTCTTCAAAACCTGAAAATAGAAACACTCCCAATATATTTTTCAATCACAACTCCAATTGCAATCACCAAACTTCAATTCAACAGCAACAGCAACACTTCAATTCAAAATCCAAATTTCAAATCAAGAATTAATATCTCAAAACATTTCATAACTCATGCACATTGCATTTTAAATCATTAATTTAAATCAAAAGTTGATTTACAGATGCAAAATCTCAAAAATAATATTATTACAATTTTATCTGTACAACTTGTCACACCCCGGCTTAGTGGGCCCCAGCTCAAGCCCCTCTATGGGTGGCCATCTTGCCGGCGTACCCCTCTAGAGGCCGGCGGTGCAACTCAAATTGGTACTGTCCGCTTTGGTGGAGTTCAATCCCTTCGCCCTGCAGAGCTAGGATTCGAACCCATATCACCTCACGGATTTGCTTCGCCTCTTACCAGCTCAATTGGTAAGAGGCGAAGCAAATCCGTGAGGTGATATGGGTTCGAATCCTAGCTCTGCAGGGCGAAGGGATTGAACTCCACCCAAGCGATAACCACCTGCATTGCCGGTGTGACTCAAATTACAGGGATACATATGCATACTATCATATTTACATCAAACTAAACTACCAGGGTATAGACAAATACCCATACAAAAATTCTTCAATTGTGCTCTTCTCTAACTGTAGCAGCTTGCTCTGCTGCTATGTCCATTTCCCTATCTGCGACAGCAATTTAAAGCTACTGCTAAGTATATAAATACTCAGGGGTCCACAATAAAGCATAAAATGCATAATATAAAACATTTATGAACAAATCATCATTCAAAAACATCATAATCGCATTTCACAAATTTTTTTTTTCTCAAATCACATTTATAACAAATCATAATTTTCAAAGCTTAATATAGCACAACTTGATCAAACAATTTAATAAACATAGTGTTGCCAAACAATAACACAACTAAGGCCATGACACAAAATTTTCGAACATGTCGTGTGTACATCACGACAAGGAATACTCCCCCCACTAATCGAAATCAATGAGGGAGGTGGCTAGCAAGCTAATGAGTACTCATCCAAACTCGCCCCTCAGACTGAAAAGCTAGAGAGGGAGGAAAGTGATAAAATATCATACTCACCCCACAAGTGGAGGAGGAACATATTAGTATTGCCATGTCAAGTGTGAATTAAAAACAATTTAAATAAAGTTATTCAAACATTTCATACAATTCACAAATCGTATTTCTTTCCAAACTTTTCATTTACAAAGTAGGCAACACACTATTTTTTTTTTTTCAATATGATTTTCAAAGCCATAACTAAATTCAAAACCATATTGTTCAAATATTTCATACAAATCAATAATTAATTTTCCTTTCAAATTTCCATTGTAGAATAGGCAATACAACATTCTCGAAATTCATAATGAACAAACACATTCAAAATGTATAACAAATCAATTTCCATTATGAAAACTATAATTTAAAATTTTTGTGCACAAACCTGACGTGAGTCGCCTCTAGGCCTTGACTTAGTCCCTTATACCTTTCGGGTCTTTTTCAGCTGAAACACAACATTTATAGTGTGACACCCCTTACCCGTGTACAGTATACCCGAGTAAGTAATGCCACACGGTGTACCGGCACATTCTAATATACCTTAATTAATTTATACCATGCTTGTGAATATAATTTATGAAATATAATTTATTTTAGCCATTTATCAAAAGTATTATTTATTTGAGGTTCCAAAGATTTTAAAGAAAATCCGGCGGAGTACCGGCTAAAAATGGAGAAAACAGTTCTTCGGAACCTGTTAAAAACACTTCCAATATTTGTATTCCATCATTTCAAACTCCAATATCCAAAATCTCAACAATATTTCTCAATTTCAGTTCTCAAGAACCTTTTCATTTCTCAAACATCCATCACATGTGATAATCAAGTATAAATCACAAATAAACATTTACTTTTCCATTCACAAATATAATTTTCATAATTTACATAAACATCAATATACATTACACAAGTTTAATTTCATATGAGAAAATCAAAATTTAGTTACAAAATGTCAAAATGACACTTAGTGTCCTACCAATGCACTGCAGAAGTTGAGGTGACACGGACACTGAGCAGAACTGCAGGATAGACTCACCCAGTCTGCGGTCTACTAGGCTCACGATCTGTATCTCCAGTACCTACGCGTGGCAAAAGCAACGCGCTAAGCAATAATGCTTAGTGGTGCAATAATAAAATAAAAGAAAATAGCAAGAAAACAAATATGTAGTGAATGTGTATGGTTCATTTATTTAGTATGGGTGTATACATTAATTCATTAACTTTGTTCACTTTCATTCATTTGGTTGCCCAAGTAACCTACACTAGACGACAGGACTGGATAACGGGTAAACTGGCGCTGGGTACCTAGTACCTCGGGCCTTCACACCATCAGTCATATATGCATCTCCCGGTATGCAACAGAATAGCTAACAAGCTGTAAATACATCAGGCACAAGGCCAAATCTCAATACAAGGTCAGAATGGCTAAAAGCCATAAAATCACAGAATGGCATATTGCCATGTGCAGTACTGCTAACTGAACCCTATTGGCATGCCAAACTATCCAAACCAATCATGTTAGGTATACTAGGGCATTTGAAACTGTGACACCCCTTACCCGTCTACAGTATATCCGGGTAAGATATGTCACACGGTGTACCGACACACTCTATTTTTTTTCCTTAATTAATTTTTTTGTCACAGTTTTGAATATATTTTATGGAATATAATTTATTTAAGCCATTTATCAAAATTATTATTTATTTGAGGTTCCGAAAATTTTAAAGAAAATCCGGCGGAGTACCGGCTAAAAATGGAGAAAAGCTTCTTGAACTGTGAAAAACACTTCCAATATTTATATCTCATCACTCTCAAACTCCAATATCAAATCTCAACATTTTTCAATTTCATTTCTCAATCATTCATCTCATAATTCACATCTCATTCATATAACTCAATTTCATAATCATTTCCATACATTTCCATTCGTACTCAATTCATATGTAAACATTCTCAATTTACATAAGCAAAATTTTCAAATTTCCTTAATTTACATAATTTACAAAATAATTACAAAATTTCATAATTTACATCATAATACAATATCTAGCATTTTATACAAAATACAAAATAGGATCTATATGGGCCCTATCTACATGCATTGCTGAGGAGGTGACAACCTTGAATACTTCAGATACTTCCGCAGATCAAAACTCTCAAAATTCCCAGTCAAACGTCCATTGGGTTCTAGCTTCAGTACCTGCACGAAGGAAACAATTCCATCGCGCTAAGCATTGCTGCTTAATGGTGCAATAATATAACAAGGAAATAATATACAAATAAAGAAATAATGAAGCATAATTTGAATATTTAAGAATCAATTTAATTTAATACAATGTGTCTAATATTAATTATCTTTTGTTCTTATTTGTTTCGCTTTGGAAGCGTTTAATTCTGAAATTCACAGTGATAATGTACAAAGAAAAATGATTTGAAAATAATAAATTTATGCTTATATTGTTATATAAGCACATTTGCAATATTAATTTATGTTATAATTTTCTTTGCTAATCTTTTATCATTTTCTCTATACTTGCTAGGTTGTCTCAGATTATTTTATAATAAGTAAATTTTGATATCTGTGCAGTTCATTTCGATTCTTTCTAATAAATAACTATCCTAATTTATTTTAGGTCATCTTACTCATTTATTTTATTTAATTTCTAATATTTTTAATTGCTAATATTCTTAACTTATCTCAATAAATTTCACTGCCCAAGTAACCTATGACAGGCTGACTAAACTGGATAACGGGTCGTTGGCACTGGACACCACGGTGCCTCGGGCCGTCATACCATGGGACACGGAACGTCAACCACGTACGCAGTCAGTATGGCTAAAGAGCCATAATAACACATAATCAGGCATAAAAGCCATGAATGTTGGCATAAAGCCATGAATACGGGCATAAAGCCATGAATACAGGCATAAAGCCTTTCGCAGTACTGCTAAAACAATACCCTATTGGCATGCCAATCTATCCAATCTGACACACGTGTCTAGGCAATACAAGGGCATATAATATCATTAAATATTAATATATTGTTTTATGAATTCATTATTTCATGATAAATTTCAATTATAATTCATACATTCATTTGATCATTTATATGATCACAATTCACATCAATTATCCTTTTATACCATTGTACTCAAAATACTTCTCCTTTCTATAATAATGAGAACTAATGTCTCATTCATATATTAATATAGTTCATTTATTCATTCATTATGTTATTCATATTGATCACAATTCTAAACAATGGTTCACATGTACCATTGTATTCAAAACATTTTCCTTTCTCATTTATACATTTAAGAATCTACTTATGTAGTCACAATTTTATATTTCAAGTTGAGTTATTAATATTTTATGAATTCCATTTGTGATGGGCATATAAGCCCTAACTATCTATTCACATCAATTAGGTGACTTATTTTTCATGTTTCAAGTAATCCATGAATATTTCATGGATTTCAAATTTATGGTCTTAATTTCCTTTTAACAATTTTGACTAAGATACATAGTCCACATTTGTCATACAATTCTAAGCATTTAAGCTTAGAATTGGTTTTAGGTCTTCATCTTAGTTTGTTACTCATTTTGATTACTATTCACCTTACTAGTCAACCAAAATGTTGACTTTTTCATACTTAAGGGATATGTTAATTCTAATTACACCAAGATCCCACATTTTGAGTTTTACATTTGCTAGTATTAATTGCCAATTGCAATTTAAAGTCCCCTAGATGCATTTCAAATTTCAAATTTTGAATTTCAAGTTTTGGTGTCACTATTCACCTCATTGGTCAACAAAAATGTTGACTTTTGGATAGAAAATAGGTGTATTGGTTTTAACACCCCAAACATACCACATTTTGTATTTAAAACTTGTTGGAATTGATTGCCATTACCATTTCTATGCTTAAAACCAAAGGGCAGAATTTTCAGTTTTTGAAGCCTAATTTTACTGTTCTATTAAGCCCTGTTGCAGTGGGAATTTGAGGAAATGGTAAACATGAAAGTTGTTTCTTATTTTGTCTAGTTGAATTTCCTTTTTTGAATCACTCCATTTGGAGTTTTGTAGCTCCAGATATGGTCCAAAAACCACAGCTGGCCGGATTGCCAAACTGCAGAATTGATCATATCTACAATAACATGAACAGTGACTGGAATCACTTTGTTGGATGGGTTCTGGCCATAATTTGGGGTAGGTTCCTTCATGAAAGTTGTTTGTATATGTCTTATCTTGTTTCTGTAAAAATTTCATGTCAATTGACCATATCTACAGTGAGTTATGGCCAAATGAACAGTTACTGTTCATTTGGTCATTTCTGCAGGTGCTGTTGCAGGGTATCCGGATTGGGGCCAACTTTTGGTCCTCTTGCTTTAGTCTTTTGGGCATGGTTTCTTCAGAAAAAATGTGCCATTATAAGCCTAGTTTCATGTCCAATTAGCCAAACACCAATTGAACTTACACAGCCAAAGTTATGGCTGTCCAAGTGGACTGAAATTTCAGTCACCCTGCTGCTGTCCCTAGGCAGCCTACACATTCACTTTGCATCACTCTAAATCTCTTCAAATTATGGTGAACTTGCCTCAAATGGTTACTAATTGACCATTAAAATGTTCTTTCACAATTTCATAAGCTAAATCCAAGTTTCACTCCCAAACCCTAGCTCATTTTCAAGGATTACACTAATTACCTTAGTTAGCACACCAATTCATCATACATATATATATATACCTTAAACATCATATTTAGTCCACTCTAAGTCCATCAAAAACACTTAATCTTTTTCCTCCCTAGGGCTGCCAAAATTCATTGTATACATACACATAAATTACATTCATTTAATTCACAAATTCTTGCTTATTTTAGGTCTCTAATCATGGAAAGAGAAAGATGTATGCATAATAGGCACTAACCTCTTGTAGGGCAGAATTTTCCCAAGCTTGACTTCACTTTCTTTCACTTTCTTCTCTTCTAATGGCTGCCCAAATTTAGCTCTAGTGATAAGGAAAATTTTTTTGTGAAGAGAGGGTGAGGTTTTGGTGTAGTTGGCTATGGAATCAAGCTCATTTGGAGCTTTAATGGTGGTTTTCCTCTTTTTGTTTTCTTTGGTGCGGGAATGAATTGAAGGGGCTGCTGCTTTCTTTAATTTTTTTGGCCATATTTATCTCTTTTTATTTGTTAATTGAATGTTTGTTTAAATGTGATTGGTGGTAGCTTTTTAAATGACATCATCATATGTCATAATTTGCTTTTTATTTCATTTTTCTTTTCTTTTTATCACTACTCATTTTCACTTTAATTTTTAGTAATATTTATTCATATTTTAGACCATAATAATTATTTACTCAACTGGACAAGTCGGCCAAAAATCGTCTCTGAAGGCGAAATGACCAAAATGCCCTCCGTTTGGCTTAACGGGTCAAAATTGTCTGTACCGATTGAAAATTTTTTCTAAATATTTTCTTGGCATTCTAATGCCATTGAAACCTCAATGACCCTTCTCTGGAGTCCCAAAAATTAATTTATGAATTTTTCCCTGGTCTAGGGCTCCTCGTTGCGAGAACCGCAACTTCCCTCTGGTTACCCATCGCTTGGGCACCGGCTCGTTTAACTTGGTTGTATTTTATTTCTAAAATTTTTCCTAAATTTTTCTTATTAATATTTGAGTTAACTATGGTTCCTCACTTTAGTTTAAATATTTTTCCGGACGTTCTAGCTGTCCGGACCGACACCGGTCATCGGAACAGTAGAATGTACGGAGTTGCTACCGGGAGGATGTTACAGAAACTTTTAAATTCTTCAATTTGTGCATTTCAAGTTTTGATGTCACTATTCACCTCATTGGTCAACAAAAATGTTGACTTTTGGATAGAAAATAGGTGTATTAGTTTTAACACCCCAAACATACCACATTTTGTATTTAAAACTTGTTGGAATTGATTGCCATTTCCATTTCTCAACTTAATTCTAAGAGGGCAGAAATTTCAGTTTTTGAGACCCAAATTTACTGTTCCTTTGGGCCCTGTTGCAGTGGGAATTTGAGGAAATGACAAACATGAAAGTTGTTCCTTGTTTTGTCTAGTTGAATTTCCTTTTTTGAATCACTCCATTTGGAGTTTTGTAGCTCTAGATATGGTCCAAAAACCACAGCTGGCCGGATTGCCAATCTGCAGAATTGACCATATCTATAGTAACATAAACAGTAACTAGAGTCACTTGGTTGGATGGGTTCTGGCCATAATTTAGGGTAGGTTCCTCCATGAAAGTTGTTTGTCAATGTCTTAACTTATTGCTGTAAAACTTTCAGGTCAATTGACCAAATCTACAGTGAGTTATGGCCAAATGAACAGTTACTGTTCATTTAGTCATTTTGCAGAATCAGTTGCAAGGTATCCGGATTGGGGCCAAGTTTTGGTCCTCTTGCTTTGGTCTTTTGGGTATGGTTTCTTCAGCAAAAATGTGCCATTATAAGCCTAGTTTCATGTACAATTGGCCAAACACCAATTGGACCAACACAGCAAAAGTTATGGCTGTGTAATTGGACTGAAATTTCAGTCCATTGCTGCTGTCCTAGGGCAGCTTACACCTTCACTTTGCCATACAATTTTTCAGTCCAAATTGTGGTCAATTTACCTAAAATGGTCACTAATTGACCATTAAAATGTTCTCTAACAATTTCCTAAGCCAAATCAATTTTTCACTTCTCAAAACCCTAATTCCCATATGAGTTTTCATAAATTCCTTATTTAACTCTTTCTTTCTTTGTATATGTATAGGTATGCACTTTAAACATAAGCTCTAGTTCACTCTAAGTCCATCAAACCAATCAAAATAATTCCTTCACAAGGGCTGCTGAAAATTCATAGTATGTATACACATAATTCTTGTTTATTTTAGTTACAATTCTTACTCAATTCAAGTTACAAATCATAAAAATAAAGAGTTTTAAGTATCTAATGCACTAACCTTGAATAGGGCAGATTTTTTCCAAGTTAAATCTTCACTTCCTTCACTTTCTAGGCTGCCAAACACTCTCCCAAGATGAGTGGACAACTTTTAATGAAAGGGGTTTAGGGTTTATAGTGAAAAGAAGAGAGAAAATAAGCTTGATGGAAGTTGGCAATGGAGGTTGGCTATGGGCAAGGGTTTCGGCTGGAATGGGAAGAGGTGGCTGCTGGTTTTTCTTTTATTTTTTTAGTCTCAATTATCTCTTTTATTTATTAGTCAAATGGTTACTTAATTGTGATTGGTCATAGTGTTCTTAATGACATCTCCATGATGTCATAAATAAGCTTTTTCCTCACTTTCTTTTCTTTCCTCCACTACTCATTTTCAATTTAATTTTTAGTAATGTTTATTCATATTTTATGTCATAATAATTATTTACTCGACTGGACAAGTCGGCCAAAAATCACCTCTGAAGGCGAAATGACCAAAATGCCCTCCGTTTGGCTTAACGGGTCAAAATTGTCTGTACCGATTGAAAAATTTTTCTAGGTATTTTCTTGGCATTCTAATGCCATGGGAACCTCAATAACCCTTATCTGGAGTCCCAAAAATTATTTTATGAATTTTTCCCTGGGTCTAGGGCTCCTCGTTGCGAGAACCGCAACTTCCCTCTGGTTACCCATCGCTAGGGCACCGGCTCGTTTAACTTATTTGTATTTTATTTCTAAAATTTTTACTAAATTTTTCTTATTAATATTTGAGTTAATTATGGTTTCTGACTTTAGTTTAAATATTTTTCCGGACGTTCTAGTGTCGGGACCACACCGATCACCTAAGCAGAAGAATGTAGAAATTGCTCTTTGGAAGGGTGTTACAACTCTTCCCCTCTAATTTAAATTTCGTCCTCGAAATTTACCTGATGCAAACAGTTGAGGGAACTGTTGCCTCATCGTCTCTTCACTTTCCCAAGTTGCCTCTTCGGTGTTGTGGTGCCTCCATAGCACTTTCACCAGTGGAATCTGCTTGTTCCTCAACTCTTTCACTTCCCGAGCCAGGATTTGTAGAGGTTCTTCTTCATACGTCAAATCCGGTTGTATTTCAATTTCTTCCCTGGAAATGACATGTGAAGGATCTGAGCGGTATCTTCTGAGCATGGATACGTGAAACACATTGTGGATCTTGTCCAGCTCTGGAGGTAAAGCTAGCCTGTAGGCCACTGGACCCACATGTTCGATGATTTCATATGGGCCAATGAACCTAGGGCTCAACTTACCTTTCCTTCCAAACCTCAATACCTTCTTCCATGGTGACACCTTGAGGAACACTTTGTCGCCAACCACATATTCTATTTCTTTTCTCTTCAGGTCGGCATAAGATTTACATGCATGCAGGCAACCTTTAAGTTGGCTTTGATTGATTTTACCTTCCCCTCGGCTGTTTCACTGTGCAGCCCTACCGATTTGTCTTCGCCCAATTCAGTCCGGCCTGCTGAGTTCTACATTTTCTCCCATACAGTGCTTCATATGGGGCCATTTGGATGCTAGCTTGGTAGCTATTGTTGTATGCAAATTCTGCCAGTGGGAGGTATTTATCCCAACTTCCCTCAAATTCAATAACACAACTCCTCAGCATATCCTCAAGGACCTGACATAAATTTCATGTTATTGTTATCATTTCAGTTCAATATTTGTATTAATTCAATTGATTCAATTGTTTACCTGGACTACTCTTTCTGATTGCCCATCCGTCTGAGGATGGAAAGCTGTGCTGAAGTGGAGTTGTGTACCCAAGGACTCATGCAACTTCTTCCAAAATCTCGATGTGAACCTTGGGTCTCGATCATATATGATGGAAAGTGGAATTCCATGCAGTCTAACTATCTCACTGATATACAATTCTGCTAGCTTCTCAAGTGAGTAGTCAGTCCTAACTGGCAAAAAGTGTGCTGACTTGGTCAATCTATCCACTATTACCCATGCTGCACCATGTTTCTTCCGGGTGAGAGGTAGACCACTTACAAAATCCATGGTGACCCGATCCCATTTCCATTCAGGTATGCATATAGGCTGTAGCAATCCTGATGGAACTTGATGTTCTGCCTTGACTTGCTGACATGTTAAGCATTTAGTCACATAGTCAGCTATGTCCTTTTTCATACCAGGCCACCAATACTGAAGCTTCAGATCATGATACATCTTTGTACTTCCTGGGTGCATAACATATACACTGGTGTGTGCCTCTTTTAGAATACTGGCTTTCAATTCCCCATTATCCGGTACACACAGTCTTCCTTTGTAGTGCAGACACCCATCTGCTTTCACCTCATAGTCAGCTGCTTTTCCCTCTGGGATTTTGCTCATAATAGCCATTAGCTTCTCATCTACCCTCTGCCCATCTAAAATCTGCTGTAGCAGGTTTGGCCTCATTTGCAACTCAGCCAAAATAGCTCCATCTCGAATCAAAGTGAGACGGGCATCCAATGATCTCAAAGCTGTGATGGACTTTCTGCTCAAAGCATCAGCAACTACATTTGCCTTCCCAGAATGGTAGTCAATTACACAATCATAGTCCTTCAAAAATTCAATCCATCGCCTCTGTCTAAGGTTGAGCTCCTTCTGGGTTGGCAAATATTTTAGACTCTTTTGTTCTGTGTAAATGTAGCACTTTTCACCATAAAAGTAATGCCTCCATATCTTCAGTGCGAAGATAATTGCTGCAAGCTCTAGATCATGGGTAGGGTAGTTCTGTTCATGTGGCCTTAGCTGTCTGGAAGCATAAGCGACCACCTTCCCCTCTTGCATCAGTACACACCCTAACCCATTATGAGAAGCATCACTATAGACCACAAAGTCCTTTCACGATCTTGTTTGTGCTGCTGGTGCCTCTGTCAACATAGCCTTCAACTTCTCAAAACTGGTCTGACACTTGTCATTCCAGTCAAATCTGACATTCTTGTGTAACAACTTGGTCATTGGAGCAGCTATTAAGGAAAATCCCTTCACAAATCTTCTGTAATACCCAGCTAGCCCCAAGAAGCATCTAACCTCAGTTGTATTTCTGGGAGGCTTCCATTCCATCACTGCTTTTATTTTCTTGGGATCCACCCTAATCCCATCAGCTGACACTATGTGTCCAAGGAATGCAATCTCATTCAGCCAAAAGTCACACTTGGACAACTTAGCATACAGTTCCTTTTCTCTCAGGGTTTGCAGAACAATCCTCAAATGCTCATCATGTTCTTCCCTGGTCTTAGAATACACCAAAATATCATCAATAAAGACCACTACGAACCGATCTAGGTATGGATGGAAGATACGGTTCATAAGGTCCATAAATGCAGCTGGTGCATTTGTTAGGCCAAAGGGCATCACCAGAAACTCATAATGCCCGTATCGGGTCCTGAATGCAGTCTTGGGCACATCTACATCCTTCACCCTCAACTGATGATACCCTGATCTGAGATTAATCTTAGAAAATACTCCTGCTCCCTTCAACTGATCAAACAGATCATCAATTCTAGGCAACGGATATTTGTTCTTCACAGTCACTTTATTCAATGCCAGTGTCGATGCATAGCCTCAAAGTCCCATCCTTCTTTTTCACAAACCTTTGACCGAGCTCCCCATGGTGACACACTGGGGCGTATAAACCCCTTATCAAGTAACTCTTGCAACTGAGTTTTCAACTCCCTCAATTCAGTGGGTGCCATCCTATAAGGAGCAATGGAAATGGGTGCTGTACCCGACAGTGTCTCAATAGCAAACTCGACTTCCCTTTCTGGTGGCAAACCAGGCAATTCTTCAAGGAATACTTCTGGGAAGTCTCTTACTGTGGGTATGTCACCCAGGTTTGGCTTAGCCTGCCTAGTGTCCACCACATGTGCTAGGTAGGCTTCACAGCCTTTTCTCATCATTCTTCTTGCAACGGTGGCTGAGATGACATTGGACAAGAAATCTGTCCTTTCCCCACAACTGTGATCTCATTACCCTCAGAAGTTTTCAAAGAAATTCTCTTCAATTTGCAATCAACTATTGCCTGATGACGTGACAACCAGTCCATTCCCAAAATCACGTCAAACTCGTGGAAGGGCAACTCAATTAGGTCTGCCAAGAATTCATACCCCTGAATCCTTAACGGGCAACCCTTGTACCCTTTGTTCACTACCACACTGTGGCCCAATGGATTAGTGACCAGAATGTCTTGGTCACTCTCCCCTACTAGTATCCCCCTTTCTACGGGTAGGTTGATGCAAATATATGAATGAGTGGATCCTGGATCCACCAATGCATGCATAGGTGTATTGTAGAGGGAAAACGTACCCCTGATGACGTCCGGGGCATCTTGCTCCTCCTGAGCTCTCAGGGCATAATTTCTGGCAGGTGGTTTGTTATCTAGCCTCTCTGCTGGCTCAGATGCAGGCCTCTGTGATGGTCCCACTACGTCAGACTTACCAGATTTTCTACCTCTCTGTGGTGCAGGAGCAGGTCTGTCTGCTTGTGTTGGAGTAGCTATAGTAGTTCTACGTGGGCAGTTTCTCAGCTGATGCTCTGTCGACCCACATCTTAAACAGGCACCAGTTACTCTCCAACACTCTCCCTTGTGCCATTTCAGACAGTGTAGACATGCAGAAGATGTTGGGGCTGGTCCCCTGAACCCCATCCCTGGAGAGCTGCCCACTGATGGTGTGGACTGACCTCTCCTAGGGGTGAACTGTGGCCTGGGCCCCGAGACGACCACGACCATGTAGGCGACTGAACTGCGTGCGGTGGACCCTTGAACCTCTTCCCAGATGCAGGAGCTGAGCTAGACTAACCCGGGCCCCTCTTCTGCTGTCTATCCCTTCTGGTCTGCTCACTGATTCTCACTTTTTCAACCCTTATTGCATCTTCCACTAACTTGCTAAATTCTGTGATTCCCAAGGCAGTGAGCTGGATCTTGATGTTATCATTTAGTCCCTCTTCAAATCTCTTACACCTTTCAGCTTCATTAGGGACTATCTCCCTTCCGTAGCGGCTTAATCGGACAAATTCCTTCTCATACTCGGCCACTGATAGCTGTCTCTGCCTCAGGTTAATGAACTCTCTTCTTCTCTCTTCCAGGTATACAGTACCCACATATTTCTTCTTGAACTCGGAGAGAAAGAAGTCCCAAGTTACAGCTTCTGGCTGCACTTCACTGGACACAGTGTCCCACCATTCGTAGGCATCATCTTGCAACAAGGATACTGCAGCTTCTAGATTTTGCTCTGAGGTGCAGTGAAGTTGTTTTAAGACTCTGCCCGTTCTGTTCAACCAATTCTCGGCTGCAACAGAGTCATCTTCTCTCTTACCGAAAAAGTCCACTGCTCCAAACTTTCTTAGCCTTTCCAGGTGTGATTTCTGCTGTGGAGCTGGTGGTGGTGGTGGTGGTGCTGGCATTACTCCAGCCATTTGTCTAAAGAAGTCAGCCATTTGTTGGAACATGGCCTGTGGAGGCTGAGCAGGCTCTGCTTGAGCTGGTGGAGTAGGTTCTCCCCTACCCCCAGTCTCAGCTGCTGCAGGTGGAGCATGACTCTCCACTTCCTCCTCGACTGCTCTCTGAGATGAAGGATCCATATCCTATTCAAAATAAGAAAGACAAACAGATCTGCATTAGTGTCACCTCGACTCTTACAAATGCAATGCATGGTATGGACTCAATCTAGGCCCAGAAATGCCTAAACCGTGCTCTGATACCACTAAATGTGACACCCCTTACCCGTGTACAGTATACCCGAGTAAGTAATGCCACACAGTGTACCGGCACATTCTAATATACCTTAATTAATTTATACCATGCTTGTGAATATAATTTATAAAATATAATTTATTTTAGCTATTTATCAAAAGTATTATTTATTTGAGGTTCCGAAGATTTTAAAGAAAATCCGGCGGAGTACCAGCTAAAAATAGAGAAAACAGTTCTTTGGAACCTGTTAAAAACACTTCCAACATTTGTATTCCATCATTTCAAACTCCAATATCCAAAATCTCAACAATATTTCTCAATTTCAGTTCTCAAGAACCTTTTCATTTCTCAAACATCCATCACATGTGATAATCAAGTATAAATCACAAATAAACATTTACTTTTCCATTCACAAATACAATTTTCATAATTTACATAAACATCAATATACATTACACAAGTTTAATTTCATATGAGAAAATCAAAATTTAGTTACAAAATGTCAAAATGACACCTAGTGTCCTACCAATGCACTGCAGAAGTTGAGGTGAAACGGACACTGAGCAGAACTGCAGGATAGACTCACCCAGTCTGCGGTCTACTGGGCTCACGATCTGTATCTCCAGTACCTACGTGTGGCAAAAGCAACGCGCTAAGCAATAATGCTTAGTGGTGCAATAATAAAATAAAAGAAAATAGCAAGAAAACAAATATGTAGTGAATGTGTATGGTTCATTTGTTTAGTATGGGTGTATACATTAATTCATTAACTTTGTTCACTTTCATTCATTTGGTTGCCCAAGTAACCTACACTAGATGACTGGACTGGATAACGGGTAAACTGGCGCTGGGTACCTAGTACCTCGGGCCGTCACACCATCGGTCATATATGCATCTCCCGGTGTGCAACAGAACAGCTAACAAGCTGTAAATACATCAGGCACAAGGCCAAATCTCAATACAAGGTCAGAATGGCTAAAAGCCATAAAATCACAGAATGGCATATTGCCATGTGCAGTACTGCTAACTGAACCCTATTGGCATGCCAAACTATCCAAACCAATCATGTTAGGTATACTAGGGCATTTGAAACTTTTAAATTCTTCAATTTGTGCATTTCAAGTTTTGATGTCACTATTCACCTCATTGGTCAACAAAAATGTTGACTTTTGGATAGAAAATAGGTGTATTGGTTTTAACACCCCAAACATACCACATTTTGTATTTAAAACTTGTTGGAATTGATTGCCATTTCCATTTCTCAACTTAATTCTAAGAGGGCAGAAATTTCAGTTTTTGAGACCCAATTTTACTGTTCCATTGGGCCCTGGTGCAGTGGGAATTTGAGGAAATGACAAACATGAAAGTTGTTCCTTGTTTTGTCTAGTTGAATTTCCTTTTTTGAATCACTCCATTTGGAGTTTTGTAGCTCTAGATATGGTCCAAAAACCACAGCTGGCCGGATTGCCAATCTGCAGAATTGACCATATCTACAGTAACATAAATAGTAACTAGAGTCACTTGGTTGGATAGGTTCTGGCCATAATTTGGGGTAGGTTCCTTCATGAAAGTTGTTTGTCGATGTCTTAACTTGTTGCTGTAAAACTTTCAGATCAATTGACCAAATCTACAGTGAGTTATGGCCAATTGAACAGTTACTGTTCATTTGGTCATTCTGCAGAATCAGTTGTAGGGTATCCGGATTGGGGCCAAGTTTTGGTCCTCTTGCTTTGGTCTTTTGGGTATGGTTTCTTCAGCAAAAATGTGCCATTATAAGCCTAGTTTCATGTCCAATTGGCCAAACACCAATTGGACCAACACAGCCAAAGTTATGGCTGTGTAATTGGACTGAAATTTTAGTCCATTGCTGCTGTCCTAGGGCAGCTTACACCTTCACTTTGCCATACAATTTTTCAGTCCAAATTGTGGTCAATTTACCTAAAATGGTCACTAATTGACCATTAAAATGTTCTCTAACAATTTCCTAAGCCAAATCAATTTTTCACTTCTCAAAACCCTAATTCCCATATGAGTTTTCACAAATTCCTTATTTAACTCTTTCTTTCTTTGTATATGTATAGGTATGCACTTTAAACATAAGCTCTAGTTCACTCTAAGTCCATCAAACCAATCAAAATAATTCCTTCACAAGGGCTGCCGAAAATTCATAGTATGTATACACATAATTCTTGTTTATTTTAGTTACAATTCTTACTCAATTCAAGTTACAAATCATAAAAATAAAGAGTTTTAAGTATCTAATGCACTAACCTTGAATAGGGCAGATTTTTTCCAAGTTAAATCTTCACTTTCCTTCACTTTCTAGGCTGCCAAACACTCTCCCAAGATGAGTGGACAACTTTTAATGAAAGGGGTTTAGGGTTTATAGTGAAAAGAAGAGAGAAAATAAGCTTGATGGAAGTTGGCAATGGAGGTTGGCTATGGGCAAGGGTTTCGGCTGGAATGGGAAGAGGTGGCTGCTGGTTTTTATTTTATTTTTTTAGTCTCAATTATCTCTTTTATTTGTTAGTCAAATGGTTACTTAATTGTGATTGGTCATAGTGTTCTTAATGACATCTCCATGATGTCATAAATAAGCTTTTTCCTCACTTTCTTTTCTTTCCTCCACTACTCATTTTCAATTTAATTTTTAGTAATGTTTATTTATATTTTATGTCATAATAATTATTTACTCGACTGGACAAGTCGGCCAAAAATCACCTCTGAAGGCGAAATGACCAAAATGCCCTCCTTTTGGCTTAACGGGTCAAAATTGTCTGTACCGATTGAAAAATTTTTCTAGGTATTTTCTTGGCATTCTAATGCCATAGGAACCTCAATAACCCTTCTCTGGAGTCCCAAAAATTATTTTATGAATTTTTCCCCGGGTCTAGGGCTCCTCGTTGCGAGAACCGCAACTTCCCTCTGGTTACCCATCGCTAGGGCACCGGCTCGTTTAACTTGTTTGTATTTTATTTCTAAAATTTTTACTAAATTTTTCTTATTAATATTTGAGTTAATTATGGTTTCTGACTTTAGTTTAAATATTTTTCCGGACGTTCTAACTGTCCGGACCGACACCGGTCACCAGAACAGTAGAATGTACGAAATTGCGACTGGGAGGGTGTTACATATAGTGTTTCAGTATCTTATTTCATAGTAAATCCAATAATTAATTCATAAATACTTACTTCTAGCCCAAATATGCTTAAACTAACATTCTTGGAAATTTTCATTTTAGCGTTACTATTCATAATACTATTCAAGTCAATTTGTTGACTTTCTAGAGCTTAATAGGTATGGGAATTCCAACTTCACCCACATACCACATTTTGGTCACTAAATTTGTTAGTTTTGGTTGTTTACTCAAATTCTAAGTCTTTTAGGCAAATTTGCAAATTTTCAGTTTTGGTGTCTTAAGTGGCACTGTTCCATTGGTCATTTTACTGTTAGAATTTGGCAAATATTTCTTCATAGAAAATGTTTCCTATTGTCTTAAGCTTATTCTCCTTTTTGAATCACTCCAATTGGAGTTTTGTAGCTCAAGTTATAGCCATTTGAACCATGGCTGCCAGATTTGACTTAACCCAGATTTTTGGTTAAATTTTGGTTCTGGCAGTTTTAGGTCACCGACTTTGGGTGGCCAAATGACTTGGTTAATGGCATAATTTGAGTTTGTATTCTTCGTGAAAGTTTTAGGTCTATATCTCATCTATCCACTGGTAAAATTTTAGGTCATTTAGACTTGCCTAGCTCAAGTTATGGCTAAATGAACAAATACTGTTCATTTGATCAGTTTGTACAGGTCAGACTGAGATTTTCCAAGTTTGGTCAATTTGTTCACTAGATTTTGGTCACTTTTGGGGCATGCTTCCTGAATGAAAATTGTGTAATTTAGTGTCTGTTTTCATTCCCAATTGGTCTTATACCAATTGGACTTGTAAATTTTCATGTTTCATTCCCAATTGACCACATTGAATCTGAATTTGGTTTCAACTCTAACACTTTCAACACATTTCATTTGGTCACCATTGACCATTTCTTACTTCAAATTAGGTCAAATACAACATTTACCAATTTTTCACATTTTTGTCTCTAAACCCTAAGGGTCCAAAACCCTAATTCACAAATTCTTGCATTTAACCAATTCAATGCATATCAATCTCATTACCACATCCATATAAGCTTGCTTAACATATTAAATTCAATCAAACCATGCAAATACACCTCCACAACATGCTGGCCGAAATTTACTCATGGTCCCTCAACAATTTATTTCATTTCATTTTAAGTTTATTTCTAAGTTAATTAAGCTACAAACACAAATAATAAACTAATTTTACAACTTAAATCACTAACCTCAATCTTTGATGTCCAATTCTTCAATTCTCTTCCTTTTTCTTTTTCTTTGTTCTTCAAGCTTTAACCATGGTAAAATAATTTTCTAAGGTGAGATTTTTTATTTTTCAAGCTCAAAGATGAGCTTTCATGGAGGATGAAGTGAGGGAGAGGGTGAGGCAGCAAAAATGGGAAAAAAAGAAGACTTTGCTATTTTTTTTTTCTTTTGTTTTATGACTTTTATCCTTATGGAAGATCCAAAAATCAATTTAATTAAATTTGTTAATTATGATCTTTATGGCATCATGCATGATGTTATGCGTGATGTCATTTCCCTACACCTTTTTCATTTTTTCTTTTTTAAATTTATTTTTTTATTAGTTCTTTAATTTAATTCCCGACTCTGAAATTTTCTTTTCTCCAATTTTATTTGATAGTTAGGTCAGGAGTTAGCTCTCGGGGTCAATTGACCAAATTGCCCCTCACCGGTTCGACCCGGTTTGCAAATAATTCCATATTTCTTCTGGCTCCCTGACCTAATTATTTGACTGGCATAACAATTCTTTTTCATGATTTTCTTTTTTCCACTAAATTCGTAATTGTCCTAAGGACCTCAGCGTCACATTTTATGGTTCGAAATTTGACTTTAAATTGACTTCGCAGTCATTCTCGAAGAGGTCACCCATTGCTATGAGTCTCGGCTCGTTTAACTCTTATGTTCTGTTTTTCTTATTTATACTTAACTAATTGACAATCACTAATTATTTGTGTTTATGGCTTATCTAGTTGTCTTAGGTATGGTTCTAATTCTCTTTATTGTCCGGACAGACTCCAATCACCGGAACAGTTAAATATACCAGGCTATACAAGTAGGAGTGTTATAATTCTTTCCCCCTTAAAATAATTTTGTCCTCGAAATTTTACCTGGTATCAGTCTCTGAATAGTTGTGGGTGCTGTCTCTTCATGTCCTATTTACGCTCCTAAGTAGCTTCCTAGCCTGAATGATGGTTCCTTAGCACTTTAACCAATACTATTTACTCATCGATTGCTCACCTCGTGTGCCACGTTTCTTATGAGCCTCTGTCATAAGTTAGATTCAAATTCTTTTCAGTTTTAGAGGTAAGTAAATCTGTGTGCTAGTGAATCCACTTTTCTAGGACTTCGTGTGATCCTATGGGTGAGAACTTAGTTTTACTCTTTTCTTATCAAATCTCTTAATCATTTGATGTAACCTTCAGTTTAGTTTAGAATATTTTAGTCTTTTCTTGCTGTTGTTTTAGTAATTATTTTCTTTTGTGGTCGTTTCTTTCTTAGCCATAGGTCCATAACCATTATCTTACCATCTCCATTTATGACCAAGGCCTATATGCCATTTTGCACTATCTTGTTGGCTTTGGTTTAACTTATTTCTTTCTTGATAAAATAGTTCGGAATATCGTTACGCATCTTAAGTAAATTGCTTGCCTTGGTGGCAATTCCTCATCTAGTATTTTTTTTCATTTCTTATTGTTCTATTTATTTTTTTATTTATCGATATTCTATATCTTATTTTGCACTGATGTGTAGTCATTATTTTCTTTTGTACTAAACTATAACCTTTCAATATTCTAACTTTAGAGTTTTAAATCCCAAGTTAGGATTTTCAAACTCTTTTCCAATAAGAAAACTTTATCTTATCATAACTGTACCAAAACAGATGCCGTTTGCAACTATTCTTATTCTTGTGCATTATTGGGTAGTATGTAGCTCTACACAATAAATCCCAAGTCAGTACTGTAATCTGCAGCTTATAGCACAAACATCAAGAATATTGCATAGTTACTACGATACATCCCAATAGAACAAACTTCCCTGTATCTTATTTCTTTTAAATTCACTAATATCTTGAACTTATTTTGATTATGGTACCCACTGACATCTATCAGCAGTAATACCCTTACCCGTATCTAAGTTAGCTATATTACTATAACTTACTTTTAGGTTCTCTTTCCTTACATAATTAGGCTTATAAATTAACTTTACGAATTCTTGTGTGCTAGCAAATATTTTTCACAGACAAACTCTTCCAAAATTAATTTTAAAAAGACTAGTCACTAACATATCAATTTTTTTTTTTTTTACACATATACATATCTCAGTTAAGAATTAAGAAAATACCAGCAACCATACCAGAAGTCTCATCCTCATCCCTCTGTCGCATAGTGTATACTCTCACTGGAGCATCACCTTGTCCTGGTTGATTCACAGTACTCTGACTTCCAGGTGTACTACCCCTACCTCTGCCTCTGCCTCTGCCTCTACCAACTGTTGGTAAACTCTTCGGGGTAGAAACTTGGGCTGATCCTTCTGCCATGGTAAATGATCCATAACGGCGTGGACTTATGCAATCCTTAGCAAAATGACCAGTCTCTCCACAATTGAAACATGCTCCTATAGCTCTATAACATACTCAACTATGTGGTTTACCACAAGTCTCACAAAGTCGATCCGATAGTGTATTTCTGCGTCTCTGTTGAGCTTGCTGATCGGATTGGGATGATTTCTGTCTAGAAGATATACCTCTACCGATTTGTGCAAGCTAGATCCTTCAAAATGTTTTCTTTTCCCAGAGCCACTCTCAGTAGCTTGACGAGTAACCTTTTCAGTTTTCTCTTTCTCTTGTGTATTCTTTTTCACTGCCCATTCTGATTCTATCCTTTCTAGTTCCAGGGCTTGTGAAATCAATTCAGAAAAATTCTAGTGTTGGAACCCTACCACTTGCATTCTCAAGCTAGGCCTCAACCCAGCCTCAAACCTTTTACACTGGTCTCTGGGGGTGGAGACTAAGCTTCTAGTATAATGGCTTAGCCTTGAAAAGTCTCACTCATACTCTGCTACAGTTCTATCCCCTTACTTCAACCTTAAAAACTCTTGCAGCTTCATGTCTACATAAGTATTGGGGACCCACTTTTGCCGAAATTCCCTTAAAAGGTCTGCCCATGTGAGGACTGGTGGCTCTACCAAACTGTAAGGGATGGTCTTCCACCACTCATATGCATCCCCTTGGAGAAGTGATACTGAATATTCAAACTTTAACTCTTTAGCACACTGTAGTTTTCTGAAAACCCGTTCCATCCTCTCTAACCACTGTTCTGCTTTAGTGGATCCACTGTTCCTTTGAATTATGTAGCCCCAAATTTTGTTAATTTCTCATATTGTCGAGCCGGAGGCTGTAGTTGTGCTACAGGTGCTTATGTTTGTGCTTAAGGTGGCACATTTCCCACCATTTATTGAAAGAACGCAACCATTTGCTGTGCAAACTGAGCAGGGAACCGCAATGCTTGAGGAGGAGCTGGAGTGGTTTACCCACTCACATTCTGGAGTTTTGGGGCTTCTCCTCAGGCCTCAGCCTCGAGCAGTTGTATTTACCGATAAAATATTTCAAATTCACAGTTCAAAATTTATTTTAAAACCTTGGCTCTGATACCACTAAACATGTCACACCCTACTCCTCGTAAGATGTAACATGTTCCCGTAGTACACCTAATGAATTACCATACTTCACCTACCAGTAACCCATTAAATATACTACAATGTATTTTAAAACAATTTTCGTTGATTTTGGAATTGGTGGGTAAAATTTTTTTCAAATTTTAAAAACCTTTATTTAAAGTCCAAACATAAATTAAATTTTTGGAAATTTAAAATCTCCGTAATTTTTACAAAAATTTCGGTAGAGTGCCGTCTGTATTTTGAGAAAACACTTCTTCAAAACCTGAAAATAGAAACACTCCCAATATATTTTTCAATCACAACTCCAATTACAATCACCAAACTTCAATTCAACAGCAATAGCAACACTTCAATTCAAAATTCAAATTTCAAATCAAGAATTAATATCTCAAAACATTTCATAACTCATGCACATTGCATTTTAAATCATTAATTTACAATCAAAAGTTAATTTACAGATGCAAAATCTCAAAAATAATATTATTACAATTTTATCTGTACAACTGCTTAAATTACAGGGCTACATATGCATACTATCATATTTACATCAAACTAAACTACCAGGGTATAGACAAATATCCGTACAAAAATTCTTCAATTGTGCTCTTCTCTAACTGTAGCAGCTTGCTCTGCTACTATGTCCTTTTCCCTATCTATGACAGCAAGTTAAAGCTGTCGCTGAGTATATAAATACTCAATGGTGCACAATAAAAGCATAAAATGCATAATATAAAACATTTATGAACAAATCATCATTCAAAAATCTCGTAATCGCATTTCACAAATTTTTTATTCTCAAATCACATTTATAACAAATCATAATTTTCAAAGCTTAATATAGCACAACTTGATCAAACAATTTAATAAACATAGTGTTGCCAAACAATAACACAACTTAGGCCATGACACAAAATTTCCGAACATGTCGTGTGTACATCACGACAAGGCATAGTCGCCCCACTAATCGAAATCAATGAGGGAGGTGGCTAGCAAGCTAATGAGTACTCATCTAAACTTGCCCCTCAGACTCAAAAGCCAGAGAGGGAGGAAAGTGATCAAATATCATACTCACCCCACAAGTGGAGGAGGAACATATTAGTATTGCCATGCCAAGTGTGAATTAAAAACAATTTAAACCAAGTTATTCAAACATTTCATATAATTCACAAATCATATTTCATTCCAAACTTTTCATTTACAAAGTAGGCAACACACTATTTTTTTTTCAATAAGATTTTCAAAGCCATAACTAAATTCAAAACCATATTGTTCAAATATTTCATACAAATCAATAATTAATTTTCCTTCCAAATTTCCATTGTAGAATAGGCAACACAACATTCTCGAAATTCATAATGAACAAACACATTCAAAATGTATAACAAATCAATTTCCATTATGAAAACTATAATTTAAAATTTTTGTGCACAAACCTGACGTGAGTCGCCTCTAGGCCTTGACTCAGTCCCTTATACCTTCCGAGTCTTTTTCTGCTGAAACACAATATTTATAGTGTTTCAGTATCTTATTTCACAGTAAATCCAATAATTAATTCATAAATATTTAATTCTAGCCCAAATATGCTTAAACTAACATTCTTGGAAATTTTCATTTTAGCGTTACTATTCATGATACTATTTAAGTCAATTTGTTGACTTTCTAGAGCTTAATAGGTATGAGAATTCCAACTTCACCCACATACTACATTTTGGTTACTAAATTTGTTGGTTTTGGTTGTTTACTCAAATTCTAAGTCTTTTTGGCAAATTTGCAAATTTTCAGTTTTGGTGTTTTAAGTTGCACTATTCCATTGGTCATTTTACTGTTAGAATTTGGCAAATTTTTCTTCATAGAAAATGTTCCCTATTGTCTTAAGTTTATTCTCCTTTTTGAATCACTCCAATTGGAGTTTTGTAGCTCAAGTTATAGCCATTTGAACCGTGGCTGCCGGATTGGACTTAACCCAGATTTCTAGGTAAATTTTGATTCTGACAGTTTTAGGTCACCAATTTTGGGTGGCCAAATGACTTGGTTAATAGCATAATTTGGGTTTGTGTTCTTCATGAAAGTTTTAGGTCTATATCTCATCTATCCACTAGTAAAATTTCAGGTCATTTAGACTTGCCTAGCTCAAGTTATGACTAAATGAACAAATACTATTCATTTGATCAGTTTGTACGGGTCAGACTAAGATTTTCCAAGTTTGGTTAATTTGTTCACTCGGTTTTGGTCACTTTTTCGGCATGCTTCCTGAATGAAAATTGTGTCATTTAGTGTTTATTTTCATTCCCAATTGGTCTCATACCAATTGGACTTGTAAATTTTCATGTTTGGTCCCTCAAAGAGACCTTAGTCATGCTGCCAGCAGCATGACCACACTGAATTCGAATTTGGTTTCAACTCCAACACTTTCAACACATTTCATTTGGTCACCATTGACCATTTCTTACTTTAAATTAGGTCAAAGATAACATTTACCAATTTTTCACATTTTTGTCTCTAAACCTAAGGGTCCAAAACCCTAATTCACAAATTCTTGCATTTAACCAATTCAATGCATATCAATCTCATTACCACGTCCATACAAGCTTGGTTAACATATTAAATTCAATCAAACCATACAAATACACCTCCACAACATGCTGGCCGAAATTTACTCATGGTCCCTCAACAATTTATTTCATTTTAAGTTTATTTCTAAGTTAATCAAGCTACAAACACAACTAATAAACTAATTTTACAACTTAAATCACTAACCTCAATCTTTGATGTCCAATTCTTCAATTCTCTTCCTTTTTCTTTTCTTTGTTCTTCAATCTCCTCTTCTAGTTGCCAAAACAAGCTTTAACCATGAAAAAATAATTTTCTATGGTGAAATTTTTGATTTTTCAAGCTCAAAGATGAGCTTTCATGGAAGATGAAGTGAGGGAGAGGGTGAGGCGGCAAAAATGGGAAGAAGAAGAAGACTTTGCTATTTTTTTTTCTTTTCTTTTATGACTTTTATCCTTATGGAAGACCCAAAAATCAATTTAATTAAATTTGTTAATTATTTATGGCATTATGCATGATGTCATGCATGATGTCATCTCCCTACACCTTTTTCATTCTCTTTTTTTTTTTATTAGTTCTTTAATTTAAATCCTGACTCCAAAATTTTCTTTTCTCCGATTTTATTTGACAGTTAGGTCAGGTGTAACACCCTCCCGGTAGCAACTCCGTACATTCTACTGTTCCGGTGACCGGTGTCGGTCCGGACAGCTAGAACGTCCGGAAAAATATTTAAACTAAAGTCAGGAGCCATAATTAACTCAAATATTAATAAGAAAAATTTAGTAAAAATGTTAGAAATAAAATACAACTAAGTCAAGTGAGCCGGTGCCCAAGCGATGGGTAACCAGAGGTAAGTTGCGGTTCTAGCAACGAGGAGCCCTAGACCCGGGAAAAAAATTCATAAAATAATTTTTGGGACTCCAGAGAAGGGTTATTGAGGTTCCCATGGCATCAGAATGCCAAGCAAATATTTAGAAAAATTTATCAATCGGTACAGACAATTTTGACCCGTTAAGCCAAACGGAGGGCATTTTGGTCATTTCGCCTTCAGAGGTGATTTTTGGCCGACTTGTCCAGTTAAGTAAATAATTAATATGACATAAAATATGAATAAGCATTACTAGAAATGAAATTGGAAATGAGTAGTGGATAAAAGAAAAGGAAAATGAAATAAAAAGCAATTTATGACATCTTGATGATGTCATTTAAAAGCCATAACCAATCACAATTAAGTAACCATTTGACTAATTAATAAAAGAGATAAATAAAGACCAAGGAAGACCAAAAACAAGCAGCCATCTTCTTCTTCAAAACGTGATCCTCTCCTCCATAACCCTCCATGGAAGTTTTCTTTAATTACTTCCATTTTCCAATGAATTTACACTATAAAACCCTAAGTCCCTTCACTAAAAACTTGTCTCTACCTCTTGTGAAGTGTTTGGCAGCCTAGAAAAGGAAGGAAAGTGAAGTTTTAGCTTGGAGAAATCTGCCCTACAAGAGGTTAAAGTGAGGTTAGTGCCTACTTATATATATACTTCTTTGATTCCATGTTAGAAGCTTTAAATAAGTGGGAAATTGTAAATTAAATGAACATGAATTATGTGTATACATACTATGAATTTTCGGCAGCCCTTGTGCAGGAATTATTTTGATAGTTTTGATGGACTTAGAGTGAACTAGAGCTTATGTTTAAAGTGTATACATATACATATACACAGAATGGAAGAGTTAAATAAGGAATTTGTGAAAACTCATATGGGAATTAGGGTTTTGAGAAGTGAAAAATTGACTTGGCTTAGGAAATTGTTAGAGAACCTTTTAATGGTCAATTAGTGACCATTTTAGGTATGTTGACCATGAATTGGACTGAAAAATAGTATAGCCAAGTGAATGTGTAGGCTACCTTGTGAGTGCAGTAGAGTGACTGAAATTTCAGTCCACTTGCACAGCCATAACTTTGGCTGTGTAGGTCCAATTAATGTTTGGCCAATTGGACATGAAACTAGGCTTATAATGGCACATTTTTACTGAAGAAACCATGCCCAAAAGACCAAAGCAAGAGGACCAAAACTTGGCCCCAATCCGGATACCCTGCAAACAGTCCCAGCAGAAATGACCAAATGAACAGTAACTGTTCATTTGGCCATAACTCACTGTAGATATGGTCAATTGACCTGAAATTTTTACAGAAACAAGATAAGATATAGACAAACAACTTTCATGAAGGACACCAATCTAAATTATGCCATTAACCTAATCAAATCATTGAGCAAAGTGAAGTTTACTGTACTGAGATTTCCAGAATTTTCATTTGAGCAGTAATGTTTGGATGGCTATAACTCTCTCTAGAAAACTCGGATTTAGGTGATTCTTGAACCGATGAAAACCTAAGGCATAGTAGAACATTTCATATGAAGAAAGTTAGGCCAAATTATGAACTTAACTTGATCAAATTACTGACCAAAGTTGGACCAAAATCTGCCAAAACCCAAAAGTGCAGCATGAACAGTGCACGTGAACAGTAAACTTATTTTGGCCATAACTTGAGCTACAAAACTCCAAATGGAGTGATTCAAAAAAGGAAATTCAACTAGACAGAATAAGGAACAACTTTCATGTTTACCATTTCCTCAAATTCCCACTGTAAAAATAACAAATGGAACAGTAAAGATGAAGCACCAAATCTGAAAATTTTGTTCAATTAGCATTAAGCTTAGAAATGGTATTGGCAACCAATACCAACAAGTTTTAAATACAAAATGCGGTATGTTTGGGGTGTTAAAACCAATACACCTATTTTCTATCCAAAAGTCAACATTTTTGTTGACCAATGAGGTGAATAGTGACATCAAAACCAAAAATTGGCAATTTTGCCAAAATGACCTAAGCTTTGAGAAAGTGACCAAAACCAATAAGTTTTGAATACAAAATGTGGTATGTTGGGAGTACTAAAACCAATGTACCTATTGTTTATGCAAAAGTCAACATTTTAGTTGACTAATGAAATGAATAGTGACATGAAAACTTGAAATTCAAAAATTGTGAAACTTAAAAGTGCAAAATGCCCTAGTAGGCCTAATGTGATTGGTTTGGATAGATTGGCATGCCAATAGGGTATTGTTTTAGCAGTACCGCAAAAGGCTTTATGCCGTATTCATGGCTTTTATGCCCGTATTCATGGCTTTTATGCCCGTATTCACGGCTTTTATGCCGATTATGTGATGTCATGGCTTTTTAGCCATACTGACTGCATACATGGTTGACGTTCTGCGTCCCATGGTATGATGGCCCGAGGCACCGCGGTGTCCAGTGCCAACGACCCGTTATCCAGTCCAGTCGTCCAGTATAGGTTACTTGGGCATGGAAAAGTATAACTGTAATTGAACTGATTGTTAAAGAAAATACAAAAATTAAATATCAGGAATGATTATGATAGAATACAAAGAAACTCAAGATCATGAAGAAAATAATTAACAAAATGCATGAAGAAGTTAATATCATAAAACGTAATTAGCCCTCGACTAAACATTAAGTTGGTAATTATTCAGTTCTTATGAATAAAATGGCTAAGAAATTATGATTTTTATTTGCATATTATATTCTCTTGTATTATTGGCACCACTAAGCTTTATGCTTAGCGCGTCGCTTTTGCAACGCGTAGGTACTGAAGATTTGGACAGAGGGCCCAGTAGACCACAGATTCGGTAAGGCAGTTCACAGTTCTGCATAGTGTCCATGTCACCTCAACTTCTGCAGTGCATTGGTAGGACACTAGGTGTCATTTTGGCATTCTGTAATAAATTTTGATTTTCTCATATGTAATGAAACTTATGTAATGTATTTTGATTTTCATGTAAATAATGCAAATTTGTGTTTGCAAATGGAAAAGTGAATATTGATCTGTAACTGGTACATGATTATCAAATGAGGTGAATGATTGAGAAATGAATGTGAACTGAAAAATATTGAGATTTTGATAAATGGAGTTGAGATGAATGAATAAGAATATAGGAAGTGTTTTTCACAGGTTCCGAAGAACGGTTTTCTCCATTTTTAGCCTGTACTCTGCCGGATTTTCTATAAAATTTTCGGAACCTCAAATAAATTATAATTTCGACAAAAGGCTTAAATAAATTATATTTCACAAGTTATATTAAAAAGGAAGAATAAAAATGAATTAAGATAAAATAGAGTGCTCGGCACACTGAGTGGCATAACTTGCTCGGCTACACTGTAGTCGGGTAAGGGGTGTCACATCAGGAGTCAGCTCTCGGGGTCAATTGACCAAATTGCCCCTCGCCGGTTCGACCTGGTTTGCAAATAATTTCATATTTCTTCTGGCTCCCTGACCTAATTATTTGACTAGCTTAACAGTTCTTTTTCGTGATTTTCTTTTTTCCACTGCGTTTGTAATGGTCCTAAGGACGGCGGCGTCACATTTTACAGTTCGAAATTTGACTTTAAATTGACTTCGCAGTCATTCCCGAGGAGGTCACCCATCGCTGTGACTCTCAGCTCTTTTAACTTCTTTTGTTCTGTTTTTCTTATTTATACTTAACTAATTAACAATCACTAATTTTTTGTGTTTATGGATTATCTAGTTGTCTTAAGTGTGGTTCTAATTCTCTTAATTGTCCGGACCGACTCCGGTCATCGGAACAGTAAAATATACCAGGCTATACAAGTAGGGGTGTTACAATCATTTATTTTATGTACCACAATTTTAAATTTAAAAGTGTGCTATCACTCATTTTTAATGGACATTGAGGTTAAAAGGCAACTCTAGATATCAAATGACCAAAATGCCCCTCTTCGAGTTGCATTCCCGATTTTTCGATAACACCGATTTTTATCGATTTCTTGAATTTTTCGTTTTTCTTTATACTAATTCTTTAATTTTCTTTGACATTTCTAATGTCAATTTTACTTCAATAAGTCTTTAATTATGTCTCAAAACTTAATTCCGAGGGTTGTCCACAGTCCCGGGGTTGGCTATTGCCTGCACCGTAACTTCCCCGTGCGGTCACCCATCGCTGCGGCGTTGGCTCATTTAACTTAGTTTCATTTTCTCTCTTTTATTTTTCCTTAATTTTTCTTGTATTTTCTTTTTATTTATTTCATCATTTCATATCTCCTCACTAACATTTAAGTGTAGTTTCAGGCATTCTAGCTTTCTAGACAGACACTGGTCACCAGAACAGTAGAACGCACTGCCGAATATAGGGGTTTTACAATTCTCCCTGTGACACCTCTTACCCATCTATAATGTAGCCGAGTAAGATATGCCACACACTGTACCGGAATACCATATTTTATCTCAATTATTTTTATCCTTAACTTTTTTTTTCATGGTTATGAAGTGCAATTTGTGAAATTTAACTCATTTAAGTCATTTATTGAAATTATAAATTCATTTGAGGTTCTGAAAATTTTATAGAAAATCCGACAGAGTACCAGCTAATAGAAAACAGTTCTTCAGAACCTGTGAAAAACACTTCCAATACTCATTCTATTCCACAACTCCCAATTATCACATCAATTTTCAATAATTTCTCAAACTTCCCAATCATTCCATTCACATCATATTTATACTCAAATCATAAATAAATAATCAATTTTCATTTATGAACACCATTTATAGATAATTTCATTAATACATAATCACATAAGTTTCAATTTACATGACAAAATAAAAGTTTAATTGCAAATTTATAAAAATACAAAACACAAAATACAAAATGTAGCCTAGCATCCTACCAATGCACTGTAGCTAAGAGGTGACACAGGACACTAGCAGATCTGACTCTCACCCTGACTGGGATCTACTGGGATCGCGCTCCGTATCTCCAGTATCTACGCGTAGCAACAAGCAACGCGCTAAGCAATAATGCTTAGTGGTGCCAATAATAAAATAAAAAGAACTAAAAGAAAATAAATATGCAGTGTGCCTATTGATGTCTCATGTAGACAAATTTTTAGTAATTATTTGTAGTCTTATTCATTTGGTACTTGTTATATCCATTATTTCATTAAATTTGTCAACTTTCATTTTTGGTTGCCCAAGTAACCTATACTGGATGAGTGGACTAGATAAACGGGTAAACAGGCACTGGGTACCAAGTACCTCGGGCCATTACACCATCGCTCACATATTTATCCCCCGTTGTGCAACAGAATAGCTAATAAGCTATAATAATTATTAGGCACAAGGCTAAGTATCACCATAATATCAGAATGGCTCAAAGCCATAAAATCACTGAATAACATAATGCCATGTGCAATACTGCTAACTGAACCCTATTGGCATGCCAACCTATCCAAACCAATCTTACTAGGTGTACTAGGGTACATTACCAAGTTATTGATTGAATTTTCACGCTTTACATGTAAGGTTACTATTCATTTTACTATTTAGGTCAAATTTTTGACTTTCCAATGCATAATAGCTACATAAGTCCTAATCCCATAAATTTACCACATTTTGGTTCCAAAAAATGTTGGCATTAGTTGCCAATCCATACTTCTAACCAATGGTGAATAAATCAGAAATTTCAGTTTTGGGTGCTAGAGTTCACTATTCTATTAGGCCATTCTACAGTGAGAATTTGGCCAAATGTTCTTTATCAAAGTTGTTCCTTATTGTGTCTAGTTATATTTCTTTTTTTGAATCACCCTATTTTGAGTTTTTTAGCTCAAGTTATGGCCTAAATACCATAACTGGCCAGATTGTAATTTTTCCAGAATTTCTGGGCAGAATCAATTATGCAGTTTTTTGTACACTGATTGCAGGTCAGTTTTTGAACATGTTATGGCCAAAATTTGGGTTTGTTTTCTTCATGAAAGTTGTAGGGCTATGTCTCAAATTTCTACTGGTAAAATTTCAGGTCAATTGAACTTTTCTACACTGAGTTATAACATTTGAACAAACACTATTTATTTGGTCATTTTCCAAGGATAGCATGTTGGTCACCCGGATTAGGATAGTTTTTAAGTCAACTTGGGCTAGTTTTCTGGGCAGGGTTTCTTCATCAAAGTTGTGCCATTATAGGTCTAGATTCTTTTCCAATTGTCCTTGCACTAATTGCACTTATACCTTTCAAGTTACAGCTGCCCAAACCTGCTGGACTCACACCCAGCCTTGCAGGTCACCATGGGCAGCATACTTAACCTCAATTCCATTGTCCTAAATCACTTCAATTCCTCATCACATATAGTTAAATGGTCACTAATTGACCATTACAATGTTCATATACCATTACATAAGCAAACCTTAATTTTGTTCAAGTCTCAAAGTTCTCAAAGTTTAATTTATGCATTAAACTTACAATTTCAACTTATATCATGTCCTTAAACTTGAATTGAGTGAGACAGAGAATAAATTGGGCACTAACCTTGTTGGCGCTAACTCCCAAGCTTGCAAAACCTTCTTTTTTTCTTCTTCTTTTTGCTGGCTTGAGAGGGTTTAAGGGGTGAGAAAACTTTTTGTGAAGAGAGTGAGGGATTATGAGATGAAATGGTGTGGGGTATAAAGCTTGATAAAGCTTTAATGGAGGTTTGGGGTTAGGGATGATTTTGGATGGGTTGAGAGAGGTAGATGATGAAGATTTTTCTTTTTAATTTCTACCCACTTAACTCTCTTTAAGTTAACTTGTTATAGCTTGGTGAAATTTGATTGGTGGAGGCTTTAATAATGACATCATATGATGTCAAAAGTCCCATTTTTCTTCATTTTTCCTTTCTTTTCTTTCTATTCATTTTGAATTCAATTTTTTTAACAATATTTATTCATATTTCATGTCATATAATTTATCTACTTAATTGGACAAATTGGTTAAAATTCATCTCTGAATATGAAATGATCAAAATGCCCTCTATTTGGCTTATCGAGCCAAAATCGTCTATACCGATCTAAACATTTTTCTAAGAATTTTATTAGCATTCTAATGTCATCGAAACCTCAATGACTCTTCTCTAAAGTCCCAAAAATTATTTCATGAATTTTCCCCTAGGTTTAGGGCTTCTAGCTGCGAAAACCGCAACTTTCCACTAGGTTACCCATCACTAGGGCACCGACTCATTTAACTTAGTTGTATTTTATTTCTAAAATTTTTTCCTACATTTTTCTTGTTAATATTTAAGTTAATTATAGCTCCTCACTTTAGTCTAAATAATTTTTTAGACGTTCTAATTGTCCAAACCGACACCGATCACCAGAACAGTTGAATGTACAAAATTGCTACAGTGAGGGTGTTATAATTCTTCCCCTCTAATTTAAATTTCGTCCTCGAAATTTACCTAATGCAAATAGTTGAGGGAACTGTTGCCTCATCGTCTCTTCACATTTCCAAGTTGGCCCTCGATGTTGTGGTGCCTCCAAAGCACTTTCACCAATGGAATCTGTTTGCTCCTCAACTCCTTCACTTCCCGAGCCAGGATCCGTATGGGTTCTTCTTCATATGTCAAATCTGGTTGTGCTTCAATTTCTTCCATGGAGATGACATGTGAAGGATATGAGCGGTATCTTCTTAGCATAGATACGTGGAACACATTGTGAATTTTGTCCAGCTCTGGTGGTCAAGCTAACCTGTAGGCCACTGGACCCACGCGTTCAATGACTTCATATGGGCCAATGAACCTAGGGCTTAACTTACCTTTTCTTCCAAACCTCAGTACTTTTTTCCCTTGTGACACCTTGAGGAACACTTTGTCGCCAACTGAATATTCTATTTCTTTTCTCTTCAAGTGGGCATAGGATTTTTATCTGTCTGAGGCAACCTTCAGATCGGCTTCGATTAACTTTACTTTTTTCTCAGTCTGTTTCACCAGGTCTGGCCCTACTAGTTTATCTTTGCCCAATTTAATCCAACACACTGAAGTTCTACATTTTCCTCCCATACAGTGCTTCATACGGGGCCATTTGGATGCTAGCTTGGTAGCTATTGTTGTATGCAAATTCTGCCAGTGGGAGGTATCTATCCCAACTTCCCTCAAACTCAATGACATAACTCCTCAGCATATCCTCAGGAACCTGACATATATTTCATATTATTATTATCATTTCAGTTCAATATTTGTATTAGTTCAATTGGTTTCAATTGTTTACCTGGATTACTCTTTCTGATTGCCCATCCATCTGAGGATGGAAACCTGTGCTAAAGTGGAGTTGTGTACCCAAGGATTCATGCAACTTTTTCTAAAATCTCAAAGTAAACCTTAGGTCTCGATCAGATATGATGGAAAGTGGAATTCCATGCAGTCTAACTATGTCACTGATATACAATTCTGCTAACTTCTCCAGTGAGTAGTCAGACCTAACTGGCAGAAAGTGTGCTGACTTCGTCAATCTATCTACTATCACCCATACTACATAATGCTTCTTCTGGGTGAGAGGTAGACCACTTACAAAATCCATGGTGACCCGATCCCATTTCCATTCAGGTATGCGTATGGGTTGTAACAAACCTGATGAAACTTGATGTTCTGCCTTAACTTACTGACATGTCAAGCATTTAGTCACATAGTCAGCTATGTCCTTCTTCATACCAGGCCACCAATAATGAAGCTTCAGATCATGATAAATTTTTGTACTTCCTGGGTGCATAGCATAAACATTGGTGTGTGCCTCCTTTAGAATACTGCCTTTCAATTCCCCATCATTTGGTACACACACTCTTTCTTTGTAGTATAGACACCCATCACTTTCATTTTATAGTCAGTTGCCTTCCCTTCTGAGATTTTGCTCATAGTAGCCATTAACTTCTCATCTACCTTTTGTCCATCTAAAATCTGTTATAGTAGGTTTGGCCTCACTTGCAACTCAGCCAAAATAGCTCCATCTCGAGCCATGGATAGATGGGCATCCAATGATCTCAAAGCTGTTATGGATTTTTTGCTCAAAGCATCAGCAACTACATTGGCTTTCCAAGGATGGTAATCAATCACACAATCATAGTCCTTCAGGAACTCAATCCATTGCCTCTGTCTAAGGTTGAGCTCCTTCTGGATTGGCAAATATTTCAGACTTTTGTGGTCTGTGTAAATGTAGCACTTTTCACCATACAAGTAGTGCCTCCATATCTTTAGTGCAAAGATAATTGCTGCAAGTTCTAGATCATGGGTAGGGTAATTCTGTTCATGTAGCCTTAGCTGCCTAGAAGCATAGGCGACCACCTTCCCTTCTTGTATCAATACACACCCTAACCCATTATGTGAGGCATCACTGTAGACCACAAAGTTCTTTCCAGACACTGGCTATGTTAACACTGGTGCCTCTGTCAACATAGCCTTCAATTTCTCAAAACTGGCCTGACACTTGTCATTCCAGGCAAATTTGTCATTCTTGAGTAACAACTTGGTCATTGGAGCAGCTATTAAAGAAAATCCCTTCACAAATCTTATGTAATACCCAGCTAGCCCCAAGAAACTTCTGACCTTAGTTGTATTTCTAGGAGGCTTCCATTCCATCATTGCTTCTATCTTCTTAGGATCCACTCTAATCCCATCAGCTGACACTATATGTTCAAGGAATGCAATCTCACCCAACCAGAAGTCACACTTGGACAGCTTAGCATATAGCTTCTTTTCTCTCAGGGTTTGCAGAACAATCCTCAAATGTTCATCATGTTCTTCCTTGGTCTTGGAATACACCAAAATATCATCAATAAAGACCACTATGAACTGATCTAGGTATAGATGGAAGATACGATTCATAAGGTCTATGAATGCTGCTAGTGCATTTGTTAGGCCAAAGGGCATCACTAGGAACACATAATGCCCATACCGGGTCCTGAATGCAGTCTTTGGCACATCTACATCCTTCACCCTCAACTGATGATACCCTGATCTGAGATCAATTTTAGAAAATACTCTTGCTCCCTTCAACTGATCAAACAGATCATCAATTCTAGGCAACAGATACTTGTTCTTCACAGTCACTTTATTCAACTGTCGGTAATCGATGCATAACCTCAAAGTCCCCTCCTTCTTCTTTACAAACAGCACTGGAGCTCCCCATGGTGACACACTAGGGCGTATGAACCCCTTATCCAATAACTCCTGCAACTGGATTTTCAGCTCCTTTAACTCAGTAGGTGCCATCCTATAAGGAGCAATAGAGATTGGTGCTATACCAGGCAGTATCTCAATAGCAAATTCAACTTCCCTTTCTGGTGGCAAGCTAGGCAATTCTTCAGGGAACACATCTGGGAAGTCTCTTACTATGGGTATGTCACACAGATCTGGCTTAGCCTGCCTAGTATCCACCACATGTGCTAGGTAGGCTTCACAACCTTTTTTCATCAGTTTTCTTGCAACTGTGGTTGAGATGAAATTGGACAAGAAATCTGTCTTTTCCCCCACAACTGTAATCTCATTACCCTCAGGAGTTTTCAAGGAAATCCTCTTCAATTTACAATCAACCATTGCCTGATGACATGACAACCAGTCCATTTCCAAAATCACGTCAAACTTATGGAAAGGCAATTCAATCAGGTCTACTAAGAATTCATACCCCTGAATCCTTAACGGGCAACCTTTGTACACCTTGTTCACCATTACACTGTGGCCCAATGGATTAGTGACCAGAATGTCTTTGTCACTCTCCCCTACTAGTATCTTCCTTTATACGGGTAAGTTGAGTGGATCCTATATCCACTAATGCATGCACAGATGTGTTGTAGAGGGAGAACGTACCCCTTGTAACATCCGGGGCATCTTGCTCCTCCTGAGCTCTCATAGCATAAGCTCTGGCAGGTGCTTTAGCCTCTGGCCTCTCGACTGGCTTAGATGCAGGTCTCTGTGATGGACCAACTGCCTCAAATTTACCGGATTTCCTACCCTTTTGAGGTGTAGAGGCAGGTCTATCTGCTTATGCTGGAGCAGCTATGGCAGTTCTGCATGGACAGTTCTTTAACTGATGCTCTGTCGACCCACACCTTAGGCAGGCACTCATCCCTCTCCAACACTCTCCCTTATGCCACTTCAGGCAGTATGGACAAGCAGAAGATGTTGAGGCTAGTCCCCTGAACACCGTCCCTAGAGAGCTGCCCACTAATGGTGTGGATTGGCCTCTCCTAGGTGTAAATTATGGCCTGGGCCCCTGGGACTGACCCTGACCTTGAGGCTGACCTAAACTCTGAGCAAGTGGACCTTTGAACTTCTTCCCAAGTGCAGGAGATGAGCTAGACTGACCCGGGCCCCTCTTCTGCTGTCTCTCTCTCCTGATCTGCTCACTTATTCTGACTTTTTTCAACTTTTACTATAGCTTCCACTAACTTGGTGAAGTTTGTGATTCCCAAGGCAGTGATCATTATCTTTATGTTGTCATTTAGTCGCTCTTCAAATCTTTTACACCTCTCGGCCTCATTAGGGACTATCTCCCTTCCATAAAGGCTTAATCTAACGAATTCTTTTTTATACTCCGCCACTGTCAATTGTCTTTGCCTTAGGTTAATGAATTCCCTTATTCTCTCTTCCAGATATACACTACCCACACACTTCTTTTTGAATTCTGGGAGGAAGAAGTCCCAGGTTATTTGTTCTGAATGCACTTCACTGGACACTATATCCCACCATTAATAGGCATCATCTTGCAGTAGAGATACAGTAGCTTCTAAGTTTTACTCTGTGGTGCAGTGGAGTTATTTTAAAACTCTCCCTGTTCTGTTCAACCAGTTCTCAGCTGCAACAGAATCATCTTCTCTCTTGCCAAAGAAATCCACTACTCTAAATTTCCTCAGCTTTTCCAAATGGGATTTCTACTGTGGAGGTGGTGGTGGTGGCATTACCCCTATCATTTGTCTGAAAAACTAGGCCATTTACTGGAACATGGCTTGTGGAGGATGAGCAGGCTCTGCTAGAGCTGGTGGAGCAGGTTCTCCCCTACCCCCAGTTTCAGCTACTGCAGGTGGAGCATAACTCTCCACTTCCTCCTCAACTGCCCTCTGAGATGTGGGGTCCATATCCTAATCAAAATAAGAAAGACAAACAGATCTACATTAGTGTCACCTCTACTCTTACAAATGCAATGCATGGTATGGACTCGATCTAGAGCCAGGAATGCCTAAACCGTGCTCTGATACCACTAAATGTGACACCCTTTACTCGTCTATAGTGTAGTCGACTAAGATATGCCACACAGTGTACCGAAACACTATATTTTATCTCAATTATTTTTATCCTTAACTTATTTTTTTTTCATGGTTATGAAGTGCAATTTTTGAAATTTAACTCATTTAAGTCATTTATTGAAAGTATAAATTCATTTGAGGTTCCGAAAATTTTATAGAAAATCCGACAGAGTATAGGCTAAAAATAGAGAAAACAGTTCTTCGGAACCTGTGAAAAACACTTCCAATACTCATTCTATTCCACAACTCCCAATTATCACATTAATTTTCAACAATTTCTCAAACTTCCCAATCATTCCATTCACATCATATTTATACTCAAATCATAAATAAATACTCAATTTTCATTTATGAACACCATTTATAGATAATTTCATTAATACATAATCACACAAGTTTCAATTTACATGACAAAATAAAAGTTTAATTACAAAATTTACAAAAATACAAAATACAAAATACAAAATGTAGCCTAGCATCCTACCAATGCACTGTAGCTAAGAGGTGACAGAGGACACCAGCAGAACTAACTCTCACCCTGACTGGGGTATACTGGGATTGCGCTCCGTATGTAACATCCCTATGTTCTGTAGTGCGTTCTACTGTTCCGGTGACCAGTGTTGTCCGGACAGCTAGGATGCCTAGAACTACACTTTGATATGAGTGGGGAGACATAAAATAATGAAATACATGAAAAGAAAACACAAGAATAACAAAGGAGAAATAATAGCAAATAAATGTAACCAAGTTAAACGAGCCGAGAACCCTAGTGATGGGTGACCGCACTGGGAAGTCACGGCGTGGACCGTTGACTAGCCCTGGACCGCGGGGAACCCTGGAAAATATTTTTAGGACTTAGTTAAATGTCTATTGAAGTACAAATACCATTAGAAATATCAAAGAAAAATTAATTAATTAGTACAAAGAAAAGTGAGAAATCGAAAAACGGACAAAACCCGGTGTTACCGAAAAATCGGGAATACAACCAGAACAGGGGCATTGTGGTCATTACCCCGAGTTGTCTTTTGACCTAAATGTCCATTTAAAAATAAATAATATTACACTTGAAAGATGTAATGAAAAATTAAATTAGTGGTACCTAATGTAAATAGCAAAAATGGGGTATAAATTGAGTAATTAACACTTTAAACATATAATATCATTATCTTATGGTGAGTGGAGCACTATGGGGTTAAAGTAATCCTTAAATGGGCAGGTGTAAATCCACTCACACTTCATCTTCAACCTTCCTCCCTTCCATGCCGAAATGAAGTTCTCCAAATCCTCCATGGCCGAATTGGTTCAAGCTTCCTAAACCTCCACCATTTCCATCCTAAACACCAAAGTCACTTCACAAATTTTTATCCCCACATCACAAGGAAGAAATAGATACTAAATTCAAGGGATTTTGGTGAAGATTTAACAAGCCTCATCAATAGGTAAGTGTTTAAATTGTTTTCTTTCTTAAGTAAACTTTATGGGAAGCTTGAGATAAATAAATTGATAAAGAAATTTTGAGTTTTTGGTGAGTTATGATTATGTATTAGTTTAGGCAGCCATGGTAATTAAAGAGTTTGAATTATTTTCACATGAAATTGATGGGTATTGATGTTGATTAACGTGAATAAAAGTTTTAGTAGGTTGATTATTGGTGTATGTTAAGTTAAGCACTTGAGTTGAAAAAATTATGTTGAGTTTGAAATTCTATGCGTGATCGCCTAAATGGATAGCCATGGAATTGTACACTAAATGAAATATTCTTACATGTATTGTGGAGAATTAATGTTGACTAATATGATTTAAAATTTTTGTAAGTTAACTTCATGTATATGTGATGTGGACCAAGTGAAAATTTGAGCTTGAAGGCCATTATGGAAGCTTTACAAATTCGACAGCTTGTTAACTCCTTGAAGAATGCTGGAATTCATGGAATTGTTTGATGAATTGTGATCCTAAAGTTTGCCAAATGTGTATGTAAGATAGTGGTGAAGTTATATGTTATGATAGTGGAGAAGTTATATGTTATGATTAGGTGATTAAATTGTTATAATTGAGTTTGATAAATTCTGCACTATGTCGCAAGGTGTTTTGTGGTCGCCTGGACGAACACTCACCGAAGTAGAAAAGTGAGGAGTCGCCACTTTAATTTTGAGGGAAATTAAAGAAAACCATTTGGGAAGCAAGTTAAAATGAAACCACTTCAAAAACAGAGATTCTAGGTTCGGGGTCCATGAACGGGTGTGTAACATCCTCCCGGTAGCAATTCCGCACAGTCTACTGTTCCGGTGACCGGTGTCGGTCCGGACAGCTAGAACTTCTGGAAAAAAAAAATATTTAAACTAAAGTGAAGAACCATAATTAACTCAAATATTAATAAGAAAAATTTAGTAAAAATTTTATAAATAAAATACAACCAAGTTAAATGAGCCGGTGCCCAAGCGAAGGGTAACTAGAGGGAAGTTGCGGTTCTCGCAAGGAGGAGCGCTAGACCCGGGGGAAAAATTTTAAAATAATTTTTGGGACTCCAGAGAAGGGTTATTGAGGTTCCTATGGCATTAGAATGCCAAGAAAATACCTAGAAAAATTTTTCAATCGGTACAGACAATTTTGACCCGTTAAGCCAAACGGAGGGCATTTTGGTCATTTCGCCTTCAGAGACGATTTTTGGCCGACTTGTCCAGTTAAGTAAATAATTATTATGGTCTAAAATATGAATAAATATTACTAAAAATTAAAATGAAAATGGGTAGAGAAGAAGAGGAAAGAAAAATGACAATAAATGTCAATTTTGACATCATATGATGTCATCTAAGAGTTTCCCCACAATCACATTTAACCAACCATTTACTTAACCAATAAAAGAGACAAATGGACCTAAAAATTCTGCTCTTCTTCTTCTTCTTCTTCCTCCAATACGTGACCTCTTCCATAGCTAAGCATATTCAAGCTTTTCAAAGCTTGATTCACCCATTTCTACCCAACAAAATCATAACCTAGCTTCACAAAAAATTAACCTAGCAACTTGAGCAACCTCTAGGCGGCCAAAAGAGGAAGAAAGAAAGGAGTTTGGGTGGCTGGAAATTCTGCCCCATTCAAGGTTAGTGCACATATACACCTAAAGCTCTTTATTTCTATGTTAAAGACTTGAAATAAGTAAGGAATTGTAAGTAAAATGAATAAAAACTATGTTTGTGTATGCCATAAATTTCGGCTGCCCTAAGGAAGGAACAAAGGTGGAGTGTTTTTGATGGTTTTAATGGACTTAGAATGGATTAGAGATTATGTTTAAGGTGAATATACACATAAATAATGAATGGAAGTGCTTAATTAGGTGTATGTGTGAATCATAAGGGAAAACTAGGGTTTTGAGAAGTGAAAAATTGACTTGGCTTAGGAAATTGTTAGAGAACATCTTAATGGTCAATTAGTGAACATTTTAGGTATGTTGACCATGAATTGGACTGAAAAATAGTATAGCCAAGTGAATGTGTAGGCTGCCTTGTGAGTGCAGCAGAGTGACTGAAATTTCAGTCCACCTGCACAGCCATAACTTTGGATGTGTAGGTCCAATTGATGTTTGGCCAATTGGACATGAAACTAGGCTTATAATGGCACATTTTTTCTGAAGAAACCATGCCCAAAAGACCAATGCAAGAGGACCAAAACTTGGCCCCAATCCAGACACCCTGCAACAGCACCAGCAGAAATGACCAAATGAACAGTAACTGTTCATTTGGCCATAACTCACTGTAGATTTGGTCAATTGACCTGAAATTTTTACAGCAACAAGTTAAGACATATACAAACAACTTTCATGAAGAAACCTATCCCAAATTATGACCAGAACCTAATCAAATCATTGAGCAAAGTGAAGTTTACTGTACTGAGATTTCCAGAATTTTCATTTGAGCAGCAATGTTTGGAGGACTATAACTCTCTCTAGAAAACTCGGATTTAGGCGATTCTTGAACCGATGGAAACCTAAGGCATAGTAGAACATTTCATATGAAGAAAGTTAGACCAAATTAGGAACTTAACTCGATCAAATTACTGACCAAAGTTGGATCAAAATCTGCCAGAACCCATGATAGCAGCATGAACAGTGCACGTGAACAGTAAACTTATTTTGGCCATAACTTGAGCTACAAAACTCCAAATGGAGTGATTCAAAAAAAGAAATTCAACTAGACAAAATAAGGAACATTTTCTATGAAGGAAGTTTTATCAAATTCCAACATTAAATCGACCAATGAAACAGTGCAACTTCGGAGCACCAAAACCAAAAATTGGCAATTTTGCCAAAATGAACTAAGCTTTGAGAAAGTGACCAAAACCAACAAGTTTTAAATGAAAAATGTAGTATGTTTGAAGTGCCAAAGTCAATGTACATATTTTCTATGCAAAAGTCAACATTTTAGTTGACTAATGAAGTGAATAGTGACATGAAAACTTGAAATAAGCTTGGAAATGGATTTGGTAATTGATTCCAACAAGTTTTAAATGCAAAATGTGGTACATCGGGAGTGTTAAAACCAATGTACCTATTGTCTATGCAAAAGTCAACATTTTTGTTGACCAATGAGGTGAATAGTGACACAAAAACTTGAAATTCAAAATTTGAAATTAGAAATGCATCTAGGGGACTTTAAATTGCAATTGGCAATTAATACTAGTAAATGTAAAACTCAAAATGTGGGATCTTGGTGTAATTAGAATTAATATATCCATTAAGTATAAAAAGGTCAACATTTTGGTTGACTAGTATGGTGAATAGTAATCAAAATGATTAGTGAATTAAGATGAAGACCTAGAACCAATTCTAAGCTTAAATGCTTAGAATTGTATGACAAATATGGACTATGCATCCTAGTCAAAATTGTTAAAAAAGAAATTTAGGCCATAAATTTGAAATCCATGAAATATTCATGGATTACTTGAAACATGAAAATAAGTCACCTAATTGATGTGAATAGATAGTTAGGGCATATATGCCCATCACAAATGGAATTCATAAAATATTAGTAACTCAACTTGAAATATAAAATTTGTAATTACATAAGTAGATTCTTGAATGTATAAATGAGAAAGGAAAAATGTTTTGAATACAATGGTACATGTGAATCATTGTTTAGAATTGTGATCAATATGAATAACATAATGAATGGATAAATAAACCATATTAATGTATGAATGAGACATTAGTTCTCATTATTGTAAAGAGGAAAAGTATTTTGAGTACAATGGTATAAAAGGATAATTGATGTGAATTGTGATCATATAAATGATCAAATGAATGTATGAATTATGATTGAAATTTATCATGAAATAATGAAGTCATAAAGCACAATATATTAAAGAATTTTAAATTATCAAATGCCCTAGTATACCTAACAAGATTGGTTTGGATAGTTTGGCATGCCAATAGGGTATTGTTTTAGCAGTACTGCGAAAGGCTTTATGCCTGTATTCATGGCTTTATGCCCGTATTCATGGCTTTTATGCCGATTATGTGATATCATGGCCTTTTAGCCATACTGACTGCATACGTGGTAGACGTTCTGCATCCCATGGTATGACGGCCCGAGGCACCGCGGTGTCCAGTGCCAACGACCCGTTATCGATCCGATCGTCTAGTATAGGTTACTTGGGCGATCAATTAAAGTATTATTCAATTCAGCAGCTAAGTTAAGTTAAGTATAATGAAAATCGATTACAATTAAATTAAGTATTGAATGAATAAGCAAAAGAGATTAGCAAAAGAAACATAACAAAAATATAAATTGCAGAATGCAGGACTTGAAATACAATACAGATAGAATAAATTATATACCGCTAGTATTCTTGAAAAGTTATAAACTAAGCACTTCCAAAGAGGAACAAACTAGTATATAAGATCGTTGATACTAGAAATACCATACCAAATTAAATTGATTCTTGAGTATCTGAATTATCATTTATTTCTTTCTTTACTTGTATATATTATTTCTGGTTATATTATTGCACCACTAAGCAGAAATGCTTAGCGCGATGGAATTGCTTCCTCGCAGAGGCGAAAGGTAAAACAGAGACTATCGATTGAGATTTTTGGAGTCGGATCTGCGAAGTGTCGTAAGAGTTCAAGATTGTCACCTCCTCAACAATGCATGTAGATAGGGCTCATTTTATACATGTTATGTATATTGTTCATTCCTAGCACATTGTAAATTATTTGTATATCTTGTACAAAATAAACTCATGTAATTAACCTATGAATTATGGAAGCTATTCAAAGTAAGTATTTTAGCATGTGAATTAAATTTGAGTTATAATGAGATTATACTTGTGAATATTGAGATATTGAAAATCTAATGAGATTTCTGAGAAATCTGGATACTGTATTGAGATACATTATGTTTGAAAATTTTTGAGACTATTAAGTTTGAGAAATTGAGTATATATTGAAATTGTCTTTGGCAGTTGGAAGAATCGTTAGTCCAAATTACAGCCGACACTTTGTCGGATTATCGTTAAAATTTTTGAAATTTCCAATTTAGTTAGATTTTGATAAAAGTAAAAATAGCCTAAATCTTCAATAAAGTTTTTGAATAAATAAATCAAGGACCGTAATGAAATCAGATAAAATAGAGTGCTCCGGCACACTGAGTGGCATAACTTGCTCGGCTACACTGTAGTCGGGTAAGGGGTGTCACAGGGTGGGGAAGGCGTTAGGCACCCCACCTCGTCCCTCAACGAGGGTAAACAGATTTAACTTCACGTTCTTCATAGTTAGGAGGGCTTGAATAGAAATGTTAATCCTTTTGACCGAAAGGAATGTTTGATTTTTCACTAATCCGGATTACCCAAATACATAAGTAAATGAGACAACCTTAGTGAGTTGCTGTTGCGTATTTTATTTCGGGGGGATCTTCTTACGTATTTGTTAAAATTTAATTTGGAATTTGGATAAGAACTCTCCTCCGATCTTCTATAAATATTGGTTCAAGTTTTTAGCTTGAGGATCGGATGAGAACTCTCCTCCGATCTCCTATAAATATTTATTAAAAATTTTTGGGTTGAGAATCGGATAAGAACTCTCCTCCGATCTCTTTTAAATATTGGTTCAAGTTTTTTAGCTTGAGGATCGGATAAGAACTCTCCTCCGATCTCTTGTAAACATTGGTTAAAATTTTAAGCTTGAGGATCGGATAAGAACTCTCCTCCGACCTCTATTAAACATTTATTAAAATTTTGGGCGAGGATCGGATAAGAACTCTCCTCCGACCTCTATTAAACATTTAAATGGTGACCGGGTAAGGACTTTCCCGATCTCTCAAGGTTTAATTACAGCTACGCATCATAAGAACCTGAGACTAAGAGTTTCGGCATTCAAAGATGCCAAGGGTCGGAATAAGGCTTCTTTTAACTGGTTGGTACCTTGTGACCAGACAAAGGATGCCAGACTAAATTTTACCGATCTCCTATGTAATTACCTTACCAATACCTTTTTATACATAATCCGTCCTGTTTATTTACCTAAAATTTAGTTTCATTCTGCTTTATGACGTCATATTGGATCACCTTCTATGTTAGCCTAGTGATGCAACTCTATTATTTTCTTGACGCATTATTCAGGCTTTTTATTTTAAAGAAGCACTTAAGACACGACTACCTACATTTTACCGAACTACTTATACGCTACTTGAGATGAGGACTTTCGCATTTAGAAGTAGCAAAGCTTAACAAAAAAAATGGACCAGTTGACAAAGAAAGTAAACTTCGGGAATAACCTTCATTACACCATATAAACTTGGCGAAGATTACGAACATAAAAGTAAAGGGAATGCGTAAAATAAAAAGAGCTTTTATTGAAACAGAGACATAAACACTCACCTGTGAGGAGCCGAATCTACTAAACTAATCGCAGAACGTAATAGGGGCACAAGCTGTTTAGCTCGAAGGCTGAAGCTCTCCTAGAAACGAATGATGCTTCGCTAAACGACAGTCAAGTTTAAACAAGCAAGTTGAGCTTGGGAAATAAGAATGGAAACAAAGATGACAAAGAACTGAAAATAAGGGTGTCACAGGGTAATGAAAGAACTGAAAATGGAGAGTTCCAGTATTTCAAGAATCCCTTTTGCAAGAAAATACTTCGGAAAACTGGTTTCAAAAGTTTTTCCTTATCAAAACTTAAAAACAGCAGAGTAACGAACTGAATTGAATTTCAGAGTTCTTCCACTATAGTAACTATTTCTCCTTTTTTGCCCCCCTTTCTTTGAACAGTTTTCATGCAGGTATTTATAGGAACCGGGTGCTCCCCATGAAGGATCAGGATCTATTTTGAGGGAGATGGAGGGTCAGGATTTCGAAGGACATGATTTGAGGCTCAGGAATTAAAGAGGATCAGAATGGACGGCTGAGATCCCCTTCAGAATATTTGTCATTTTCTTCTTCTAATCTGACGGTCCCAAATTCTCTTGTCCGGGGTAATCCGAGGGCTGGGAGTGAAAGGCGCTGATCTTGTCGTTTTCTTCTTCGATCCGAGGGCTCCGAGCTCGTCCTTACAAGTAAGATCAACGGTGGAGATTAGGATGTACAGCGCTGTCCTGACGTACTCTGACGCATGTCAGAAATGCGGGCGATTCTGGGGCGTGCGGTTGAGATTTCTCCTGCTACGCTTTAACTCCCTCGGCTCTGATTGTGACGATAATTGCCAGGAGCTGTCTTATTCTCTTTGTCTCCTGACCTCCCCTCTTTTTCGGGTTCGGTCCAGTCAAAGCATTTATTTCCCTCAATTCTCGAGGCGTCCGCTTCGTTTTCTGCTTGCAATAAATGCTCAAATTTTCCTATATATATACCTTCAATCGGAAAGCCCTACTTCACTTGACTTTCTCCCATATTCTCCTCATTTCCTTATTCTAGCTGCTCCGGCAACAATTCCGGCCATGGTGATCACTTTTGATCTTTTTTCGACCATTTTCTTCGTGTCTCGACTGAAAATTTATGACCCCGGTGATCGGGATGTAATGATATCCTTATTTGATGACAGTGAGAGAACTGGACTAATTTCCCAATTAAGATCGAAAATATCGATCATACCGATCTCGGATTACTGTGCCAATATAATTGGCAATCCAATTTCAGGCGAGAAGACTACTAACATTCCCTTCAACCTCGGTGATTGCCCGCTGATGTTCATTTGGCTCCTCACCATATTGGGCGTCCCAACTACAGCTCAGTTCTGGTCGATGACAATAGAAATGACTCTACATCCTCATGAGAGTCATTGTCACCCCATCTAAGCTGTACATCTGTCCAATGGCCGGTCTCCTGATCAGACAAATCTTTTGACTCAGCCATGAGACTAGGCTTTGACATGGGCCTTCGCTAGATAGGAAGTGATGCCGGTCTCCAGAGATCGGCCAAATAATGTAACTTGCCTTTTAATGTAATCCGATCTTCTAGAGACCGCCCAAATGATGTAATTCAACTTTTGTGTAATCCCGATCTCTAAAGATCGCCCAAATGATGTAATCTGACCTTTTCGGAAATAAAATTTCATTTTGACCACTATCATTTTATTATTATTACGTTGATTATTTTCTGATCTCTGATGTGATTATCTGATCTGATTCTTCATTTGAATGACACTTATCCGATCCGTAATTCAAAATACCTTAATCTGCCGCCCTATAATTAACCGATCTCTTCATGGAATCTTGGGAATATTTGTGAGACGTGTCAGAACAGCTGGCGAGTCCCACTATCCGATGCATTACCTAGAACATCGTGAGTATTAAATGCTCGGACGAGTATAAATAGGGTGAGGTTAGCCAGTTGCTCCTTTATGTCATTTTCAGTCTCTCGCAAACAACTTCCGAATTCTCTCGTTTTCTCAAGTTTCCTCTGACACCGATCAAGCTCCGGTAAGGGTTTTGATCTTTCTTTTAGTTTAAACTTTCTGTTTCCTTTGAAAATGAGTGGTGCCGAGGGTCAGAGAGCGGCAAGCCCCCCTTCCATTCAATTCTCGTGGTCGTCCGATGAGGTAGAGGTGGTCGGACCAAGCGCGCAGCCTGAACTTCCTAGGGTCTCCGCTCCAACTCGGGGACAACCAGCATCATCAAGGCATGTGCCTTCTTCGGGGAGGGAAAATCTTCCCATGGACGAGTTACCATCGATCCTTCAAGAAACCAATCTGCAATCATTCAGCCAGGAGTACAACATTGAGCCTGATTCATATGAACTCATCCAGTGTCACGGCGATCACTGAGCCGATCATTTCTTCGAAGAGAATGACATGATTATAGTATATGAAGTGAAGGAACGGAAGCGTGAAAAACACAAGTTTATACCATTGAATTCAAAATTTTTCACCTAGGGTCACATGCATCATGCAAGATTTATTTTTATCTATTTAATTTCAATGATAAACAACATATTAAAACTCTTTTAATATGTTTTTGGATCTGTATTTGCCATTTAAGATTTTAAAATTAATCAGATTAATTTTAGAACCCTAGATTAAATCAAGAACAATTACACTAACCTCTTGATGCACTGCAGCGTGTCTGCGCCTTTGAGATTCATCTTCAGGACACCAGATGTTGTTCCTCTAGCTTGTCCACACCAAGAACACCTATGGCAGCCCTTGAATAGCTTCTAAAGCTTTTTCTATTAATTAGAAAATCAAGTTCTGCCTTTTAAGAGATTAAAGATGTAAACAGGACACTAGAAACAATTTCTAGTGTTCTTAATTCAAGAGATTGATGGCTAATCTCTTTTAATTGATAAGAGATGAAGAAGAAGAGATAAAAACCCTCAAAGTGGCGTGACAAAGGAGTGTGGCTGCTGGTTATGTTTTATTTTCTCATAACAACACTTAAATAGCTAGGTTAACACATTAAACCCTTGCCACATGTCACCCTTTGATTAGCTCTAGGTTTAAGTGACCCAATCACATTGTGCCAAGTGTCAAACCTATATTTAATCTTAATTTTAATCATCTTACATGATTAAAAAAACATTTGGCAAGTTTATGTGTTATGCCATGTGTCACCATCTCATGGTGCCACGTGTCCTGTACAAAATGACCAAAATGCCCCTATGTCTTAATTTTGAGTTCTTAACCCAAAATAATTATTTTCTTCTTCTAATTAATTTATATCAAATATAAATTAATTAATTAATCTCTATTAATTAATTTCTCATTAATTAAATTCATATTTAAACACTTTAAATATAAATTTAACTTATATTATACATCCAATAATCTAGATTTGGTTTCAAGTCATGCTAGGGACTTTGCAATCTAATTGCAAACCAAACCTATTTAATTAATCAATTAAACTCTTTAATTAATTAATTAAATCATATTTAAATAGGTGATAACTTGTGTATGTGTGTGACTTACTAGGCTCATCACTAATTGGCAATGAGACATCATATCAACTCTTAATATCATCAGAACTCTTTCTTACCATAAATGATTTCTCTAAATCATTTTATGAACCTCATAGACCATGGTTAACACCTAGCATAGCATGCCATGGCCACCCAATTAGTAATAAGGTTTACCTTAAATGAACCTATAATCATATGTTACCATGCACTAGAATCTCTCTGTTACAAAATCCCAACTCAAGCTGGAGTCATGGTTTATGTCAAACTCCATTTGCTATGAATATTATGTTCTCTTTTAATTCCAGTTCTTGATTAAAAGATTTTCTCATCGAAACTCTTTTACGAATAAATCTATCTGTCCTGGCCAGGAACTTAAAACATCAAGAACAATTAAATGAACATAGGATTTTATCTCTATTTACTTAGAGGAACAGATTCCATCTTGATCAACACCTACCTCCATATATAACTAGTAGGAGCCAACACATGCGCATATACCCATACACAATACAAGTATGAAAGCAGTATCAAACTCAAACTACCTATATACAAGATAACTGTGCTATCTCAGCTCTAAAGATTATATGCATTGATATGATTTATGACAAAACATTGACAAGAGTAAACTCCATGTGCTTGTCATAAGTGTCACTGGTTCGGCCTACTTATCATTTATAAGTGCCTATCATGCTTGTCATATGGCATGAGACTCACCATTCCATCTTATTTATATCTCATATAAATAACTTGGGAACAAACATGAATACAATCTTTCTGGATGAGTCATGTCCTTATTATGAAGTATCCTTGATTGTGAACCTATTTATGATACTTTGTGCTAGAAATATTGTCACTCATATTCTTAACAACTTAAGAATAATATTTCTAACAAAATATCAATGGACCTTTTCTATTACACATAAATATATTATGTAAAATGTAAAAGTGGAAATGCCTTTTATTAATAAAAATATATACAAGATACATACTAAATGATATGCTCTAGGGCATACTACTAACAATCTCCCACTAGCACTAGAGCCATTCATTACAATACCTTAGACCCATCTTCTCAAGATGTCAGTCTAACTGAGCTTGTGACAAAGGCTTAGTGCATGGATCACCTGAATTTTTCACTGATGTTATTTTTCTGCATGGCTATATCGCTTTGCCCAACTATATGTCCGATAATGTGGTAGTGCCTTTCTATATGTTTGGATTTTGGGTGAGACCTTAGTTCCTTAGCTCAGATGACTACTCCATTGTTGTCACGGTGTAATGGAACCGCCGACTCAATGGAAGGAACTCTGTAAGTTCTCACACGAACTTTTAATCCAAACAACTTCCTTTGCAAAGATTCGATGCAAAGAATATACTCGACCTCTGTAGTGGAATCTGCAATCGTGCTCGCTTTGGAACTCTTCCAACCGATCGCACCTCCATTACAAATGAACACATATCCAGAGGTAGACTTTCTATCATCGATATCTGATTGGAAATCAGAATCAGTATAACCATCCAATTGGAAGTCTCCACCTCCATAAATCAAGAATAAATCCTTAGTTCTTCTCAAGTACTTAAGAATATTCTTGACAGCTATCCAGTGTTCCAAACCTGGATTGGATTGATACCTGCTAGTCAAACTAATAAAGATATGCGATATCCGCCTAGTACACAACATTGCATACATTATACTTCCAATAGCCGAAGCATATGGAATCCTGGCCATCTTATCTCTTTCTTCAGGTGTCTTTGGAGACATCTCTTTAGAAAGATGGATACCATGTCTCACTGGTAACAATCCTCTCTTGGAATCAAGCATGTTAAACCTCTTTAACACCTCTTCCAAGTATAGACTTTGGGATAAACCAATTATTCGTTTCGCTCTATCTCTATAGATGCGAATCCCAAGAATATAGGTTGCCTCCCCTAAGTCTTTCATGGAGAATGTATTTGACAACCATACCTTTTTCTGATCTGGTCTCCAATTTATCAGTGTTCAGCTTTTTGATATAAGCTGGACAACCCCAAATCTTAACATGCTTAAGACTTGGTTTTCTTCCATGCCATATCTCATAAGGTGTGGAAGAAACTGATTTTGATGGAATCCTATTCAGAATATACAAAGCTGATTCTAATGCAAATCCCCAAAAGGAGATTGGCATATCAGTATAGCTCATCATACTACGTACCATATCCAATAGGGTACGATTTCTCCTTTCAGATACACCATTCAGTTGTGGTGTTCCTGGAGGAGTCAGCTGAGAAACAATGCCATGCTTTCTCAAGTATTCATCAAATTCAGTACTCAAATATTCACCTCCACAATCTGATCGAAGAGCTTTAATACTCTTTCCTGTTTGATTTTTTTACTTCAGATTTAAATTCTTTGAACTTTTCAAAAGATTCATGTTTGTATTTCATCAAATACAAATACCAAAACCTTGATTTATCATCAGTAAAGGTAATAAAATAATGAAAGCCCCCTCTAGCCATTTCTTTAAATGGACCACATACATCACTATGTATTAGCACCAAAATATTTTCAGCTCTTAGCCCCTGTCCAACAAAGGGTGATCTAGTCATTTTGCCCTGAAGGCAAGATTCACAAGTTGGAGTAGGCTCAGAGTCCAATAAGGATAGAATCCCCATTTTCTCTAATTTTGTAATCCTATCTTCTGCAACATGACATAACCTTAAGTGCCAAATATATTTTGAACTTGAGTTGTTTTTCACCACGGCATTGCTTTCATTTAGATTGCTATACTATGGCCAGTGGAAACACTTTCTTTCTGGTAATGGAAACACTTTCTTATTGGCAATGGAAACACTTTCCTGTTGGCAGTGGAAACACTTTCCTTTGCCTTCATCAGCTTTAGTCTTCCTTTTCTGTTTAGCTATTTTCTTAGAAGGACCAGGAATCTGAGGTTTCTTTTTCTTATTGTCCTTCTTCTTGTTGGACTTTCTAGCAGAAGAAGATGCAACCAAAGCTACCTCTTTTCCTTTATTGCCTGGCATATTCTTTTGGGCAATAACCAGCATGTTGAGTAAACCAGCTAAGGTGCATTCCTGTTTAGTCATATGGAAATTTGTCACAAAATTCCCAAAAGATTCAGGAAGGGACTGAAGGATCAAATCCGTCTGTAGTTGGAAATCCATGTTGAAGTCAAGATGTTCCAACTGCTCAATCAGCCGAATCATCTTGTGGACATGATCCCCAACATTCTGTCCCTCAGACATCCTCATACGGAATAGCTGTCTAGATATCTCATACCTAGCATTCTGCTTTGTGCTCACCATACAACTCTTATAGGTGAAGGAGGATCTCACTCGCACTCTGCATGTTCTCATGTTGCTTCTGTAACTCATTACTCATGGAAGCAAGCATGTAACACTTAGCTCTCATATCATGCTCCTTCCACTTGTCCAAAGTTTCATGTTCCTCTTGTGTGGCCTCTGGAGGTAAGGGACCAGGAACATTTGAATCTAGAACATATCCTATATGTTCAAGGTTCAGGACAAGTTTCAAATTTCTTAGCCAATCGATGATTAGGTCCTGTCAACCTATTGTGATCAAGTATGCTTGCAAGGATATTGGATGGTGGTGGTTGTTTTGTGCTCATTTTTATCAGAAAATTAACTGCAGAAAATAACTAGATTAATTAGTAAATGTATCATGTAATTAACCAAAATGATTATGGTCTTTTAATCAAATTGGTCCTCCCACTAACTTAGCGAATCCTACACTTCCAAAGTAGAAAACGGAAATCCTAGTTGGATGGATTTCTAGTGGGTGATTGAATTCTTATAATTCTATTGATCATCCTCAAGTACATCCATTATTGGAATTACAATAAACTATAAGTGAGCAACTCTTTGCCCATCACATCTCATGTGAGGTTCAATCCTTTACCTAGCCCCTAATGCTCAAAATCTCAGGTACATCCATTATTGACTTATCTTGCATTAGTTAAGTTGATCCCATTGAGCCAGTAATTATGCAAATAATTTTAATGTCCTCAGGTACATCCAATATTGGCCACTAAACCATTTACATATTTACAACATCTCATGCTTAACAATTATTATTAAAAAAATCTCTTAAATAAATTGCATCTTATGCAACTATTTAAAATTTCTTAAAATAATTGCCCCAATAGAGGGCCTATGTTATAATTACTTTAATTATATCATTTCCAACTTAATCATTTGTTTGGAAGATTTTATGGTCATTCTATTTACTATTAAGGTCTCACTTTGCACATTATCCATTTAGCATGCATATATCATATAATTGCATACATTCCCATACATCTCGTGCATTCATGGATAAGCAGTAAATATGGTATGATCATGGACTTTCTAAGGGATTCAATTCTGAGCCACCAAGAATTGAATCAAGGCATTCCTAGGTGCATTTCATTCATTCATTTTACAAAAGTTGCTAAAGGAGTACATAATCAACACTTGATCTTGAATTCCTCCCACTGGTCCCACCAATGCTCTTGACCTCCTTAAACTTCTTGCAATCCAATATTACATAGTAATCCTTGGCATACCAAGGCGAATTTACAAGAACTTAAATAAATGAAATTACAACCCAAAAATTATTACAAACTTAATAATACATGCCCAAAATAAATTAAAATAAATTAATTAATTTACAATCCCAAAGAAACATAAAAGAAATAAATCCAATCACATTGGTATTTTATAGTCCATGATCATCCATCATGCATATCACTATTTAACAATTAAATAAAACATACATACTTAAATTAAATTGAATATCTCATATTCAACTTAAAAATCCAGATTTGAATATGATTCAAATAAATTTAAAAATTCAGATTTGAATCTCATTCAAACAAATTTAAAAATTCAGATTTGAATCACATTCAAACAATTTCAAAAATTCAGATTTGAATCACATTCAAACATTTTTTAAAAAATCAGATTTGAATCACATTCAAACATTTTTTAAAAAATCAGATATGAATTTTATTCAATCAATTTTAAAAAATCATATTTAAATATGATTCAAACAACTTTAAAAATTCAGATTTGAATTACATTCAAACAACTTTTAAAATTCAGATTTGAATCACATTCAAACAATTTTTAAAATTCTGATTTGAATCATAATTTAATTGGGTGATAAAAACTACTAATTAAACACTTTAATTAGTCAAAGAATAGGCCTTAGATCATACAACAATTGCAGAATTAAAAGCCAAACCTTAAACCACCCATGGAAGCCAAACCATGCGCACCATTGATGGTATTTTTTCAAGTATGCCGCCAACTTGCTTTGCAACCAGCAATGAACATTTGATCTCATGATCAAACACACAATTAAATAATATAATCAACAATCTAAATGGAAAATATAGTGGCTCTGATACCAATTGAAGGAACGGAAGCGTGAAAAACACAAGTTTATACCATTGAATTCAAAAATTTTCACCTAGGGTCACATGCATCATGCAAGATTTATTTTTATCTATTTGATTTCAATGATAAACAACATATTAAAACTCTTTTAATATGTTTTTGGATCTGTATTTTCCATTTAAGATTTTAAAATTAATCAGATTAATTTTAGAACTCTAGATTAAATCAAGAACGATTACACTAACCTCTTGATGCACCGCAATGTCCGCGCTTTGAGATTCGTCTTCAGGACACCAGATGTTGTCCCTCTAGCTTGTCCACACCAAGAACACCTATGGCAGCCCTTGAATAGCTTCTAAAGCTTTTTCTATTAATTAGAAAATCAAGTTCTGCCTTTTAAGAGATTAAAGATGTAAACAGGACACTAGAAACAATTTCTAGTGTTCTTAATTCAAGAGATTGATGGCTAATCTCTTGTAATTGATAAGAGATGAAGAAGAAGAGATAAAAACCCTCAAAGTGGTGTGACAAAGGAGTGTGGCTGCTGGTTGTGTTTTATTTTCTCATAACAACACTTAAATAGCTAGGTTAACACATTAAACCCTTGCCACATGTCACCCTTTGATTAGCTCTAAGTTTAAGTGACCCAATCACATTGTTCCTAGTGTCAAACCTATATTTAATCTTGATTTTAATCATCTTACATGATTAAAAAAACATTTGGCAAGTTTATGTGTTATGCCATGTGTCACCATCTCATGGTGCCACATGTCACATTGCAAAATGACCAAAATGCCCCTGTGTCTTAATTTTGAGTTCTTAACCCAAAATAATTATTTTCTTCCTCTAATTAATTTATATCAAATATAAATTAATTAATTAATCTCTATTAATTAATTTTTCATTAATTAAATTCATATTTAAACACTTTAAATATAAATTTAACTTATATTATACATCCAATAATCTAGATTTGGTTTCAAGTTATGCTAGGGACTTTGCAATCTAATTGCAAACCAAACCTATTTAATTAATCAATTAAACTCTTTAATTAATTAATTAAATCATATTTAAATAGGTGATAACTTGTGTATGTGTGTGACTTACTAGGCTCATCACTAATTGGCAATGAGACATGATATCAACTCTTAATATCATCAAAACTCTTTCTTACCATAAATGATTTCTCTAAATCATTTTATGAACCTCATAGACCATGGTTAACACCTAGCATAGCATGCCATGGCCACCCAATTAGTAATAAGGTTTACCTTAAATGAACCTATAATCATATGTTACCATGCACTAGAATCTCTCTGTTATAAAATCCCAACTCAAGCTGGAGTCATGGTTTATGTCAAACTCCATTTGCTATGAATATTATGTTTTCTTTTAATTCCAGTTCTTGATTAAAAAGATTTTCTCATCAGAAACTCTTTTCTGAATAAATCTATCTGTCCTGGCCAGGAACTTGAAACATCAAGAACAATTAAATGAACATAGGATTTTATCTCTATTTACTTAGAGGAACAGATTCCATCTTGATCAACACCTACCTCCATATATAACTCATAGGAGCCAACACATGCCCATATACCCATACACGGTACAAGTATGAAAGCAGTATCAAACTCAAACTACCTATATACAAGATAACTGTGCTATCTCAGGTCTAAAGATTATATGCACTGATATGATTTATGACAAAACATTGACAAGAGTAAACTCTATGTGCTTGTCATAAGTGTCACTCGTTCGGCCTACTTATCATTTATAAGTGCCTATCATGCTTGTCATATGGCATGAGACTCACCATTCCATCTTATTTATATCTCATATAAATAACTTGGGAACAAACATGAATACAATCTTTCTGGATAAGTCATGTCCTTATTATGAAGTATCCTTGATTGTGAACCTATTTATGATACTTTGTGCTATAAATATTGTCACTCATATTCTTAACAACTTAAGAATAATATTTCTAACAAAATATCAATGGACCTTTTCTATTACACATAAATATATTATGTAAACGAAAAAGTGGAAATGCCTTTTATTAATAAAAATATATACAAGATACATACTAAATGATATGCTCTAGGGGATACTACTAACATGAAGAACAGTTGAAAGCCGAGCTGCGGTTCCCCCTTGACGTCTTCTTCAAGGAAGTCTTAAAATTTCACCAAGTGTGCATAGCCCAAGTCCACCCGAACTCGTGGCAGATCTTAGTAGCCTTCCGAGGCCTCTGCCGAGCTAAGGGATTCCGTCCTACGGCTAAGGTATTTGCTGAACTGCATAGATTAACTCATTGAAAGGATGACGAGTATTGGTTCTTCCAGGCAAAGCCACATTGCGGGCTTTTCACCGATCTGCCCTCCTCCCTGAAGAATTGGAAGAACCGCTTCTTCATTCTAAGGAGCAAAATTTCGAACGGCTTTGAGGGTTTCACTCGTAGCTGGCTACACCAAGGCCCCTTAATTCTGAAGCGTCTCGTCTTGAATAGAGAGGAAGGCCTGATGGTGATGGAGCTGAAAGAACAGGCGAGTCGGGAGAAGTTCTCTTGTTTGGATGCAGTGACTGCCGAACTGCATCACTGGACAATGGAATTGATTACTGGCAAAGATCGGGGGCTTCAGCTTTCTGATCTCGGCATCGGTATTTTCTTTTTCTCAAACCTTTGGACCTTAGCGATCTCACTGACCTCTTCTCTGTACAGGTATGGCAAGCGGCGAAGCTTCCAAGGAGAGCCAGAAATGAAAAAGGGAGATCTCCAGTAAAGTTTGGGAAATGAAGCGGGCTGAAGAAATGCAGACACCCACGCATGAGCCCGGTGAAATTCAGGGAGGTTCGTCTCAACCTTCTGGGCCTCCGGTTATAGAAGTGGTCCGATCTCCTCCTCGTCAAGAAGAGCCGCCTCCACCTCCTTCAGTTGCTCCAAGTGCAAAAGGGGGTCCTTCCCAGCCTCCTGTAAGGGCCCTTTCCCACGGTGCCCAAGTGTTGATCCACTCGTTGGAGAAAAACCGTACGGTTCGAGAGAACCCTGGTTTCGCCAAGGTCTTGGCATCCTCCATCTGTCTTCGAGAAGATCGGGATAGGCTGTCTCCAGATAACCTTGATGATATCTTGACCAGATCTATGAGCCTGAACGTGGAGTGTTTGGTGAACCTTTTGTATAGGATTTCTCCACTGGGGAAGTATCCCAATGCTAATCTCCGAATCATCCTCCTTTCGTTCTTGCTCGCCCCTATAGGGAATTCTCTGGTTTTAATATAAAGCAAGATGTCATGGTACCCAGGTTTACTATCAGGTTCTTTTTCAATCATGAAGCAATAAGCCGGCTCACTTCTTGCTTTAATCTTTAACACCTGAGTCGTTTTCCCTTCTTCCACTTGAGCCATAACAGCTAGGGTGGCTAAGGCATCTGCAAATTGATTTTTGTCTCGACTAAGGTGAGTGAAAGAGATTTCTTCGAATTTCTTAATTAGGTCCAGTAAGTACTTCTGATATGGGATTAGCTTCGGATCCTTAGTTTGCCATTCTCCCTTGACTTGGTAAATGATCAGAGCTGAGTCTCCATACACCTCAACTTTCTGATTTTCATTTCGATAGCAGCTTGTAGACCCATTACGCAAGCTTTATATTCTGCGATGTTGTTGGTGCAGTCAAATCTCAACTTGATAGCTATCGGAAAGTGTTTTCCATCCGGGGATACCAATACAGCTCCGATTCCATTGCCAGACAAATTGACAGCTCCATCGAAATACATTTCCCAAACATCAGCTGGTTCTTCTTCTTCGCGGTCTACTACATTAATATGCTCATCAGGGAACTCAAAATCCAGAGCTTCATAATCCTGGATAGGGTTTTTTGCAAGGAGATCAGCGATCACGCTACCCTTCACTACTTTTCGGGTCATATAGACAATGTCATACTGGGAGAGTATGACTTGCCACTTGGCTATCCTTCCTGGCACGAATGGGCTTTCGAATACATACTTGATGAGATCCATTCTGGAAATGAGCCATGTCTTGTGATTCAACATGTAGTGCTTGAGGCGATTCGCTGTCCAAGCTAGTGCACAGCAAGTTTTCTCTAGGAAAGAATACCTTAACTCACAATCATTGAACTTTTTTCATAGGTAATAAATCGCTCTTTCCTTCCGGCCGGTATCATCGTGTTGCCCCAAAACACATCCCATTGAGTTTTGCTAAACTGCCATATACAGGATCAGAGGCCTTCCCGCCACTGGTGGAACCAATACTGGTGGGTTGGATAAGTATTGCTTGATTTTCTCAAAAGCCTCTTGGCAAACTGAATCCCATTGAGGGGTGTTATTCTTTTAGAGTAGTCTAAAGATAGGCTCATCCTTAGCGGTGAGATTGGAAATAAACCTTGATATGTAGTTCAACTTCCCCAAGAAACTACGTACCTCCTTTTCTGTTTTTGGGGATGGCATCTCTTGAATGGCTCGAACTTTGTCCGGATCAACTTCAATTCCCTTTTCACTCACTATGAATCCCAACAATTTTCCAGATTTAGCTCCGAATATACACTTAGCAGGGTTCAGTTTCAGCTGAAATTTCCTGAGCCTCTCGAATACCCTTCTCATCACCTGCACGTGGCTCTCTTCCCCCTTTGATTTAATGATCATATCATCCACATACACTTCCACCTCTTTATGCATCATATCATGGAATAATGTGACCATAGTGCGTTGGTAAGTGGCGCCAACATTCTTTAACCCGAAAGGCATGACCCGATAGCAAAATACTCCCCATTGAGTGATAAAAGCTGTCTTCTCCTTGTCTTCCCCATCCATTGGGATTTGATTGTACCCCGATGCCCCATCAATACACGAACACCTACCTAATCCCGCAGCATTGTCTACTAACACATCAATGTGGGGGAGAGGGAAATCATCTTTCAAGCTTGCTTTATTGAGATCCCTATAATCGACACACACCCTAACTCTCCCGTCCTTCTTCATTACCGGGACAACGTTAGCTATCCATTGGGGATACTTGACTACTTCCAGGAACCCAGCGTCATACTGTTTTTTGACCTCATCCCTAACTTTGAGCAGTGTGTCTGGATTCATTCTTCTTAGCTTCTGCTTCACCGGGATTGTCCCTGGAATTAGGGGAATTTTGTGCGTCACTATCTGGGGGTCCAGACCAACCATATCATCATAGCTCCAGGAAAATACGTCCAAGAATTCTCTGAGCAAACTGATCATATCTCCCAATTCCTCACTCTCCACAACCTTAAGTTCCCTCTTCACTTCTTCCGTGCTTAAGTTTATGGTGCGTGTTTCGTCGCCACAAGGCATTAGGGAAGGTTCATCCCTTTCATCGCTTTCTTCTGTGAGTTCCACCTCAGAATCACTTGAAGTAATGGCAGTTATGGGGATTTCAAAATTAACCAGAGGAATTTCCGAGTCTATTGAATTATTAGGTGTTAATTGATGAATGGTCCTGAATGAACGAAAATAGAATAAATTATAAGGATGGAATTCAAATGGAGAAAAGAATTGGAAATAAATGCGCTATTAATTCATTAAAAATTTATGACATAAGAAAAGGGTTCATTTACAATGTTACACTTGTCATCATGGACAAAATGATCAAGTGTAGATAACCAAAGGTACTTTACTCGAAATTAAGTGCAGGGATGTCCTCTGCTGTCTAGTTGTCCAACTCTTGCCCTTCAGCTATTGGCGAGACCAGAGCCTCATACAAGGAATCTAGGTGGATGACGTCAATGGATGGTTCATCAGGTGATTCTTCAACTTCTGTCGGATTTTCGATGACCGGTTTAGTGAAGACATCTGTGATTCTCGGGACCAGTTTCATTTTCCCGATTTTCTGGTCAAATCTCTGATCCCGAAGTCTATTCCTCATCCAGAATCGCCCATCCATAAGGGTGTCCTCCTCATAACCCAATCCACAATGGCCTATCTTCTGGATAGCCAGTATAGGTTCAACGATTGCTTGTAATGCGGTGCCTAAACCCTTACCCTCTTCGTACCCATTTCTTGACATTACCTTGGCTACCATAGCCATAGCCCCTTCATTTCTGCTTTCTTGTAATTCGAGGGCCTGGAAAGAGCTTTCCAACGACTCTTCAGCAGCTTCCACATAGGGAAGTGATTGTGGCTTGGTGACCAGAATGGCTTCTTCCCCTCTCACAGTGATGATTTTGCCGTCCATGATGTATTTTATCTTCTGATGCAAGGTTGAAGGAACGGCATTCGCTGAATGGATCCACGGCCTGCCCAGCAACATAGTGTAGGCCGGTTCAATGTTCATCACTTGAAACGTGACGTTGAAGGTGCACGCGCCAATTTGGAGCGGCAGGTCGATATCTCCCAACACTTCTCTCCTTGTACCGTCAAAGGCTCTTACCACCATAGCACTTTGACGTATATTCGATTGGTCGACCGGTAGCCTTGCCAAGGTAGCACTAGGTAGTACATTGAGGGCTGATCCATTATCAATAAGGACCTTGGCAATTATACAACCTTTACATTTCACTGTCACATGTAAGGCTTTAGTATGCGTCAGGCCTGCAGGATCTATTTCCTCCTCAGAAAAGGTAACAAAACTGGATGCCTGGATTTGTCCCACTATTTTCTCAAATTGCCCCGGTGTGATGTCGGGGTTCACAAAGGCCTGATCCAGGATTTTCTACAGGGCTTGGTGGTGCACCTCAGAGCTCAAAATCAGCGATAACAGAGAAATTCGGGCAGGTGTCTTTCTCAACTGTTCCACCACATCATACTCACTCTGCTTCATTATTTGGAGTAACAGCTCCTCCTCTTCTTTGGGCCCGACGGGTTCTACATCCCCTGTTTTCTCATCCTCTGTACTCTGCTGTAATTCTCCCATTTTTACTTTCCCCTTCTTCTTTTCTTTCTCTTCATTCCCGTAACATCTCCCACTTCGAGATATAAACTCGACTTCTTGCTCAGGTGGGGAGGATTTTATGGCAGTGACGGGCCGAGGATTAGTTTGGGGAGTAGTACTGCTGGTGGGTCCAGCATAAGTCATCCTGAAATGCTCATGGGGAGTGAAGCATGGTTTTGGAGGTGCCGGGGGTGTAGCAAGATTAGGAGCCGACGTACTGCTTGATGCTCCTTGGGTGAAAACTTGGAAGTTATAATTCCAAGGTATGGCATGAGTATTTGTGACTGGGAGCTGAGGCGGGGTTCGGATAATTGTTACTGGTAGTGAGGGCATTGGGGACAGAGAAGGTTAATCTAGGATTGGGGGTAGAGGTATTTTGGCCTAACCTGGCGCTATTTACTTCGCCCTCCACATTTTATCTCCTTTGGCATCTTAAAATTTTAAGGGACAGCAAATTCTGAACCTCTTGCCGGAATCCCTCACAGTCTCGCAGCTCATGATCAGCTGCCCCTCCATGGTAAGGACATCCCGTACCTTTTTCTGATTCCGATACCTGAGGGCAAAGGCAACCTTCCCTCATCGCCATGGCAAAAATTTCCTCAAGGTGAGGAATTAGCTCTTCTACCTTTGGTGCCAAGCTCTCTCCATCTGGTTCTATCATATTTACTCCATTGCCCGCATTATGATTGGGCAACGGGTTTGAAGTAACATTGGGGAGGGAACCATTTCCCTTAATCTTCAACCACCCGTTCCGTATTAAAGTGTGCACTCTCCCTCTGAGTGCCCCGCAGTTATCAGTTGAATGCCCTTGTGCCCCTCCATGATATTCGCAACGGGCAGTGGCATCATACCACCTGGGGTATGGTGGCTGAATTGGGTCTAGGGGGACTGGTACAATTTGGTTTATACAGACGAGGTATCGGTATATTTCACTGAGTGGGAGGGGAAGAGGTGGATCAGGGTTTCTTGGTGGTCTGGGATTATTTTGTGGTGGTCTGGGTTGAGTAGGTGGAGGAGGAGGTCTAGGTTGGTAATTTGTAGGCGGTGGGTATTGCGGGCGCGGGTGTGGATAATTTGGGAAATGAGGTGGAATGTTCACGACTGTTTGGACATGAGGGGGAGGATATGGCCGGTAGTTATTTTGAGGGAGTGGGGAATAATTATTCTGACGGGTGATGGAATGCACATCACCATCCTTCTTCTTGCCAAAGCTGGCAGTCTTCTTTGCAGGGTTCTCAGTCAACTCCTGCAGCCGTCCCATCCTTAAATTAGCTTCTATCCTTTCACCGGCTTGGATGATGTCAGAGAAGCTGTTGGAGGTATTCCCAATCATCAGGTTGAAGTAAGGAGCCTTCAGTGTTTCGATGAATAGGGAGCAGAGTTCATTGTCGATCACCGGAGGATATACTTCTGCAGCCCTCTCTCTCCATCTTTGGGCATACTCTTTGAAGCTTTCCCTGTCCCTTTGCACCAAATTTTGGATATCTCTCCTTGTGGGGGCCATGTCGTAGTTGAACTTATACTGCTTTAAGAAGGCGTCAGCTAAATCCTTCCAGGAGCGCAGTTTGCTCCTATCCAACTGTATGCACCATCTTAGGGCTGCTCCTGAGAGGCTCTCATGAAAGAAGTGGATGAGAAGCCGGTCATCTTCTGTTAAGGCAGACATTTTGGCAATGTAGGTTGCCAGGTGAATGCGGGGATCTGAGTTCCCAGTATACTTGTCGAAATCCGGGACTTTGAATTTGGGTGGCACCACCACATCTGGCACTAATCTTAGTGACGCCACATCAACTGAACCATACATGTTCAGTCCCTCTATTACTCTCAATCTTTCCTCTAGAGCAGACAGCTTCTCGTTTTCCCTGGCCTTACTTTCTCCTCCTACTGCAAAAGATACTCCCCCAGCTTGGAAGTGAGGGGTGGAATGAACCGGAGGGATTACTATTGAAGGGCATGGGTCCGCATTTGAGATGGCTGGGTAATGGGAGAAAGGTAGGTCATTATTTATGGCGGTGGGTTGTGATGGCTATCGGATCAGCATAGGTATGAAAGGTGAAAGAGGTTGAAGCTTGGTGAGGATCCATTGTTGTAGGTAGTGGGGGAGGTAATGGTAGGTTAGGTTCTGAAGTGGATTTATTTTGGGACATCTCCCTCATTAGTCTCATAAGTTCTGAGACCTGATCCTTCAATTCGGAGACCTGTCCTTGTAGGTTCTGTACTTGTTCCTGATCTTCCATTATCTTCTTTGTTCGGGATCTTGTTAAGTACACTTGCTTGGGCTGAACCGTGTGTTTGGTCAGACTTGCCTTGTTTGTAGCAATGTTTGATTTTCTGTGAGGTAAATAAATAAAAGCTTTTAGTGAATTTTGAATTTCGTAAAATACTAAAGGTCCTAGTTCGGACAAAGGATACAGTGGCATTTGGGAGCCAAAATGAAATCTGCAGAAGGATGGTTGCCTCAATTTTATCATGGCATCATTCGATAGTCTGACTGTGAACGACTGGATTGAATGTGCGTTTATGATACCTGCCCATATAGCACATCCAATTTTTCGCATAACCCTAGTGAGGGGGTTCCTACGGGAGTTATACTATTCATTCACAATTTTGCTAAACAATGGCCCAAAAATCATTCTATTAACTGAATAATTCATATACAGCATTCTTTACAATGGCCTAGGCTCAGGGAGGCTCTTTATAATGAGATGACATTTTCTGAGATACTCATATAACCTTTCTTCTTGTCTGGCGGGGTCGAACACTTTCAGAGCATACTCGGATTCAAGTAAGAGTTCTTGTTTTCCCTATGCTATCGTCCTCTCTAACTGGTCAACATTCTCTTTCAGCTCCTGATAGAGAACAGCTTGTCTTTCTTTTTCCTTCCTTTCTTTAACACATTCCTTCAGAATATCGTTAATGAGCAGTGCTTGTTCCTTCAGTTCAAGCTTCTTCTTTTTATTTTCTTGTTTATGCTCTTCTAAGAGTATCTCTTGGTATTTCATTTTTTCCTGGAGCTTGCTGTTCTGTGCTTCTACTTATTTTAATACAGCTTGGAGCGAACTTCTTTCTTTTTCCCACCGTGCCTATTGCTCTTCGAAATCCATCTTTTTGGCCCTTCCCTCTTCCCTGAGCTTTCTCACTTTTCTTTTAAGGTTCTGCTGTTGATCTTCTAACTGCTTTATTTATTCCTGCAGTTGCGAGTTCTCGGCGTTTGCCCTCTGTAGTGAGTCAGCTAGATGATTATTAGCTTATTCCAATAGTGTATTTTGGAGAGGGTTGCTGTCTTCAAATTCTGCTATTAAGTGTCCTAGGTTCCTGTCAGCCCTCCATTTAAGATAATCGTCCGTGGCAATTGGGCCTTTGGGCGACCTCTCCATCAGAGTGATGTTTTCCAAAGATTTGCGAGCTATTTTTAACCCATCCTCTTCCTTGAGCTCATGGTAAAAATGACTCTGGTGGTATTCTTCAGCGTTGATCCTGAACTGTGTCGAGCCAAATTGTCTCATTACTAAGGCCGGAGTGTAACTTGTGTACCCAATCACTCCGATTAGGGATACTGATAGATTGTTCCCCGTGCTGATTAAGATGGATTGACTTGACGTCCACAATTTCTTCCAACAATAGTTATGGCTATTGAAGCTCAAAATCCATCCCTGCCACTGCGACTCATCCTTCGGACTGATTACCAATCGGGTCATTTTTTCGATGAGAGGCTGATCAAGATACCAAGTTAGTCCCTTTGTCTCCACCGGACACATATGACTAATAATCCAGAGGTGCAACAGCTGAGAACAACACTTAATGGACCCCTTGCCTTGCTGTCTACAGTAAGTGAGGGTTAAGAAAGTCTTGGTAAGTATTGCCGGTACTGGATTGATTTTCTGCTTCTCTACGGCCCAGAACATTTGCACAGCACCGCAGGTTATGATTCCGGAAGGTCCGGGGAACAAAATCAGGCCATAGATTGCTAAAGCGAGCACCAGTGAAGCTTGATCCCACTGTTCATCTCGGATGTATTGGTCGAACCATTTCTTGAGATAAGTCCAATACCACCCATGAGTGTTTCCTTTGACAGTTTCTCTCGCCTTTGCTTCTTCTAGTGGAATCCTTAGCACATGTGCGAACCGTTTCCAGGTCTGCCTATGTTCGAGGTGTAGATAAATCCGATTCTGCACCGTATAAGGAATTTCCAGCAATACTTGGTATTCTTCTATAGTGGGAACAGTATCGATATCGTTGAAAGAGAATACTCCAAACTTAGGGTTCCAAACTGGCAACATGGCCTTTAGTGCCGGGACTTGAACTTTAACTTGCATTAATGTTGCAATTCTCCCATATTTCTTCTCAAATTGTGCTTTGACATGATCAGGGAACGACTTCCAACCATTGGCCAGACCCTCGAGACTATTCATTCTGACCTCAATCTTGCTCAAGTCCATTGGAGGTAATGAGCCAGTATCATTCTGTAGGGGCACTGAATTATTTTTGGGCCACGGTTTAGCATTTTGTTCTTATTTAAGAACTTCTTCTGCCAACTGACCCGATGATGCCATGTTAAAATGATGCTTATCCTTTTACAGGCCTTATTTTGATAATGCCTGCAGGAAAAACTTATTAGCAGGATAAATTAAGGTAATCTCGAATTATACTGTTGACAGAGTGATACCTACACATTTATCAAAGTAGGAAAATGTGTGGGTTTTCTTGACAGTATGATTCAAGATTACCCTTAAAAATAAGAACAAAATAACATAAACAGAATAGGGTAAGAGTAAGTATGCCCCTTTTGTCTTAAAGTAAAGGAAAGTCCTAATACCGGCTAGGTGCTACCTAATTGGACAGTTCTATCCTATATGGTAGCTTGCTACGGCTTTCAACTATCGTGAGAGTTTAGCTCAGGGTCTAATTTTCTAAAAGCCACAGGTTCCCAAATTGCCCCTATTGTAAACAGTAGAGCCCCATTCTATCCCCCATGATATTGTCAAGAAAATTCCACGGATATCACAGTGAATAGAACAAGTTTCAATTTGAGCAGAAGCCTTCACGAATACTAACGGGGTAAAACCCACGGGTACCGCTGCATGACTCCCTCCTACTTTCCTAAAAGGGTAAGAAAGCCCGGGTATAGGGCTGAAGTGTGTGAGGACATCGTGTGCGTGTTCAGTGTGTGAAGGGACACTTTTACCTCTTCCCAATTCAGGGGGATTTTATTTTTCCTTTTTTTCTTTTAAGCGAAGAGCGCTGTGGAAAGTAAACAAGCAAGGACAAGCAAAATGATTAGCAGAGATAACAATAATTAATATATAGAATTTCACGGAGTGAGCCCATCTAACTATGATTTGATCACAAAATTAGATCTACTTTTGGACCTCTAGACCGGGGTTTAGTTTATAGTCTCCCCAGCGGAGTCGCCAAGCTGTCGTAAGGTGTTTTGCGCTCGCCTGGACGAACACTCACCGAAGTAGAAAAGTGAGGAGTCGCCACTTTAAGTTTGAGGGAAATTAAAGAAAACCATTTGGGAAGCAAGTTAAAATGAAACCACTTCAAAAACAGAGATTCTAGGTTCGGGGTCCATGAACGGGTGGGGAAGGTGTTAGGCACCCCACCTCGTCCCTCAACGAGGGTAAGCAGATTTAACTTCACGTTCTTCATAGTTAGGAGGGCTTGAATAGAAATGTTAATCCTTTTAACCGAAAGGAATGTTTGATTTTTCACTAATCCGGATTACCCAAATACATAAGTAAATGAGACAACCTTAGTGAGTTGCTGTTGCGTATTTTATTTCAGGGGGATCTTCTTACGTATTTGTTAAAATTTAATTTGGAAGTCAGATAAGAACTCCCCTCCGATCTCCTATAAATATTGGTTCAAGTTTTTAGCTTGAGGATCGGATAAGAACTCTCCTCCGACCTCCTATAAATATTTATTAAAAATTTTTGGGTTGAGAATCGGATAAGAACTCTCCTCCGATCTCTTTTAAATATTGGTTTTAGTTTTCTAGCTTGAGGATCGGATAAGAACTCTCCTCCGATCTCTTTTAAACATTGGTTAAAATTTTAAGCTTGAGGATCGGATAAGAACTCTCCTCCGACCTCTATTAAACATTTATTAAAATTTTAGGCGAGGATCGGATAAGAACTCTCCTCCGACCTCTATTAAACATTTAAATGGTGACCGGGTAAGGACTTTTCCGATCTCTCAAGGTTTAATTACAGCTACGCATCATAAGAACCTGAGACTAAGAGTTTTGGCATTCAAAGATGCCAAGGGTCGGAATAAGGCTTCTTTTAACTGGTTGGTACCTTGTGACCAGACAAAGGATGCCAGACTAAATTTTACCGATCTCCTATGTAATTACCTTACCAATACCTTTTTATACATAATCCGTCCTGTTTATTTACCTGAAATTTAGTTTCATTCTGCTTTATGACGTCATACTGGATCACCTTCTATGTTAGCCTAGTGATGCAACTCTATTATTTTCTTGACGTATTATTCAGGCTTTCTATTTTAACGAAGCACTTAAGGCACGACTACCTACATTTTACCAAACTACTTATACGCTACTTGAGATGAGGACTTTCGCATTTAGAAGTAGCAAAGCTTAACAAAAAAAAATGGACCAGTTGACAAAGAAAGTAAACTTTGGGAATAACCTTCATTACACCATATAAACTTGGCGAAGATTACGAACATAAAAGTAAAGGGAATGCGTAAAATAAAAAGAGCTTTTAGTGAAACAGAGATATAAACACTCACCTGTGAGGAGCCGAATCTACTAAACAAATCGCAGAACGTAATAGAGGCACAAGCTGTTTAGCTCGAAGGCTGAAGCTCTCCTAGAAACGAAGGATGCTTCGCTAAACGGCATTCAAGTTTAAACAAGCAAGTTGAGCTTGGGAAATAAGAATGGAAACAAAGATGACAAAGAACTGAAAATAAGGGCGTTACAGGGTAATGAAAGAACTGAAAATGGAGAGTTCCAGTATTTCAAGAATCCCTTTTGCAAGAAAACACTTCGAAAAACTGGTTTCAAAAGTTTTTCCTTATCAAAACTTAAAAACAGCAGAGTAACGAACTGAATTGAATTTCAGAGTTCTTCCACTATAGTTACTATTTCTCTTTTTTTGCCCCCCTTTCTTTGAACAGTTTTCATGCAGGTATTTATAGGAACCGGGTGCTCCCCATGAAGGGTCAGGATCTATTTTGAGGGAGATGGAGGGTCAGGATTTCGAAGGATATGATCTGAGGCTCAGGAATTAAAGAGGATCAGAACGGATGGCTGAGATCCCCTTCAGAATATTTGTCATTTTCTTCTTCTAATCTAACGGTCCCAAATTCTCTTGTCCGGGGTGATCCGAGGGCTGGGAGTGAAAGGCGCTGATCTTGTCGTTTTCTTCTTCGATCCAAGGGCTCCGAGCTCGTCCTTACAAGTAAGATCAACGGTGGAGATTAGGATGTACAGCGCTGTCCTGACGTACTCTGGCGCATGTCAGAAATGCGGGCGATTCTGGGGCGTGCGGTTGAGATTTCTCCTGCAACGCTTTAACTACCTCGGCTCTGATTGTGACGATAATTGCCAGGAGCTGTCTTATTCTCTTTGTCTCCCGACCTCCCCTCTTTTCCGGTCTTTTCAACGTGATCCTTTTTTTATCTCTCATACTGGGTTCCTCTCTTCCGATCTTTCCTGACACACTCTCTTCTACCAATCCTTCCTGACACGCTCTCTTCTACCGATCTTTACCACACCAGTCTTCCTTTTTATCGGGTTCGGTCCAGTCAAAGCATTTATTTCCCTCAATTCTCGAGGCGTCCGCTTCGTTTTCTGCTTGCAATAAATGCTCAAATTTTCCTTTATATATACCTTCAATCGGAAAGCCCTACTTCACTTGACTTTCTCCCATATTCTCCTCATTTCCTTGTTCTAGCTGCTCCGGCAACAATTCCGGCCATGGTGATCACTTTTGATCTTTTTCCGACCATTTTCTTCGTGTCCCGACTGAAAATTTATGACCCCGGTGATCGGGATGTAATGATATCCTTATTTGATGACAGTGAGAGAACTGGACTAATTTCCCGATTAAGATCGAAAGTATCGATCATACCGATCTCGGATTACTGTGCCAATATAATTGGCGATCCAATTTCGGGCGAGAAGACTACTAACATTCCTTTCAACCTCGGTGATTGCCCGCTGATGTTCATTTGGCTCCTCACCATATTGGGCGTCCCAACTACAGCTCGGTTCTGGTCGATGACAATAGAAATGACTCTACATCCTCATGAGAGTCATAGTCACGCCATCTAAGCTGTACATCTATTCAACGGCCGGTCTCCTGATCAGACACATCTTTTGACTCAGCCACGAGACTAGGCTTTGACATGGGCCTTCGCTAGATAGGAAGTGATGTCGGTCTCCAGAGATCGGCCAAATAATGTAACTTGCCTTTTAATGTAATCCGATCTTCTAGAGATCGCCCAAATGATGTAATTCAACTTTTGTGTAATCCCGATCTCTAAAGATCGCCCAAATGATGTAATCTGACCTTTTCAGAAATAAAATTTCATTTTGACCACTATCATTTTATTATTATTACATTGACTATTTTCCGATCTCTGATGTGATTTTCCGATCTGATTCTTCATTTGAATGACACTTATCCGATCCGTAATTCAAAATACCTTAATCTGCCGCGCTATAATTAACCGATCTCTTCATGGAATCTTGGGAATATTCGTGAGACATGTCAGAACAGCTGGCGAGTCCCGCTATCCGATGCATTACCTGGAACATCGTGAGCATTAAATGCTCGGACGAGTATAAATAGGGGTGAGGTTAGCCAGTTGCTCCTTTATGTCATTTTTAGTCTCTCGCAAACAACATCCGAATTCTCTCGTTTTCTCAAGTTTCCTTCGACACCGATCAAGCTCTGGTAAGGGTTTTGATCTTTCTTTTAGTTTAAACTTCCTATTTCCTTTAAAAATGAGCGGTGCCGAGGGTCAGAGAGCGGCAAGCCCCCCTTCCATTCAGTTCTCGTGGTCGTCCGATGAGGTAGAGGTGGTCGGACCAAGCGAACAGCCTGAACTTCCTAGGGTCTCCGCTCCAGCTCGGGGACAACCAGCATCATCTAGGCATGTGCCTTCTTCGGGGAGGGAAAATCTTCCCATGGACGAGTTACCATCGATCCTTCAAGAAACTGATCTGCAATCATTCAGCCAGGAGTACAACATTGAGCCTGATTCATACGAACTCATCCGGTGTCACGGTGATCACCGAGCCGATCATTTCTTCAAAGAGAACGACATGATTATAGTATATGAAGAACAGTTGAAAGTCGGGCTGCGGTTCCCCCTTGACGACTTCTTCAAGGAAGTCTTAAAATTTCACCAAGTGTGCATAGCCCAAGTCCACCCAAACTCGTGGCGGATCTTAGTACCCTTCCGAGGCCTCTGCCGAGCTAAGGGATTCCGTCTTAAGGCTAAGGTATTTGCTGAACTGCATAGATTAACTCGTCGAAAGGACGATGAGTACTGGTTCTTCTAGGCAAAGCCACATTGCGGGCTTTTCACCGATCTGCCCTCCTCCCTGAAGAATTGGAAGAACCGCTTCTTCATTCTAAGGAGCAAAATTCCGAACGGCTTTGAGGGTTTCCCCCGTAGCTGGCTACACCAAGGCCCCTTAATTTCGAAGCGTCTTGTTTTGAATTGAGAGGAAGGCCTGATGGTGATGGAGCTGAAAGGACAGGCGAGCCGGGAGAAGTTCTCTTGTTTGGATGCAGTGACTGCCGAACTGCATCACTGGACAATGGAATTGATTACTGGCAAAGATCGGGGGCTTCAGCTCTCTGATCTCGACATCGGTATTTTCTTTTTCTCAAACCTTTGGACGTTAGCGATCTCACTGACCTCTTCTCTGTGCAGTTATGGCAAGCGGCGAAGCTTCCAAGGAGAGCCGAAAATGAAAGAGGGAGATCTCCCGTAAAGTTCGGGAAATGAAGCAGGCTGAAGAAATCGAGACACCTGCATGAGCAGGGGAAATTCAGGGAGGTTCGTCTCAACCTTCTGGGCCTCCGGTTATAGAAGTGGTCCGATCTCCTCCTCGTCGAGAAGAGCCGCCTCCACCTCCTTTAGTTGCTCCAAGTGCGGAAGGGGGTCCTTCCCGACCTCTGTAAGGCCCTTTCCCATGGTGCCCAAGTCTGATCCACTCGTTCTGAGAAAAAGCATGCGGTTCGAGAGAACCCTGGTTTCGCCAAGGTCTTGGCGTCCTCCATCTATCTTCGAGAAGATCGGGATAGGCTGTCTCCAGATAACCTTGATGATATCCTTACCAGATCTATGAGCCTGAACGTGGAGTGTTTGGTGAACCAGCACATGGTCTGGGAGAAGGCTCATCGCCTGGGTAAGGAAGTCGAGAGGATGAATCATTAGATGTCTTCTCTCTGATCCCAACTTTCGTCCGCTCAGGATTACATATCTCAAATTGAGGGACGAATGAAGTCCTATGAGGACAAGCTGGCCGAGCAAGCTCATGTTCTGGCCGAGCGAGATCGTGTTCTCGGGGAGGTTCAGCGATCCAGTGATGAAGTCGCTCAACTCGCTCATCTTCTTTGAGGAGCTCAAGGCGAAAGAAGAAGAAATGGTGACCGGAGTGGCGGCTTATGTGAATGCTCACGAGATCTCCTAGGTGAGCTCAAGCGTTATCACGGAGGACTTCTCCTGGAGGGCCAACCTGGCTCCTGAGGATGACGGTGAGGATAGCGAAGAGGAGGCTGAAGGGGAGAGGGAAAATGAACATGTAGTTCATTTTCCCTCTCACCTTCAGCCTCCTCTTCGCTATCCTCACCTTCATAAATTTGAAATGAAATGAAATGAAAGTTCCCCTTTTGTTCGATGATTGATTGTGATCGGAAAGTTTCTAAATTGTGTAAGCACTTGATTGCTTGAACATATTAGCATGACAACTGAAAATGATTTTTAATCTAAGTATAGGAGATCAGAAAACACAAAATGCATGAGATCAGTTACAAAACGGGACTTAATTAAAATTAGAAATTTGGCTTCGAACACTTAAGATCGGGATCATCTGTAAACCGAGTCAAAACCTTTATCATTCTCAAATTTTTAAAAGAGAGATCGGCCAATAAGACTGGTGGTAAGAGGATTCAATCTCGTTTAGCAAGTGAGATCGGGAATATAATTAGCTGATCAGGGGACTTGGCAATTAGCTTGAGAGATCGGTGGGAACTCTATATGATATGAGGACTTGGTATTTATTCGATTCTTTTGAGGAGAGATCGGAAATGTGAGTGGCTGATTAGAAAACTGGGTTGGGGATCGGCTTCAGAGTTTATTGATTCTGGGGATCGGCCAAAATATGGTGTCGACAGCTGCCCCTCTTTACATAATTTCTATTGAAGGAAAAAAAATTTTCCCATGTAGGAATTATGTAAAGATTCAGACCCATATTTTGGACGATTAAAAATTTGAAATTTGAAAATGAAGTCCGGAGGCTAAAACCCACTTAGGTCGAAACCTTGAGGTTGGTCACAGGGAATTAAAATGTTAGAAAATTAAAATCAACTTAGATCAAGGAACCAGAGGTTGATAACAGGAAATTTAAATGCAGGAAATTAAAATCAACTTAGATCAAGGAACCAGAGGTTGATAACAGGAAATTTAAATGCAGGAAATTAAAATCAACTTAGATCAAGGAACCAGAGGTTGATAACAGGAAATTTAAATGCAGGAAATTAAAATCAACTTAGATAAAGGAACCAGAGGTTGATAACAGGAAATTTAAATGCATGAAATTAAAATCAACTTAGATCAAGGAACCAGAGGTTGATAACAGGAAATTCAAATGCTGGAAAATTAAAATCAACTTAGATCAAGGAACCAGAGGTTGATAACAGGAAATTTAAATGCTGGAAAATTAAAATCAACTTAGATCAAGGAACCAGAGGTTGATAACAAGAAATTTAAAATGCTGAAAAATTAAAATCAACTTACAAAGCAAGCCTAATCTCGACATAAGAAGTTCTTCCCCGATGAAGTGTACTTAACAGGATCCCGAAAGCCGATGATTAATGGAGGACGAGTTACAAGACTTGGCCTACGACCTTATTTCTTCGGATGCCCCTTTCTGTTCTTGACTTTCTCCTTATTTTTCGAAAAGCGCCCTTGCGGGTTTTCACTTTCCGTCCATTTGACTAGAAGCGCCCTTTCAGGTTTTCACCTCTAGTTTTTTTTTTTTTTTTTTCTTAGGCCATTCCCTGCAAATCTCATAGTAAAGTACATGAGATTATCAATTTCAAATCCAAACCTTATAGCAAAATTTTAAATGATTAATAGCGCATCAGGTAAAAAGATTAAAGAAGGACTATGTTAAAGAAGGAAAGATAAAAGCAAATAGATAGAAAAATATGATTTTATTATGGTTCTAGGAAACAAAGGTACAGTGTCAAAGGAGAAGGGTACAAGAATAGATCTCACATATTCCTTGTGGTTAGCTTTGAAGTCTTTTAATTGCCATTATTTCAAGTACTCTGGAGCCTCGTGCCACGACGATTTATTTCCATCCTCGGTTTCATTGCCCCATTCCTTATTTCTCCCTTTTGGTTATTGGGATGCCCTTTCGGGTTTTCACCCCTAGATTTTTTTTTTTTTAGCTCGCTTTTTCAGGACGCCCTTTCGGGTTTTCGTCCTTCACTTATTTTGCAGAAAGCGCCCCTCGAGGGTTTTCGCCTCCTTTCACACATTTTGCTAGGAGCGCCCTTTTGGGTTTTCGCCCCTACCCTTTTTTTTTTTTGGCTAGGCATAGTATCTCTTGACGGTGTTAGTGTTCATAGGCCTTGGAAATTCTTCACCATCCATGTGGGTCAAAATTAAGGCACCACCAAAAAATGCTTTCTTAACCACACAAGGTCCCTCGTAGGTTGGTGACCATTTGCCCCAAGGATCATTTTGATTCGAGAGAAATTTCTTCAGAACTAGGTCCCCGGGTTGAAATTCGAGAGGGCGAACATTTTTGTCAAATGCTCTGGCCATTCTTCTTTGGTACAACTGCCCATGACATGCTGCTGCCAGTCTCCTCTCATCTAGCACGTTTAATTGGTCCAACCTTGACTAGATCCATTCTGACTCGTCAATCCCCGATTCTTTTAGAATTCTTAGAGAATGAATCTCCACCTCAATGGGTAATACAGCCTCCATCCCATTAACCAACGAATAAGGAGTTGCACCAGTTGAGGTCCTTACAGAAGTCCGGTATGCTTGAAGAGCGTAGGGAAGCATATCATGCCAATCCCTATATGTGACCGTCATTTTCCGAATTATCCTTTTGAGATTTTTGTTTGCAGCTTCCATTGCTCCATTCATCTGGGGACGGTATGGGGAGGAATTGAGATGTCAAATCTTGTATTGGTCACACAACCTCTGGATCTTTGGGCCATTCAAGTTCTTGGAGTTGTCAGTGACGATTTCATTGGGGAGACCGTGCCGGCAGATAATATAATTTTTAAGGAATTTGAGAAATGTGTTCTGCGTGATGTGAGCATATGATGTCGCTTCGACCCATTTAGAGAAATAATCGATAGCCACCAGGATAAATCTATGCCCATTGGATGCCTTAGGGTTGATGGGACCAATCACATCGATGCCCCACATTGTGAAAGGCCATGGTGAAACGAGATTGAACAGTTGGTGAGCCGGAACATTTATCGGATCCGCGTAGATTTGACACTTGTCATCATGGACAAAATGATCAAGTGTAGATAACCAAAGGTACTTTACTCAAAATTAAGTACAGAGATGTCCTCTGCTGTCCAGTTGTCTAACTCTTGCCCCTCAGCTATTGGCGAGACCAGAGCCTCATACAAGGAATCTAGGTGGATGACGTCAATGGATGGTTCATCAGGTGATTCTTCAACTTCTGTCAGATTTTCGATGACCGGTTTAGTGAAGACATCTGTGATTCTCGGGACCAGTTTCATTTTCCCGATTCTCTGGTCAAATCTCTGATCCCGAAGTCTATTCCTCATCCAGAATCGCCCATCCATAAGGGCGTCCTCCTCATTACCCAATCCACAATGGCCTATCTTCTGGATAGCCAGTATAGGTTCAACGATTCCTTGTAATGCGGTGCCTAAACCCTTGCCCTCTTCGTACCCATTTCTTGACATTACTTTGGCTACCATAGCCATAGCCCTTTCATTTCTGCTTTCTTGTAATTTGAGGGCCTGAAAAGAGCTTTCCAACGACTCCTCAGCAGCTTCCACATAGGGAAGTGATTGTGGCTTGGTGACCAGAATGGCTTCTTCCCCTCTCACAGTGATGATTTTGCCGTCCATGATGTATTTTATCTTCTGATGCAAGGTTGAAGGAACGGCATTCGCTGAATGGATCCACGGCCTGCCCAGCAACATAGTGTAGGCCGGTTCAATGTTCATCACTTGAAACGTGACGTTGAAGGTGCACGCACCAATTTGGAGCGGCAGGTCGATATCTCCCAACACTTCTCTCCTTGTACCGTCAAAGGCTCTTACCACCATAGCACTTTGACGTATATTCGATTGGTCGACCGGTAGCCTTGCCAAGGTAGCACTAGGCAGTACATTGAGGGCTGATCCATTATCAATAAGGACCTTGGCAATTATACAACCTTTACATTTCACTATCACATGTAAGGCTTGAGTTTGCGTCAGGCCTGCAGGATCTATTTCCTCCTCAGAAAAGGTAACAAAACTGGATGCCTGGATTTGTCCCACTATTTTCTCAAATTGCCCGGTGTGATGTCGGGGTTCACAAAGGCCTGATCCAGGATTTTCTACAGGGCTTGGCGGTGCACCTCAGAGATCAAAATCAGCGATAACAGAGAAATTCGGGCAGGTGTCTTTCTCAACTGTTCCACCACATCATACTCACTCTGCTTCATTATTTGGAGTAACAGCTCCTCCTCTTTTTTGGGCCCGGCGGGTTCTACATCCCCTGTTTTCTCATCCTCTGTACTCTGCTGTAATTCTCCCATTTTTACTTTCCTCTTCTTCTTTTCTTTCTCTTTGTTCCCGTAACATCTCCCACTTCGAGTTATAAACTCGACTTCTTGCTCAGGTGGGGAGGATTTTGTGGCAGTGACGGGCCAAGGATTAGTTTGGGGAGTAGTACTGCTGGTGGGTCCAGCATAAGTCATCCTGAAATGCTCATGGGGAGTGAAGCATGGTGTTGGAGGTGCCGGGGGTGTAGCAAGATTAGGAGCCGACGTACTGCTTGATGCTCCTTGGGTGAAAACTTGGAAGTTATAATTCCAAGGTATGGCATGAGTATTTGTGACTAGGAGCTGAGGCAGGGTTCGGATAATTGTTACAAGTGGTGAGGGCATTGGGGCATTGGGGACAGAGAAGGTTAATCTAGGATTGGGGGTAGAGGTATTTTGGCCAAACCTGGCGCTATTTACTTCGCCCTCCACTTTTGATCTCCTTTGGCATCTTAAAATTTTAAGGGACAGCAAACTCTGAACCTCTTGCAGGAATCCCTCACAGTCTCGCAGCTCATGATCAGCTGCCCCTCCATGGTAAGGACATCCCGTAACTTTTTCTGATTCCGATACCTGAGGGCAAAGGCAACCTTCCCTCATCGCCATGGCAAAAATTTCCTCAAGGTGAGGAATTAGCTCTTCTACCTCTGGTGCCAACCTCTCTCCATCTGGTTCTATCATATTTACTCCATTGCCCGCATTATGATTGGGCAACGGGTTTGAAGTAACATTGGGGAGGGAACCATTTCCCTTAATCTTCAACCACCCGTTCCGTATTAAAGCGTGCACTCTCCCTCTGAGTGCTCCGCAGTTATCAGTTGAATGCCCTTGTGCCTCTCCATGATATTCACAACGGGCAGTGGCATCATAACACCTGGGGTATGGTGGCTGAATTGGGTCTAGGGGGACTGGTACAATTTGGTTTATACCGACGAGGTATCGGTATATTTCACTGAGTGGGAGGGGAAGAGGTGGATCAGGGTTTCTTGGTGGTCTGGGATTATTTTGTGGTGGTCTGGGTTGAGTAGGTGGAGGAGGAGGTCTAGGTTGGTAATTTGTAGGCGGTGGGTATTGCGGGCGCGGGTGTGGATAATTTGGTAAATGAGGTGGAATGTTCATGACTGTTTGGCCATGAGGGGGAGGATATGGCCGGTAGTTATTTTGAGGGAGTGGGGAATAATTATTCTGACGGGTGATGGAATGCACATTACAATCCTTCTTCTTGCCAAAGCTGGCAGTCTTCTTCGCAGGGTTCTCAGTCAACTCCTGCAGCCGTCCCATCCTTAAATTAGCTTCTATCCTTTCACCGGCTTGGATGATGTCAGAGAAGCTATTGGAGGTATTCCCAATCATCAGGTTGAAGTAAGGAGCCTTCAGTGTTTCGATGAATAGGGAGCAGAGTTCATTATCGGTCACCGAAGGATATACTTCTGCAGCCCTCTCTCTCCATCTTTGGGCATACTCTTTGAAGCTTTCCCTGTCCCTTTGCACAAAATTTTGGAGATCTCTCCTTGTGGGGGCCACGTCGCAGTTGAACTTATACTGCTTTAAGAAGGCATCAGCTAAATCCTTCCAGGAGCGCAGTTTGCTCCTATCCAACTGTATACACCATCTCAGGGCTACTCCTGAGAGGCTCTCATGAAAGAAGTGGATGAGAAGCCGATCATCTTCTGTTAAGGCAGACATTTTGGCAATGTAGGTTGCCAGGTGAATGCGGGGATCTGAGTTCCCGGTATACTTGTCGAAATCCAGGACTTTGAATTTGGGTGGCACCACCACATCTGGCACTAATCTTAGTGACGCCACATCAACTGAACCATACATGTTCAGTCCCTCTATTGCTCTCAATCTTTCCTCTAGAGCAGACAGCTTCTCGTTTTCCCTGGCCTTACTTTCTCCTCCTACTGCAAAAGATACTCCCCCAGCTGGGAAATGAGGGGTGGAGTGAACCAGAGGGATTACTATTGAAGGGCATGGGTCCGCATTTGAGATTGCTAGGTAATGGGAGAAAGGTAGGTCATTATTTATGGCAGCTGGGTTGACAATGACTGTCGGATCCAGGATAGGTGACTGAAAGGTGAAAGAGGTTGAAGCTTGGTGAGGATCCATTGTTGTAGGTGGTGGGGGAGTTAATGGTAGGTTAGGTTCTGAAGTGGGTTTATTTTGGGACATCTCCCTCATTAGTCTCATAAGTTCTGAGACCTAATCCTTCAATTCCGAGACCTGTCCTTGTAGGTTCTGTACTTGTTCCTGATCTTCCATTATCTTCTTTGTTCGAGATCTTGTTAAGTACACTCGTTTGGGCTGAACCGTGTGTTTGGTCAGACTTGCCTTGTTTGAAGCAATGTTTGATTTTCTGTGAGGTAAATAAATACAAGCTTTTAGTGAATTTTGAATTTTGTAAAATACTAAAGGTCCTGGTACGGACAAAGGATACAGTGGCATTTGGGAGCCAAAATGAAATCTGCAGAAGGATGGTTGCCTCAATTTTATCATGGCATCATTCGATAGGCTGACTGTGAACGACTGGATTGAATGTGCGTTTATGATACCTGTCCATATAGCACATCCAATTTTTCGCATAACCCTAGCGAGGGGGTTCCTACGGAAGTTATACTATTCATTCACAATTTTGCTAAACAATGGCCCAAAAATCATTCTATTAACTAATAATTCAAATGTGTTAGCTGTTTCACTTCAGTTCAAAAATTTTTTAACACCTGTAAATAGTGCTCACCACTGTAAAAAGAAGTAAGAAAAGTTTTAAAATCCCTTGTAGTATATTTAGTGGGTTATCTGTAGACGAAGTTGGTAATTCATTAGGTATACTACGGGACCATGTTATGCCTTACAGAGGGGTAGGGTGTTACACCATATCTCCAGTACCTACGTGTAGCAAAAAGCAACGCGCTAAGCAATAATGCTTAGTGGTGCCAGTAATAAAATAAAAAGAACTAAAAGAAAATAAATATGCACTGTGTATATTGATGTCTCATGCAGACAAATTTTTAGTAATTATTTGTAGTCTTATTTATTTGGTACTTGTTATATCCATTATTTCATTAAATTTATCAACTTTATTTTTTGGTTGCCTAAGTAACCTATACTAGATGATTGGACTGGATAAATGGGTAAACTGGCACTGCGTACCAAGTACCTCGGGCCGTCACACCATCGGTCACATATGTATCTCCCAGTGTGCAACAAAACAGCTAATAAGCTGTAATAATTATTAGGCACAAGGCCAAGTATCACCATAATATCAGAATGGCTAAAAGTCATAAAATCACTGAATGGCATAATGCCATGTGCAGTACTGCTAACTGAACCCTATTGGCATGCCAACTTATCCAAACTAATCTTACTAGGTGTACTAATGCATATTACCAAGTTATTGATTGAATTTTCATGCTTTACATGTAAGGTTACTATTCATTTTACTATTTAGGTCAAATTATTGACTTTCCAATGCATAATAGCTACATAAGTCCTAATCACTTAAATTTACCACATATTGGTTCTCAAAAGTGTTGGCATTAATTGCCAATCCATATTTCTAACCAACGGTGAATAAATCAGAAATTTCAGTTTTGGGTGCTAGAGTTCACTGTTCTGTTAGGCCATTCTACAGTGAGAATTTGGCCAAATGTTCTTCATGAAAGTTATTCCTTATTGTGTCTAGTTACATTTCTTTTTTTGAATTACCCCATTTGGAGTTTTTTTATCTCAAGTTATGGCCTAAACACCATAACTAGCCAAATTGTAATTTTTCTAGAATTTCTGGGCAGAATCAATTCTGCAGTTTTTTATACACTGATTGCAAGTCAGTTTTTGAACATGTTATGTTCAAATTTTGGGTTTGTTTTCTTCATGAAAGTTGTAGGGCTATGTCTCAGCTTTCTATTGTTAAAATTTCAGGTCCATTTAACGTTTCTACACTGAGTTATGACCATTTGAACAAACACTATTTATTTGGTCATTTTCCAAGGACAGCATGTTGGTCACCCGGATTAGGGTAGTTTTTAGGTCAACTTGGGTTAGTTTTCTGAGCAGGGTTTCTTCACCAAAGTTGTGCCATTATGGGTCTAGTTTCATGTCCAATTTACTTTGCACCAATTGCACCTACACCTTTCAAGTTATAGCTACCCAAACCTGCTAGACTCACACCCAGCCCTGCAGGTTACCAAGGGCAGCATACTTAACCTCAATTCCATTGTCCTAAATCACTTCAATTCCTCATCACATATAGTTAAATGGTCACTAATTGACCATTACAATGTTCATATACCATTACATGAGCAAACCCTAATTTTGTTAAAGTCTCAAAGTTCTCAAAGTTCAATTTATACATTAAACTTACAATTTCAACTTATATCATGTCCTTAAACATGAATTGAGTAAGAGAAAGAATAAATTGGGCACTAACCTTGTTGGAGCTAACTCCAAGCTTGCAAAACCTTATTTTTTTTCTTCTTGTTTTTGTTGGCTTGAGAGAGTTTAAGGGGTGAGGAAAACTTTTTATTAAGAGAGTGAGGGATTTTGAGATGAAATGGTGTGGGCTATAAAGCTTGATAAAGCTTTAATGGAGGTTTGGGGTTAGGGATGATTTTGGCTAGGTTGAGAGAGGAAGAGGATGAAGATTTTTCTTTTTAATTTCTAAGATTTTTCTTTTTAATTTCTGCCCACTTAACTCTCTTTAAGTTGACTTATTATAGCTTGGTGAAATTTGATTGGTGTTGGCTTTAATAATGACATCGTATGATGTCAAAAGTCCCATTTTTCTTCATTTTTCCTTTCTTTTCTTTCTATTCATTTTCAATTAAATTTTTTTAACAATATTTATTCATATTTTATGTCATATAATTTATTTACTTAATTGGACAAGTTGGTCAAAAATCATCTCTAAAGACGAAATGACCAAAATGCCCTCCGTTTGGCTTATCAAGCCAAAATCATCTATACCAATCTAAAAATTTTTCTAAGCATTTTCTTGGTATTCTAATGCCATCGAAACCTCAATGACTCTTTTCTAGAGTCCCAAAAATTATTTCATGAAGTTTTCCTTAGGTTTAGGGCTTCTAGCTGCGAAAACCGCAACTTCCCACTGGGTTACCCATCACTAGGGCACTGGCTCATTTAACTTAGTTGTATTTTATTTCTAAAATTTTTCCAACATTTTTCTTGTTAATATTTAAGTTAATTATGGCTCCTCACTTTACTCTAAATATTTTTCCAGATAACTGTCCGGACTGACTTCGGTCACCAGAACAGTAGAATGTACAAAATTGCTACAATGAGGGTGTTACACTCCCCCCTTAAATAAATTTCATCCACAAAATTTTACCCAATAGCCATCTTACAAAAGTCATATGTTTATTTTCTCCTTTTTATATGATCGTATAGCCTTCATTCCTTTGAATTTGTGTAAGACTTTTAACAATCTAATATAACATTTAATTTATTTGTATAACACCAATCTTTTCTTACTATCGTTCTGTCTAATATTTTGGTTCATGTGTAACAACCTCCCTGTAGCAACTCCGTACATTCTACTGTTCCGGTGACCGGTGTCGGTCCGGACAGCTAGAACGTCCGGAAAAATATTTAAACTAAAGTGAGGGACCATAATTAATTCAAATATTAATAAGAAAAATTTAGTAAAAATTTTAGAAATAAAATACAACCAAGTCAAATGAGTCGGTGCCCAAGCGATGGGTAACCAGAGGGAAGTTGCGGTTCTCGCAACTAGGAGCCCTAGACTCAGGGGAAAAATTATAAAATAATTTTTGGGACTCCAGAGAAGGGTCATTGAGGTTCCTATGGCATTAGAATGCCAAGAAAATATTTAGAAAAATTTTTCAATCGGTACAGACAATTTTGACCCGTTGATCCAAACAGAGGCCATTTTGGTCATTTCGCCTTCAGAGACGATTTTTGGCCGACTTGTCCAGTTAAGTAAATAATTATTATGATCTAAAATATGAATAAATATTGCTAAAAATTGAATTGAAAATGAGTAGAGAAAAGAAGAAAAGAAAATGAAAGAAAATACCTAATTATGACATCATATGATGTCATTAAGAACCTATCCACCAATCACCATTTAACTAATTAACTAAAGAAAAAAAAAATGAAATAACAAGAGATAAAAATGAAACAATTCCAGCAGCTCCTTCATTTCATTCCCGCACCAAAGAAAACAAAAAGAGGAAGACCACCATTAAAGCTCCAAATGAGCTTGATTCCCTAGCCAACTACACCAAAACCTCACCCTCTCTTCACAAAAAATTTCCCTTATCACTAGAGCTAAATTTGGGCAGCCATTAGAAGAGAAGAAAGTGAAGGAAAGTGAAGGGTAAAAATTCATCCAAGAGGTTAGTGCCATAACCTTTGCTTTTACATCTTTCTAATCTTGAATTTGAGCTAAGTTAAGTTAAAAATTTGACAAAAATTGAATTAATGAAGCATGGTTATATTCCATGAAGTTTTGGCAGCCTTGACATGAGTTAGGGTTAGGAGAAATCTTTGGTTTAAAGTGATATATTGCTGCCCCTCTTATAAATTATATGATTAGTATAGCAAATTAGGAGTGGGATGCATGAATTGGAGGCTTGGTCAATTAGGGTTAGGGTTTTGGGAGTGAAAATTTGATTTGGCTTATGAAATGATTAAAGGACATTCTAATGGTCAATTAGTGACCATTTGAGGCAAGTTAATCATAATTTGAAGTGAGCTAATGCATGGCAAAGTGAAATGTGCAGGCTGCCTAGAGACAGCAGTAATGAGGCTGTGATTCCAGCCCACTTGACAGCCATATTTTTGGCTGTGTTGGTCCAATTGGTGTTTGGCCAATTGGAAATGAAACTAGACTTATAATGGCACATTTTTGCTGAAGAAACCATTCCCAAAAGACCAAAGCAAGAGGACCAAAAGTTGGCCCCAATCCGGGTACCCTGCAAGCCAATTCTGCAGAATGACCAAATGAAACTGTTCATTTGGCCATAACTCACTGTAGAAATGGTCAATTGACCTGAAAGTTTTACAGAAACAAGTTAAGACATAGACAAACAACTTTCATGAAGAAACCTACTCCAAATTATGACCAGAACCTAACCCAAATGGCAGTCACGATCCTTTGTTCATGGTGCTGTAGATTTAGTAATCTGCGATTTTCAATCCGGCCAGCTATGGTTTTTGGACCATATCTGGGGCTACAAAACTCCAAATGGAGTAATTCAAAAAAGGAAATTCAACTAGACAAAATAAGGAACAACTTTCATGTTTTCCATTTCCTCAAATTCCCACTGCAACAGTTCCCAATGGAACAGTAAAGTTGGGTTACAAAAACTAAAAATTCTGCTTCCCTTGGTTTAAACTTAGAAATGGTATAAATGCTTAATTCCAACAAGTTTTAAATGCAAAATGTGGTACATTGGGGGTGTTAAAACCAATGCACCTATTTTCTATCCAAAAGTCAACATTTTTGTTGACCAATGAGGTGAATAGTGACACCAAAACTTGAAATTCACAAATTGAAGAATTTAAAAGTATCAAATGCCCTAGTATACCTAACAAGATTGGTTTGGATAGTTCGGCATGCCAATAGGGTTCGGTTAGCAGTACTGCACATGGCATTATGCCATTCTGTGATTTTATGGCTTTTAGTCATTCTGACCTTGCATTGAGATTTGGCCTTGTGCCTGATATTATTCTGACTTGTTAGTGCATTACACCGGGAGATGCATATGTGACCGATGGTGTGACGGCCCGAGGTACTTGATACCCAGTGCCAGTTTACCCGTTTATCCAGTCCAGTCATCTAGTGTAGGTTACTTGGGCAACTAAATAAATGAAAGTGGACAAAGTTAATGATGTACAAATTCAAAATGAATAAAACATATACATTCACTACATATTTGTTTTCTTGCTATTTCTTTTATTTTATTATTGCACCACTAAGCATTATTGCTTAGCGCGTTGCTTTTGCCACGCATAGGTTCTGGAGATACAGATCGTGAGCCCAGATGACCATGGTGGGTGAGTCCATCCTGCAGTTCTGCACAGTGTCCGTGTCACCTCAACTTCTGCAGTGCATTGGTAGGACACTAGATGTCATTTTGGTATTTTGTAACTAAATTTCTATTTTCTCATATGTAAATGAACTTATGTAATGTATTTTGAGGTTCATGTAAATAATGAAGATTTATGGTTATGTATGGAAGTAATTTGAGTACTTATTTGTTGTTTATATATGAGTACCCTGAGAAATGATGATTGAGAACTGAAATTAAAGAATATTGAGTTTGTGATGATATTGGAGTGTGAGATGATTGAAAATGGTTATTGGAAGTGTTTTTCACAGGTTCCGAAGAACTGTTTTCTCCATTTTTATTGCTTAGCGTGTTGCTTTTGCCACGCATAGGTTCTGGAGATACAGATCGTGAGCCCAGTAGACCGTAGACTGGGTGAGTCCATCCTGCAGTTCTGCACAGTGTCCGTGTCACCTCAACTTCTGCAGTGCATTGGTAGGACACTAGATGTCATTTTGGTATTTTGTGACTAAATTTCTATTTTCTCATATGTAAATGAACTTATGTAATGTATTTTGAGGTTCATGTAAATAATGAAGATTTATGGTTATGTATGGAAGTAATTTGAGTACTTATTTGTTGTTTATATATGAGTACCCTGAGAAATGATGATTGAGAACTGAAATTAAAGAATATTGAGTTTGTGATGATATTGGAGTGTGAGATGATTGAAAATGGTTATTGGAAGTGTTTTTCACAGGTTCCGAAGAACTGTTTTCTCCATTTTTAGCCGGTACTCTGTCGGATTTTCTTTAAAATTTTCGTAACCTCAAATAAATTATAATTTCAGTAAATGACTTAAATGAATTATATTTCACAAGTTATATTCAAAACCATGATAAAAATTAATTAAGGTATATTAGAGTGTGCCGGTACACCGTGTGACATTGCTTACTTGGGTATACTGTACACGGGTAAGGGGTGTCACATTTAGTTGTATCAGAGCACGGTTTAGGCGTTTTTGGGCCTATATTGAGTCCATACCATGCATTGCATTTGTAAGAATCGAGGTGACACTAATGCAGATCTGTTTGTCTTTCTTATTTTAAATAGGATATGGACCCTACATCATAGAGAGCAGTTGAGGAGGAAGTGGAGAGTCATGCTCCACCTGCAGATGGTGAGGCTGGGGTATGGGAGAACACCTCCGCCCGACTCAAGCGAGCACCTTTCGGCCTCCACAGGCCATGTTTTAGCAAATGGCCGAATTCTTCAGACAAATGGCTGGGTTAATGCCAGCACCACCACCACCACCACCACCACCAGCTCCACAGCAGAAATCACACCTGGAAAGGCTAAGAAAGTTTGGAGCAGTGGATTTCTTTGGCAAGAGAGAAGATGATTACATTGCGGTAGAAAATTGGTTGAACAGAACAGGCAGAGTCTTAAAACAACTCCACTGCACTCCTGAACAAAACCTAGAGGCTGCCATATCTCTGTTGCAAGATGATGCCTATGAATGGTGGGACACGGTATCCAGTGAAGTGCAGCCAGAAGCTATAACTTAGGACTTCTTTCTCTCAGAATTCAAGAAGAAATATGTGGGTACTGTATACCTGGAAGAGAGAAGAAGAGAGTTTATTAATCTGAGGCAGAGACAGTTGTCAGTGGCCGAGTATGAGAAGGAATTCGTTAAATTGAGCCTCTATGGAAGGGAGATAGCCCCTAATGAAGCTGAAAGGTGCAAGAGATTTGAAGAGGGACTAAATGACAACATAAAGATCCAACTCACTGCCCTGGGAATCACAGAATTTACCAAGTTAGTGGAAGCTGCAATAAAGGTTGAAAAAGTAAGAATCAGTGAGCAGACCAGAAGGGATAGACAGCAGAAAATGGGCCCGGGTCAGTCTAGTTCATCTCCTGCACCTGGGAAGAGGTTCAAGGGTCCATCTGCACAGAGTTCAGGCTAGCCACAAGGTCAGGGTCAGTCTCAGGGGCCCAGGCCATAGTTTACCCCTAGGAGAGGTCAGTCCACACCATCAGTGGGTAGCTCTCCAGGGATAGGGTTCAGGGGACCAGCCCCAGCATCTTCTGCATGTCCACACTATTTGAAATGGCATAAGGGGGAGTGTTGGAGAGTGACTGGTGCCTGCTTAAGGTGTGGGTCAACAGAGCATTAGTTGAGGAACTGTCCACGCAGAACTACTACAGCTGCTCCAACACAAGCGCATGCACTGCTCTGCACCACAAAGGGTAGGAAATCGGCAAATCGACGTGATGGGACCATCACAGAGGCTGCATCTAAGCGGCAGAGAGGCACGGCGAGACCACTGCGAGCCTATGCCATTAGAGCTCAGGAGGAGCAAGATGCCCCGGATGTCATCAGGGGTACGTTTTCCCTCTACAATACACCTGTGCATGCATTGGTGGATCCAGGATCCACTCATTCATACATCTGCATCAACCTACCCGTAGAAAGGGGGATACTAGTAGGGGAGAGTGACCAAGACATTCTGGTCACTAATCCATTAGGCCACAGTGTAGTGGTGAACAAAATATACAAGGGTTGCCCGTTAAGGATTCAGGGGTATGAATTCTTAGCAGACCTGATTGAGTTGCCTTTCCATGAGTTTGACGTGATTTTGGGAATGGACTGGTTGTCACGTCATCAGGCAATAGTTGATTGCAAATTGAAGAGAATTTCTCTAAAAACTCCTAGGGGTAATGAGATCACAGTTGTGGGGGAAAGGACATATTTCTTGTCCAATGTCATCTCAACCACAGTTGCAAGAAGAATGATGAGAAAAGGCTGTGAAGCCTACCTAGCACATGTGGTGGATACTATATAAGCTAAGCCAAACCTGAGTGACATACCCATAGTAAGAGACTTCCCAGAGGTATTTCCTGAAGAGTTGCCTAGTTTACCACCAGAAAGGGAAGTTGAATTTGCTATTGAGAACCGCTAAGATCTGACACCCATTTTCATTGCTCCTTATAGGATGGCACCCATCGAATTGAGGAGTTGAAAACTTCGATTGCAAGAGTTACTTGATAAGGGTTTATACGCCGATGTGTCACCATGGGGAGCTCGGTCTGTTTGTGAAAAAGAAGGATGGGACTTTGAGACTATGCATCGATTACCGGCAGTTGAATAAAGTGACTGTGAAGAACAAATATCCGTTGCCTAGAATTGATGATCTGTTTGATCAGTTGAAGGGAGCAGGAGTATTTTCTAAGATTGATCTCAGATCAGGGTATCATCAGTTGAGGGTGAAGAATGTAGATGTGCAAAAGACTGCATTCAGGACCCGATATGGGCATTATGAGTTTCTAGTGATGCCCTTTGGCCTACCAAATGCACCAGCGGCATTCATGGACCTTATGAACCGTATCTTCCATCCATACTTAGATCGGTTCGTAGTGGTCTTTATTGATGATATTTTGGTGTATTCCAAGATCATGGAAGAACATGATGAGCATTTGAGGATTGTTCTGAAAACCCTGAGAGAAAAGGAGCTGTATGCTAAGTTGTCCAAGTGTGACTTTTGGCTGAATGAGATTGCATTCCTTGGACACATAGTGTCAGCTGATGGGATTAGGGTGGATCCCAAGAAAATAGAAGCAGTGATGGAATGGAAGCCTCCCAGGAATACAACTGAGGTCAGAAGCTTCTTGGGGCTAGCTGGGTATTACAGGAGATTTGTGAAGGGATTTTCCTTAATAGCTGCTCCAATGACCAAGTTGTTACACAAGAATGTTAGATTTGACTTGAATGATAAGTGTCAGACCAGTTTTGAGAACTTGAAGGCTATGTTGACAGAGGCACCAGTGTTAACACAGCCAGTGTCAGGAAAGGACTTTGTGGTCTACAGTGATGCCTCTCATAATGGGTTAGGGTGTGTATTGATGCAAGAGGGGAAGGTGGTCGCTTATGCTTCCAGGCAGCTAAGGCCACATGAACAGAACTATCCTACCCATGATCTAGAGCTTGCAGCAATTATCTTATGCTTGAAGATATGGAGGCATTACTTGTATGGTGAAAAGTGCTACATTTACACGGACCACAAAAGTCTAAAATATTTGCCAACTCGGAGGAGCTCAACCTTAGAGCGAGCGATGGATTGAGTTCTGAAGGACTATGATTGTGTGATTGACTATCATCACGGGAAGGCAAATGTTGTTCTTGATGCTTTGAGCAGAAAATCCATGACAGCTTTGAGATCATTGAATGCCCGTCTATCTTTGGTTCGAGATGGAGCTATTTTGGCTGAGTTGCAAGTGAGGCAAAACATGTTACATCAGATTTTAGATGGGCAGAAGGTAGATGAGAAGCTAATGGCTATTGTGAGCAAAATCTCAGAGGAAAAAGCAACTGACTATGAGGTGAAAGCCGATGGGTGTCTGTATTACAAAGGAAGACTGTGTGTACCAGATGATGGGGAATTGAAGGCCAGTATTCTAAAAGAGGCACACACCAGTGTATATGCTATGCACCCAGGAAGTACAAAGATGTATCATGATCTGAAGCTTCAGTATTGGTGGCCTGGTATGAAGAAGGACATAGCTGACTATGTGACTAAATGCTTGACATGTCAGCAAGTCAAGGCAGAACATCAAGTTCCATCAGGTTTGCTATAGCCTATACGCATACCTGAATGGAAATGGGATCGGGTCACCATGGATTTTGTAAGTGGTCTACCTCTCACCCAGAAGAAACATGATGCAGTATGGGTGATAGTTGATAGATTGACAAAGTCAGCACACTTTATGCCAGTTAGGACTGACTACTCACTGGAAAAGTTAACAGAATTGTATATTAGTGAGATAGTTAGACTGCATGGAATTCCACTTTCCATCATATCTGATCGAGACCCAAGGTTTACATCGAGATTTTGGAAGAAGTTGCATGAGTCCTTGGGTACACAACTCCACTTCAGCACAGCTTTCCATCCTCAGACGGATGGGCAATCAGAAAGAGTAATCCAGGTAAACAATTGAACCAATTGAATTAACACAAATATTGAATTAAAATGATAATAATAACATGAAATATATGTCAGGTCCTTGAGGATATGCTGAGGAGTTGTGTCATTGAGTTTAAGGGAAGTTGGGATAGATACCTCCCACTAGCAGAATTTGCATACAACAATAGCTACCAAGCTAGTATCCAAATGGCCCCATATGAAGCACTGTATGGGAGGAAATGTAGAACTCCAGTGTGCTAGACTGAATTGGGCGAAGACAAACTGGTGGGGCCAGACTTGGTGAAACAGACTGAGGAGAAAGTGAAACTAATCAAAGCCAATAAGAAGGTTGCCTCAGACAGACAGAAATCTTAGGCCGACCTGAAGAGAAAAGAAATAGAATATGCGGTTGGCGACAAAGTGTTCCTCAAGGTGTCACCGTGGAAGAAAGTACTGAGGTTTGGAAGAAAAGGTAAGTTAAGCCCTAGGTTCATTGGCCCATATGAAGTCATTGAACGTGTGGGTCCAGTGGCCTATAGGCTAGCTTTACCACCGGAGCTGGACAAGATCCACAATGTGTTCCACGTGTCCATGCTCAGAAGATACCGCTCAGATCCTTCACATGTCATCTCCAGGGAAGAAATTGAAATACAGCCGGATTTGACATATGAAGAAGAACCTCTACGGATCCTAGCTCGGAAGTAAAAGAATTGAGGAACAAGCAGATTCCACTGGTGAAAGTGCTTTGGAGGCACCACAACACCGAGGAGGCAACTTGGGAAAGTGAAGAGATGATGAGGCAACAGTTCCCTCAACTGTTTATATCAGGTAAATTTCGAGGACGAAATTTAAATTAGAGGGGAAGAGTTGTAACACCCACCCTGTAGCAACTCCGTACATTCTCTTTGTTCGGTGACGGTGTCGGTCCGGACAGCTAGAACGTCCGGAAAAATATTTAAACTAAAGTGAGGGACCATAATTAACTCAAATATTAATAAGAAAAATTTAGTAAAAATTTTAGAAATAAAATACAAGCAAGTCAAATGAGCCGGCGCCCAAGCGATGGGTAACCAGAGGGAAATTGCGGTTCTCGCAACTAGAAGCCCTAGACTCGGGGGAAAAATTATAAAATAATTTTTGGGACTCCATAGAAGGGTCATTGAGGTTCCTATGGCATTAGAATGCCAAGAAAATATTTAGAAAAATTTTTCAATCGGTACAGACAATTTTGACCCGTTGAGCCAAACGGAGGGCATTTTGGTCATTTCGCCTTCAGAGACGATTTTTGGCCGACTTGTCCAGTTAAGTAAATAATTATTATGATCTAAAATATGAATAAATATTGCTAAAAATTGAATTGAAAATAAGTAGAGAAAAGAAGAAAAGAAAATGAAAGAAAATACCTAATTATGACATCATATGATGTTATTAAGAACCTATCCACCAATCACCATTTAACTAATTAACTAAAGAAAAAAAAAATGAAATAACAAGAGATAAAAATGAAACAATTCCAGCAGCTCCTTCATTTCATTCCCGCACCAAAGAAAACAAAAAGAGGAAGACCACCATTAAAGCTCCAAATGAGCTTGATTCCCTAGACAACTACACCAAAACCTCACCCTCTCTTCACAAAAAATTTCCCTTATCACTAGAGCTAAATTTGGGCAGCCATTAGAAGAGAAGAAAGTGAAGGAAAGTGAAGGGTAAAAATTCATCCAAGAGGTTAGTGCCATAACCTTTGCTTTTACATCTTTCTAATCTTGAATTTGAGCTAAGTTAAGTTAAAAATTTGACAAAAATTGAATTAATGAAGCATGGTTATATTCCATGAAGTTTTGGCAGCCTTGACATGAGTTAGGGTTAGGAGAAATCTTTGGTTTAAAGTGACATATTGCTGCCCCTCTTATAAATTATATGATTAGTATAGCAAATTAGGAGTGGGATGCATGAATTGGAGGCTTGGTCAATTAGGGTTAGGGTTTTGGGAGTGAAAATTTGATTTGGCTTATGAAATGATTAAAGGACATTCTAATGGTCAATTAGGGACCATTTGAGGCAAGTTAATCATAATTTGAAGTGAGCTAATGCATGGCAAAGTGAAATGTGCAGGCTGCCTAGAGACAGCAGTAATGAGGCTGTGATTCCAGCCCACTTGACAGCCATATTTTTGGCTGTGTTGGTCCAATTGCTGTTTGGACAATTGGACATGAAATTAGACTTATAATGGCACATTTTTACTGAAGAAACCATTCCCAAAAGACCAAAGTAAGAGGACCAAAAGTTGGCCCCAATCCGGGTACCCTGCAAGCCAATTTTGCAGAATGACCAAATGAACAGTAAAGCCATAACTCACTGTAGAAATGGTCAATTGACCTGAAATATTTAAAGCAACAAGTTAAGAAATAGACAAACAACTTTCATGAGAAACCTACCCCAAATTATGACCAGAACCTAACCCAAATGGCAGTCACAGTCACTGTTCATGGTACTGTAGATTTGGTAATTCTGCAGTTTTTCCAATCCGGCCAGCTGTGGGTTTTGGACCATATCTGGGGCTACAAAACTCGAAATGGAGTGATTCAAAAAAGAAAATTCAACTAGACAAAATAAGGAACAACTTTTATGTTTTCCATTTCCTCAAATTCCCACTGCAACAGTGCCCAATGGAACAGAAATGTTGGGTTACAAAAACTGAAAATTCTGCTTCCCTTGGTTTAAACTTAGAAATGGTATAAATGCTTAATTCCAACAAGTTTTAAATGCAAAATGTGGTACATTGGGGGTGTTAAAACCAATGCACCTATTTTCTATCCAAAAGTCAACATTTTTGTTGACCAATGAGGTGAATAGTGACACCAAAACTTGAAATTCACAAATTGAAGAATTTAAAAGTATCAAATGCCCTAGTATACCTAACAAGAATGGTTTGGATAGTTTGGCATGCCAATAGGGTTCGGTTAGCAGTACTGCACATGGCATTATGCCATTCTGTGATTTTATGGCTTTTAGCCATTCTGACCTTGCATTGAGATTTGGCCTTGTGCCTGATATTATTTACAGCTTGTTACATTGCTCGCTGCACACCGGGAGATGCATATGTGACCGATGGTGTGACGGCCCGAGGTACTTGATACCCAGTGCCAGTTTACCCGTTTATCCAGTCCAGTAGTCTAGTGTAGGTTACTTGGGCAACTAAATAAATGAAAGTGGACAAAGTTAATGATGTACAAATTCAAAACGAATAAAACATATACATTCACTACATATTTGTTTTCTTGCTATTTCTTTTATTTTATTATTGCACCACTAAGCATTATTGCTTAGCGCGTTGCTTTTGCCACGCGTAGGTTCTAGAGATACAGATCGTGAGTCCAATAGACCGCAGACTGGGTGAGTCCATCCTGCAATTCTGCACAGTGTCCGTGTCACCTCAACTTCTGCAGTGCATTGGTAGGACACTAGATGTCATTTTGGTATTTTGTAACTAAATTTCCATTTTCTCATATGTAAATGAACTTATGTAATGTATTTTGAGGTTCATGTAAATAATGAAGATTTATGGTTATGTATGGAAGTAATTTGAGTATTTATTTGTTGTTTATATATGAGTACCCTGAGAAATGATGATTGAGAACTGAAATTGAAAAATATTGAGTTTGTGATGAAATTGGAGTGTGAGATGATTGAAAATGGTTATTGGAAGTGTTTTTCACAGGTTCCGAAGAACTGTTTTCTCCATTTTTAGCCGGTACTCTGCCGGATTTTCTTTAAAATTTTTGGAACCTCAAATAAATTATAATTTCAGTAAATGACTTAAATGAATTATATTTCACAAGTTATATTCAAAACCATGATAAAAATTAAGTAAGGTATATTAGAGTGTGCCGGTACACCTTGTGACATTGCTTACTCGGGTATACTGTACAGGGTAAGGGGTGTCACATCATGTTTCCTTATTGAATGACCATTGAGGCCATGTTAGAATTATTTGTCTAATCATTGGTCATCTGACCATTCTAGTCAATAATCTTACTCATATTCATAACATTTCTTTATTACATCTAAACCAACTGTTTAAATTTTTACTTCCACAACTCTTTTATCTATCGATTTCAATAATTTATCGAATTCATATAACTGATATCATTATCTCATAATTTTACTCACTTTCCCATCATTGTGTCCTTTGCCTTTTATGTTTCCACTCATAAAATTCTCTTATTCATTAGTTTCTTGATTTCTCATTCTAGAATCCTTACTAGTCTTTTCATCTCCTTTACTTACTCCAATCCTGTTAACTTGCCCTCATCTAGGTATTCTACATTTATCTCACACAAATGTTGCAAATCCCTAAATCATTTCTTTCTGACAAAATTATCAAAATAACTATAAGATTCCATATCGAGGTATAGATATCTTCATCGTCAAGGTATTCTTTTTAATTTATAGTCATGCTAAAATCTCAAATTTTATAGTAATTCCTGTCGTATCGGTAACTCACATTAGTGTAACCGAGTCACTGACTAGTAGTGACCTTTCGATATGTTAGTTTTAAAGTTTTCAATTTCTAACAAAATTTTTCATATTTATTTCCCGTAATAGTACTCTTCTGTACCAAATCAAAGACTACTTACAAACATCCTTATCTTGGTATACCACGAGAAAGCACGTAGCTCTACACAATAATCCCATGTCGGTACTATAATCTACAGCTTACAATACAAACATCGAGAACATTACATAGCCACTATGTTATAACCTCATGGACTAGGTTTTTCTAACATCTTATCTGTACACTTATTTCCTTATCTGTCTTTTAAAGTTATATCAGTGGTCTCTTCATGTGATTATTTAAATTTAAAACTCATCACTTATATTTATGCCCAAGCAACCTATCAAAGCACTTGCAGGCATTACGTATCGCTGTCCCTGCAAGCCCCTTTTCTGTCTTTGGTGATAATTAAGGGTACCTATCAAAGCACCTGCAGGCGTTAAGTATCGCTGTCCCGGCAAGCCCCCTAATATCGATATTCATTGACTTTTAAAATCATATCAACCATATATTATCAATCCGTGACTTTCCATGTAGGCAGTACTGCTATCTGTAATCCTTAATTTGTATACCAATCGATCCATACAATATACATAAGTCTAGGTCTACTTTGAGCAATTAAGCATTATTAATTGTCTAATGAAATCTTCATGTCCATGTATTGTGGAAAAGGTGGGTCCCATATCATTATTTCATGTAATTTAGCATGTAGTGATAACGAAATTTCCATGTCAATGTACAGTGGGAAAGTGGGTCCTACATACCTGTTTCAAGTAATTTAATATATAGTGACTTAGTAGGGATAAGCCAATAATATTTTTCAAGAACCTTTCTTTAGGTTCAATTTCGGGATTTTAACTTTGTATATCACTTTGGACAGTTTGTGGCCACTGTTTGGCTCCATTTCCTAAAAGGAAATTATTCTTTTACATCTTGTCTTTATTTCCCAAATGACTATTTGAGCTCTAACTCATAGGTTTCTCCCTCTTCTCTATTTCTCGTTGCCCTTGTGGGATTGAGTTTGTACTTGGGCTTGGGCTGAAAGATTATTAGCCATTTATTGAAAGAAAATGGCTATTTGCTGAGCCATTTGTGCAGTAATTTGTACAGGTGGGGCTGATAAAGTCAAACTTCTGACTCTCTGAGGGGTTGGGGTCTCACCTTGTACTTCCGTCGTCATAGACTGTTCTATTATCTTATTCTTCTCTTCCATATCTTTTCACAGGATTTTCTATTTCTTATATAACCAACACAAGGAGATTTCTCTCCATTAGATCATATTTATGATGTAATGTACTGTATGTATCAAACCATGACATTAAACAGTTGTACTATGAAGGAAAAATATTCAAATTACAGGTCAAAACAAAATTTAAAAACTTGCTCTAATACCGCTAAAACATGTCACACCTTACCCCTCTGTAAGGCATAACATGATCTCGTAGTATACCTAATGAATTACCAAACTTCGTCTACTGATAACCCATTAAATACACTATAAGGGATTTTAAACCTTTTCTTATTTCTTTTTATAGTGGTAAGCACTTTTGAAAGATGTTAATTTTTTTTTTCCTAACTAAAGTGAAATCAAATAACAAGTCTAAATTATCTATAATTTTCGTAAAAATTTTGGTAGAGTGTCGTCTGTATTTGGGGCAAAAAAGTTCTTCAAAAACTTGTAAAAAGCACTTCCAATATATTTGTTCAATTCCAAACTCCAATATGGCTCAACTCAAATCACTATCTTCAACACAGTTCAAACTCAATTCAATATCATTTTCAGCAATTCCAAAGATAAAGTGCAAAATAAATGAGTATTTCAAAAGCTAAAATAAGAGAATTGTAATACAATATTTTGACAGGCCAAAATAATTTATAACTTTATTTTACAACTGTTGAAGACCAAGTACAATATATACATACAGTTCACATACATTACAATAATATTTACAAGGAAGTGGTATACTCAATATACCCGATAAAATCCCAAAGCGAAGTCACAAGCAGCCTACTCTGCTGCTTTATCTGTCTGTCTACCTGCGACAGTAATGAAAAAGCTATCGCTGAGTAAAATTTACTCAGTGGTGCACAATAACAATTTAAAATGCGGTATACAAAAATTTTATTGACAATTTACAATTCAGATAATTTACAATTTCATGTCACAATTTTCAAATCTCATATAATGCAAATTTAATCAAATAATTGAATAACATAGTGTTGCCAATCAATAACACAACTTAGGTCATGATACAAATTTTCCAAACATGCCGTGTTGTACACCACGACAAGGCATACTCATCCTAATAATTGAAATCAATGAGGGAGGTGGCTAGCTAGCTAATGAGTACTCATCCATACTCACCTCAGACTGGCAATTTAAAGAGAGAGGAATATAGTCATACTCACCCCATAAATGGAGGAGGAACATAGTAATATTGCCATGGCAAGTGTGAATCAAAACAATTCGAAATCACATATTTAAATATTTCATACAAACCACAAATCACATTTTATCTCAAAATTTCTATTTGCAAAGTAGGCAACACAATAATTTCCAAATAATATTCCCAATGCCAAAGCAATAAAAAACTATTCATAACTCATTTCTCCAAATAAATTTTCTAGTAAAAGTAGTGAATATAAAAAGTATTGTGCACAGACTTGATTTGAGTCGTCTCTGGGCCTTGACTCAATGTTCCTTATGCTTTTCAATATCCTTTTTAACTAAAACACACAATTTAAAGTTTTTAGTACTCAGTTAAATTGTTTCTAATAATAAAACCCAATATCTAAATTTTCTTAGAACTATTCCCTTTAATTCATTTCATTAGTCAACCTATAATGTTGACCATTAATACACACTGGGTGAATTAATTTTAATGCTCCCAATTTATCACATTTTATAGTCTCTAAGTGTTGGTATATGTTGCCAATTTCATTTTAAAGCTTATTGCATTTTATTGCCATTTTCCAGATTTCATGGCCAATGTTTAGTGTCTATTAGACCAAGCTACAGTGTAAATTTAACAGATTTCTCTTCATTAAATTGTTTCTCATTGTGTCTTATTTAATTTCCTTTTTGAATCACTCCATTTGGAGTTGTATAGCTCAAGTTATGGTCAATTAACCATAACTAGGTCAAATTTAAATTTTAGTTTCCTTTTTAGGCACTTTCGGTTCTGATTTTACTAATTTATTTGGACTGTTTCTAATCACATTGAGGTGTAGCATTCTTCATAAGTATTGTTGCCCTATGTCTTAGGGACACCTAGAAATTTTGCTTACCATTTTTCAAGTCTTGTAGAGTTCTTTATAGACAAATTGTTAACTTAGACTCAAAGGTCCTATATTGGCATAGTCCTCAATTAAGTCAATGGCTTGACCTTAAATTCTGACCATATACATTTACAATTTGAGGAAGTTGTCTGAAACAATGTTTTAGGTCTCTTTCTTAGCTTTCCAGATTGGTATGGCTCATTGCATTGGGAGATTTCTTGTGGGAGATATGCCTATTTGAATTTTCTGGACTTAATGGTCAATTGTACCAATTCCAGATTTAGTGTGTCAACTTAATCAACTTAATTGACCTAGTTCCTTTGATTTTTGGGTCTTGGTCAAATTACCAATATTGTAGATCTATGTCTTATTGAAATTTTGGGACTGATTTCATGTCATTTGGAGTTCTATGGACCAAGTTATGGTCATTTTACTATTGCTGGTTAAGTTGTGCTTATATTACAAAGTATAGGTCATTTTTAGGTCAAAGTCAATTCGGCCAATTTTTGTAACCTAACTTTGGCAATCATTTTGACTTGGTAATTGGCATTTCTGGGCTTGGTGTATTCACCAAAGTTGTAGCCTTATGTCTAACCTTTTCCAATAGTATAAATTTCAAGTCATTGGACCTGTTTTGAGTGAGTTATGGCCAAAGTACTGACTACTATTCATATGGTCAAAATCTGGGTTCATATGTTAGGTAATTCTGGATTTGGTCATTTTCTAGGCAGAATTGGACAACACTTCTACGTAAAAGTTGGTTCATTACATGTCTAATTTTGCCTCTAATTGGCCTCATACCAATTAGAGTCACAATTTTCCACTTATGGCCTAAAATGTATACTGCCCTTAAACAACCTAAATCTGCATTGAAGATTGGCACTTGTAATGTTTACCATTCACAATTCAATTTGGTCAAATGACCACCAACAACTCAATTTGTTAATTTGTCCAACAACAACTCAGTTTAATGAAATGAAATGTCCAAAAATACTTAATTCACTTAAACATCCAACAACTATTCTATTTAAGTAAATATCCATTATTCTCAATTCAATGAAATCAATATCCAACTCTTATACAAACCTTCAAACCCTAATCCATTGATCAAAACCACTAATGTACATTCCATTAACTCAAAATCAACATTAATATACATGAAATTAAAGCTCTCTTACATACATCAAAACTGCCCAATTATACATTTGCTTCAATCTTCCATATACATTTCACAACCTTACTCAATTTAAGCATACACATGAAATTAAATTATTAATACATGTAATTGGCCTAATTAACTTCATTACCCATCAATTTCATGGAACAACAACTCAAACTTCTTCAATATCCATGGCTGCCAAAAATAGTACACATCATTAACTCCTCAAATCCTTCAAATTTCATCACCATTTAACACTTCTCAACCTCCATACAAACTTTAATGAAGCAACGAAAGGAAAATGGAACTTACCTCTTTTTAGAGTTTGCTAAAACTTCTTCAAATCCTTCCCTTTTTACTCCCAATGTATTGCCCAAGATGTGTAGTCCAACTTTAGTGAAGGAATTTGTGAAGATCCAAGCTTGATCATGAGTAGATGACGGCTGAAGGTGGGGACGCCATGGGAGAATTCTTGGGTGCTTTGGTTCCGTTGATGACAAAATGAAGAAGAAGAAGAACTTAGTGGAGATGGTTGTCCACTATGCCTTATATAGGTCCCTTAATATGTTTAAATATTCCTTACTGCTCCACTTAAGTTTGATTAATCAATATTATATGTTAAACTTTTAATTATTCAATTTATATCCCATTTCTTTCATCATTTATTTTATGTATCACAATTTTAAATTTTCAAAATGTGCTATCACTCATTTTTAATGGACATTGAGGTCAAAAGGCAACTCTAGGTGTCACATGACCAAAATGCCCCTCTTCGGGTTGTATTCCCAATTTTTCGATCGCACCGATTTTTATCGGTTTCTTGAATTTTTTGTTTTTCTTTGTACTGATTCTTTAATTTGCTTTGACATTTTTAATATCAATTATACTTCAATAATTCTTTAATTATGTCTCGAAACTTAATTCCGAGGGTTCACCACAGTCCTGGGGTCGGCTATTGCCTGCACTGTAACTTCCCTGTGCGGTCACCCATCGCTGCAGTGCTGGCTCGTTTAACTTAGTTTCATTTTCTCTCTTTTATTTTTCCTTAATTTTTCTTGTATTTTATTTTTATTTATTTCATCATTTCATGTCTCCTCACTAACATTTAAGTGTAGTTCCAGGAATTTTAGTTGTCCGGACAGACAGTGGTCACCAGAACAGTAGAACGCACTACCGAATATAGGGGTGTTACAGTCACAGCGATGGGTGACCATCTAGAGAATGACTAAGAGGTTAGTCTAAACTCAAATTTCGAACCGTAAAATGTGGCGCCGCGGTCCTTAGGACTATTGCGAGCACAGTAGAAAAGAGAAAATCACGAAAAAGAATTGTTAAGCAGGTCAAATAATTAGGTCAGGGATCCGGAAGAAATATCAAATAACTTGCAAACCGGATTGAACCAGCGAGGGGCAATTTGGTCAATTTACTCCTAGAGCTAACTCCTGACTAACTGTCCAATAAAATTTGAGAAATGAAAATTTTGAAATATAGAATTAAATTAAAGAAGTATGGAAAAAAAATAAGAGAAAAAGAAAAGAAAATAAAATAAATTAATGACCTCATCAATATGACATCATGCATGACTTCATATTTAATTTTAATTTAATTACTTAATTTCACTAAGTCAAATTAAGAGATAAATACATAAAAAGAAAAGAAAAAATTGATCACCTTCCATATCTCACTTTCCCATCCACACTCTTACTCTCTCTTCTCTCTTTAGTTCCTCCATAGCCATGAAAATTCAAGCTTTCAAAGCTTGAATCAACTCCATAAATCCCACAAATTTCTTGTATAAATCTTATTGTTGGAACTTGGCAAGCTTATTGAGGACAAAAAGAAAGAAGAAATCTTGAAGTTTGGAAGGTTGAGAAAATTGATCAAGTGAGGTAAGTCCAACTTCAAGCTTGAATTCTTATTAAGTTCATGAATTTAAGTTTAATGGTGATGAAATGCCATGAGAAATAGAGGAAATTGTATGAGTAGAAAAGTATGGAATACGGCTAGGTTGGGTGGATGATGAATTGAGTGGTTTGATTTAATCAAATATAAATTCTAGTATTTTATGAAGTATATGCATGATTTAGGTAGTTGAAATTGAGTGAATTGTGTTACTTAGAAAATTAGGGTTCTTGACTTAGAGTTTTGGAGAAAAATTTGAGAATTGGCCAAATGATATTATTGATCTTATTTGAGTTGAGAAATGGTCAATTGTGACCATTTGTGGTGTGTATGAATTGTTGGAACCAAGTTCCAATTAGGATTGGTGAAGGTCAATCTGCAGGCAGCTTGACCTAGGTTCCTTTTAGGAACCAAAACTAAAAATTTACCAACCCAATTGGTGTGAGACTAATTGGGAATGAAAATAGACACAAAATGGCACATTTTTCATTTCGGAATCATGCCCAGAAAGTTACCATAACTTAGTGAACAATTAGGCCAAATCCGGAATTGGCAAACTGACCTGTACAAAAATGACTAAATGAACAGTAGTTACGTAAATGACCATAAGTTGGTCTAGGAAGGTCCAAATGACCTGAAAGTTTACCGGTAGAAAGCTAAGACATAGCCCTACAACTTTCATGAAGAAAATAAACCCAAATTTTGATCATAACCTATTCGAAAATGCACCTGCAATCAACTTACAAAAACTGCTATTATCCAGTGAATGCCCAGAATTCTGGGTAAAACCAAATTCAGCCAGCCATGTTCAAATGGCTATAACTTAGGCTACAAAACTCCAAATGGAGTGATTCAAAAAGGGAATTAAATTTAAGATAATAAAGAACAACTTCTATGAAGAAAACTTAGCCAAATTTCTACAGCAACATGACCAATGGAATAGTACGAAACAGGACATCAAATCAGGAAAATTGAAATTTGTACTTAGGAGACCTAAAATTTAAAGGAACAACTAAAATCAACAAAATTGATAACCAAAATGTGGTATGTGGGTATAATTGGATTTCCCATACCTTTTAAGCATAAGAAAGTTAATATTTTGATTTGAATAGTGCAACACCCCTATGTTCGATAGTGCGTTCTACTGTTCTGATGACCAGTGTCTGTCCGGACAGTTAGAATGCCTGGAACTACACTTAAATGTTAGTGAGAAGACATGAAATAATGAAATACAATAGAGGAAAATACAAGAAAAATTAAGAAAAAATAAAAGAGATAAAATGTGACTAAGTTAAATGAGCCAAACTCGTAGCGATGGGTGACTGCACCGGGAAGTTATGGCAAGGACCGTTGACTAGTCCTGGACTACAGGAAACTCGAGAAAATATTTTTGGGACATAATTAAAGGTTTACTGAGCTGTAATTGACATTGAAAATGTCAAAGAAAAATTAGTAAGTTAGTATGAACGAAAAACAAAAATTAAAGAAATTGGTGGTACAATGAGTAAATGAGTAGCACCGAATAAGTCCGAATTTGACCCGAAGAGGGGCATTTTGGTCAATTGACACTTGGAGTTGACTTTTGACCTCAATTTCCATTAAAAATAAGTGGTGTTATATTTTAAAAATATCATGAAAAATAAAAATGTGGTACATTATATAAATAGTGAAAGAAATGAGGCAAATGTGTAAATTATGAAACTTTAAGTAATTAAATCATTAATTTATGGTTAGTGCTCCACTAACTCAGATTTTTGGACACATAAATAAGCCAATTTGGGATAGAAATGTTCATCTTCAACCTTGGAAACAAAATAGCTGAGAGAAACACCATGGAAATCCTCCATGGCCAAACCTCACTCCACCACCATGCACTCATGATTCAAGCCTCCTTTCCACTTGGTTTCTTCATTAAAGATTACACACACACCTTGGGCAACAAATAGGCAGCAAAAAGAAGAAGTTTTGGTGAGGTTTTATAAAGCTCAAAATAAGGTTAGTGCTAGTTCTTTATTCCTTGCTTCATTAAAGTTTGTTTTAAGGTTGAGATGAGTTGAATGGTGAAGAAATTTGAAGGTTTTAATGAGTTATTGATGTGTACAATTTTTGGCAACCATGGGAGCTCATGTTCTTTGAATTTTTCTTACATTAAATTGATGGGATTAGTGTTGATGGAGTTAAATTGAAGTGCTAGCCAATTAATTCCCATGTATGTGTAAGTAAGTATTGAATTTAGGGGTTTTGGAAAGAAATTTGGAGACCTTAGCAAACTGCCATTTTTGGCTGCCTTGAAGTGCATGAATTGATGCTTGATATCATGAATTAAATTGATGAATTATTGTCACACCCTACCCCTCTGTAAGGCATAACATGATCCCGTAGTATACCTAATGAATTACCAACTCCATCTACTGATAATCCATTAAATACACTACAAGGGATTTTAAAAACTTTTCTTACTTCTTTTACAGTGGTGAGAACTATTTACAGGTGTGAAAGACTTTGGTGAACTGAAGTGAAACAACTAACTCATTTGATTTATTTGGAATATCTGTAAAAATTTTGGCAAGGTGCCATTTGTATTTTGGACAAAACAGTTCTTCAGAAAACCTGTAAAAAGCACTTCAATATATTTTCAAATCTCAACTCCAACATTTTTATCAACACAACACATTTCTCAAGTCAAATCCACAGTGATTTTCAAAGACTAAGATACAAAGATATAACACAATTTTTACAAGCCAAATAACTCATAATTATTTTACAACTTTACTGTACAACTTAAATTTACAACTGCTCAAAACCAAGAACAAAATATACATACAGTGAATATACATTACAGTACAAAATGCCACATGTGGTATACTCACTATACCCAAAAATCTCTCGCTGGCGATACTAGCAGCCTAGCTTGCTGCCCTGTCTATCTCTCTACCTGCGATAAGAATAAAGCTATCATTTGAGACAATGTCTCAGTGGTGCACAACATTAACCAAATACAAATTTTAAATCACAATTCATAAATCATATCAATAGTGGATACTTAAAACCATAGTTAAATTCAAGACAATAAATGTCAACAAGAATTTAAACTCCATTTGTTAATATCACAATAATTTTCAATAAGTCAGATCATGGTTGAATTCAATAGACAGTATATGTCAATAAGAGTTTAAATCAATTTCACAATCTCACAATACATAATAACACAATTCGATCAAATAACTGAAGAATACAGTGTTGCCAATCTATAACACAATTTAGGCCATGACACAATTTTTCCATATATGCCGTGTTGTACACCATGACAAGACATGCTCACCCCAATAATCGAAATCAATGAGGGAGGAAGCTAGCTATATAATGAGAACTCATCCATACTCACCTCGATGGGAAGTCAAAGATGGAGGAACATAATCATACTCACCCCAGACTAATAAGTCAAAGAGGGAGGAATAATCACACTCACCCCATTAATGGAGGAGGAACATATTATCAGTGTCATGCCAATTGTGAGTCAAAACAATTCCAAACATTTTATTCAAATGATCCGTAAGAATCCAATAAATTTCCAAAGTTATAATTTCATTCACAAAATGGCAACACAATTCGTAATTCACTTCAATTTCCACAAAAACCATTTACAGTGCTTTTCAATCAATAAGTATCCATCAAATACCATTCAAACAATGTTTCACGATTTCAAACCATTCACAATGTTTTTCAATCAATTAGTGTTCATCAAACACATTTCCACAATTTAAAACAATAATATACAAATAGTCAATATTTATTTCAATTGAAAAATTCAAGAGAAATAGTTGTTGTGCACAAACCTCTGATGACTGTCCCCCTGATCTGGACTCAGTGTTTCCTTCCCTTTTCCTGAGTCTTTGGTAACTGAGAAACACAATTTGATGTGTTTCAGTAATAATTTAAACTGTCTCTATCGATGGTGTTTGGTAAATAATGCACTGAACTCAATTATTCACTTAATCACCTAATATACCGACCCTCATTGCGTTTTAGGTAAATTAGGTTTTAGTGTCGTTAATATGTCACATTTGATAGGGTTTTAGGTTTGGTATGTTTTACCAAAGTCATTTCCTTGCTTAGTGCATTTTAATGCAAATTGCTGGATTCCGGGACACTGGTTTGACCTAACCGGACGATCTAGTTCCCTCGATTTCGGTCGAAACTACAAACTTGTAGATTTAGGTCTTATGGACCGCGGTGCAAAATTTCAGGTCAATCCGAGTTAAGTAGACCGAGTTATGGTCATTACACTCTTGCTGGTCAAATGGTACCATTTTAGGTCAATTTTAGGTCAAATTGGTCAATTCTGGTTCGGCCAGTTTTTGGACCCGAACTTGTGCAAGTTGTTTGACTTTCTTATGGTCATTTCTGGGCTTTGGTGTCTTCATAAGACTTGTAGGTATGGGTCTTAACTATTCGTGGTTAAAATTTCAGGTCAATTGGACCTGGTTTGAGTGAGTTATGGCCTAAACACTCACTGCTGCCCAATTGGTCATTTTTCAGGTCCTAATTGCACCTAATCCGAATTGGTCATTTTTTTAGGTCACCTTGCAAGCAGAATTTTGGCATGGTTTCTCAATGAAAGTTGGCACATTTTGTGCCTAGTTTCACCTCAAATTGGTCTCATACCAATTGAGGTTACACATTTAAGGTTATAGGCTAAAATGTGTACTGCCCTTAATATGCTTTTCACACCCCATTCAAAACACATATTTACCTTGCAAAGTTTACTTCCATACCCTACCAAATCAGTTTTGGTACATTACCAAAAGCACTTTCTACTTTACATTAATATTATTTTGGGCAGATTCCAATCAGCCTCAACACACCAATATCATTCACAATTACAATTTCTAAGTACTATTACAAACACACCTAACCATTACAAATTTTACACACACTTTACAAGATCAATCTACATACATATCATCAATCCTTCTAGGTTAATACTCTGCATACATTTCCTTCAATATATACCATTACTCAAGTCTCCCCAAGCTGCCACAAACCATTCTTCAACATCAAAGTGCCGTCCATTTTACAATTTCCCATCCAAGTGCATAAATCACCACATAAACATGAAATAATTCACTAGGTTACTAATTCATCATGATCAACACCATTTCTCATCAATTATATGCACAAATATCTCATCAAAAACGTGACTCATGGCTGTCCAAAATGAAAACAACAATAACCCTTCAAACTCAAAATTTTCTTTCACCAAACTAACACCCATAACATGAACATAAACTTTAACAAAGAAATTCTCAAAAATGCAAACTTACCTTTAATTGTAACTTGCTAAACCTTCATCAAACTTCTCAAAATTACTATCAATATCTTCCTTGTGATGTGTAGACAAAGTTTAATGAAGAACACTAAGAGGTTGGAGTTGAAAATGGAGAGTTAAGAAAGCTTGCATGAAAAATGGTTATGGAGTTTCCTTCACTCTTCAATTCGGCAATTTGAATGCAAATGAGGAAGATGACTTATTCAGCTGCATTTTAAGTGTACACATGTCCCACTATGTATTTAATTAATCCCCTTAGTGGTCCACTTAGTCACTTAATCATATAATAAAGTAATTATTCATTTATTCCACATTTAACCCATAATTTCCACTATTTATTTTAGGTACCACCAATTTAATTTTTCATTTTATTTTCTAAGTGTAATACTATTTATTTTTAATGGACATTTAGGTCAAAAGACACTTCGGGATGTCAAATGACAATAATGCCTGCTCGGGTGGCATTCTGATTTTTCAGTATACGGGTTTTGTCTGCTTTTTCGATTTCTCACTTTTCTTTGTACTAATTATTTAATTTTTCTTTGATATTTCTAATGATATTTATTCTTCAACAAGGGTCTATTTATGTCCCAAAAATGTTTTCGTGGTTCCTCGCAGGCGACCAATACCCACGCCGTGACTTCCAAGCGGTCACCCATCGTGAGGTTTCATACTGTTTAACTTGATCACATTTCTTTGCAATCATTTTTCCTTTGTTTTTCTTGTACTTTCTTTTCTTTTATTTCATTATTTTATGTCTCCTCACTCATTGAAGTGTGGTTCTAGGCATCCTAGCCGCCTGCATAACACCGGTCACCGGAGCAGCAGAACGCACTACCGAACTTAGGGGTGTTACAATTCTCCCCTTAAATAAATTTCGTCCCACGAAATTTTACCCAAGAATCATCTTACAATAGTCATACGTTTATTTTCTCCTTTCTATATGATCGTAAGACTTTTAACAATCTAATACAATGTTTACTTTGTTTGGATAACACCAATCTCCTCTTACTATTATGTTGTCTAATATTTCACTCACGTTCCTTCTTGAATGACCATTGAGGTCATATTAGAATCATTCATCGTGCATTGGTCCTCTGACCATTCTAGTCCATAGTCTTCCTCACATTCGAATATTTCTTTGTTACATATGAATTAACTGCTCAAGTCTCTACTTCCATAACTCTTTTATCTCACAATGTTCTATAACTTACTTCCTTTTGTAATGAACTATAACCTTTCGATATTTTAACTTTTGAGTTTTAGATCCTAAGTAGGATTTTCAAACTTATTTCTAACAATTAAATTACGTCTGGCATAACTATGCCAAAACAGATCTTGTTGGCAACTATTCTCATCTAGGTGTACTATCGGTTAGTACGTAGCTCTACACAATAATCTCAAGTTAGTAATCAGTAATGCAGCTTACAAAGATAAACATCAAGAACATTGCATAGTTACTACGATACATCCCAATAGATCAAACTTTGTTATCTTTTATTCTTTTGAATTCACGATATTCGAATCTTATTCGATTACAATATCCATTAGCAATTTCTAACAAGAACCTCCTTGCCCTTATCAAGAGCAATTCCATTCTCGCATCTTACTTTTACGTCCTCTTGCCTTACATTAAGTAGGCTCACTAATTAGCTTTATAATTTATGGTGTGTTAGAAAATACTTTTCACGATAAACTCTTTCAAAACTAATTTCACTTATTATCACAATCCTTATCTTAAGGGCTAATCACTAATGTCAAAAATTTATTCCTCAGAACGAATAACAACAGAACATATAGTTCTAACACTAATGTAAAAATATGAAAATTCCAGTCAAACAATACATATATATATCTCGGTTGCTAATTGAGAAAGTACCACAATGATGTCAAAAGTCTCAGTCTTTTCTGTCAGTATAGCGTATACTCGTTGAAGCATCACCTGCTTTTGGCTGATTCACGAGTCCGACTTCTAGGTGTACTACCCTACCTCTACCTTTGCCTCTACTAACCGATGGTGAACTCTTTGGGGTAGAAACTTGGGTTGATCCCTTTGGTGTAGTAAATGATCCGTAACGACTGGATTTACACAATCCTTAGCAAAATGACCGTCTCTCCACAATTAAAGCATGCTCCTATGGCTCTATAACATACCCCACTATGTGGTTTACCACAAGTTTCACAAAGTCGATCCGACAATGCATTTACGGGTTTCAGTTGAGTTGGTGATCGGATCGAGGTGGTTTCGTCCCAAAAGATCTATCTCTACCGGACTTCTTACTATCTCCGTCAGATCCCCAAAGTTTTTCCTCTTTCCAAGAGGGACCACTAGAACTCGCTCACGACTTTCCCTCTTTTTCTCGCTTCTCCGATTTCTTTTCTCAAGAGCCGCTTGATTCAATTCTTTCTAATTCTAGTGCTTGAGAAATAAGTTCGAAGAAGTTGTTATGTTTGAATCCGACCACTTGTAACTGATACTAGGCTTCAAGCCGGTTTCAAACCTCTTACATCTCTCCTCTGGTAGAAAGTAGACTTCTTGCATAATGGCTTAGGCGGAGAATTCCCTTTCATACTCACCACCGATCCGCCTGCTTTGGACTTAGGAATTCTTGCACTTCCGGTCTACATAAGCATCAAGGACATATTTTTGCTGAATTCCCGAGGAAGTCATTCCATGTTAGCACTGCAGTTCTATCGATCGTGGGGATGGTTTTCCACTACCATAAGCATCCCCGTAGCAAAGATACCGAGTACTCAAATCTAAGCTCCTCTGTGCAATGCGGTTTCTTGAATACCCTATCCATCCTCTCTAACCATTGTTCTCGCCTCTAGAGGATCTATCCCCTTGAACTCTGTAGCCCCATACTTCATCAATTTGTCATATTGTCTAGCGTAAGATCGTGGTTGTACCACCGGTGTCGTATTGGGACTTGAGTAGGCACATTACCATCCATTTGTTAGAACATTGCAGCCGTCTGCTGAGCGAACTGAGCAGAGAACTGCGGTACTGCAGGGACTGGTGCTACTGAACCACTGACATTATGTAGGCATGGGGCATCCCCTTGCACCTCAGCCTCAATAGATTGATCGATGAACGATCACCCTCTTCCATAGTTAATGCGAGGATTTTAGATCTCTAAACCAATAACACAAGGAGATTTCCTCCCGTTAGTGCATATTTATAATGTAATGTCGTATGTATCAAACAATGATATTGAGCGGTTGTCTTGTGAAGAAAGAATATTCAAATGACAGTGAAACAGAATTTAAAAACTTTGCTCGATACCACTAAAACATGTCACACCCTACCCTCCAGAAGGCATAACATGATCCCAGAGTATACCTAATGAATTACCAACTCCGTCATCGATAATCCATTAAATACACTACAAGGGATTTTAAAACTTTTCTTACTTCTTTACGATGGTGAGCACTATTTACAGTGTGAAAGACTTTGGTGAATCAAGTGAAACAACTAACTCATTTGATTTATTTGGAATATCTATAAAAATTTTGGCAAGGTGCCATTTGTATTTTGGACAAAGCAGTTCTTGAAAACACAGAAAAGCACTTCAATATATTTTCAAATCTCAACTCCAACATTTTTATCAACACAACACATTTCTCAAGTCAAATCCACGGTGATTTTCAAAGACTAAGATACAAAGATATAACACAATTTTTACAAGCCAAATAACTCATAATTATTTTACAACTTTCTCAGTACAACTTAAATTTACAATGCTCAAAACCAAGAACAAAATATACATACAGTGAATATACATTACAAGACAAAATGCCACATGTGGTATACTCACTATACCCAAAAATCTCTCATTGGAGATACTAGCACCTAGCCTCGCCGCCTGTCTATCTCTCTACTGCGATAAAGAATAAAGCTATCATTGAGACAATGTCTCGATGGTGCACAACATTAACCAAATACAAATTTTAAATCACAATTCATAAATCATATCAATAGTGGATACTTAAAACCATAGTTAAATTCAAGACAATAAATGTCAACAAGAATTTAAACTCCATTTGTTAATATCACAATAATTTTCAATAAGTCGATCATGGTTGAATTCAATAGACGGTATATGTCAATAAGAGTTTAAATCAATTTCACAATCTCACAATACATAATAACACAATTCGATCAAATAATCAAGAATACAGTGTTGCCAATCTATAACACAATTTAGGCCATGACACAATTTTTTCCATATATGCCGTGTTGTACACCACGACAAGACATGCTCACCCCAATAATCGAAATCAATGAGGGAGGAAGCTAGCTATATAATGAGAACTCATCCATACTCACCTCGATCGGGAAGTCAAAGAGGGAGGAACATAATCATACTCACCCTGGACTAATAAGTCAAAGAGGAGGAATAATCACACTCACCCCATTAATGGAGGAGGAACATATTATCGTGTCATGCCAATTGTGAGTCAAAACAATTCCAAACATTTTATTCAAATGATCCGTAAGAATCCAATAAATTTCCAAAGTTATAATTTCATTCACAAAATGGCAACACAATTCGTAATTCACTTCAATTTCCACAAAAACCATTTACGTGCTTTTCAATCAATAAGTATCCATCAAATACCATTCAAATAATTTTTCACAGAATCAAACCATTCACAATGATTTACAATCAATAATTGTAAATCAAAAACATAACACAATTTAAAACAATAAAATACAAATAGTCAATATTTATTTCAATTGAAAAATTCAAGAGAAATAGTTGTTGTGCACAAACCTCGATGATCTGCCCCCGATCCGACTCGTGTTTCCTTCCTTTTCTGAGTCTTTGGTAAATGAGAAACACAATTTGAAGTGTTTCAGTACTAATTTAAACTGTCTCTATCGATGGTGTTTGGTAAATAATGCACTGAACTCAATTATTCACTTAATCACCTAATATACCGACCCTCATTGCGTTTTAGGTAAATTAGGTTTTAGTGTCGTTAATATGTCACATTTGATAGGGTTTTAGGTTTGGTATGTTTTACCAAAGTCATTTCCTTGCTTAGTGCATTTTAATGCAAATTGCTGGGATTCCGGGACACTGGTTTGACCTAACCGGACGATCTAGTTTCCTCGGTTTTCGGGTCTCGGTCGAAACTACAAACTTGTAGATTTAGGTCTTATGGACCGCGGTGCAAAATTTCAGGTCAATCCGAGTTAAGTAGACCGAGTTATGGTCATTACACTCTTGCTGGTCAAATGGTACCATTTTAGGTCAATTTTAGGTCAAATTGGTCAATTCTGGTTCGGCCAGTTTTGGACCCGAACTTGTGCAAGGTGTTTGACTTTCTTATGGTCATTTCTGGGCTTTGGTGTCTTCATAAGACTTGTAGGTATGGGTCTTAACTATTCGTGGTTAAAATTTCAGGTCAATTGGACCTGGTTTGAGTGAGTTATGGCCTAAACACTCACTGCTGCCCAATTGGTCATTTTTCAGGTCCTAATTGCACCTAATCCGAATTGGTCATTTTTAGGTAACCTTGCAAGCAGAATTTTGGCATGGTTTCTCAATGAAAGTTGGCACATTTTGTGCCTAGTTTCACCTCAAATTGGTCTCATACCAATTGAGGTTACACATTTAAGGTTATAGGCTAAAATGTGTACTGCCCTTAATATGCTTTTCACACCCCATTCAAAACACATATTTACCTTGCAAAGTTTACTTCCATACCCTACCAAATCAGTTTTGGTACATTACCAAAAGCACTTTCTACTTTACATTAATATTATTTTGGGCAGATTCCAATCAGCCTCAACACACCAATATCATTCACAATTACAATTTCTAAGTACTATTACAAACACACCTAACCATTACAAATTTTACACACACTTTACAAGATCAATCTACATACATATCATCAATCCTTCTAGGTTAATATTCTGCATACATTTCCTTCAATATATACCATTACTCAAGTGTCCCCAAGCTGCCACAAACCATTCTTCAACATCAAAGTGCCGTCCATTTTACAATTTCCCATCCAAGTGCATAAATCACCACATAAACATGAAATAATTCACTAGGTTACTAATTCATCATGATCAACACCATTTCTCATCAATTATATGCACAAATATCTCATCAAAAACGTGACTCATGGCTGTCCAAAATGAAAACAACAATAACCCTTCAAACTCAAAATTTTCTTTCACCAAACTAACACCCATAACATGAACATAAACTTTAACAAAGAAATTCTCAAAAATGCAAACTTACCTTTAATTGTAACTTGCTAAACCTTCATCAAACTTCTCAAAATTAGTATCAATATCTTCCTTGTGATGTGTAGACAAAGTTTAATGAAGAACACTAAGAGGTTGGAGTTGAAAATGGAGAGTTAAGAAAGCTTGCATGAAAAATGGCTATGGAGTTTCCTTCACTCTTCAATTCGGCAATTTGAATGCAAATGAGGAAGATGACTTATTCAGCTGCATTTTAAGTGTACACATGTCCCACTATGTATTTAATTAATCCCCTTAGTGGTCCACTTAGTCACTTAATCATATAATAAAGTAATTATTCATTTATTCCACATTTAACCCATAATTTCCACTATTTATTTTAGGTACCACCAATTTAATTTTTCATTTTATTTTCTAAGTGTAATACTATTTATTTTTAATGGACATTTAGGTCAAAAGACACTTCGGGATGTCAAATGACCATAATGCCCCTGTTCGGGTGGCATTCCTGATTTTTCGGTATTACCGGGTTTTGTCTGTTTTTCGATTTCTCACTTTTCTTTGTACTAATTATTTAATTTTTCTTTGATATTTCTAATGATATTTATTCTTCAACAAGGGTCTATTTATGTCCCAAAAATGTTTTCCAGGGTTCCCCGCAGTCCAGGGCCAGTCAACGGTCCACGCCGTGACTTCCCAGTGCGGTCACCCATCGTGAGGTTTCCCGGCTCGTTTAACTTGATCACATTTCTTTGCAATCATTTTTCCTTTGTTTTTCTTGTACTTTCTTTTCTTTTATTTCATTATTTTATGTCTCCTCACTCTCATTGAAGTGTGGTTCTAGGCATCCTAGTCCGGACAACACCGGTCACTGGAGCGTGAACGCACTACCGAACTTAGGGGTGTTACAATTCTCCCCCCCTTAAATAAATTTCGTCCACGAAATTTTACCCAGTAATCATCTTACAATAGTCATACGTTTATTTTCTCCTTTCTATATGATCGTAAGACTTTTAACAATCTAATACAATGTTTACTTTGTTTGGATAACACCAATCTCCTCTTACTATTATGTTGTCTAATATTTCAGCTCACGTTCCTTCTTGAATGACCCTTGAGGTCATATTAGAATCATTCATCAGGCATTGGTCCTCTGACCATTCTAGTCCATAGTCTTCCTCACATTCGGAATATTTCTTTGTTACATATGAATCAACTGTTCAAGTCTCTACTTCCATAACTCTTTTTATCTCACAATGTTCTATAACTTACTTCCTTTTATCTTGAACTATAACCTTTCGATATTTTAACTTTTGAGTTTTAGATCCCTAAGTAGGATTTTCAAACTTATTTCTAACAATTAAATTCTCACGGCATAACTATGCCAAAACAGATCTTGTTGGCAACTATTCTCATCTAGGTGTACTATCGGTTAGTACGTAGCTCTACACAATAATCTCAAGTTAGTGCATGTCTGCGACTACGGTATAAACATCAAGAACATTGCATAGTTACTACGATACATCCCAATAGATCAAACTTTGTTATCTTTTATTCTTTTTGAATTCACCGATATTCGAATCTTATTCGATTACAATATCCATTAGCAATTTCTAACAAGAACCTCCTTGCCCTTATCAAGAGCAATTCCATTATCGCATCTTACTTTTACGTCCTCTTGCCTTACATTAAGTAGGCTCACTAATTAGCTTTATAATTTATGGTGTGTTAGAAAATACTTTTACGATAAACTCTTTCAAAACTAATTTCACTTATTATCACAATCCTTATCTTAAGGGCTAATCACTAATGCGTCAAAATTTATTCCTCTCAGAACGAATAACAACAGAACATATAGTTCTAACACTAATGTAAAAATATGAAAATTCCAGTCAAACAATACATATATATATCTCGGTTGCTAATTGAGAAAGTACCAGCAATGATGTCAAAAGTCTCATCTCTTTTACGTCGTATAGCGTATACTCGTTGAAGCATCACCTGTTTTGGTGATTCACGATGAGTCGACTTCTAGGTGTACTACCCTACCTCTACCTTTGCCTCTACTAACTGATGGTGAACTCTTTGGGGTAGAAACTTGGGTTGATCCCTTTGGTGTAGTAAATGATCGAACGACTGGATTTACACAATCCTTAGCAAAATGACCAGTCTCTCCACAATTAAACCATGCTCCTACTGAACAATAAAAAACCCCACTAAGTGTTTTACCACAAGTTTCACAAAGTCGATCCGACAGCGCATTCGGGTTTCGTTGAGTTGGTGATCGGATCGAGGTGGTTTCTGTCCAAAGATCTATCTCTACCTGACTTCTTACTATCTCTGTCGTATCCCCAAAGTTTTTCCTCTTTCCAGTAGGACCACTAGAACTCTGTTCTGCTGACTTTCCCTCTTTTTCTGCCTTCTCTGATTTCTTTTTCTCAAGAGCCGCTTCAGATTCAATTCTTTCTAATTCTAGTGCTTGAGAAATAAGTTCAGAGAAGTTGTTATGTTTGAATCCGACCACTTGTAATCTGATACTAGGCTTCAAGCCGGTTTCAAACCTCTTACATCTCTCCCTGCTGGTAGAAAGTAGACTTACTGCATAATGGCTTAGGCGGGAGAATTCCCTTTCATACTCGACCGATCGCCTTTGTTTGGACTTAGGAATTCTTGCGACACGGTCTACATAAGCATCAAGGACATATTTTTGCCTGAATTCCCTGAGGAAGTCATTCCATGTTAGCACTGCAGGTTCTATCAGACTGTGGGGGATGGTTTTCCACCAGTCATAAGCATCCCCCTGTAGCAAAGATACTGAGTACTCAAATCTAAGCTCCTCTGTACAATGCAGTTTCTTGAATACCCTATCCATCCTCTCTAACCATTGTTCTGCCTCTAGAGGATCTACTGTCCCCTTGAACTCTGTAGCCCCATTCTTCATCAATTTGTCATATTGTCTAGCAGAAGACTGGGGTTGTACCACCGGTGTCTGTATTGGGACTTGAGTAGGCACATTACCATCCATTTGTTAGAACATTGCAGCCGTCACGAGCGAATCGGCTGGCAGAAAGCTGCGATGCTGCGGTGGTGCTCTTGAACCACCGACATTATGTAGGCATGGGGCATCCTTGCACCTCACCTCAATAGATTGATCGTGAACGATCACCCTCTTCCATAGTTAATGCGAGGATTTTAGATCTCTAAACCAATAACACAAGGAGATTTCCTCCCGTTAGTGCATATTTATAATGTAATGTCTTGTATGTATCAAACAATGATATTGAGCGGTTATCTTGTGAAGAAAGAATATTCAAATGACAGTGAAAGCAATTTAAAAACTTTGCTCGATACCACTAAAACATGTCACACCCTACCCCTCGTAAGGCATAACATGATCCGTAGTATACCTAATGAATTACCAACTCCGTCTCACGATAATCCATTAAATACACTACAAGGGATTTTAAAACTTTTCTTACTTCTTTTACGATGGTGAGCACTATTTACAGTGTGAAAGACTTTGGTGAATCAAGTGAAACAACTAACTCATTTGATTTATTTGGAATATCTATAAAAATTTTGGCAAGGTGCCATTTGTATTTTGGACAAAGCAGTTCTTGAAAACTGTAAAAAGCACTTCAATATATTTTCAAATCTCAACTCCAACATTTTTATCAACACAACACATTTCTCAAGTCAAATCCACAGTGATTTTCAAAGACTAAGATACAAAGATATAACACAATTTTTACAAGCCAAATAACTCATAATTATTTTACAACTTTCTTGTACAACTTAAATTTACAAGCTCAAAACCAAGAACAAAATATACATACAGTGAATATACATTACAAGTACAAAATGCCACATGTGGTATACTCACTATACCCAAAATCTCTCATTTGGAGATACTAGCGGCCTAGCTTTCGCCTGTCTATCTCTCTACTGCGACAATAAAAGCTATCACGAGACAATGTCTCGATGGTGCACAACATTAACCAAATACAAATTTTAAATCACAATTCATAAATCATATCAATAGTGGATACTTAAAACCATAGTTAAATTCAAGACAATAAATGTCAACAAGAATTTAAACTCCATTTGTTAATATCACAATAATTTTCAATAAGTCGGATCATGGTTGAATTCAATAGATGTATATGTCAATAAGAGTTTAAATCAATTTCACAATCTCACAATACATAATAACACAATTCGATCAAATAATCAAGAATACATGTTGCCAATCTATAACACAATTTAGGCCATGACACAATTTTTCCATATATGCCGTGTTGTACACCACGACAAGACATGCTCACCCCAATAATCGAAATCAATGAGGAGGAAGCTAGCTATATAATGAGAACTCATCCATACTCACCTCAGACTGGGAAGTCAAAGAGGGAGGAACATAATCATACTCACCCCAGACTAATAAGTCAAAGAGGGAGGAATAATCACACTCACCCCATTAATGGAGGAGGAACATATTATCAGTGTCATGCCAATTGTGAGTCAAAACAATTCCAAACATTTTATTCAAATGATCCGTAAGAATCCAATAAATTTCCAAAGTTATAATTTCATTCACAAAATGGCAACACAATTCGTAATTCACTTCAATTTCCACCAAACCATTTACGATGCTTTTCAATCAATAAGTATCCATCAAATACCATTCAAACAATTTTTCACAGTTTCAAACCATTCACAATGTTTTTCAATCAATAAGTGTCCATCAAACACATTTCCACAATTTAAAACAATAATATACAAATAGTCAATATTTATTTCAATTGAAAAATTCAAGAGAAATAGTTGTTGTGCACAAACCTCTGATGACTGTCCCCCTGATCTGGACTCAGTGTTTCCTTCCCTTTTCCTGAGTCTTTGGTAACTGAGAAACACAATTTGAAGTGTTTCAGTACTAATTTAAACTGTCTCTATCGATGGTGTTTGGTAAATAATGCACTGAACTCAATTATTCACTTAATCACCTAATATACCGACCCTCATTGCGTTTTAGGTAAATTAGGTTTTAGTGTCGTTAATATGTCACATTTGATAGGGTTTTAGGTTTGGTATGTTTTACCAAAGTCATTTCCTTGCTTAGTGCATTTTAATGCAAATTGCTGGATTCCGGGACACTGGTTTGACCTAACCGGACGATCTAGTTCCCTCGGTTTTCGGGTCTCGGTCGAAACTACAAACTTGTAGATTTAGGTCTTATGGACCGCGGTGCAAAATTTCAGGTCAATCCGAGTTAAGTAGACCGAGTTATGGTCATTACACTCTTGCTGGTCAAATGGTACCATTTTAGGTCAATTTTAGGTCAAATTGGTCAATTCTGGTTCGGCCAGTTTTTGGACCCGAACTTGTGCAAGTTGTTTGACTTTCTTATGGTCATTTCTGGGCTTTGGTGTCTTCATAAGACTTGTAGGTATGGGTCTTAACTATTCGTGGTTAAAATTTCAGGTCAATTGGACCTGGTTTGAGTGAGTTATGGCCTAAACACTCACTGCTGCCCAATTGGTCATTTTTCAGGTCCTAATTGCACCTAATCCGAATTGGTCATTTTTTTAGGTCACCTTGCAAGCAGAATTTTGGCATGGTTTCTCAATGAAAGTTGGCACATTTTGTGCCTAGTTTCACCTCAAATTGGTCTCATACCAATTGAGGTTACACATTTAAGGTTATAGGCTAAAATGTGTACTGCCCTTAATATGCTTTTCACACCCCATTCAAAACACATATTTACCTTGCAAAGTTTACTTCCATACCCTACCAAATCAGTTTTGGTACATTACCAAAAGCACTTTCTACTTTACATTAATATTATTTTGGGCAGATTCCAATCAGCCTCAACACACCAATATCATTCACAATTACAATTTCTAAGTACTATTACAAACACACCTAACCATTACAAATTTTACACACACTTTACAAGATCAATCTACATACATATCATCAATCCTTCTAGGTTAATATTCTGCATACATTTCCTTCAATATATACCATTACTCAAGTGTCCCCAAGCTGCCACAAACCATTCTTCAACATCAAAGTGCCGTCCATTTTACAATTTCCCATCCAAGTGCATAAATCACCACATAAACATGAAATAATTCACTAGGTTACTAATTCATCATGATCAACACCATTTCTCATCAATTATATGCACAAATATCTCATCAAAAACGTGACTCATGGCTGTCCAAAATGAAAACAACAATAACCCTTCAAACTCAAAATTTTCTTTCACCAAACTAACACCCATAACATGAACATAAACTTTAACAAAGAAATTCTCAAAAATGCAAACTTACCTTTAATTGTAACTTGCTAAACCTTCATCAAACTTCTCAAAATTAGTATCAATATCTTCCTTGTGATGTGTAGACAAAGTTTAATGAAGAACACTAAGAGGTTGGAGTTGAAAATGGAGAGTTAAGAAAGCTTGCATGAAAAATGGCTATGGAGTTTCCTTCACTCTTCAATTCGGCAATTTGAATGCAAATGAGGAAGATGACTTATTCAGCTGCATTTTAAGTGTACACATGTCCCACTATGTATTTAATTAATCCCTTAGTGGTCCACTTAGTCACTTAATCATATAATAAAGTAATTATTCATTTATTCCACATTTAACCCATAATTTCCACTATTTATTTTAGGTACCACCAATTTAATTTTTCATTTTATTTTCTAAGTGTAATACTATTTATTTTTAATGGACATTTAGGTCAAAAGACACTTGGGATGTCAAATGACCATAATGCCCTGCTCGTGGCATTCTGATTTTTCAGTATTCACGGGTTTTGTCTGCTTTTTCGCTTTCTCACTTTTCTTTGTACTAATTATTTAAATTTTCTTAGATATTTCTAAAGATATATATTCATCAACAAGGGTCTATTTATGTCCCAAAAATGTTTTCGAGGTTCCTCGCAGTCGAGGCGATCCAACGGTCCACGCCGTGACTTCCAGTCTGTTACCCATCGTGAGGTTTCCCGGCTCGTTTAACTTGATCACATTTCTTTGCAATCATTTTTCCTTTGTTTTTCTTGTACTTTCTTTTCTTTTATTTCATTATTTTATGTCTCCTCACTCTCATTGAAGTGTGGTTCTAGGCATCCTAGCTGTCCAGACAACACTGGTCACTGGAGCAGCAGAACGCACTACCGAACTTAGGGGTGTTACAATTATGGTAATTATAGTTTAAGGGCAGTATATGTGAAGTAGTGTTAGAATTGTATATAGTAAAAATTAAGTGAATACATGTATATATTGTGTTGAATTTAATTTTGAGAATTAGGTTAGTAATATGTGTATTGAGCACTTGAGTGTTCTGCCCAAAATGATTGCTGGAATTGTGTACAATATATATAGAAGTTCCATGATTAAATGTTGAAGTATTGGGAGGAGGAGGATTGTCAAAATTGGAAGTGCGATGTTCAAATGCAAGTTGTGTATGTTGGCATCACCTAAATTAGGTCATAAGTGCAAAACTGTGAACCCAATTGGTATGAGGCCAATGGGGGGTGAAACTAGACACCAAATAGGCCAACTTTCATGTAGAAATGTTGCTAAAATTTTGCCTAGAAACTGACCTTAAAAATGACCAAATCTGGAATGGCAACCTTGCAAACCCAGGTTTTTGACCATATAAATAGTAGTCATTAGGATGACCATAACTCACTCAAAATAGGTCCAATTGACCTAAAATTTTTTCCATGGATAGCTTAGACATAGAGCTACAACTCTTATGAAGACACCAAAACCCAGAAATGACCATAAGTAAGTCAAATAGCTTGCATAAGTTTGGGTACTAAAACTGCCAGAACTCAAAGTGACCTAAAATTGACCAAATTTTGCACTAAAGGTGTAATCTATTCAGCTTTAGTAAATTGACCATATCTTGGTCTATACAACTCAGAATAACCTGAAATTTTCCCCCGAGTGCAGTAAGACATAGAGCTACAATTTTTCTTATTTGACCAGAAGCTAAAAACCAAGAGAAATAGGACTTTAAGCTAGACCAATTTAGCACACAAAAATTGAGAACTTGACATTTACATACAATGATGCTTGAAATAATTTGGCAATGAATGCCAACTTGTAAAAATGGTAAATTACACTATATTGGTAGCATATTGAAATGCAAAATGTGACATATTGGTAACATTAAAATTTATTCACCTAGTGTGTATTAATGGTCAACATTATAGATTGACTAATGAAATGAATTGAAGGAATAGTACCAAGAAAAATTTAGATATTGGATTTTATTGTTAGAAATAATTTAACTAAGTACTGAACACTTTAAATTGTGTGTTTCAGTTGAAAAGAATATTGAAAAGCATAAGGAACATTGAGTCAAGGCCTAGAGGCGACTCAAATAAGGTCTGTGCACAATATTTTTTATATTCACTGCTTTTACCAAAAAATTTATTTGGAAAAATGAGTTATGAATAATTTTTTATTATTTTGGCTTTGGGAGTTTTATTTGAAAATTATTGTGTTGCCTACTTTGTAAATGGAAATTTTGAGATAAAATATGATTTGTGGCTTGTATGAAATATTTAAATATGGTGATTTGGAATTGTTTTGATTCATACTTGGCATGACAATATTACTATGTTCCTCCTCCATTTATGGGGTAAGTATGACTATATTCCTCCCTCTTTGACTTGTCAGTCTGAGGTGAGTATGGATGAGTTCTCATTAGCTAGCTAGCCACCTCCCTCATTGATTTCGATTAGTGGGGTGAGTATGCCTTGTCGTGGTGTACAACACAGCATGTTCGGAAAAATTTGTGTCATGACCTAAGTTGTGTTATTGATTAGCAACACTGTGTTATTCAATTGTTTGATCAAATTTGAGTTAAGTGAGCTTTGAAAAATTGTGAATTGTTTGAATTATAAATTAGCAATAAATGTTTTATATACCGCATTTTAGGGCAAACTTTTGGTCAAGTTGGTTTGGTTTTCTGGGCATGGTTTCTTCACCAAAGTTGTGCCATTATGTGTCTAGTTTCACCTCCAATTGGCCTCATACCAATTGGAGTCACACAACCTCAGTTATAGGTCAAACAATACCTTGGACTCATAGGTCCAAATTTCCTGCATAAGAGAAGCACTCCCAATTTTCAATTTCACCCAACTTCCAAACTTCAATTCACATTTATAACACTTCTAATAGTCAATAATCAACCTCAACATCATCAAATTCAAGTCACAACACAAAATTCCATATTTGAGCAAACCCTAAATCAACTTGCATAAATTTTAAGTTCCAAGAGAATTTCTAACACTAACCTTATTCCTTAGCTTCACTCAACTTCAATTCAACCTTCTAATCAATCAAAAACTTGAAGCTCCTTCTTGGTACACCTTGGCTGAAATTCCTCTTGCCCCAAACTCAATTTTTTTTTTTGGTTTTCTTGAGTGCTTTTTACTAATTAGGCTTTAGTTTAGGATGGGCTATAATTTTTCCAAGAAAAAATTTGGTTGTGACTTAGGGTTTAAGCTTTGGATTTTAGGTTTTAATGGAAAATTTTAGAGAAGAAGGGAAGAAGGCAAGTGGACAGGAAGAAGAAGGGAAAAAATGCAGATTTTTGTTCAATAATTAACCTATATAATAATTAAATATTTAATGGCAATATGGTAAATAAGTAGAATGGCAAATTTGAAATTATTTTGAAGTTTATAATCATTATAATTTGACTTTTCAATAATTATTTTTAATTTTCATAATTTCAATTAATTAAATTAATTTATCTTCATTAAATTAATAATCATCATTTTTGGTCAATATTGGACCCTCAAATTTAATTGACCAAATTTTGCTCTTACCGAGTTATCGATTTATCTTTCTTTCTTCTTTCTTTTACTCATTTTTAATTTAATTTTCATCAATATTTATTCCTATTTTATGTCATAATAATTATTTGCTCAATTGGACAAGTTGGTCAAAAATCATCTCCGAAGACGAAATGACCAAAATGCCCTCCGTTTAGCTTAACAGACTAAAATTGTCTGTACCGATTGAAAAATTTTTCTTAGTATTTTCTTGGCATTCTAATGCTATAGGAACCTCAATGACCCTTCTCTAGAGTCCCCAAAATTATTTTATGAATTTTCTCCCAGGTCTAAGGCTCCTAGTTGCGAGAACCGCAACTTCCCACTGGGTTACCCATCGCTAGGGCACCGGCTCATTTAACTTGGTTGTATTTTATTTCTAAAATTTTTCCTAAATTTTTCTTATTAATATTTGAGTTATTTATGACTCCTCACTTTAGTTTAAATATTTTTCCAGGAGTTCTAGCTGTCCGGACTGGCACTGGTCACCGGAACAGTAGACTGTGCGAAATTGCTACAGTGAGGGTGTTACAAAATGAGTGTTCTAGGGTCAAATAGTCACTTAGGAAATTTCCAGAATTCATATAATGACTTAACCTAGTAAATTGACCTAGTTTCCTTGGTTTTTGGGTTTTGGCCAAATCAAAAATATTGTAGATCCATGTCTTGTGAAAATTTTGCCACTAGTTTCATTGGATTTGGGTTTTTATAGACCAAGTTAAGGCCATTTTGCCAAAACTGGTAGGGTAGGCTTATGCCTAGAAAATTCTGGGCAGAATGGATTCTGGTCAGTTTGGTGACCCCACTTGGGCCAGCAATTTCATTTGGTTAGAGACATTTCTAGGCTTGGTGTTCTTAATGAGAGTTGTAGTCCTATGTCTAAGCTTTCCAATGGTATAAAATTCAGGTCATTTGGAACTGTCTAGAGAGAGTTATGGCCAAATGAACATATTCATTTGGTCATTTTTCTGGGTTCAGTGTATGGATATCCAGATTGGGATAGTAAATTGATCAAGATTTGGACAAAATTTGGGCATGGTTTGTAATGGCCCGGCCCACTAGTGATATTGTCCGCTCTGGGCTGAAGCCCTCACGGTTTTAAAACGCGTCAATAGGGGTTAGGAACCTCCATCTTATAAACCCAGCATCTCCCCCGTGTTTTGTCGATGTGGGATTTGCCTAGGGTGTTACAATCCACCCCCCTTATGGGACTCAGCGTCCTCATTGAGGTTTGCCCCACCATCGTTCAAGGTTGCACGCGGAGCCGCTCTGATACCACAAATGTAATGGCCCGGCCCACTAGTGATATTGTCCACTCTGGGCCGAAGCCCTCACGGTTTTAAAACGCGTCAATAGGGGTTAGGAACCTCCATCTTATAAACCCAGCATCTCTCCCGTGTTTTGTTGATGTGGGATTTGCCTAGGGTGTTACATGGTTTCTACATGAAAATTGGGGTATTTTGAGTCTATTTTCACCTCCAATTAGACTCATACCAATTGGAGCAACAAAGATCTAGTTATGGTTCAAAAACCTCACTGGACTCATAGGTCTGAATTTCCTGCAAGAAATATGCACTCCCAATATTCAATTTCCTCCAACTCCATTACTTCAATTGACATACATGGCACTTCTAATAGGCAACAAACAGTCTCAACAAGATCAATCTCAAGCCATAACACAAAAGTACCAAAATTAATTCAAAACCCTAACTCAAAATTTCACAACTCATGGAATTTCTATCTAATTTGATGTCTATCATAAACAACCACCTCAATGACAATAACAAACCAATTTAATTCATAAAAAATCATCAAAACCATCAATTTTGTAACACCCTCCCGGTAGCAACTCCGTACATTCTACTGTTTCGGTGACCAGTGTCGGTCCGGACAGCTAGAACGTCCGGAAAAATATTTAAACTAAAGAGAGCAATCATAATTAACTCAAATATTAATCAGAAAAATTTAGGAAAAGTTTTAGAAATAAAATACAACCAAGTTAAATGAGCCGGTGCCCTAGCGATGGGTAACCTAGTGAGAAGTTGCGATTCTCGCAACTAGGAGCCCTAGACCCAGGGAAAAAATTATAAAATAATTTTTGGGACTCCAGAGAAGGGTCATTGAGGTTTTTATGGCATTAGAATGCCAAGGAAATGCTTAGAAAAATTTTTCAATCGGTACAGACAATTTTGGCCCGGTAAGCCAAATGGAGGGCATTTTGGTCATTTCGTCTTCAGAGATGATTTTTGACCAACTTGTCCATTTATACAAGTGAATTATATGAGATAAAATATGAACAAATATTAATAAAAATTTATTTAAAAAAATGAATAAGCAATGAAAGAAAAGTAAATGGAAATAATGGGATTTATTACCTCATGCTTATAAGCATGAGGTAATTAAAAATGCTATGGCCAATCACATTAAAGCAAGACAATTAAAATTCAATAAAAAGGGATAAATGAGGCAGAATTCTAGAAAATTTTAGCAGCCCTTTCTCTCTTCAAAAACGTCACCCATGCTCTCCCATTGTCCACCATAGCCAAGCTTTACCAAGCTTGCTTTTCTTGGTTTTTACCCAACTAAAGCCCAAGTTTCCAACACAAATTCTTGTTCTTTCCTCTTAGTAAGCTTTTGGGAGCAAAAAGAAATCAAAAGGAAAAGTTCTTACAAGCTTAAGATTAGCTGCATTAAAGGTTAGTGACAATTAATTCTTTAAACTTATTTATGCATCATTAGGAGTGTGAATTGATCCATTGATTTTATGTGTTTGAAAAGTTGAAATGGTAAAGCTAGGGTTTGGACCCAAAATTGAGATGTTGATCATGTAATGGTGAAATTAAGTTTTAATGGTCAATTAGTGACCATTTGGTTTGGTTTGAATAAAAAATGAAGTGAATTGGGTTGTGGGATTTGAGGTTGGAGTGGCTGCCTTGTGTGACCTGCAGGTTTGGATGTGAGTCCAGCCTGTTTGGACAGCCATAACTTAAATTGTAGAGGTTCATTTGATGTTTGGCCAATTGGAAATGAAACTAGACACAAAATGGCACAACTTTGGTGAAGAAACCATGCCCATAAGACCAAACTAAGTGGACTAAAACCTTGCTCCAATTCGGGTGACCTGCAATCTGCCTGGGCAAAATGACTAAATGAACAGTATTTGGTCATTTGGCCATAACTCAATCTAGCAAGGTCCAATTGACTTGAAATTTTACCAGCAACAAGGTGACATATAGGCCAACAACTTTAATGAAGAAACTTGACCCAAATTATGACCATAACTTAGTCAAATTGCCAATCAAACTTAGGTTACCAAATCTGGCAGAACCAGTTTTGCCCAGATTTTTAGAATCTGCCCAATCCGGCCAGTTATGGTTTTTAGGCCATAACTTGAGATACAAAACTCCAAATTGAGTGATTCAAAAAAGGAAATTCAACTAGACAAAATGAGGAACAGCTTTCATGTTTACCATTTTTCCAAATTCCCACTGCAACAGTAACTAATGGAACAGTAAACCCAAGGCTTGAAAATTGAAAATTCTGTTCAATTCACATTAAGCTTAGAGATGGTATTGGCAACCAATACCAACAAGTTTAAAATGCAAAATGTGGTATGTTGATGATATTTAAACTAAATTACCTATTGTCAATGTAAAAGTCAACATTTTGTTTGACTAATGAAATGAATAGTGGTCATAAAAATTTCAATTTCAAAGAATTACACAAATTAAAAGTGTTAAATGCCCTAGTAGGCCTAATGTGATTGGTTTGGATAGGTTGGCATGCCAATAGGGTTACATTAGCGATCTGCATATGGCTTTATGCCATTCTGTATTTCATGGCTTCCCATGCCATTCTGTGACATAATAGCCTTTGGCTATGATAATGAGTTATTATACTCGGGTTTAATCCCCGATAATTATCACAGCTTATTAGCTGTTCTGTTGCACACCGGGAGACACAATGTGACCGATGGTGTGATGGTCCGAGGTACTTAGTACCCAGTACCAGTTTACCCATTTATCCATTCCAGTCAACTAGTGTAGGTTACTCGGGTAGTATTAATAAATTTTACCAAACTTTAATCTAATAATATTGCAATAAATATTTGAAATTTAGTCCACCCAAAAATGTAAATATACATTTTGCACACATGTCTTATTTTATTTTATTTTATTTTATTTTATTTTATATTGTCACCACTAAGCAGAATTGCTTAGCGCGTCGCTTTTGCCACGCGCAGGTACTGGAGACACAGCTGGGGAGTCCAGCAGACCTCACACAGGGTGAGCCTTCATATCTGCACTCAAAGTTCAGAGTCACCTCACATTGCAGTGCATTTGGTAGGACATTAGGCCATTTTGATATTTTGATATTTTCTATTTTGTAACCTTCTGTAATGTATATTATAAATTCATGTAATTATGCTTTTGATGTAAATATCTATGAAACATGTTCAGTAATAAATTGAGTATTTTTTTTTTATTGAGTTGACTGTGGTTTGAATTTAATTGAATTTTGAAATATTGAAGTGAATTGAGAAATTGTTGAGAATATATTGGAGGTTGATTGAGAATAAGGTGATGATATTATTGGGAGTGTTTTTAACAGGTTCAGAAGAACTGTTTTTCCAATTTATAGCTGGCACTCTGCCGGATTTTCTATAAAATTTGCGAAAAAATTTAGATTTATCAAAAATTATAAATAAATGAATTAAAAGAGATTAATTGAAATTGAAATATGAATTAGTATTCCAACACACTGAGTGGCATAACTTGCTCGGCTACAATGTAGACGAGTAAGGGGTGTCACAAATTTCACTCTCTTTATAGGGCTGCCAAAAATTCCTGATGTTGATACATGGTGTCACACCTTACCCCTCTGTAAGGCATAACATGATCCCGTAGTATACCTAATGAATTACCAAACTTCGCCTACTGATAACTCATTAAATACGCTACAAGAGATTTTAAGCCTTTTCTTATTTCTTTTTACAGTGGTGAGCACTTTTAACAGGTGTAAATTTTTTTTTTTATCTGAAGTGAACCAATTAACAAATCTGAAGTACCAATAATTTCTATAAAAATTTTGGCAGAGTGCCATTTGTATTTTGAATAAAACAGTTCTTCAAAAACTTGTAAAAAGCACTTCCAATATGTTTCTTTAATCCAAAACTCCAATATGGCTCAACACAAATCAATTTCCTCAACATTTGTCAAACTCTGTTAAATATAAATTTTCAGTAGTTCCAAAAGCTGAGATAAGAAAAATATATTACAATATGTTTTTTACATGCCAAAATAATTTATAACTTTAGTTTACAACTGCTCAAGACCAAGTACAATATATACACACAGCTCACATATATTACAATAATATTTACAAGGAAGTGATATACTCAATATACCCGGTAAAATCCCAAAAATGTGGCACAAACAGCCTACTTTGCTGCTCTGTCTATCTGTCTACCAGCGACAGTAATGAAAAAGCTATCGCTGAGTAAAATTTACTCAGTGGTGCACAATAACAATTTAAAATGCGGTATATAAAACATTTATCAACAATTCACAATTCAAATGATTCACAATTTCATGTTACAATTTTCAAAGCTCATATAACACAAATTTGATCAAACAATTTAATAAACACAGTATTGCCAATCAATAACACAACTTAGGTCATGACACAAACTTTTCCAAACATGCCGTGTTGTACACCACGACAAGACATACTCACCCCACTAATCGAAATCAATGAGGGAGGTAGCTAGCTAGATAATGAGTATTCATCCACGCTCACCTCAAACTGGCAAGTCAAAGAGGGAGGAATATAGTCATACTCACCCCATAAATGGAGGAGGAACATAGTGATATTGCCATGCCAAATGTGAATCAAAAACAAGTCTAAATCACAATATTTAAATATTTCATACAAACCACAAATCACATTTTATCTCAAAATTTCCATATAATATTCCCAAAGCCAAAATAATAAAAAATTATTCATAACTCATTTCTCCAAATAAATTTTCTAGTAAAAGCAGTGAATATAAAAAGCATTGTGCACGAACCTCGGATGAGTCACCTCTTGGCCTTCGCTCAATGTTCCTTACGCTCTTCAATATCCTTTTCAACTGAAACACACAATTTAAAGTATTTCAGTACTCAGTTAAATTGTTTCTAATCGTAAGGTTCCATAATTAAATTTTATTGATACTACTCCTTTCATTAGTCAACTTATAACGTTGACCTTTAATGCACACTAGGTGAATTAATTTTAATGTTATCAATATGTCACATTTTATAGTCCTCAATTGTTGGTGTATGTTACCAATTTCATTTTCAAGTGTATTACATTTTATTGCAATTTATCGGATTTTGATATGCTATTTTGACCTAGCCGAATGACCTAGTTCTCTCGGTTTTCGAGTTCTGGTCCGAATTACAAACTTGTAGGTCTATGTCTTAATGAACTTTTGCCATAAATTTTAGGTCATTTGGAGTTTACTAGACCAAGTTAAGGTCATTTAACCAATGCTGGACAGATTGCACTATAATGCAAAGTTTAGGTCATTTTTGTAACATCCTCACTTTAGCTAGTCCTTACAGTCTACTGTTCCGGCGACCAATGTCGGTCCGGGCAGCTAGAATGTTTGAAATTATAATTAGACTAAAGAGGGGAGTTATAAAGAAACCAAATAATGCTCATAAAAATCAAGGAAAATTTATCGGAACGAAATACACTAAGTTTAAATGAGCCAAAACCCCAGTGATTGGTAACCCGAAGGGGAAGTGACGGTGAAGGCTGTTAGCAATCCTAGACTCGGGGAAAACTTCATGAAATAATTTTTTTGGGACCTCAGGGAAGGATTATTGGGATTCCAATAATAATAAAATGTTAAGAAAACACAAGTAAAATTTAATCAATCGGTACCCACAATTTTGGCTCGTTAAGCCAAACGGAGGGCATTTTGGTCATTTCGTCTTTAGAGATGATTTTTTACCAACTTTTCCATTTATTTAAATGAATTATATGACATAAAATTTGAACAAATATTGATGAAAAATTATTTAAAAATGAATAGGAAAAGAAAGAAAAGAGAATGGAAGTAAATTAGCTTTATTACCTAAGCATTATGTAAGCATGAGGTAATAAAAATTTTTGGCCAATCAAAAATCAATAAATACATTCATAATACATAAAAAAAGAGGAAAAAGAAAGTCAAAATCTAGAAACAACCATCTGCTCTCCCTCTCTCCTTCTTTGCCGCACCATAGTTCCACCATGGTCAAGCTTAACAAAGCTTGATTTCTTTGGTTTTTACCCAACTAAAGCCTAAGTTCCCAACACAAAAACTTGCTCTTTCATCTTGCTGAATCTTTGGGAGCAAAAAGAAGTGTAAAGGAAGAACTCTAGCTAGTTTGAATTTCACTCCATTAGAGGTTAGTGACTTAACTTCCTTTTCTCTCTCAATTCATGTTGAAGGAGTATGGATGAGTGCAAAATTACAAAGAAATTTAATCAATATCATGTGTATGCCCATCCCATATTTTCGGCAGCCTTGGATGTGGTAAGGTTTTGATGATTTCATGGAACTAAAATGGTAGTATGGCTGCCCTTAGCATTAGTCTCTTAAGTGGAGTAATGAAATGCAAGTTAAAATGCATGGTTTGAGATAGTTGAGCTAGGGTTTGGACCCAAATTGAGACTTTGTTCATGTATTTGGTGAAAGAGAGTTTTAATGGTCAATTACTGACCATTGGGCTATGTGTGAATAAGAAATGAAGTGGTTTATTTAGTGGGAATTGAAGTTAGTGTGGCTACCCTTGGTGACCTGCAGGACTGGGCATGAGTCCAGCAGGTTTGAGTAGCAATAACTGGAGTTGTAGAGGTTCAATTGGTACAAGGCCAATTGGATATGAAACTAGACACATAATGGCACAACGTTGGTGAAGAAACCATGCCCAGAAAACCAAACCAAGTTGACCTAAAGATTACCCTAATCCGGGTGACCTGTATTCTGCCAGGGCAAAATGACCAAATAAACAGTATTTATTCATTTGGTCATAACTCAGTGTAGAAAGGTCCAATTGACCTAAAATTTTACCAACAAATACTAAGACATATATCTACAACTTTCATGAAGAAACCTAACCCAAATTTTGACCATAACATGTTCAAAATGTGACCTGCAGTCACTGCACAAAACACTGTAGATTTGGTCAGTCCAGAAAATCTGGGAAGTTGGCAATCCGGCCAGTTATGGTATTTAGGCCATAACTTGAGCTACAAAACTCCAAATGGAGTGATTGAAAAAAAGAAATGTAACTAGACACAATAAGAAACAACTTTCATGTTGACAACTTTGCCAAATTCCCACTACAAAAATGACTAATGGAACAGTAAACACAAAGCTTGAAATTTGAAAATTTTGAACAATTAACATTAAGCTTAGAAATGGTATTGGCAACCAATACCAACAATTTTAGAATGCAAAATGTGGTATGTTGGGAATATTATAACCAATGTGCCTATTATCCATGCAAAAGTCAATATTTTTCTTAACTAATGAAATGAATAGTAACACCTAAACTTGAATTTCAAGAATTGTATAATTTAATAGTGTAACATGCCCTAGTACACCTAGCAAGATTGGTTTGGATAGGTTGGCATGCCAATAGGGTTCTGTTAGCAGTACTGCATATGTCTTCATGCCATTCTATGTTTTATGGCCTCCCATGCCATTCTGTGATATAATAGCCTTTGGCTATGTTGGTTAAGTTGTTATACTTGGGTTTTATCCCTGATAATTATTACAGCTTATTAGCTGTTCTGTTGTACACCGGGAGACACAATGTGACCGATAGTGTGATGGTCTGAGGTACTTAGTACCCAGTACCAGTTTACCCATTTATCCAGTCCAATTGACTAGTATGACTTACTCGGGCAATGATAATAAATCTTACCAAATTTAATCGAATAATACTGCAATAAATGCCAGAAATTAAGTCTACCTAAAATGTAATATACATTCTGCATATTTATGTTATTTTAGTTATTTTATTTTATATTGTCACCACTAAGCAAAATTGCTTAGCGTGTCGCTTTTGCCACACGCAGGTACTGGAGACATAGCTGGGGAGGCCAGCAGACCTCATACTGGGTAAGCTTTCAGATCTGCACACGGAGTCTAGAGTCACCTCACATTTGCAGTGCATTGGTAGGACATTAGGCTATTTTTGGTCTTTTGTATTTGTAAACTTTTGTTATGTATATTTTAAACTCATGTAATTATGCTTTGATGTAATTATTTATAAACCATGTTCAGTAATAATTTGAGTTTTTCTTATGGAATTGAGTATGATATGAATGAATTGAATTTTTGAAATATTAATGACATTTGAGAAATTGTGGAAAGATGTTGGTGGTTGACTGAGATTGAAATTATGATTATATTGGAAGTGTTTTTAACAGATTCAGAAGAACTGTTTTTTCAATTTACAGCCGGCACTCTACCGAATTTTCTATAAAATTGCAAAAAACTCAGATTAATCAAAATTATAAATAAATGAATTAAAAAGGGTAAATTATAATAAAAAAATATGATTTGGTGCTCCAGCACACTGTGTGGCATATCTTGCTTAGCTACACTGTAGACAGGTAAGGGGTGTCACAATTTAGTGGTATCAGAGCATCGGTTTAGGCGTTTCTGGGCCTAAATAGAGTGCATACCATTGCATTGCATTTGTAAGAGTTGAGGTGATACTGATGCAGATCTATTTTTTTTTTTATTTTGATCAGGATATGGATCCTGCTTCTCAAAGAGCAGTTGATGAAGAGGTGGAGAGTCGTGCTCCATCAAGGGCTGAATCTGGGGGCAGAGGAGAATCTGCTCCACCAGCAGCTGAGGCACCTGCCCAACCTCAGTTTGCATTATTCAGCAAATGACCGATTTTTACCGGCAAATGATGGGGGCAATTCCACCACCACAACCACAGCCACAACCTCCACCAGCACCACAGAAGTCCCATATGGAGAAACTGCAAAAACATGGGGCTATGGATTTCTTTGGGAAGAAGGAGGATGATCCCATGATAGCAGGAAACTGGTTGGATAGAACAATCAGAGTACTAAAACAGCTTCATTGCACCCCCAAGCAGAACCTGGAGGGTGCTGTGTCCCTACTTCAAGATGATGCATATCAGTGACGGGACACAGTAACCAGTGAGGTGCAACTGGATCAAATCACCTGGGATTACTTCCTAATAGAGTTTAGGAAGAAGTATGTTAGTAAAGTGTATTTAGAAGAGAGAAGAAGAGAATTTATCAGTCTGAGACAGAGGCAACTATCAGTGGTAGAGTATGAGCGAGAATTTGTCAGACTGAGCCAGTATAAGGGGAGATAGTCCCTACAGAGGCGGAAAGGTGCAGAAGGTTCGAAGAAGGGCTCAATGACAATATCAAGGTTATGATAATAGCATAGGAGATTACGGATTTTGCCAAATTAGTAGATGCTGCATCGAAAGTAGAAAAAGTTCGAATAAATGAGCAAAATAGAAGGGAAAGACAGCAGAAGAGGGGTCCAGGTCAGTCCAGTTCAATCTCCGGTCCTAGTACGAAGAGTAAGTGTCCTCCTGCTCAGGGTTCAGGATAACCATAAGGTCAGGGTCAGTCCCAGGGGTCTAGACCACAGTTCACACCTAGGAGAGGCCAGTCCACACTATCAATGGGCAGCTCTCCAAGGATGGTGTTTAGGGGACCAGCCCCAGCATCTTCTACCTGTCCATACTGTCAGAAGTGGCATAAGGGGGACTGTTGGCGAGTGATGGTGCATGCTTACGGTGTGGATCTACAGAACATCAGATCAAAAATTGTCCGAAGAGGACTACTACAGTTGCCCCAACAAAAGCTGATAGGCCTGCCCCTGCACCTCAAAGGGGTAGGAAGCCTGGTAAATCTAAGGCAGCTGGTCCATCACTGAGGCTTGCATCTGAGTCAGCTGAGAAGCCAGAGGCCAGAATACCTGCCAGAGCCTATACCATCAGAGGTCACGAGGAGCAAGATGCCCCGGATGTCATCAGGGGTATGTTCTTCCTCTACAACACATCTGTGCATGCATTGGTGGATCCAGGATCTACTCATTCATACATCTGCATCAAACTACCCATAGAGAAGGGAGTTTCAGTAGAGGAGAGTGATCAAGACATTCTGGTCACAAATCCACTAGGTCACAGTGTGGTAGTGAATAAGGTGTATATAGGTTGCCCGTTGAGGATTCAGAAGTATGAATTCTCAGCAGACCTAATTGAATTGCCTTTCCTCGAGTTTGACATGATTTTAGGAATGGACTGGTTATCAGGTCATCAGGCAATAGTTGATTGCAAATTGAAGAGGATTTCTCTGAAAACTTCTGAGGGTAATGAGATTACTATTGTGGGTGAATGGACAGATTTCCTGTCCAATGTAATCTCAGCCACAGTTATAATAAGATTGATGAGAAAAGGCTGTGAAGCTTACCTAGCACACGTGGTTGATACTAGGTAGGCTAAGCCGAATCTGTGTGATATTCCCATAGTAAGAGACTTCCCAGATGTATTTCCTGAAGAATTGCCTAGTTTACCACCAAAAAGGGAAGTCGAGTTTGCTATTGAGGTAATGCTGGGTATAGCACCAATTTCTGTTGCTCCTTATAGGATGGCACCCACTGAATTGAGAGAGTTGAAAATTCAGTTACAAGAGTTGCTTGATAAGGGGTTCATACGCCCCAGTGTGTCACCATGGGGAGCTCCAGTGTTGTTTGTGAAGAAGAATGATGAAACCTTGAGATTGTGTATTGATTACTGGTAGTTGAACAAAGTAATTGTGAAGAATAAATATCCATTGCCCATAATTGACGATCTATTTGATCAGTTAAAGGGAGCCGATGTATTTTCAAAAATTGATCTCAGATTAAGGTATCATCAGTTAAGGGTAAAGGATGCAGATGTGTCAAAAACTGCATTCAGAACCCGATATGGGCATTATGAATTTCTGGTGATGTCATTTGGGTTAACAAATGCACTAGCAGCATTTATGGACCTTATGAACCGTATCTTTCATCCATATTTAGATCGGTTTTTAGTGGTCTTTATTGATGATATTCTGGTGTATTCCAAGACCAAGGAAGAACATGATGAACATTTGAGGACCCTGTGAGAAAAGAAGCTGTATGCTAAACTGTCCAAGTGTGACTTCTGGATGAGTGAAATCTCTTTCCTTGGACACATAGTATCAGCAGAGGGGATTAGAGTGGATCCCAAAAAGATAGAAGCAGCAATGGAATGGAAGCCTCCCAGAAATACAACTGAGGTCAGAAGTTTCTTGGGGCTTGCTGGGTATTACAGAAGGTTTATAAAGGGGTTTTCTCTTATAGCTGCTCCAATGACCAAGTTGTTACACAAAAATGTAAAATTTGGCTGGAACGACAAGTGCCAAGCCAGTTTTGAGAGGCTAAAGACTATGTTAACTGAAGCACCAGTGTTAACACAGCCAGTGTCGGGAATAGACTTTGTGGTCTACAGTGATGCCTCGCATAATGGGTTAGGGTGTGTATTGATGCAAGAGGGGAAAGTGGTTGGCTATGGTTCCAGGCAGTTAAGGCCACATGAACATAACTACCCTACTCATGACTTGGAGTTAGTAGCAATTATCTTTGCATTGAAAGGAGGCATTATTTGTATGGTGAAAAATGCTACATCTATATAGACCACAAAAGTCTAAAATATTTGCCAACCCAGAAGGAGCTCAATCTTAGACAGAGGTGATGGATTGAGTTACTAAAGGACTATGATTGTGTGATAGATTACCATCTTAGGAAGGCAAATGTAGTTGGTGATGCCTTAAGCAGAAAATCCATCATAGCTTTAAGATCACTAAATGCCCGTCTGTCCTTAGCTCAAGATGGAGCTATTTTGGCTGAGTTACAAGTGAGGCCAAACCTGCTACAGCAGATACAAGATGGGCAGAAGGCAAATGAAAAATTAATGGCCATTGTGGGTAAAATTCCAGAGGGAAAGGAAACTGATTATGAGGTGAAAGCAGATGGGTTTCTGTACTACAGAAGAAGAGTGTGTGTACCAGATGATGGGGAACTGAAGACTAGTATTATGAAATAAGCACACACTAGTGTTTATGCTATGCACCCGGGAAGCACAAAAATGTATAATGATTTGAAGCCTCATTATTGGTGGCCTGGTATGAAGAAGGATATAGCTGACTATGTGCCTAAGTATTTGATATGTCAGCAAGTTAAAGCAGAACATCAAGTTCCATCAGGATTGCTACAGCCTATAAGCATACCTAAATGGAAATGGGACCAGGTCACTATGGATTTTGTTAGTGGTCTACGTCTCACCCAGACGAAGCATGATGCAGTGTGGGTGATAGTGGATAGATTGATGAAGTCAGCACATTTTCTGCCTGTTAGGACTGACTACTCACTGGAGAAGCTAGCAGAATTATATATCAGTGAGATTGTTAGACTGCATGGAATCCCACTTTCCATCATATATGATCAAGACCCAAGGTGTACATCGAGATTCTGGAAAAAGTTGCAAGAAGCCTTGGGCACACAACTCTGCTTTAGCATGGCTTTTCATCCTCAGACGGATAGATAGTCGGAATGAGTAATCCAGGTAAACCTAAAAACTAATTGAATTTTCACAATTAATAAATTGAAATGATAGTAACAATGTGAATTATGTGATAGATCCTAGAGGATATGCTGAGGAGTTGTGTCATTGAGTTTGAGGGGAGTTAGGATAGATACCTCCCACTAGCGGAATTTGCATATAATAAAAGCTACCAAGCTAGCATTCAAATGGCCCCATATGAAGCACTGTATGGGAGGAAGTATAGAACCCCAGTATGTTGGACTGAATTGGGCGAAGATAAGCTGGCAGGACCAGACCTGGTGAAACAAACTAAGGAGAAAGTGAAGATAATCAAAGCTACCTTGAAGGTTGCCTCAGATAGACAAAAATCTTATGCCGACTTGAAGAGAAAAGAGATAGAGTATGCAGTTAGCGACAAAGTGTTTCTCAAAGTCTCACCGTGGAAGAAAGTACTGAGATTTGGAAGAAAGGGTAAGTTAAGCCCTAGGTTCATTGGCCCATATGAAGTCATTGAGCATGTAGGACCAGTGGCCTATCGGTTAGCTTTACTAACAGAACTGGATAAGATCCATAATGTATTCCATGTGTCTATGCTAAGAAGATACCGCTTAGACCCTTCACATGTCATCTTCATGGAAGAGATTAAAATCCAATCGGACTTGACATATGCAGAAGAACCTATATGGATACTGGCTCGGGAAGTGAAGGAACTGAGAAATAAACAAATTCCACTAGTGAAAGTACATTGGAGGCACCATAATACTAAGGAGGCAACTTCGGAAAGTGAAGAGACGATGAGGCAACAGTTCCCTGAACTGTTTGCATCAGGTAAATTTCGGGGATGAAATTTTTATTAGAGGGGAAGAGTTGTAACATCCTCACTTTAGCTAGTCCGTATAGTCTACTGTTCCGGCGACCAATGTCGGTCCGAGCAGCTACAATGTTTGAAATTATAATTAGACTAAAGTGGGGAGTTATAAAGAAACCAAATAATGCTCAAAAGAACTATTTTTCCAATTTATAGCCGGCACTCTGCCGGATTTTCTATAAAATTTGCGGAAAAATTCAGATTTTTCAAAAAATTGAAAATAAATGAATTAAGAGGGATAAATTGCACTAGAAACATAAATTGGTGTTCCGACACACTGAGTGGCATAACTTGCTCGACTACACTGTAGACGGGTAAGGGGTGTCACATTTAGTGGTATCAGAGCATCGGTTTAGGGGTTTCTGAGCCTAGATAGAGTGCATACCATTGCATTGCATTTGTAAGTGTTGAGGTGACACTGATGCAAATCTGTTTGTTTTCTTATTTTGAATAGGATATGGATCCTGCTTCGCAAAGAGCAGTTGATGAAGAGGTGGAGAGTCGTGTTCCACCCAGGGCTGAATCTGGGGATAGGGGAGAATTTGCTCCACCAGCAGCTGAGGCACCTGCCCAACCTCAGTTTGCTCTATTTTAGCAAATGACCGAATTCTATCGGCAAATGATGGGGGCAATTCCACCACCACAACCACAGCCACAACCTCCACCAGCACCATTAGAAATCTCATCTAGAGAAACTACAAAAGCATGGGGCTGTGGACTTCTTTGGGAAGAGGGAGGATGATCCCATAACAGCAGGAAATTGGTTGGATAGAACCATCAAAGTGCTGAAAAAGCTAAACCGCACCCCCGAGCAGAACCTAGTGGGTGTTGTGTCCCTACTTCAGGATGATGCATATCAGTGGTGGGACACAGTAACCAGTGAGGTGCAACCTGAATGGATCACCTAGGAATTCTTCCTCACAGAGTTCAGGAAGAAATATGTGAGCAAAGTGTATTTAGAATAGCGAAGCAGAGAATTTATTAGTCTGAGACAGAGGCAATTGTCAGTGGTGGAATATGAGCATGAGTTTGTCAGACTGAGCAGATATGGGAGGGAGATAGTCCCTACAGAGGCAAAGAGGTGCAGAAGGTTTAAAGAAGGGCTCAATGACAACATCAAATTCATGATCACAGCATTGGAGATTACTAATTTTGCTAAGCTAGTAGATGCTGCATCAAAAGTGGAAAGGGTCAGAATCAATGAACAAAATAGAAGGGAAAGACAGCAGAAGAGGGGTCTGGGTCAGTCTAATACATTTTCTACTCCCAATAAGAAGAGTAAGGGTCCTCCTACTCAGAGTTCAGGACTACCACAAGGTCAGGGTGAGTCTCAGGGGCCCAGATCATAGTTCACACCTAGGAGAGGCCAGTCCACACCATCAGTGGGCAGCTCTCCAGGGACGGTGATCAGGGGACCAGCCCCAGCATCTTCTACTTGTCAGTACTGTCAGAAGTGACATAAGGGGGATTGTTCGCGAGTGACCGATGCATGCTTACGGTGTGGATCGACAGAACATCAGATCAAAAATTGTCCGAAGAGGACTACTACAGTTGCTCCAACACAAACTGACAAACCTGCTCTTGCACCACAAAGGGGTAGGAAGCCTGGTAAACCTGAGGCAGCTGGTCCATCATTGAGGCCTGCATCTGAGTCAGCTGAGAGGCCAGACACTAGAATACCAGCCAAGGCCTATGCCATCAGAGCTCAGGAGGAGCAAGATGCCCCGGATGTCATCAGGGGTACGTTTTCCCTCTACAACACTTCTATGCATGCATTGGTGGATCTAGGATCCACTCATTCCTACATTTGCATCAAACTACCCATTGAGAGGGGAGTTCCAGTAGAGGAGAGTGATCAAGACATTCTGGTCACAAATCCACTGGGCCACAGTGTGGTAGTGAATAAAATATATAAAGGTTGCCCATTGAGGATTCAGGGGTATGAATTCTCGGCATACCTAATTGAGTTGCCCTTTCATGAGTTTGACGTGATTTTGGGAATGGACTGGTTGTCACGTCATTAGGCAATAGTTGATTGCAAATTGAAGAGGATTTCTCTGAAAACTTCTGAGGGTAATGAGATCACTATTGTGGGTGAAAGGACAGATTTCCTGTCCAATGTTATCTCAGCCACAGTTGCAAGAAGATTGATGAGAAAAGGCTGTGAAGCTTACCTAGCACATGTGGTCGATACTAGGCAGGCTAAGCCGAACCTGTGTGATATACCCACAGTAAGAGACTTCGCAGATGTATTTCCTGAAGAGTTGCCTGGTTTACTACCAGAAAGGGAAGTCGAGTTTTCTATTGAGGTTATGCTGGGTACAACTCCCATTTCTATTACTCCTTATAGGATGGCACCCACTGAATTGAAGGAGTTGAAAATTCAGTTGCAGGAGTTACTCGATAAGGGGTTCATACGCCCCAGTGTGTCACCATGGAGAGCTCCGGTGCTGTTTGTGAATAAGAAGGATGGAACCTTGAGATTGTGTATTAATTACCGGCAATTGAATAAGGTAACTGTGAAGAATAAATATCCATTACCCAGAATTAACGATCTATTTGATCAGTTGAAGGGAGCCGGTGTATTTTTAAAAATTGATTTCAGATCAGGGTATCATCAGTTGAGGGTAAAGGATGCAGATGTGTCAAAAACTGCATTCAGAACCCGGTATGGGCACTATGAATTTCTAGTGATGCCGTTTGGGTTAACAAATGCACCAGCAGCATTTATGGACCTTTTGAACCATATCTTCCATCCATATTTAGATCGGTTTGTAGTGGTCTTTATTGATGATATTCTGGTGTATTCCAAGGCCAGGGAAGAACATGATGAACATTTGAGGATTGTTCTGCAAACCCTGCGAGAAAAGAAGCTGTATGCTAAGCTGTCCAAGTGTGACTTCTGAATGAGTGAAATCTCTTTCCTTGGACACATACTATCAGCAGGGGGGATTAGAGTGGATCCCAAAAAGATAGAAGCAGTGATAGAATGGAAGCCTCCTAGAAACACAACTGAGGTCAGAAGTTTCTTGGGGCTTGCTGGGCATTACAGAAGATTTGTGAAGGGGTTCTCTCTTATAGCTGCTCCAATGACCAAGTTGTTGCACAAGAATGTGAAATTTGGCTGGAACGACAAGTGCCAAGCTAGTTTTGAGAGGCTGAAGGCTATGTTGATAGAAGCACCGGTGTTAACACAGCCAGTGTCGGGAAAAGACTTTGTGGTCTACAGTGATGCCTCGCATAATGGGCTAGGGTGTGTATTGATGCAAGAGGGAAAAGTGGTCACCTATGCTTCCAGGCAGTTAAGGCCACATGAACAGAACTACCCTACTCATGACTTGGAGTTAGCAGCAATTATCTTCGCATTGAAGATATGGAGGCATTATTTATATGGTGAAAAATGCTACATCTATACAGACCACAAGGGTCTAAAATATTTGCCAACCCAGAAAGAGCTCAATCTTAGATAGAGGCGATGGATTGAGTTCCTCAAGGACTATGATTGTGTGATAGATTATCATTCTGGGAAGGCAAATGTTGTTGCTAATGGTTTAAGCAGGAAGTCCATCACAGCTTTAAGATCACTAAGTGCCTGTCTGTCCTTAGCTCAAGATGGAGCTATTTTGGCTGAGTTGTAAGTGAGGCCAAACCTGCTATAGCAGATACAAGATGGGCAGAGGGCAGATGAAAAATTAATGGCCATTGTGGGCAAAATTCTAGAGGGAAAGGAAAATGATTATGAGGTGAAAGCAGATGGGTGTCTGTACTACAGAGAAAGAGTGTGTGTACCAGATGATGGGAAACTGAAGACTAGTATTCTGAGAGAAGCACACACTAGTGTTTATGCTATGCACCTGGGAAACACAAAAATGTATAATGATTTGAAGCCTCATTATTGGTGGCCTGGTATGAAGAGGGATATAGCTGACTATGTGACTAAGTGTTTGACATGTCAGCAAGTTAAAGCAGAACATCAAGTTCCATCAGGATTGCTACAGCCTATAAGCATACCTGAATGGAGATGGGACCGAGTCACTATAGATTTTATTAGTGGTCTACCTCTCACCCAAAGGAAGCATGATGCAGTGTGGGTGATAGTGGATAGATTGACGAAGTCAGCGCATTTTCTACCAATTAGGACTGATTACTCACTGGAGAAGCTAGCGGAATTGTATATCAGTGAGATAGTTAGACTGCATGGAATCCCACTTTCCATCATATTTGACCGAGACCCAATGTTTACATCGAGATTCTGGAAAAGGTTGCAAGAAGCCTTGGACACACAACTTCATTTTAGCACGGCCTTTCATCCCCAGACGGATGGACAGTTAGAACGAGTAATCCAGGTAAACCTAAGAACAAATTGAATTTTTGCAATTAATAAATTGAAATGATAGTAACAATGTGAATTATGTGATAGATCCTGGAGGATATGCTAAGGAGTTGTGTCATTGAGTTTGAGGGGAGTTGGGATAGATACCTCCCACTGGCAAAATTCGCATATAGCAATAGCTACCAAGCTAGCATTCAAATGGCTCCGTATGAAGCACTGTATGGGAGAAAATGTAGAACCCCAGTGTGTTGGACTGAATTGGGCGAAGATAAGTTGGTAGAACCAGACCTGGTGAAACACATTGAGGAGAAAGTGAAGATAATCAAAGCTAACCTGAAGGTTGCTTTAGATAGATAGAAATCATATGCCGACTTGAAGAGAAAAGAGATAGAGTATGCGGTTGGTGATAAAGTGTTTCTCAAAGTCTCACCATGGAAGAAAGTACTGAGGTTTGGAAGAAAGGTTAAGTTAAGCCCTAGGTTCATTGGCCCATATGAAGTCATTGAACGTGTGAGACCAGTGGCCTATCAGCTAGCTTTACCACCAGAACTGGATAAAATTCATAATATATTCCATGTTTCTATGCTGAGGAGATATCGCTCAGACCCTTCACATGTCATTTCCATGGAAGAGATTGAAATCCAACCGGACTTAACATATACAGAAGAACCTGTACATATCCTAGCTCGGAAAGTGAAGGAACTGAGAAATAAACAAATTCCACTAGTGAAAATGCTTTGGAGGCACCACAACACTGAAGAGGCAACTTGGGAAAGTGAAGAGATGATGAGGCAACAGTTTCCTCAACTGTTTGCATCAGGTAAATTTCGAGGACGAAATTTTTTATTAGAGGGGAAGAGTTGTAACATCCTCACTTTAGCTAGTCCATACAGTCTACTGTTCCGGTGACCAATGTCGGTCATAGCTAGAACGTTCGAAAAAATATTTAAACTAAAGTGAAGAACCATAATTAACTCAAATATTAATAAGAAAAATTTAGAAAAAATTTTAGAAATAAAATACAACCAAGTTAAATGAGCCGGTGCCCTAGCGATGGGTAACCTAGTGAGAAGTTGTGGTTCTCGCAACTAGGAGCCCTAGACCAAGGGGAAAAATTATGAAATAATTTTTGGGACTCCAGAGAAGGGTCATTGAGGTTTTTATGGCATTAGAATGCCAAGGAAATACTTAGAAAAATTTTTCAATCGGTACAGACAATTTTGGCCCATTAAGCCAAACGGAGGGCATTTTGGTCATTTCGTCTTCAGAGATAATTTTTGGCCAACTTGTCCAATTAAATAAATAATTTATATAACATAAAATATGAACAAATGTTATTAAAAATTTAATTGCAATTAAATAGGCAATAAATGAAGAGAAAATGAAGGAAAATGGACTTATGACATCATAATGATGTCATTAAAGTTCTCCCACCCAATCCAAAGTTGACACATGGCATAAATTTGTTTAAAAATGACCAAATGGGCTGGAAAACAAAAGAAAATCAGAACTCTTCTTCCTCATCTCTTCCTTGCCGTGAACCTCCGCCATAGTTACCCATTTGCAAGCTTTTCAAAGCTTGATTTTCCCTAGCTTCCACACCACAAAACCCTAACCTAGCAATACAAAAAAGTGTTCTTATACCTTGGAGATTCTTTTAGGAGCAAAAAGAAAAGGAAAGAAAGAAATCTAGCAAGTGGAGAAACTTCACTCCCTAAAGGTTAGTGACCTAACTTTAATTTTTACTTTGAATACATGTTTAAGGACTTGAATGAGTGTAAATTACAAAGGAAATTTGTTAAATACCACTTGTATGCCATCTCTTATTTTCGGCAGCCATGGTTAGGGTTTGATTGTGATGAGTTTAATGAAGTTAAAAGGTAATTATGGCTGCCCTTAATGTGTATCTCATAAGTGAATTGATAAATGCAATGATATTGCATGGTTTTGAAATGTTGAGTTAAGGTTTGGGGTGGAAAAATGAGACTTTGACTATGTGATGATAGAAGTAGGTTTTAATGGTCAATTAGTGACCATTTGGTATTGTTTGAATTAAAAATGAAGTGCATTGTATAGTGGGATTGGAGCTTGGTGTGGTTGCCCTTGGTAACCTACAGAATTAAACATGAGTCTAGTAGGTTTGGGTAGCAATAACTTGAATTATAGAGGTCCAATTAGTGCAAGGCCAATTGGATATGAAACTAGACACAAAATGGCACAACTTTGGTGAAGAAACCGCGCTCAGAAAACCAAACCAAGTTGACCAAAAGTTTGTCCTAGTCCGGGTGACCTACATTCTGCCTGGGCAAAATGACCAAATAAACAGTATTTGATCATTTGGCCATAACTCAGTGTAGAAAGGTCCAATTGACCTGAAATTTTACCAGCAATAAGCTGAGATATAAACCAACAACTTTCATGAAGAAACCTAACCCAAATTATGACCAGAACATATTCAAAAGGTGAGTTGCAGTCACTGTTCCTAACACTGTAGATTTGGTCAGTCCAGAAATTCTGGACAAAATTTCAATCCGGCTAGTTGTGGTTTTTGGGCCATAACTTGAGCTAAAAAACTCCAAATGGAGTGATTCAAAAAAAAAATTCAACTAGGCAAAATAAGGAACAACTTTCATGTTGATCACTTTTCCAAATTCCCACTGCAAAAATGACCAATGGAACAGTAAAGACAAAGTATGAAAACTGAAAATTCTGCCCAATTAACATTAAGCTTAGAAATGGTATTGGCAACCAATACCAACAAATTTTGAATGCAAAATGTGGTGTTGAGAGTATTAGAACCAATGTACCTATTATCTATGCAAAAGTCAACTTTTTTGTTGACTACTTAAATGAATAGCAACACTAAAACTTGAATTTCAAGAATTGTGAAATTTAAAAGTGTAATATGCCCTAGTATACCAAACAAGATTGGTTTGGATAGCTTGGCATGCCAATAGGGTTCTGTTTGCAGTACTGCATATGGCTTCATGCCATTCTGTGTTTCATGGCTTCCCATGCCATTCTGTGTTTCATGGCTTCCCATGCCATTCTGTGTTTCATGACTTCCCATGCCATTCTGTGACATAATAGCATTTGGCTATGTTATTTGAGTTGTTACACTCAGGTTTTAACCTTGATGATTATTACAGCTTATTAGTTGTTCTGTTGCACACTGGGAGACACAATGTGACCGATGGTGTGATAGTCCGAGGTACTTAGTACCCAGTGCCAGTTTACCCGTTTATCCAGTCCAGTCATCTAGTATGGGTTACTCGGGCAATGTTAATAAACCTTACCAAATTTTAATTGAATAATACTGCAAATAATATCAGAAATTAAGTCTACTCAAAAGTGTAAACATACATTCTGCATACTTTGTTTTATTTTATTTTATTTTATTTTATTTTATATTGTCACCACTAAGCACAATTGCTTAGCGCGTCACTTTTGCCACGCGCAGGTACTGGAGACCTAGCTGGGGAGCCCAGCAGACATCAGACAGGGTGAGCCTTCAGAGCTGCATCCAGAGTCCAGAGTCACCTCACCTCTGCAGTGCATATGGTAGGATATTAGGATTTTGGGTAGCATTTTATATTTTACATTTTGTATTAGCTTTGGGTTGTAACTATAAACTCTTGTAATTATGTAATGATATAAATATATGAAATTTCATATTATTAGAATTTTCTGTATATTATGTCGAGAAATATTTATGAATGTGCTTTCAGCAATGAAGTGAAAAGAAAATTTTCTAAAAATAGTATTGTGATTTGAGATTAAGATTTTGAGATTGACTTGAATGTGTATAATGGAGTTTGGATTTGGAAATTATATTGGAAGTGTTTTTAAATAAGTTCAGAAGAACTGTTTTTCCAATTTATAGCCGGCACTCTGCCGGATTTTCTATAAAATTTGCGAAAAAATTCAGATTTTTCAAAAAATTGAAAATAAATGAATTAAGAGGGATAAATTGTAATAGAAACATAAATTGGTGCTCCAACACACTAAGTGGCATAACTTACTCGGCTACACTGTAGACGGGTAAGGGGTGTCACAAGACTAATCCGAAAGGGCCATCTTCGGGGTGATTCTAACTCCCTATGATTGGAGAGGTCGAATCAGATTCTAACTCCCTATGGTCGAGGAGGTCGAATCATCGTGCACAGTACACATCACAATAATAAATCTTCTGAAAGGGCCATAACATAAAACTTATATCCAACCTCTAATAAGAGGAGAATCTAAGCCTGTGCACATACCATGGTAATCAAAACACAACTAACTCCATTGTCTTCTCAACAAATGAGAGAGATGGGTAATAACCTAGTCAAGCATCTATAGTGAGATATAAAATAATATCACAATCCTTTTAGTGAGTATAAATCACAATACAATTTGATTCAAAGTCAATTCCAATATCCAATAATTTTTATACTCATCACAATTCAAATCATAAATTTGCATTTTCCCATGCAAATTGCCCATCACAATTCAAAATATATTCCATCACAATTTTCCAAAACATAATTTATTCAATTCACAACAATGCTTAATACTTGTGGAAATACCATTTCACAAAGCTAAATTCATACACACTTTAACAATTTCAATAATTATTGAATTAAATCTAATGCTTTTTAAACATAATACATAAGAAAAATATGTCATTTAATCATATGAAATATTCAGAACAAAATCAGTTAAAAACTAGTTGTGCACAAAGCTAATTTGAGTCGCTCCTACGCCTTGACTCAATGTTCTTTATGCTTCTCAATATCCTTATCAACTGAAACACACAATTTAGAGTGTTTCAGTACTCAATGAATTTGTTTCCAACCATAAAATCCAATATCTAAATTTTCTTAGTACTATTCCCTTTAATTTACTTCATTAGTCAACTTATAATGTTGACCCTTGATGCACTCTAGATGAATTAGGTTTAATGTTACTAATATGTCACATTTTATAGCCTTTTAGTGTTGGTACATGTTACCAAATTCACTTTCAGGTATATTGCATTTTATTGCAATTTGTCGGATTTCAGTGTACTATTTTGACCTAGCTGGACGACCTAGTTCCCTAGGTTTTCGGGTTTTGGCCCAAACTACAAACTTGTAGGTCTATGTCTTATTGCACGCGGGGCAAAATTTCAGGTCATTCTGAATTGTGTAGACCAAGTTATGGTCAATTTACCAATGCTGGACAGAATGCATCAAAATGGTAACTTTAGGTCATTTTTAGGTCACTTTTGGCTCGGCCAGTTTTTGGACCTGAACTTCTGCAAGCTATTTAGCTTGGTTCTGACCATGTCTGGGCTTTGGTGTCTCCATAAGAGTTGTAGATATATGTCTCAACTATACATGGTAAAATTTCAGGTCAATTGGACCTGTTTTGAGTAAGTTATGGTCAAAACACTAACTACTGCCCAAATGGTCAATTTTCAGGCTTTCAAGTCACTAATCCGAATTTGGTCATTTTTGAAATCACCTTCTAGGCAGAATTCAGGTAAGCTCCTTCATGAAAGTTGGCACATTTTGTGCCTAGTTTCACCTCCAATTGGTCTCATACCAATTGGAGTCACACACTTAAGGTTCTAAGCTAAAATGTACACTACCCTATTACACATTATTTATCCTTACCAATTACACATCCAACACTTACCAAATTAATTCTTCCATGCCAATTCTGGTTTGTACCATAACATTAACACACTTTACTTCACATTTTTGGTCATTTTGGCAGCTTGTAGCAACTCTCAACAAACACTTTATAACTCAGAATTTTTTCAAGTCCAATTACAATAATTAACCACATGACATGCCTCATTTACATGTCCAAATTCAAACCATTATACACATATCCATGCTGCCATCAATAGCAATATCTTAGACAACCACAAATAAGTAAGAAAAAAGCTACATATACAGAATTTTCATGGCTACCAAAATGTACATCTCCATTAAAACATCAAACTTTAAAACTTCTTCCATAAATCAATTACCCACAACCTTGGTTACAGTTTTAATGAAACAAGAATTGAAAACACTCACTTACCACTTTTGAAGTTCTTCAAAACCTCACCAAAACTTAACTTTCTTGCTCCCAATAATCTGCCCAAGAGGTATACACCACTTTTAATGAAGAAATTTGTAAGAAACCATAGCTTAATCATGGTAGATGGAGCTTGTGGTATGGTGCGGCCATGGAAGAATTTTTGAGAGAATTTAGTTTGGCTTGGAGAAGAATGTAGAAAAGAAGAAGATGGAGTTAGTGGAGTTGGCTGTCCACTTAAGTGATGTTAGTGGAGCAATAATTGATTAAAAATCTATTTTAATGTTAAACTTTTCAATTTTTGCAATTTGGCCACCACACTTTCACTATTTACATAATGTATCTCATTTTAATTTTTTATGGTATTTTCAAAGTTTAATATCATTTATTTTTAATGGAAATTTAGGTCAAAAGGCAACTCGGGGTGTCAAATGACCATAATACCCTTATTCGAGTTGCATTCCCGATTTTTCGATAACACCGAGTTTTGTCGTTTTCTCGATTTTTCGTCTTTCTTTGTACTAATTAATTATTATTTTTTTTTTTGATATTTCTAATAATATTTATACTTCAATAAATGTTTATTTAATTCTTAAAAATATTTTCTAGAGTTCCTCGTGGCCCAGGGCTAGTAAACGGTCCACGCTGCAACTTCTCAGAGTGGTCACCCATCGCTATGGTTCTCGGCTCGTTTAACTTGGTTACATTTCATTACATTTATTTTTTCCTTTTTTTTTCTTGTATTTTTTTTCTTGTATTTCATTATTTTATGTCTCTTCACCCATATCTAAGTGTAGTTCAAGGCATCCTACCTGTCCGGACAACACTGGTCACTGGAACAGTAGAACGCACTACCGAACATAGGGGTGTTACAGAACGATCCCCTTCTTCCATAGTCAATTTGAGGATCTTAGACCTCCTGAACAAATAACACAAGGAGATTTCCTCTTGTTAGTGCATATTTATAATGTAATGTACAGTATGTATTAAATAATAACATTGAGCAGTTGTACTATGAAGAAAGAATATTAAGATTACAGATCAAAACAGAATTTAAAAACTAGCTCTGATACCACTAAAATATGTCACACCCTACCTCTCCGTAAGGCATAACATGATCCCGTAGTATACCTAATGAATTACCAAACTTCGCCTACTGATAACTCACTAAATATTCTACAAGGGATTTTAAACCTTTTCTTATTTCTTTTTACAGTGGTGAGCACTTTTGACAGGTGTAAATTTTTTTTTTTTTATCTGAAGTGAACCAATTAACAAATCTGAAGTACCAATAATTTCTATAAAAATTTTGGCAGAGTGCCATCTGTATTTTGAATAAAACAGTTCTTCAAAAACCTGTAAAAAGCACTTCCAATATATTTCTTCAATCCCAAACTCCAATATGGCTCAACACAAATCAATTTCCTTAACATTTGTCAAACTCAATTAAATATAAATTTTCAGTAGTTCCAAAAGCTGAGATAAGAAAAATATATTACAACATTTTTTTTTCAGGCCAAAATAATTTATAACTTTAGTTTACAACTGCTCAAGACCAAGTACAATATATGCATACAGTTCACATACATTACAACAATATTTACAAGGAAGTGGTATACTCAATATACCCGGCAAAATCTCAAAAGTGTGGCACAAGCAGCCTACTTTACTGCTCTGTCTGTCTGTCTACCTGCAACAGGAATGAAAAAGCTATCGCTAAATAAAATTTATTCAGTGGTGCACAATAACAATTTAAAATACAGTATATAAAACATTTATCGACAATTCACAATTCAAATGATTCACAATTTCATGTCACAATTTTCAAAGCTCATATAACACAAATTTGATCAAACAATTTAATAAATACAGTGTTGCCAATCAATAACACAACTTAGGTCATGACACAAACTTTTCCAAATATGCCGTGTTGTACACCACGACAAGACATACTCACCCCACTAATCAAAATCAATGAGGGAGGTAGCTAGCTAGATAATGAGTACTCATCCACACTCACCTCAAATTGGCAAGTCAAAGAGGGAGGAATACAGTCATACTCACCTCATAAATGGAGGAGGAACATAGTGATATTGCCATGCTAAGTGTGAATCAAAAACAATTCCAAATCACAATATTTAAATATTTTATACAAACCACAAATCACATTTTATCTCAAAATTTCTATATAATATTCCCAAAGCTAAAATAATAAAAAATTATTCATAACTCATTTCTCCAAATAAATTTTCTAGTAAAAGCAGTGAATATAAAAAGTATTGTGCACAGACCTTGGATGAGTCGCCTCTTGGCCTTGACTCAATGTTCCTTATGCTCTTCAATATCCTTTTCAACTGAAACACACAATTTAAAGTGTTTCAGTACTCAGTTAAATTGTTTCTAATCATAAGGTTCCATAATTAAATTTTATTGATACTACTCCTTTCATTAGTCAACCTATAACGTTGACCTTTAATGCACACTAGGTGAATTAATTTTAATGTTACCAATATGTCAAATTTTATAGTCCTCAAGTGTTGGTATATGTTACCAATTTCATTTTCAAGTGTATTGCATTTTATTGTAATTTATCGAATTTTGGTATGCTGTTTTAATCTAGCCGGATGACCTAGTTCTCTCGGTTTTGGGTTCTGGTCCGAATTACAAACTTGTAGGTCTATGTCTTAGTGAACTTTTGCCACAAATTTTAGGTCATTTGGAGTTTATTAGACCAAGTTATGGTCATTTAACCAATGCTGGACAGATTTCACTATATTGTAAAGTTTAGGTCATTTTTAGGTCAAAGTCAATTCGGCTAGTTTTTGTAACACAAATTGTGCAAGCATTTTGACTTGGTTCTGTTTATTTCTGGGCTTTGGTGTCTTCATAAGAATTTTAGCTCTATGTCTAAGCTATCCATGGTACAAATTTCAGGTCAATTGGACCTATTTTGAGTAAGTTATGGTCATCCTAATGACTACTGTTCATATAGTCAAAATTCTAGATTTGCAAGGTTGCCATTCCGGATTTGGTCATTTTTAAGGTTAGTTTCTAGGTAGAATTTTGGCAACATTTCTACATGAAAGTTGGCATATTTGGTGTCTATTTTCACCCTCAATTGGCCTCATACCAATTGGGTTCACAGTTTTGCACTTATGACCTAATTTAGGTGCTACCAACATACACAACCTGCATTTGAATATCACACTTCTAATTTTGACAATCCTCCTCCTCCCAATACTCCAATATTCAATCAATGGCACTTCTATATATATTGTACACAATTCCAGCAAACATCTTGGGTAGAACACTCAAGTGCTCAATGCACACAATACACCATTCAAGTTCAACATTTACTTCCACCAAAATTCAACATACCTCAATATCAATATTACACATACACTTCCATGGCAACTACACATGCTACTCACAATTTAACATTATGACATCTCATCAATAAATTACATATACTCACATACAATTTCATGATATTATAGGCTGCCAAACATGGTAATTTACTAAGGTAATTAATTCCTCTTTTAAACCCCTAAATTCAACACTAACATTAATATACACATACAATTAACTTGTTAATCTTTCTAATCACTTCATTCAACATCAAGTCCCACTAATTTAATGTGAGAATAAATCAAACCTCTTTCATTACCATGGCTGCCAAATTCATGGTGAACCAAAACTCAAGCATTTCCTTAAAATTTCTTAACCATTTAACTTGTTTCAACCTTAGCACAACTTTTACTTAAGAAAATTTAAGAAACTAACACTAACCTTTTGTGGAGCTTGATCAAACCTCAACTATTCTTCTTCAAAATACCATCAATCTCTTCCTTGTAGTGTGGGGAGCAAAGTTAATGAAGGAATCAAGTGAAAAAAATGGCTTGAAGAGGGTTGCATGGAGGTGTTTTCACTTTGGCCATGGGAGCTTTCATGGGAGAGCTTCGGCTGGTGCAAATTCTGGAGGTTGAAGATGACTTATGCTGTCCCATTTGTGATATTTTAATGTCCACTAACTTCACTTAGTGGAGCACTAAGTGTGGTTAAGATTAATTAATCCAAAGTTTCACAATTCCCACTTCTTACCTCATTTCTTTTACTATTTAAATTATGTACCACCATTTTAATTTTCATGATATTTTCTGTCACACCTTACCCCTCTGTAAGGCATAACATGATCCCGTAGTATACCTAATGAATTACCAACTCCGTCTACTGATAACCCATTAAATACACTACAAGGGATTTTAAAAAACTTTTCTTACTTCTTTTACAGTGGTGAGCACTATTTACAGGTGTTAAAGACTTCGGTGAACTGAAGTGAAATAACTAACTCATTTGGTTTATTTGGAATTTCTGTAAAAATTTTGGCAAAGTGCCATCTGTATTTTGGACAAAACAGTTCTTCAGAAAACCTGTAAAAAAGCACTTCAATATTTTTTTCCAAATCTCAACTCCAATACATTTCTCAACACAACAATTTATCAACACAATTCCATAGAATTTTTTTCAAAGTCTGAGATAAGGAAATATAATACAACTTTTACAATCCAAAACACTCATAATTAATTTACAACTTCAAGGTACAATTTAATTTACAACTTCAAGGTACAATTTAATTTACAACTGCTCAAAACCAAAACAATATGTACATACAGTGTCATACATTACAGTACAAAAAGCAAAAGCGGTATACTCAATATACCGGTAATCCCTCGCCGGATGTATATGCAGCCTAGTCTGCTGCCCTGTCGGTCTCTCTATCTGCGACAGCAATAAAAAGCTATCGCTGAGACAATGTCTCAGTGGTGCACAACATTAACCAAATCCAATTTAAATCACAATTCATAAGTCATGTAAATAGTGGATACTTAAAATCATAATTAAATTCAAGACAATAATTGTCAACAAGAATTTAAACTCCATTTCTCAATATCACAATAATTTTCCATAAGTCAGATCAGGTTTGAATTCAAAAGACAGTATATGTCAATGAGAGTTTAAATCCATTTTCACAATCTCACAATACACATCAATAAATCACACACAGCTTAATCATGATCCATAATTCAATTCATCCCAAAAGTCGATGGCTAATGAGGTATTCAATTCATCCCAAAAGTCGATGACTAATGAGGAATAACATGGCTAGCTAGCAAAAATATGAGTACTCATTCTATTCGTCCTCAACAGGCACACACCTCAACACTTCAGCCAGAGAGGGAATTCAATTCATCCCACTAGACAAGCTAGCGAGGAATACAATCAATATACATGATAGCTGTGGTTTCAAACCATTTACGGTGCTTTTCAATCAATAAGTATCCATCAATGTCATTCAAATAGTTTTTCACAGTTTCAAACCATTCACAATATTTTTCAATCAATAAGTGTCCATCAAACACATTTCCACAATTCAAAACAATGATATACAAATAGTCAATATTTATTTCCATTGAAAATAATTCAAAAGAAACAGTTGTTGTGCACAAACCTCTGATGTTTGTCTCTGGTCTTGACTCGATTTCTTTCCCTTTTCTTTGAGTCCTTGTTAATCGAGAAACACAATTTGAAGTGTTTCAGTACCAAATTAAACTGTCTCTATCGATGGGGTTTGGTAAATAATGCACTGAACTCAATTATTCACTAAGTCACCTAATATACCGACCCTCATTGCGTTTTAGGTAAATTAGGTTTTAGTGTCGTTAATATGTCACATTCGATAAGGTTTTAGATTTGGTATGTTTTACCAAAGTCATTTCCTTGCTTAGTGCATTTTAATGCAAATTCTTTGGATTCGGAACCGGTTTGACCTAACCGGACGATCAAGTTCCCTCGGTTTTCGGGTCTCGGTCGAAACTACAAACTTGTAGATCTAGGTCTTATTGCACGCGGTGTAAAATTTCAGGTCAATCCGAGTTAAGTAGACCAAGTTATGGTCATTACACTATTGCTGGTCAAATGGTACCATTTTAGGTAAATTTTAGGTCAAAGTGGTCAATTCTGGTTCGGCCAGTTTTTGGAGCCGAACTTGTGCAAGTTGTTTGACTTGCTTATGGTCATTTCTGGGCTTTGGTGTCTTCATAAGACTTGTAGGTATGGGTCTTAACTATTCTTGGTCAAAATTTCAGGTCAATTGGACCTGGTTTAAGTGAGTTATGGCCTAAACACTCACTGCTGCCCAATTGGTCATTTTTCAGGTCCTAATTGCATCTAATCCGAATTGGTCAAATTTTTAGGTCACCTTGCAAGCAGAATTTTGGCATGGTTTCTCAATGAAAGTTGGCACATTTTGTGCCTAGTTTCACCTCAAATTGGTCTCATACTAATTAAGGTTACACATTCAAGGTTATAGGCCAAAATATACACTGCCCTTAATATGCATTACACATCCCAACTTCAAACACACACTCACCTTTGCAAGGTTTACTTCCATACCCTACCAAACTGTTTTGGCACATTACCAACAACATTTTCTACATAACATTAGCATTATCTTGGGCAGATTCCAATCACCATCAACACACCAATTATCATTCACAATCACAATTCTAAGTACCATTACAATTACACCTAAACACCACAAACATTACATACACTTTACAACTTTAATTTACATACTTAACATCAATCCTTCTAGGTCAATATGCTGCCCACACTTCCTTCAATATACACCCTTTCTCAAGTGTCCACAAGCTGCCACAAATCACTCATCAACATCACATTGCCGTACCATAAGTTAATTTCCATCAAAGTGCATAATTCACCATATATACATGCATTAAATCACTAGGTTACTAAATCACCATGAACAACATTATTTCTCAACAATTATATGCACAATTTCCTCATAAAAAACGTGACCATGGCTGTCCAAAATGACAACAACAATAACCCTTCAACTCAAAATTTTCCTTCACCAAACTAACACCCATAACATGAACATAAACTTTAACAAAGAAATTCTCAAAATTATGAACTTACCTTATGCTTGGAGCTTGTTAAACCTTGCTTAAACTTCCCAAAATTGGTATCAATATCTTCCTTGTGGTGTGTAGACCATTTTTCATGAAAGAAGCTAAGTGAATGGAGTTGAAAATGGAGGGTGGATTAAGCTTGCATGCAAACGCCCATGGAGTTCTTTGTGTTCTTCAATTCGCCATTTTGAGAGAATATGAGGAAGATGGATTTCAGATGGTGAGTGGACCATATCAGCCATAATTCAATGATAAATTAATCCCTTAGTGCTCCACTAAGTAAAATAATTCATATTATAAACTTAACTTTCCCATAATCCACATTTAACCCATTATTTCCACTATTTATTTTAGGTACCACCAAATTAATTTTTCATTTCATTTTCTAAGTGTAATACTATTTATTTTTAATGGACATTTAGGTCAAAAGACAATTCGGGATGTCAAATGACCATAATGCCCCTGTTCGGGTGGCTTTCCCGATTTTTCGGTAACACCGTATTTTGTCTGTTTTTCGATTTCTCACTTTTCTTTGTACTAATTATTTAATTTTTCTTTGATCTTTCTAATGATATTTACTCTTCAACAATGGTCTATTTAAGTCCTAAAAATGTTTCCCGTGGTTCCCATGATCCAGGAGCTAGTCAACGGTCCACGCCGTGACTTCAGTCTGATCACCCATTGCTAGGTTTCCTACTCACTTACTCGGTTACATTTATTTGCTATGATTTTTCCTTTGTTTTTCTTTTCTTGTATTTCATTATTTTATGTCTCCTCACTCATATTGAAGTACGGTTCTAGGCATCCTAGCTGTCCTGACAAAGATAGTCACCGAGCAATAACGCACTACCAAATTAGGTGTTACAATTCTCCCCCTTAAATAAATTTCGTCTCAAATTTTTACAGCATTAGTCTCACGAACACTGTGGGTGCTGTCTCCTCATATCCTCTTCACGTTCCCAAGTAGCTTCTGGCCTGAATGATGGTTCCACTGCACTTTAACCAGGTGTATCTGTTTGTTCCTCAGCTGTTTCACCTCATAAGCCAGAATTTTTATGGGTTCTTCCTCATATGAGAGGTATGGATTTACTTCAATCTCTTCAACTGTTAGTACATGAGATGGGTCTGACCTGTACCTCCTTAACATGGACACATGGAAGACACTGTGTATCCTTGCTAGCTCTGGAGGTAATGCCAACCGGTATGCTAAAGGACCCACTCTTTCCAGAACTTCATATGGTCCGATGAAATGAGGACTTAGTTTCCTTTCTCGCCAAATCTCATAATCCTCTTCCAAGGAGAAACTTTGAGGAATACCTTATCACCCATTGCATACTCAATATCTCTTCTCTTGAGATCAACATAGGACTTGGCGGTCCGATGCGACCTTTGAGCCTATCTCTCGATCAACTGATCTTTTCCTCTGTCTCACTGGACAATTTCTGGTCCAATCATCTTCCTCTCACCTACTTCATCCCAACATAGGGGAGTTCTGCACTTTCTACCATACAAAGCTTCATATGGAGGCATCCCAATGCTTGATTGGTAGCTATTGTTATAAGCAAAATCAATCAAAGGCAAGTGTGTATCCCAACTACCTTCAAATTCAATCACACAAGCCCGTAGCATATCCTCCATTATTTGAATAACCCTCTCAGACTGGCCATCTGTCTGTGAGTGGAATGCTGTGCTGAAGTTCAATCTAGTTCCTAGGGCTCTCTGAAGACTACCCCAGAATCTAGAAGTGAACCTAGGATCTCTGTCAGACACAATTGATACTGGCACTCCATGCAGTTTTACAATCTCATATATGTACAATCTGGCCAATCTTTCTAGGCTATAGTCCATCCGAATCGGCAAAAGTGAGCAGACTTGGTCAATCATCAACTATAACCCATACCGCATCATGACTACTCGTGTCCTTGGAAGTCCTGTAACAAAATCCATAGTTATCCGTTCCCATTTCCACTGCATCGACAAAGGATGTAATAAACCAGTGGAACTTGATGTTCGCCTTTACTTAGCGACAAGTTAGGCATTTGGAAACGAATTCAGCTATATCTCTTTTCATGCCCATCCACCAAGAATGCTCTTTCAAATTTCTGTACATTTTAGTTCCACTGTGGTGCATAGCAAATGGAGACTCATGTGCTTCCTTCAAAATGGTTTGTCTCAATTCCACATCACTAGGAATGCACACTGCTCGATGTAGCAATAAACCATCATCTCTCAGAGAATTCGGGTTTCTTGCCTGCTTGAACTTCTTTCAGCCTTCCGATATTTTTCATCACTGCGGCACCCATTCTGATCTGATCAATCAACACTGGCTGTACATGCCATGCAACTACTGTCTGTCCTTCATCATCAACCTCTAAACTGGCATGCTGTGCTTTCAATTCATATACCATGGACAAAGGAGAAACTCTGAGACTTGCCATAGACTTGCTACTTAATGCGACAGCCACCACATTTGCTTTCACGGGTGATAGTCTATTAAGCAATCATAATCTTTAATGAGTTCTAACCATCTCCTCTGCCTCAAATTCAATTCCTTCGGGTGCCTAAGTACTTCAAGCTCTTGTGATCCGTGAAGATGTAGCATTTCTCTCCATACAAATAGTGTCTCGGATCTTGAGCAAAAACAATAGCTAACTCCGGATCATGTGTTGGGTAGTTCCTCTCATGCGGTTTCAGCTGTCGTGATGCATAAGCAATGACATTCCGATCTTGCATCAGTACACAGACTAACCCATTGTGTGAATCATCACTATAAACTGTGTATTCTTTACCCTGAGTAGGTAAAGTGAGAACTGGAGCTTGATTAAGCACCTCTTCAACTCATCAAAACTTTGGGCATTTATCGGTCCATCGAAATTTCACATCCTTCCAAGCGGCTTGGTGGAGAAGATAACATAGAAAACCCCTTCACAAACCGACGGTAATATCCAGCTAAACCTAAAATGCAATTTCTGTGATGTTCTGGCGGTTTCCAATTAAGGATAGCTTCTACCTTGCTGAATCTACCTTGATCCCTTCACCGACACAACATGTCCCAAAAAGGAGATTTCCTTCACCAAAATTCACATTTTGACAATTTGGCGTCTGCTTTCTCCTTAAAGTCTCAGCATAATCCGCAGATGTCTATCATGCCGCTCTGCACTCCTCGAGTATATCAAAATGTCATCAATAAACACCACCACAAATTGATCAAGATATGGTCTCAAGATAGTGTTCATCGATCCATAAAAGCGGTGGAGCATTTGTTAACCCGAATGGCATTACTAGAAACTCATAGTGGCCATACCGAGTTAAAGCGCTTTTGGGATACTCGCTCTTGCACCTTCAATCGATGATAACCAGATCGCAAATCAATTTTGGAGAATCTGCTGCACCCTTCAATCGATCGAGCGGATCATCAATGCGAGGCAATGGATATACGTTCTTTATTGTCACCCTATTCAACCGCTCGTAGTCAATGCATAAGCGAGAGTACCATCTTTCTTCTTAACAAACAACACCGGTGCTCCCCAAGGTGACACACTAGGGCGGATGAAGCCCTTTTCAAGTAATTCTTGTAATCGTATCTTGACTCCTTCAACTCTGCTGGTGCCATTCTCGTATGGCGTTATGGAGATTGGATCCACACCAGTGCGAACATTAATTTCAAATCGCACTTCTCTTCCGGAGGTAATCACGGCAATTCATCAGAAACACGTCGAAAGTCATATCTGTAGGGATGTCCTTCAATCTGGACTCCCTACTTGGGTGTCTACCACATGTGCCAAGTATGCTTCACACCCTTTTCTCGATCATTTTTCCGCTAGTGCAAATTAAATGATGTTTGATGGCAATAGCTGCCTCTCCCTTGTATCACCACATTATCAGCATCGAGGAGACCAAAAGTGACTATCTTGACCTCTACATCAATCATGGCATGATGTCTAGCTAACCAATCCATGCCCAAGATGATATCATAATCTCTGAAGGGCATTTCAATGAGATCGACAGAAAGTGTGTCCTTGGATCACCAAAGGACAATCTCTATACATTCTATTAACCTCGACCTCTGTCCTAGCGGACTTGTTACTAGCACCTCAAAGTCCATTTTTGTACATGGAACAAAGAATGCAATCAATGATGCTAGCACTCACATAAGAATGGGTAGAACCCGATCAAATAGCACAAATACATTCTCGTTAAAAGTTGAGAAGGTACCAGCCATAACATCGATGTCTCGCCTCTTCTCTCTGTCTCATGGCATAGACTCGATCGGAGCACTATCTTGTTCTCGACTGCTTTATCTGGCTCGCTGCTTTGGGTTACCTCTACCCCGCCTCTACCTCGCTAGGTGGTTGTGAGCTTCGTGACAGTGGCTCGAATCGACCCTTCTGCAGTAGTAGGAGGTGGTCCAACTCTGCGACTACTGGTGCAGTCCTTGGCAAAGTGTCCGGTGCCTCCACAGTTATAACAGGCTCCAATAGCCTTGTAACAGATTCCACCATGATTCTTTCCACAAGTTTCACATTGGCGGGGAGGATAGGAACTTCTGGTACTCTGCTGACTGGATAGGGGAGGTCTACATCCGAATATCTTCCCTACCAGATTTCTTGCCACCTCTGCCATGTCCCCCAAAGTTTTTCCTCTTTCCAGTAGGACCACTAGAACTCTGTTCTGCTGATTTTCCCTCTTTCTCTATCTTCTCTGACCTCTTCTTCTCAGGAGCAGTCTCAAACTCAACTCTTTCCAACTCTAGGGCTTGAGAAACAAGTTCAGAGAAGTTAGTGTGTTTGAAGCCGAGCACTTGTACTCTGATACTGGGCTTCAAGCCAGTTTCAAACCTCTTGCATCTCTCCTGGTAGAGAGTAGACTCACCGCATAATGGCTAAGGCGGAAAATTCTCTTTCATACTCACCACCGACCGCCTCTCTGCTTTCAAACTTAAGAATTCTTGTAGCTTCCGGTCTACATAAGCATCGAGGATGTATTTCTGTCAATTCCCGAGGAAGTCATTCCAGTCAAGATCTGCAGTTCTACTGCATCGTGGGGAATGGTTTTCCACCACCATAAGCATCCCCTTGTAGTAAGGATACTGAGTATTCAATTCTGAGCTCCTCTGTAAAATGAAGTTTCTTGAACACCCTATCCATCCTCTCTAACCATTGTTCAGCTTCTATAGGATCTACTGTCCCTTAAACTCAGAGCCCCATACTTCATCAATTTATCATCTCGCCTTGTAGGAGGCGTGGTTGTACCACGGGTGTCCGAATTGGGACTTGAGTAGGCGCATTACCAGCCATTTGTTGGAATATTGCAGCCATCCTTTGAGCGAATCGAGCAGGAACTGCAGATCTGCAGGGTAGTCTTCTGAACCACCGACATTTTGTACATTGGGCATCCCCTTGCACCTCGACCTCAATAGTGATCGATGAACGATCACCCTCTTCCATATTCAATGCGAGGATCTTAGCTTTCCTGAACAATAACACAAGAATATTCACTCTCGTTAGTGCATATTTATACTGTAATGTACTGTATGTATCAAACAATGATATTGAGCAGTTGTACTATGCAAAAAGAACATTCAAATAACAGGTGAAAACGGAATTTAAAAACTTTGCTCTGATACCACTAAAACATGTCACACCTTACCCCTCTGTAAGGCATAACATGATCCCGTAGTATACCTAATGAATTACCAACTCCGTCATCGATAACCCATTAAATACACTACAAGGGATTTTAAAAACTTTTCTTACTTCTTTTACATGGTGAGCACTATTTACAGTGTGTTAAAGACTTGGTGAATCAAGTGAAATAACTAACTCATTTAGTTTATTTGGAATTTCTGTAAAAATTTTGGCAAAGTGCCATCTGTATTTTGGACAAAACAGTTCTTCAGAAAACCTGTAAAAAAGCACTTCAATATTTTTTTCCAAATCTCAACTCCAATACATTTCTCAACACAACAATTTATCAACACAATTCCATAGAATTTTTTTTTCAAAGTCTGAGATAAGGAAATATAATACAACTTTTACAATCCAAAACACTCATAATTAATTTACAACTTCAAGGTACAATTTAATTTACAACTTCAAGGTACAATTTAATTTACAACTGCTCAAAACCAAAACAATATGTACATACAGTGTCATACATTACAAGATAAAGCAAAAAGGTATACTCAATATACCGGTAATCCCTCGCCGGATGTATATGCAGCCTAGTCTGCTGCCCTGTCGGTCTCTCTACCTGCGACAGCAATAAAAAGCTATCGCTGAGACAATGTCTCAGTGGTGCACAACATTAACCAAATCCAATTTAAATCACAATTCATAAGTCATGTAAATAGTGGATACTTAAAATCATAATTAAATTCAAGACAATAATTGTCAACAAGAATTTAAACTCCATTTCTCAATATCACAATAATTTTCCATAAGTCAGATCAGGTTTGAATTCAAAAGACAGTATATGTCAATGAGAGTTTAAATCCATTTTCACAATCTCACAATACACATCAATAAATCACACACAGCTTAATCATGATCCATAATTCAATTCATCCCAAAAGCCGATGGCTAATGAGGTATTCAATTCATCCCAAAAGTCGATGACTAATGAGGAATAACATGGCTAGCTAGCAAAAATATGAGTACTCATTCTATTCGTCCTCAACAGGCACACACCTCAACACTTCAGCCAGAGAGGGAATTCAATTCATCCCACTAGACAAGCTAGCGAGGAATACAATCAATATACATGATAGCTGTGGTTTCAAACCATTTACAGTGCTTTTCAATCAATAAGTATCCATCAATGTCATTCAAATAGTTTTTCACAGTTTCAAACCATTCACAATATTTTTCAATCAATAAGTGTCCATCAAACACATTTCCACAATTCAAAACAATGATATACAAATAGTCAATATTTATTTCCATTGAAAATAATTCAAAAGAAACAGTTGTTGTGCACAAACCTCTGATGTTTGTCTCCTGGTCTTGACTCAGTATTTCTTTCCCTTTTGCTGAGTCCTTGTTAACTGAGAAACACAATTTGAAGTGTTTCAGTACCAAATTAAACTGTCTCTATCGATGGGGTTTGGTAAATAATGCACTGAACTCAATTATTCACTAAGTCACCTAATATACCGACCCTCATTGCGTTTTAGGTAAATTAGGTTTTAGTGTCGTTAATATGTCACATTCGATAAGGTTTTAGATTTGGTATGTTTTACCAAAGTCATTTCCTTGCTTAGTGCATTTTAATGCAAATTGCTGGATTCCGGAACACTGGTTTGACCTAACCAGACGATCAAGTTCCCTCGGTTTTCGGGTCTCGGTCGAAACTACAAACTTGTAGATCTAGGTCTTATTGCACGCGGTACAAAATTTCAGGTCAATCCGAGTTAAGTAGACCAAGTTATGGTCATTACACTATTGCTGGTCAAATGGTACCATTTTAGGTAAATTTTAGGTCAAAGTGGTCAATTCTGGTTCGGCCAGTTTTTGGAGCCGAACTTGTGCAAGTTGTTTGACTTGCTTATGGTCATTTCTGGGCTTTGGTTCTTCATAAGACTTGTAGGTATGGGTCTTAACTATTCTTGGTCAAAATTTCAGGTCAATTGGACCTGGTTTAAGTGAGTTATGGCCTAAACACTCACTGCTGCTTAATTGGTCATTTTTCAGGTCCTAATTGCATCTAATCCGAATTGGTCAAATTTTTAGGTCACCTTGCAAGCAGAATTTTGGCATGGTTTCTCAATGAAAGTTGGCACATTTTGTGCCTAGTTTCACCTCAAATTGGTCTCATACTAATTAAGGTTACACATTCAAGGTTATAGGCCAAAATATACACTGCCCTTAATATGCATTACACATCCCAACTTCAAACACACACTCACCTTTGCAAGGTTTACTTCCATACCCTACCAAACTGTTTTGGCACATTACCAACAACATTTTCTACATAACATTAGCATTATCTTGGGCAGATTCCAATCACCATCAACACACCAATTATCATTCACAATCACAATTCTAAGTACCATTACAATTACACCTAAACACCACAAACATTACATACACTTTACAACTTTAATTTACATACTTAACATCAATCCTTCTAGGTCAATATGCTGCCCACACTTCCTTCAATATACACCCTTTCTCAAGTGTCCACAAGCTGCCACAAATCACTCATCAACATCACATTGCCGTACCATAAGTTAATTTCCATCAAAGTGCATAATTCACCATATATACATGCATTAAATCACTAGGTTACTAAATCACCATGAACAACATTATTTCTCAACAATTATATGCACAATTTCCTCATCAAAAACGTGACCATGGCTGTCCAAAATGACAACAACAATAACCCTTCAACTCAAAATTTTCCTTCACCAAACTAACACCCATAACATGAACATAAACTTTAACAAAGAAATTCTCAAAATTATGAACTTACCTTATGCTTGGAGCTTGTTAAACCTTGCTTAAACTTCCCAAAATTGGTATCAATATCTTCCTTGTGGTGTGTAGACCATTTTTCATGAAAGAAGCTAAGTGAATGGAGTTGAAAATGGAGGGTGGATTAAGCTTGCATGCAAACGCCCATGGAGTTCTTTGTGTTCTTCAATTCGGTCATTTTTGAGAGAATATGAGGAAGATGGATTTCAGATGGTGAGTGGACCATATCAGCCATAATTCAATGATAAATTAATCCCTTAGTGCTCCACTAAGTAAAATAATTCATATTATAAACTTAACTTTCCCATAATCCACATTTAACCCATTATTTCCACTATTTATTTTAGGTACCACCAAATTAATTTTTCATTTCATTTTCTAAGTGTAATACTATTTATTTTTAATGGACATTTAGGTCAAAAGACAATTCGGGATGTCAAATGACAATAATGACCCTGTTCGTGGCTTTCCGATTTTTCTGTAATCCGTATTTTGTCTGTTTTTCGATTTCTCACTTTTCTTTGTACTAATTATTTAATTTTTCTTTGATCTTTCTAATGATATTTACTCTTCAACAATGGTCTATTTAAGTCCTAAAAATGTTTCCCAGGGTTCCCCGCAGTCCAAGGCTAGTCAACGGTCCACGCCGTGACTTCCCGGTGCGGTCACCCATCGCTAGGTTTCCCGGCTCACTTACTCGGTTACATTTCTTTGCTATGATTTTTCCTTTGTTTTTCTTTTCTTGTATTTCATTATTTTATGTCTCCTCACTCATATTGAAGTACGGTTCTAGGCATCCTAGCTGTCCGGACAGCACTGGTCACCGGAACAGCAGAACGCACTACCGAAATTAGGGGTGTTACATTTTCAAAGTTTAACATCATTTATTTTTAATGGAAATTTGGGTCAAAAGGCAACTCAGGGTGTCAAATGACCACAATGCCCTTATTCGGGTTGTATTCCCAATTTTTCGGTAACACAGATTTTTGTCAGTTTCTCGATTTCTCATTTTTCTTTGTACTAATTACTTAATTTTTTTTTGACATTTCTAATGTCATTTATACTTCAATAGATGTTTATTTAAGGCTTAAAAATATTTTCCAGGGTTTCCCGCAGTCCAGGGCTAGTCAACGGTCTACGCCGCAACTTCCCGGTGCGGTCACCCATCGCTATGGTTTCGGCTCGTTTAACTTGGTTACATTTCATTGCTATTATTTTTCCTTTGTTTTTCTTGTATTTTCCTTTCTTGTATTTCATTATTTTATGTCTCCTCTCTAACATTTAAATGTAGTTCTAGGCATTCTAGCTGTCCGGACAGACACTGGTCACCGGAACAGTAAAACGCACTACCGAACATAGGGGTGTTACACATGGACATTTTATCTCATTTCTTTACAATTTCCAACTCTAATTGAGGTCTTAACATAAAATAAAGAGAGAAAGAAAAGATACTAGCACTAACCTTGCTTGTGTCCAATTCTAAGCTCTCAAAACCTTAAATTTCTTACTTCTTTTTGCTATTAGTAAACTCTTCAAGGTGTAGGGATGAACTTTTGTGAAGGTGAGCTAGGGTTTTGGGGAGAGAAAGCTTAGGAAAATCAAGCTTTTAAAAAAAGAAAATGGAAAAAGTTTCTTGGCTATGGTGGACGGCATATGATGAAGGAGAAGAAAGAAATTGCTTTTGATTTGGTCAAACTTGTCTTATGCAAGTATAGTTATCCATAAAGTTATGTATAGATTTTAATTACTATAAACTTTAATGACATCATCCTTATGTCATATTTATATAATAAGTTAATTTCTTTTTCTTTTCCTTCTTTCCTCCTTTTACAACCATAATTTAAAATTTTAAATTTATTTTATATATTTTAATCTTTCTCATTTTAATTGACATTTAGGTCAAAATTCAACTCTGGGGTTGAAATGACCAAAATGCCCTTCATTGGACTTATCAAATTATAATTGTTTGTACTGATTGTTAAAATTTTCCTAAATTTCCTTTGGCATTTCTAATGTCATTTAGACCTCAATAACTATTCATTGGAGTCTCAAAAATTATTTCCCTAGGGTTTCTCGTGAGTGCAGTCTGGGTCACAATCGTCTTCATCGCTTCCCATCTGATGCATCATCGTGACCACTTGTTTAACTCATTTGCAATTCATTTCTTTTATTTTTCCTTAATTTTTCTTGGTCTTTATTCGATCAATTTATGCCTTCTCACTCTAGTATGAGTGTAGTTTTAGAGATCCTTGCTGTCCGAACAAACGTTAGTCGTCGAAATAGTAGAATATACGGACTACCTAAAATGAGGGCATTACAATTCTCCCCCTCTAATAAAAATTTCGTCCTCAAAATTTACTCGTTGTAAATAATCGAGGAACTGCACCTATCCTCTTTCATCTCATATACAGAGTCTATCATTACATATACTAAAGTATTATAATGAGAAATATACCTCTAACAACATCTGCTAGCTCTGGCTCCTCCTATGCTTTCATAGCATATACACGAGGTGCTACTCTAACCTTGGGCCGCTCAATGATCTCAGAAGCCGGTCTCTGTGATGTACCTATCGCCTCTAACCTCGCAGGTCATCTACCCTTTTGAGCTATGGGGGCAGATCTCTCAGTCGATGGTGGGGCAATGGGAACACTCCTATGGGGACAATCCTGTAGGAAATGATCAGTAGCTCCACATCGAAAGCATCCCCCGATCAATAACCAGCACTCTCCTCAGTGCCTCCTCTCATAGTAGGTGCATAATGGTATGGAGGTTAACCCCTCTACTGCGATGCCTGGAGAACTCCTAACTGATGCTCTGGACTGTCCTCCTCTTTGTGTAAACTGAGACCTCTGTCTCTGGCCCTGGCCTGGTGAACCCTTAGGCCTCTTACTCCTCTTTTGCTGTCTATCTCTCTGGGTTTGCTCATCATTTCGTACTCTTTCTACATTTAGAGCTGCTGCCACTAACTTGGAGAAGTCGGTATACTCATGTGCCGTCACTATAAGTCTAATATTATCGTTCAGTCCATCCTCGAATCTACGGCACCGATCTGCCTTTGAAGGCATTATCTCCCATGCATATCTTCCTAGCCTTACAAACTCTCTCTTATACTCAGAGATCATGAGTTGCCTCTACATCAAGGTCAGAAACTCTCTCCTTCTAGCCTCTAGGTACACATGACTAATATACTTCTTTTTAAACTCAGTCAGAAAGAAATCCCAAGTAAGCATTGTCGGCTGCACTACTCTAGACACCATATCCCACCACTGGTAGCCTTCTTCTTGTAGTAATGACAGAGCGCACTCTAGCTACTGCTCTGGTGTGCAGTGTAATTGCTTCAACACTCTCTCAGTCCGCTCTAGCCAATGCTCAGCAGCGACTGGGTCATCCTCCTTCTTACCCATAAAATCAATGGCCCCATATTTTCTCAGCTTCTCTAGTGGGGACTGTTGTACTAGTTATGGCTGTGGCTGTGGCTAAGGCTATGGCTGTGGAATGGCCTTGGTAAACTGGCAAAGCATCTGGGTCATCTGCTCCAAGAATGCCTGCTGTGCTCTACCCACCGCACCATGCGATGACTCCTCTCTCCTGTCTCGCTCCTGACTAGGAGTAGGTATATGACTACCAACCTCTTTCTCCTCGGGTCTGAAAGATCCTTGCTCTGAAGGATCAGACTCCATCAATCCTATAAAATAGACAAAGAACAAAGAACATCAATCCTATAAAAGGATCAGGCTCATGCATGTTATGCACACTATATCTTTCTGCCTACCTATGACTAGGAACACCTAAACCTTTGCTCTGATACTAATAAATGTAACACCCCTCACTCGTCTACAGTGTAGCCGAGCAAGGCGTGCTACATTCGATGCCGAAGCACCTTATACTATCTTGTCGTGTACAATGTTAATTTACTTATCTATTTAATTATATTATCTTATATGTAGAGAAAAAAATTTTTTTATCCCATTTCATTGATAGAGACTCAAACAGAGTCTCTTCTGTTTTACTAGTGCATGGCGGGTTTACTTATTTTACCTGTTAAAAATACACATCCATATCATTTTCCATAAATCATGTCATGCCATCATAATGCTTATACTCATTTCAAGTAAATAAAATACTACATTTCATTCATATAAAATTAAGTACAATATTTACAATTTATATACAATTCAAAATTTTAATTACATGTCTTAAAATAATTTACACTATTTACTTATGTACAGTGATCCAAAATGTAAAATTTAAATACACATGAGCCCTACCCAAAATGAACTGGTGAGGTGACAATCTACACTGTAGCAGATCTGCTCAAGTCCTGTCTAGGCTCTACTGCTACTGCTATGTGTCTCCTATACCTACGCGATGGAAAAATCAATGCACTAAGCATAACGCTTAGTGATGCATAAATAAGGAAAAATAACTAAATGATTTAAAATAATTATTTTAAGTATAACCTTATAAAGTAACATACAATTATATTAATTTACAATCTTTTTACTTGTTTATCAAACTTTGGAAGCAATTAAATTAATCGAAATCTTTTTATTCATGTAATTTATATTCGGTCTTATATAATTTATATTAATGGTTTTCTCAAGTACTTGTTTGAATTTAAAATTTTATTTCTCATAACTGTGCCCAAGTAACCTATGACAGACTATAAAGACTACATACACGGGAGTGTACTAGTTACACAGCCGTATGTCTACCCAGTATAGAACGGTCATATCAGGCACAAGGCCAGCGGGCAGGCATAAGCCAATAATAAAGAAAATTGGCACTATGGCCATCGGGCAGCCATAAAGCCAATAGAACAATCATCTTAGACATATGTTATCTCTTAATGATTATCCTTGTGGGCAATACTGCAATCTGTAGTCCCTAATTGGTATACCAATCGATTCAAGCTATATAAATGAGCCTAGGTGTACTTTGGGCAAAATAATGTTATTTAATACTCATAGTTTCATTGATTCATGTCATTTTCATGCTTAGTAAGTTATTGTAATTTATTTCATCTCATATGCCAAGTCATATTAGGAACCTTTCTCAAGGTCCAGGTTTAGTATCTTAGATTCACCTAGCAATTTGGCCAAAATGTGGATCTTATTTGGCTACACTTCCTTCATGGAAGTTGTTCCTCTATGTTTTGTCTTTGTTTTCCCTTCTGAATCATGTCATTTGAAGTTTTAGAACTCAAGTAATGGTCAAATAACCATAATTGGTTCATTTCCTAATTCTGGTTCCTTAAATAGGTAGATTTTAGAGTTACACTATACCTAACTAATTGAATATGTTACAACTAAATTTTGCCTAGTGTTCTTCAAAGAAATTGTTACCCTATGTCTTATGGTCACTAAGAAATTTAAATTACAATTTTCCAAGTTTTGTAGAATTAGTTATGGCCAAATCACTGGCCTGGACTCAGGTACCCTATGTCTTTAGGGTCCAGGTTCAGGTCAGTAGCTTTGACCTCCATTTTAGGGTTCTTATGTTCATAAGTTGAGGACCATGTCTCACAAAGTTGGAGCCCTGTTGCTTAGGGTCCCAGATCAGTATGGCTCTTCCTAATTGGAGTTTTCTAGTGGTAGATATGACTAAATGAGTGTTCTAGGGTCAAATGGTCACTTAGGAAATTTCCAGAATTCATATACTGACCTAACCTAGTAAATTGATCTAGTTTCCTTGGTTTTTGGGTTTTGGTCAAATCATCAATGTTGTAGATCTATGTCTTGTGGAAAATTTACAGTGGTTTCATTGAATTTGGGTTTTTATAGACCAAGTTATGACCATTTTGCCAAAACTAGTCAGGTAGGATTATGTCAAGAAAATTCTGGGCAGAATGGATTCTAGCCAGTTTGGTGACCTCATGTGGGCCAACAATTTCATTTAGCTAGAGGCATTTCTGGGCTAGGTGTTCTTAATGAGAGTTATAGTCCTATGTCTAAGCTTTCCAATGGTATAAAATTCAGGTCATTTGGACCAGTCTAGAGAGAGTTATGGCTGTTCATTTGGTCATTTTTCTGGGTTTAGTGTATGGATATCTGGATTGGGACAGTAAATTGATCAAGATTTGGATAGAATTTGGGCATGGTTTCTTCATGAAAAATGAGGTATTTTGAGTCTAGTTTCACCTCCAATTTGCCTTATACCAATTGGAGCAACACAGATCTAGTTATGGTTAAAAAACCTCACTGGACTCATAGGTCCTAATTTCCTGTAAGAAACATGCACTCCCAATATTTAATTTCCTCCAACTCCACTACTTCAATTGACATACATGGCACTTCTAATAGGTAACAAACAGTCTCAACAAGATCAATCTCAAGCCATAACACAAAAGTACCAAAATTAATTCAAAATCCTAACTCAAAATTTCACAACTTATGGAATTTATATCTAATTTGATGTCTACCATAAACAACCACCTCAATAACACTAACAAACCAATTTAATTCATCAAAAATTATCAAAACCATCAATTTCACTCTCTTCATAGGGGTGCTGAAATTTCATGATGTTGATACATGGACATTTTATTTCATTTCTTTGCAATTTCCAACTCTAATTGAGGTCTTAACATAAAATAAAGAGACAAAGAAAAGATACTAGCACTAACCTTGCTTGTGTCCAATTCCAAGCTCTCAAAACTTTAAATTTCTTACTTCTTTTTGCTACTAGTAAACTCTTCAAGGTGTGGGGATGAACTTTTGTGATGGTGAACTAGGGTTTTGGAGAGAGAAAGCTTAGGAAAATCAAGCTTTTAAAAAAAGAAAATGGAGAAAGTTTCTTGCCTATGGTGGATGGCATATGAGGAAGGAGAAGAAAGAAATTGCTTTTGATTTGGTCAAACTTGTCTTATGCAAGTATATTTATCCATAAAGTTATGTATAGATTTTAATTACTATAAACTTTAAGGACATCATCCTTATGTCATATTTATATAATAAGTTAATTTCTTTTTCTTTTCCTTCTTTCCTCCTTTCCCAACCATAATTTAAAATTTTAAATTTATTTTATATATTTTAATCTTTCTTATTTTAATTGACATTTAGGTCAAAATTCAACTCTTGGGTTGAAATGACCAAAATGCCCTTCGTTGGACTTATAGAATTATAATTGTCTGTACTAATTGATAAAATTTTCCTGAATTTTCTTTGGCATTTCTAATGTCATTTAGACCTCAATAACTATTCATTGGAGTCCCAAAAATCATTTTCCTAGGGTTCCTTATGGGTCTGGGGTCAGCAACTGTCTTCATAGTCGCTTCCCCGTACAATCACCCATCGCTGTGACCTCGGGTCGTTTAACTCATTTGCAATTTATTTCTTTTATTTTTTCTTAATTTTTCTTGGTCTTTATTCGGTCAATTTATGCCTCCTCACTCTAGTTTGAGTGTAGTTCCAGATATCCTAGCTGTATGAACAAACGTTAGTCGTCAGAATGGTATAATATACGGACTACCTAAAGTGAGGGCATTACAGGTGAATCTAGACCTGACATATGATGAAGAGCACATAAAGATCTTAGCTTATGAGGTGAAGCAGCTGAGGAATAAGCAGATACCTCTAGTGAAAGTATTGTGGAACCGTCGTTCAGACCAGGAGGCTACATGGGAACGTGAGGATGATATGAGAAGACTTCACCCACAGCTATTCAGGGAATGAGGCCAGGTAAATTTTGAGGACGAAATTTTATTTTTAAGGAGGGGAGAATTGTAACACCCCGAACCTCTAAGTTCTGAATAGTACCATTTTTTGTCTGTGACTTGTACTATTCAAAGACACCTTGGGGACCAAAAATAAAATGAAAATTTATTGAGATAGACATAATAAAAATTCAAGTGACCCAAAAATATAAGGACTCACCAAGTATATTGAAAAAGAGGGATTAAAACCCAATGAGGGGCATTTTGGTCAATTCACTTCAAGAGTTGACTTTTGACTAAAATGTCAATTAAATTAAATGAAAATTAAATATTGAATTATGAAGAAATTTTGAGGAAAATTAAGTGTAAATATAAAAAAGAAAAGAAAGGAAATAAAAATTTAAGTTTAATGACAATTATGACACAATTAAAATTTATAATTTAAATAAACTAATTTTGGGGATAAATATATATATGAGACAAGAAAAATTTGACTAAAAATTAAAAAGCCATTTCACCTTCTTCTTCTTCTCTCTATGCTGCCACCCTACTCTCTCTCTCTCCCTCTCTCTTTCTCTTTTCTTCTTCATTCTTCCAATAACAAGCCTCCTTAACCTTTGATTTCCCCATATTTCTTCTATTTATCTTCCACCAAATTGATAGAAAATCCCTAATTAAGCATCAAAGAGAAGATTGGGAGAAAGAAGAATAAGAAAGAGTGAAGGAAATTCAAGTTTGGGAAAAGCTTCCTTAAAGGTAAGTTATTTCGCTAGTTTAAATTCATTGTGTATGCATACGATTAAGGATTATTTATAGGAATTTAACTTAAGAAAACAAAGAATCATGCTTGACACTAAAGGTAGGAATTTTTGGCCAACTTAGGGAAAATTAGGGTTTTGATGTGTTTTAGTTAAATTGATGATGAATTCAAGTTTACATGATTGGGTTAGTGAGATTGCATGGGATTTGCATAAATTGAAAAATGGAATATTAGGGTTCATGAGAAATTACGGCTTTGGTATTGAGTTATGCAATTGAGGGTTATAAAACCTAATTATGGTTATTTGAGGTTCCTTTAGTTTGAATTGACATTAGGTTGATGAATGGAATTAATGAAATGGTAGGATTGGGGAAAAGTGCAAACTAGGGATTTGAAAAATTGGGGATTTTTGTGCTATGAGTGCTATGGATGTATTAATGCTAAATTATGGTCATTTGGGGTGAGTTAAATGTGAATTGATGTTGGTTAGTGGGAGTAATTGAAGGAAGTAACAATTGAACCATAGGGCAGAAATTATGCACAGTGAGTCCAGTGTGTTTGGCAGCTCATAAATTGAGCTACACAACTCCAATTGGTGTGAAACCAATTGAAAATGAAACTTAAGACATAGAATTAGAATTTTCATGAAGATACCCTACCCATAAAATGACAATAAACTGCTCTAAATGAACCTTGAAACTGGAAGTGAAATTATGGACCTGACATAGTTAGACCATGTGAATAGTAAATTTTGAATTGTCATAACTCACTCTAGAAAACTCTAATTTAGGTGATTCTTGAACCAATGAAAATTTAAAACATAGTAAAACATTTCATATGAAGAACTTAAGGCCAAATCATGAACTTAACCCAATCAAATTGCTAAGCAAAATTGAGTCACCAAATCTGCCAAAATCTCAAAATCTGCAAATTGACCATATGAATAGTAAATTTTGCAAGGCCATAACTCTCTCTAGAAAACTCTGATTATGTGATTCTTAAACTGATGGAAACCTAAAATATAGTAGAACATTTCATATGAAGAACTTGAAGCCTAATTATGAACTTAACCCAACCAAATTGCTCGCCAAATTTAAGTCAATGAATCTGCCAGAACATGAACAGTCACGTAAACAGTAAATTTTGCATGGCTATAACTTTTTCTAGAAAACTTTGATTTAGGTGACTCTTAAACCGATGGAAACTTAAAACAAATTAGAACATTTCATATGAAGAATGGAAGGCCAAATTATGAACTTAACTCAATCAAATTATTGGACAAAGCTAAGTCACCAAATATGCTAGAATCAGCCCCACGTGAACAGTAAAATTTATTTGACTATAACTTTGGCTACACAACTCCAAATGAGGTTATTCAAAAAGAGAAATAAAGATGAGACCTAGAGGGACAATTTTCATGGAGAACACCTCACCAAATTATGATTGGAACTAGGTAAAAAAATTGGGTTCAAAGATTAGGGCACCAAGCTGTCCAAAATCCAAAACTCTTTAAAATTTACAAAGTCAACTTAGGATGCATTAGACATTTATGTAATGAGTACTTGGTAGCAATTGAGATGAGTATTGAGGTATTCTATTTGTGTATTTTCAGTAGAGAAAGAGGTTAGGACGGACAAGGAGAATTAAGTAAAGATAAAGGAGTTCATTGAAGATTTGTGCACAACTAACATTTTTCTTTGTTTTAACCTTGTAAATTAATTTGAATGAGTTTATTTGAATGAGTTTATTTTGAATGAGATATGGTTTTTCTCTTGCATTTGAGAAATTTGTGTGTTACCACCCCTTTATGAGTTTTATGATGATTTGAATATGTTTATTGTTTTGCAAATGTGATTATTGATTTAGAAAATCTTGAAAATTGTTTTTAAAACCACAGTTAGCATGACAGTCTCTTCGGAACTTCCCAGTAGTAATGGCTACTTGGAGTTTGATATTTGATATGATTATGTCCTCCATTAATAATGGTTAGTGGGGTGAGGCTATATGAGTGCTCATTAGCTAGCTAGCCCTTCCCTCATTAATAACAGTTAGTGAGGTTGAGATTGCTTTGTCGTGGTGTACAACATGGAATTGATCATGAAATTTTATGTCTTGGTCTAAACTGTGTGTTGATATTGATAACGCTTGTGCTTTGTGAATGGTGATTTGTAAAGTTTGATTTCTCATTCGAAATGTGATTTCAATAAATGATTCTTATGGACTCAGAAAGTTTTGTGATGCTATCATGATTATGTAAATATATGATTTCTTGTATTTTAACAAGTTGTATTTTATCTTAAATTTTAAAGTTATTAGTTGTGCACCACTGAGTGATATACTCAGCGATTGTTTATTTATGTTGTCGCAGGTAAAGGAAAGGAAAAGACTGCTGAGTGAGAGACTTGGAAGCAGCATTTTGGTTTTGACTGTGGGTATATATAGTAGGTATACCCTTGTAATTTTCTTTTGATGTATTTTGTACCTATATATATGGATGTACGGACATTGAGCAGTTTGTATTTAAAAGCATTACATTGCTATCACATTTTGAGTTTGTGACTAATTGTATTTTATTTTGAAACTTATGCAAAATTTATCTTTTGTAATGATAAGTTTATTTCCTCTAATGAATGTCTACTTGATATGTAATTGAATTTTAAGTATTTCCATGCAGTTTTCTACAAAAGAATTGATAAGATAAAAAGCTATGATTTGTTTAAAATCTCTTGTAGTGTAATTAATGAGTTATTGGTAGGTGTAGTTCAGTAATTCATTAGGTATGCTATGGGAACATGTCATGCCTTAGAAGGGATAAGGTGTGACAAAAAAAATAGTGGAAGGGAGTGACAATGGTGGTTCGACCAACTTGGGTGGGGAGAAAAAGATGACCAATTTTTGTTTCTTTTAATCTCTTTTAAATGTGTTTGTCAAACTTTAATTGGTTAAAGGTTTTAATTACATCACCATGACATCATGCTTATGTCATTAATTAAATTTTATTTTCTTTTCTTTCTTTTCCCATTTTTATTTCACACTTCAAAATTTTAATTCATTCTTAGTATTTTAATATCTCCCATTTTAATTGACATTTAGGTCAAAATTTATCTCTGAGGTTGAAATAATCAAAATGCCCTTCATTATGTTTATCGAGCTATAATTGTCTGTATCGATTAACTTAAATTTTCTTGTATCTCCTTGACATTTTCATTATCATTTAGACCCCATAAATCCTTCACTTACGTCCCAAATATTTATTTCACAGGGTTCCCCATGATTCTGGAGTTGGCAACTGTCTTCACAGTCGCTTCTCGTTAGGGTTACCCATCGCCGTGACCAAGCTCATTTAACCAAGTTGCACTTTGCTTCTTTTATTTTTTTCTTAATTTTACTTGGTCTTTATTCAATCAATTTATGTCTCCTCACTCTAGTTTAAGTGTAGTTTCAGACATCCTGGCTGTCCGAACAAACGTTAGTCATCGGAACAGTGGAATGTAAGGACCGCCTAAAGTGAGGGCATTACTTCTTCAGCGCATAGAGACCACCTTTAACAACAGGATGCAGGCACTTGAAGACAACCTCCAAGAAGCCCACAATAAGCTCGATATGATAATTGAGAGGTTCAATGCAGAGGGACTATCATCACCATCAGAGACTTTCTAAAGTTAGGACTTTAGGATAGGTTCTTTCATGTAAAACTTATATACCTTAGTCCTAAACTGTGTTTATAAGTCTCTACTCCTTGCTATTTTGTCCAAACTTTAAACTCTTAATACATGATATGCCTTTTTATAAATTTTTGTGCTATCTCTTAATTTTACATATTGTGTTGTCATTGAGGAACATGTCAAATTTGAGTTTTGGGGTACAGATGCATTTCATGCATTGCATTCACCTTACATTTCATTACATCGCTTAACTATGTCCATATTATACTTGTGTATCAAAAATCCATAAAATTTCTTTGCAAATTTTGAGAATTTCAAATGGTTTTTAAATTAGAATTATAACCAAAAAATATTAATAAGATAATACTTGGACTCCATGGAATTGAGGAATGAATATATCTGGATAGGCAAAAAGGCTTTAATATGTTGTTTGAGAAAAGCTTAATCACCTTAGTGGAGCTAGACTAGTTATGTAACACCCCTTACCCGTCTACAGTGTAGCCAAGTAAGACATGTCACACTCGGTGCCGGAGCACCCCATCTTATCTTACTTTATTCTTTTAATAATTTTGCTCTCGTTATATTTTAATATCAATTATTTTTCTAAGGAGAAACCAACAGAGTTTCCCCCGTTTCTATTACCATTTGACGTGATTCACTATTCACCTGCTTGAAATTTTTAATAATATATTTTCAATGAAAATATAATTCATACTCATCATAGTCATCTCACATTCAATTCTTGTAATTCACATACTCATTTGTACAAATCCATTCATTTCCATACATATTCATTTATGCACGATTTGTATATAGAAATTCTCAAGTTTCATTAATTTACATGATTTACAAATTAATTACAATTCCATAATCTATATTACAACATACAATTCATAGTTTACATTACAAATAATAACAAATTATAATATACAAAATACATAACGTGACCTACATGGGCCCTATCTACATGCATTGCTGAGGAGGTGACAACCTTGAGCACTTCTGACACTTCTGCAGATCTGGACTCCAAAAATCCCAATCAGATGTCTACTGGGTTTTTGCTTCAGTACCTGCGTGAAGGAAACAATCCATCGTGCTAAGCATTGCTGCTTAGTGGTGCGATAGTATAACAAAGAAAATAATATACAAATAAAGAAAGAAATGGATTATACTTTGGATACTCTGGAATTTAATCTAATTTAATATAATACTTCTAGTATCAACTATCTTTCGTTCTAATTTATTCCTCTTAAGAAGCAATTTATTCCTAAATTCACAGTAGTAATATAATTATATCTCTTTTGTAAATCTTTTTGTCATTTCATTCAATACTTTCTAGGTTATCGCAGATTATTTCACAATAATTAAATTTTAATATCGTTTCAATTCATTTCAATTCTTCCTACTAAATAACTAATCTAATTTATTTTAAATATTCTTACTCTTTTATGTAATTACTAATATTTTCAGTTGCTATTATTCTTAACTCATTTCAATAATTTTCACTACCCAAGTAACCTATGACAGACTGACTAAACTGGATAACGGATCATTGGCACTGGACACCGCAGTGCCTCGGGCCGTCATACCATGGGACGTGAAATGCAGAACGTCAACCACATATGCATTCAGAATAGCTAAAAAGCCATGATAACATATCAGTATGGCTAAAAGCCATGATAACAAGTAATCGGGCATAAAAGCCATGAGTGCGGGCATAAAGCCATTAATACAGGCATAAAGCCTTACGCAGTACTGCTAAAATAATACCCTATTAGCATGCTAATCTATCTAATCTGACACACATGTCTAGGCTGTAACACCCCTATGTTCGGTAATGCATTCTACTGTTTCGGTGACCAGGGTTGTCCGGACAGCTAGGATGCCTAGAACTACACTTCGATATGAGTGAGGAGACATTAAATAATGAAATACAAGAAAAGAAAATACAAGAAAAACAAAGGAAAAATAATAGTAAAGAAATGCAACCAAGTTAAGCAAGCCGGGAACCCTAGCGATGGGTGACAGCACGGGGAAGTCACGGCATGGACCGTTGACTAGCCCTGGACCGCGGGGAACCCTGGAAATTAATTTTAAGACTTAAAGAGACATCAATTGAAGTATAAATATCATTAGAAATATCAAAGAAAAATTAAATAATTAGTACAAAGAAAAGTGAGAAATCGAAAAATGGACAAAATCCGGTGTTACTGAAAAATCGGGAATGCAACCTGAACAGGGGCATTGTGGTCATTTGACACCCCGAGTTGTCTTTTGACCTAAATGTCCATCAAAAATAAATAATATTACACTTGAAAAATATAATGAAAAATTAATTTAGGGGTACCTAATGTAAATAGCAAAAATGGGGAGTTAAATGTGGAAAATTGAAACTTTTGAATAAATTAACATTAAACTTGCAATAGTGCTCCACTAACTCATTAAAGTGGACCATTTAATCTTCATCTTGGACCAGCAGATTGTCATCTTCCTCATTTCTCAAAATTCAGCCAAAAATGGAGAAGGGAAGAACTCCATTGCCGCATGGTTTTGGAGCTCCATGCAAGGGTGATCCAAGCTTCTTTCTCTCCACTTCCCTTCATTAAAGTTAATCCTCACACCATGGGCAGTAGATAGGCAGTAAGAAGATCAAGTTTTGGTGAAGTTTTGAAGAGTTTCCAAAGTGGTAAGTATGTATTTTTTATTAGTGCTTCATTAAAGTTTGTGAGGAGGTTATCGGTGTTTGATTTATGGAGAAATTTTTGAGGTTTGATGTTGAATGGGAGTGTGTACTTTTGGCAGCCATGGAAACAACTTGAAGGCAGTTTATTTGTGCTTGTAAATGGTGAATTAAATGATTGATTAAATGTATATTGTGTAGGAAATTGTTTGGGTGATGTATACTTGGTATATGTAAATGTGAAATGAAATTTAAAGCTTGGAAAGTAATGGAATGTAAGTGTACCATTGTGGCAGTTTGCTAGCCCTTGAAGAATGCTGGAATTCATGCTTGGTTTATGGAATAATGATGTTAAAATGTGTTGGTTGTTATGGCAGTTTGATGTATGTATGGTGGTGTAAAGTGGGACATGTAAATGAGCATGAATTGGTGATTGAATTGTTGTAAATTGAATTGGACAAATTCTGCACTTGTTGGTGCACATTGAATGTAATTCTTAGCTGCAAAAATGACCTATAATATGTTGTAAATTATGTTTAGGTTGTGGTACAACCAGAATTAGTTTGAATGTTAAGTTTGGTGAGTGTTAAAAATGATGTTTGATATGTATGCAAGAATTACAATAAGGCAGTTTGAGTTTTAAGCCTAGAACTTTAAGTGTGTGGCTCCAATTGGTATGAGACCAATTGGAGGTGAAACTAGGCACAAAATGTGCCAACTTTCATGAAGAAAGCTTACCAAAATTCTGCTTGCAAGGTAGCTTGAAAAATGACCAAATTCGGATTAAGTGCAATTGAGACCTGAAAATTGACCATTTGGGCAGCAGTTAGTGTTTAGGCGCTAACTCACTCAAAACAGGTCCAATTGACCTGAAATTTTGACCATGAATAGTTAAGACCCATATCTACAAGTCTTATGAAGGCACCAAAGCCCAGAAATGACCATAAGCAAGGCAAACAGCTTGCACAAGTTCGGGTCCAAAAACTGGCCGAACCTAAAATGACCTAAAGTGACCAATTTTGATGCATTTTGACCAACAATAGTAAAATGACCATAACTTGGTCTACATAACTCAGAATGACTTGAAATTTTGCTCCGCGTTCCATAAGACATAGATCTAAAAGTTTGTAGTTTTGACCGAAACCTGAAAACCGAGGGAACTAGGTCGTCCGGCTAGGTCAAACTAGTATCCCAGAATCTAGCAAATTGCAAGAAAATGCAATATACACGGAAATGAACTTGGTAACATGTACCAACCCTAAAAGACTATCGAATGTGACATATTCGTAACGTTAAAACCTAATTTACCTAAAATGCATCGAGGGTCGATATATTAAGTTGATTAAGCAAATAATAGCATTCAGTGAATTATTTATCAAACATTATCGTTAGAGACAGTTTAATTAAGTACTGAAACACTTCAAATTGTGTTTCTCAGTTAGCAAAAACTCAGGGAAGGGGAAGGAAACACTGAGTCAGAGCCAAGAGATAGTTATCAGAGGTTTGTGCACAACTAGTTTTTAACTGATTTTGTTTGAATAATTCATATGATTAAATGACATACTTTTCTTATGTATTATGTTTAACAAGCATTGGATTTAATCCAATGATTATTGAAAATTGTTATAGTATGTATGAATTTAACTTTGTGAAATGGTATTTCCACAAGTATTAAGCATTGTTATGGATTGAATAAATTATGTTTTGGAAAATTGTGATAGAACATGTTTTGAATTGTGATGGTAATTTTCATGGAAAATGCAAATTTATGATTTAAATTGTGATGAGCATAAAAATTATTGGATATTGGAATTGAATTTGAATCGAATTATATTATAATTTATGCTCACTAAAAGGATTGTGATATTGTTTTATATCTCACTATAGATGCTTGACTAGGTTACTACCCGTCTCTCTCATTTGTTGAGAAGACAATGGAGTTAGTTGTGTTTTGATTACCATGGTACGTGCACAGGCTTAGATTTTTCCTCTGATTTCAGGTTAGATCTAAGTTTATTTTATCGTTATGGCCCTTGCGGAAGATTCATTATTGTGATGGTACTGTGCACGATGATTCGACCTCCCCAACCATAGGGAGTTAGAATCACCCCGAAGATGGCCGTTTCGGATTAGTCTTCCATAGTTAGTGAGATAAAGAATGGCTTTTGGGATAAAGAATGGCTTTTGAGATAAAGAATGATTTTTGAGATACAGCATGGTTTTTGAGATACAACATGATTTTTGAGACACAGAATGTTTTTGAACAGTAAAGAATTATGATTTCAGTTATGATTTATGTATAATTGATTTTGTTGGAACTACCTTAAATGGTTAGTCATGATTTGATAAATTGAATTTCGTGATCAAAGTCAATTTATACAAATGATTTACATTATTGGCAATGAATATTTTGAGTTTTGGAATTTGATGAGTATTCAGATTTCCAAATTATTTACTATAAATTTTGTCAATGTATATTGTACTATGTTTTAAATTATAGTTGTGCACCACTGAGTTCACCACTCAGCGATAGCTTTGTATGCTGTCGCAGGTAAGAAGAGCATAGAGTAGTGAGTAAGTTTCTTTGAAGACACTTTCAGATCAGCTCCAGGTATATTATAGGTATACCCATGTACATAGGTTTTGATGTATGCATGTAATAATATGTATGTAAATTATTTGAGCAGTTGTATAAAAACTCTTGTAAAATATTTTGGTATGTAATTAAATGTAAATTATTGTAAATATGAAGTTGAGATTTCATTTACTTGAATAGTTTTGTATTATAAATTTTGAGTCTTGTAATTAATGAAATGTTTCTTTATGATGAGAGTAGTTTGAAAATGAATTGATTGTTTATTGAGAATTGAATTGTGAATTGAAATGAAGTTATTGAAGTTGTATTTGAGAAAACATATTGGGAGCATTTTCTTTTGCAGGATTGAAGAACTGTTTTCTCAAAATACAGCCGGCACTTTGCCGAAAATTAAAAAAAAAAAATAAATAAATAAATAAATTATAACACCAGATTTTAACCGATGATTTAAATTTCACGAAAATTGTTTTAAAATCCCTTATAGTATATATAATGGGTTATCGGTAGGCGAAGTACGGTAATTCATTAGGTGTACTACGGGATCATGTTGCATCTTACAGGAGAGTAGGGTGTAACATAGGCAATACAAGGGCACATAATATCATTGAATATTAATATATTGTGTTTTATGACTTCATTATTTCATGACAAATTCCAATTATAAATTATAACATTTCAATTCTATTCCTAACGGAAGTATAAATTTTTAAAATACATTTCTAAATAAATTTTGCCGTCATCATAATTCATATATTTATTCATTATATCATTCGTGTTGATCACAATTCACAACGATGGTTCCCATATACTGTTGTACTCAAAGTACTTTTTCTTTCTACAATAATGAGAACTAATGTCTCATTCATACATTAACATGATCCATTTATTCATTACACTATTTATATAAATTATCATTCATATTTCAAGTAATCCATGAACATTTTATGGATTTCAAATTTAACTAAATTGTCCTTAAATCTTAGAATCACTTAACTTCAAGAATTTAAATTCATTAATCACATTATCTATATTAACCATCCCAATAGTTTTTCTAATTTAGTATACCATTTCCTATATCATTGGGGTTACTATTTACTTGACCATTTCCCTTCAAAGGTTGACTTTCTCATACATAATAGTTACATGGGTTCTAAACACATGAAATTACCACATTTTGGTTCACAAAAGTGTTGGCATTGGTTGCCAATCAATACTTTAAACTAATAGGAAATAAATCAAAAATTTCAATTTTGGGTGCTAGAGTTTACTGTTCCATTAGGCAATTATACAGTGAGAATTTGGCAAACTTTTCTTCATCAAAGTTGTTCCTTTATGTGTCTTCTTTAATTTTATTTTTGAATCACTCCATTTGGAGTTTTGTAGCTCAAGTTATGGCCATTTTATCATAACTGGCCGGATTGACCTGTACCCAGAATTTCTGGGCAGTCCTAGTTCTGCTAGATTTGGTAGCTCAACTTTGGCTAGCAATTTCATTTGGTTAAGTCTAGAATTTGAGTTTGTGTTCACCAAGAAAGTTGTTCTAAATTGTCTAAGCTTTTCATTGATATAAAATTCAGGTCATTTGTACATTTCTACACTGAGTTATGGCCAAATGTGGTCAATTTCCAAGACTAGTAGGTTGGTTACCCGGATTTGGTCAATTTTTTAGGTATTCAAAGTTTGTTTTCTGGGTAAGGTTTCTTCATCAAAGTTGTTCCATTATGTGTCTAGTTTCATGTCCAATTAGCATTGTACCAATTGAACCTACACCACTTATGTTACAGCTACTCAAATTTGCTGGACTCATATCCAGCCCTGCAGGTCCTATGAAGCAGCATACCCAACCTCAAATCCAAAGCCATAATTCACTTCAATTCCTCATCAAACACAGCCAAATGGTTACTAATTGACCATTAGGACTTTCATTCACCAACAAATGAGCAAAACCCTAACTTCATGCCTTAAACCCTAATTCTCAAATATTCAAATCCTACTTCACACACATCAATTTATGTTCAAAGTCTCATAATCACCATCAAAGCCACCCATAAACATCTTTTATTGCATCAAAACTCATCAAACACTTTCCTAATTCATGGCCGCCAAAAATGGAAGTGGCTCATACATGGATATTTTCTTTCAATTCTTTCAAATTCTAAGTCAATTCATGCTTCCAACATGAAATCTAAAGAGAAATTAAAGAGTAGTAGCACTAACCTTTTTGAGCAAAATTTTCCCAAGCTTAAACTTCACTTTCCCTTCAATTCTTGGCAGCCAAACACTTCCCCAAGAGGTGTAAACAAGTTTTAATGAAGGGAGTCTAGGGTTTAGTAGTGAGAATTCATGGGAATGAAAGAGAGATAAAACAACACTCATGGAGGTTGAGAGAAAGGTGTGCTGGCTGGTTAAGAAGATGAAGCTGCAATTCTTTTTATTTTTGTCTCAATTATCTCTTTTTACTTGTTTTAGGAGGGCTTGTTTAAATGTGATTGGTGGGAGCTTTTTAATAACATCATAATGAGGTCATAATTTGCATTTTATCTCATTTTCTTTTCTTTTCTTCTCTACTCATTTTTAATTAAATTTTTAGTAATATTTATTCATATTTTTGGACATAATTCTCACTTACTTGAATGGACAAGTTGGTCAAAAATGGTTTTTGAAGGCGAAATGACCAAAATGCCCTTCATTTTGCTTAACAGATTAAAATTGTCTATTCCAATCTAAAAATTTTTCCAAGCATTTTCTTGGCATTCTAATGCCATCGAAACCTCAATGACTCTTCTCTGGAGTCTCAAAAATTATTTCATGGAATTTTTCTTGGGTTTAGGGCTACTAGCTGTAAAGACAGCAACTTCCCATTAAGGTCACCCATCACCGGGGCACCGACTCATTTAACTTCATTGTATTTTATTTCTAAAATTTTTCCTTAATTTTTCTTACACTTATTTGAATTATTTATGACTCCTCTCTCTAGTCTAATTATAGTTCTAGACATTCTAGCTGTCCGGTCAAACATTGGTTACTAGAACAGTAGAACGTATGGACTATCTAAAGTGAGGGTATTACAAGTTAAACCTCTTCATAACTATTAATCTGTCACATTGAACTTACAAAATTAGGAGAAGATTTTTGAAATATAAACAAACCTAAAAAAATACCTCACCAGCTCTAGAACATATATCATAGACCTATCGAGGTTAAATCCTAGCATATACTTGACAAGAGATAATTAAGGTACCTTTGATATAGCCTCATTAAGCTTTAGCCACCCCCAGTTATAATATATCCCTTGTACCCAACTTGAGCCCATATTTTTACCTATATGATTTTTCTTGTTTACCCATAATTATTTACCTAGCCCCTTGCCTAAACACTAACCATTACCCTTTTTGAGGAAAGCTTAATGCATAAAAGGATAGGTATTTCAAGTACAAAAAGAGAAAGATAGGGAGAAGGTGTAAAAACCAAGAAGAGTGCAAGTGTGCAATTGAAATCAAAGAAAATTTTGCCCATCCAACCTAGCAAAAGCAATGAGTTTGGGGGAGAGGACAAAAAGGGACATAAAAAAAAGTTCCAAAAGTATCATGAAAGTATGCTTAGCACTATAAAGAACCCTTCTTCCCCATAAAAATCAGCAGAATAAACTTGGTATACTTAGAACTTTGTGCATAAAAGCTATCCTTATATTTACGTTCCTTAAAGCCCTTCATTAGTAACCAAATCATTATCCTTTAACCCCATTACAACCTTGCTAAAGACCTTTTGATCTTTTGAAAGTGTGTGCTACATCAGTGGAGATAGAGAATTGAGATGTGCCTATGGAGTTGGAATTAAATCAAACTCACCAATAATCTTCAATAGAGGCAAATTTGGCAAGGAGTAAGTGTTTCTTAAGTCTATCCTGATAAAACAAGTTATTTGTGACTTACTAATAGCCTTGTATAGAGGAATAATTAGTTGAAACATCACGAAGGGGGTGAAGCTTTAAACAGACAGTTATTGAAACCCTTATGCCTTGCAAGAGGGTAGTTGGTATGGAGGATTGAAGGAGTTCAATTGTATGCATATTGAATTTATGGTTATGTTTCTAAGTTTTTACCTAAAATATGTTCTAAAAAGGTCTTAATTTGCTTGAGGACAAGCAAAAGTTTGAGTTTGAGGGTATTTGATACACTTGTATTATATATATTTTTTTTAAGCACATTTGTACAACATTTTGTAGCATTTAGATAGGTAATTCCATGCATAATCATCAAATTCATTAACTTTTATAAATCTCATTGCTCTGCACTAAATTCTATGTTTTCTACAGATTTTCAGGTGTTTTAAGGGAGTTCCAAAGCATAGGAGTAAAGAAGGAAGCTTGGAAAAACTAAAAAAAAATAGCATTATTACTGATACACTTTACACGGGTTGTGTAAACATACCACAGACTCGTGTAACTTATTATCAGGAGAAAACCAACAAAGTCAAGAGGAGACACAATACACGGGTCGTGTAACATGACCCGTGTAACCTGCGAAGACCCGTGTAAGATTCTGCCTGACAAAGCTTGAAGAATTTCCAGAAGAACAATAGAACATGAGCCATGTAATTGGACCCATGTAATTAGCCAAGACTCGTGTAACCTTCTGCCCAAATACGAGAAGCAACCTTCAAGTTCCAGTAAGTTACATAGCCCTGGGGCCGTGTAGTAACACACAGCCTGTGTATCAGCGGACAACCAGTTTTTTGATTTGATTCTAGCCCCAGTTTTTACACTCAGAACAAACTTTTGATACCTTTAGGACTCTAAAAACTTAACCCTAGGACATTGAATATAAATAGAAGTAGCAGAAAACAGAGAAAGGGATCCCCATCTTCATGCGTACATCCTCGTATACCTACATATTCATCATTCTCTCCAAGCTGTCTTGAAGAAAAGTGCATTAGCATCAAGGGGGAGTCCTCAGCCAAAGTTCCACAAGTTTAAAGCTGCAGAGAATTCTCCTCGGCTCTTTTGTTCTATTTCCTTAGGTTGTTTTTATGTCTTTTGTTTTACTTTTGTTATGTTTGTTAGACTCACCATGAGTGAGTAGTTTTTTTATTCTAGAATTAGGAGAGTAACGCTTATAGTCATTATTATGGATAAATATTGAGTTTTATCTACTGGATTTGAGTTTTATTCTTTGATTTAATATTATGTGTTATTAATACATGCTATGTGACAGTACACACTTAGACATGATATATGATACTAATTGAAAAACTGAAAGGAGAAGGTTATTGGAAAATTGGAGTATTAAACTTAGGAAATCTGACCTAGAGATAGGATGAAATACTTCATGGAATTCCATAATTAACCATAGATCTTGAAGGGTTTTTTTTAGGACTAATCACTAATGAAAGTAGGATTTAGCTCTAATTAAAATACAACTTAGGTGCCTTGAGAGAGGACCTAGGATACCTTAGGATTAATTTCCATGAAAGCAATGATTCTCAATTCAATGAATAGATAAGATTGAATTCATAACAAGGTTAAAGTGTGAAATCTTAATTCTAGAATTGTTTTGACAGATTGTTTCATTTTAAGTTCATTGTTCTAGCACTCAAAATAAATTAGATTTGTTCTCCCATTATATTCGGTATCCTAGACAGTCATAATTGTTATGTAGTTTAGTACTTGCTAATTAAATTTCTCATGGGATGATACTCTACTCACTACTTTATTACTTGTTAGCGATCTGTGCATTTGCGGGGTTATAAAAACAAGCAAACAGTTATCACATAGAGAGAGAGAGAGAGAGATAATATATATATATATATATATATATATATATATATATATATATATATATATATATATAAGTCTTAGTTCTAGGGAAATTCAAAATTTGCATTTCATTAAATAGATTTTAGCTCTTGAATTGCTAGTTAATTTTTATTTAGTAAAGTTAAATTGTCCATCTATTTATTTGTTGGATGAAATTTTTGCTTTTCACCTCATTGGTCAATTTTATTCAAGAAAGTAAAATTCAATTTTCTCAAGTACATCTTGTTCGAGGCAAGCTACAACAAATGCAATAATGGAGTTTTGCAACGCGGGAAAGTAATAGGAAATTAAATTCAGTCCAAGTCAAGCAACCGTGGGACCGCCAAGGTAACATTTAATTTTCCTCTACATGTGTCCAGCTTAAATTCTCAAGCTATATATATGGAGGTATCTATTTGCACCACAATTTAATTTTAATATTTTTTTGCTTGAATTAATTAATGACATAAAAATATCAAATTAAGCTGTACAATTAATTTGACTTCACCCGTGTTTCAAGCTAGAAGAAAGACCAAAAGTGCAACAATTATCTGAAGTTTAAAATGGTTACCTAAATTTAGGAGTGGCCACGGTTCAGGAACTGCCGATTACAGTTCCTCAACCGTCGGTTTAGGTTCAATGAAATCATGAACCTGAACTAAACCGTCAGGAGACGATTTGGAAGACAGTTCCTGAACCACCGGTTCCGGTTTGAGCTCTGGTTTAAAACGGTTTGAAAGGCGGTTCGAAAAAGAATGGTTCAAGATAGTTTGGAGGACGGTTTGGAAGTGGTTTAGGGATGGTTTAAGAGTAGCTTAGATAAAAAAAAAAATTAAAGAAAAATTTTATTGATTCAAAATTTTAGTTATATTTGTAAAAATATTTTAATTTTTCTTAGATATCTTTCAATCAAAATAAAATAAGAAAAAAAAAAGAAAGAAAATAATTTATCTTTAAGAAAAATTTAATAAATAAAGAATTAAACCTGATTAAAAAACTAGAAATGAAATTATTTTTTTTTAAAGAAATTAGCAAAAAGTGTATGAACTTAATTTTGCCTAAATATCCCTCTAAAATTTAGAGGAATAAAAACTTTTAGTTCTATTGCCTTTTTTTAAAAATTATATAATAATTGATAATTAAAAGGTATAAAAGAGAAAAAAAAAATTAAAATAGAGGGTATTGGAAATTTTATTAAGGATTTAAAGTGTAACACCCCCATTTGTATAGCCTGGTATATTTCATTGTTCCAGTGACCGGAGTTGGTCCTGATAATTAAGGAGATTAGAACCACACTTAAGACAAATAGAGAAGCCATAAACACAAATAATTAGTAATTGTCAATTGGTTAAGTATAAATAAGAAGAATAGAACATAAGAAGTTAAACGAGCCGAGAGTCACTGCGAAGTCGATTTAAACTCAAATTTCGAACCGTAAAATGTGATGCCACGGTCCTTAGGACCATTACGAACACAGTGGAAAAGAGAAAATCATGAAAAAGAATTGTTAAGTCAGTCAAATAATTAGGTTAGGGAGCTGGAAGAAACATTGAATTATTTGCAAACCGGGTTGAACCGGCGAGGGGCAATTTGGTTAATTGACCCTGAGAGCTGACTCCTGATCTAACTGTAAAATAAAATCGGAGAAAAGAAAATTTCAGAATCGAGAATTAAATTAAAGAACTAATAAAAAAAAGAAGAGAAAATGAAAAGGTGTAGAGAGATGACATCATGCATGACATCATGCATGATGCCATAAAGAATATAATTAATATATTTAATTATTTAGATATTTTGGTCTTCCATAAGACAAAATATATAAAAAGAAAAGAAAAGAAAAAAAAGTTATTGGTCTTCTTCCTTTCTCCCTTGCCGCCCTCACTCTCCCTCTCATCTCCATGAATTTTCCTCCATTAAAGCTTGCACTCAAGCTTTGAAATCCTTACAAAACCTCAACTTCTCCCATAATTGCTTCATAAAAACTTATTCTAGTCACTTGAAAAGGAGATTGATCATCAAAGAAAGAAGAAAAGAAGAGAGAAATTAGAGAATTCAAATTCAAGTGAGGTAAGCACACCAATTTGAAAGTTTGAGATTTAGTAGTTGTGTTTATAGCTTGAGTTACTTAGAAATAAACTTGAAATGAAATAAAAACATGTGTGGAGGACCAAACTGAATTTCGGCCAGCAGGTGTATGGGAGTATATTTGTATGGTTTGATGGATTTGAATGAGTTTATGGACCTCCATTTCTGAATGATTATAGTTAAAAGCTTTGAAATTAGCTAAATGCAACAATTTAGTGGGGTTAGGGTTTGTACTTAGGGTTTAGAGACAAAAAAAATGTAAGGAAGTGGTAAATGATATTTTTGACCTAATGTGAAGTGAGAAATCGTCATTTTTTACTAAATGAAGTGTGTTGGAATGGTTAGAGTTAAGGCTAAATTTGGATTCAGTGTGGTCATGCTGCTGGCAGCATGACCAAGTTACATTTGAGGGACCAAAAATGAAATTTTACAAGTCCAATTGGTATGAAACCAATTGGAAATGAAAATAGACACTAAATGACACAAATTTCATTTAAGAAGCATGCCCAAAAAGTGACCAAAACCTAGTAAACAAATTGACCAAACTTGAAAAATTGCAGTCTACCCTGTACAAACTGACCAAATTAACAGTTTTTGTTCATTTGGTCATAACTTGAGCTAGGAAGGTCTAAATAACCTGAAATTTTACCAGTGGTTAGATGAGTGATAGACCTAAAACTTTCATGAAGAACACAAATCCAAATTATGCCATTAACCAAGTCATTTGGCCACCCCAAGTTGGTGACCCAAAACTGCCAGCACCAAAAATTGCCTAGAATTCTGGGTTGAGTCCAATCCGGCAGCCATGGTTCAAATGGCTATAACTTGAGCTACAAAACTCCAATTGAAGTGATTCAAAAAGGAGAATAAACTTAAGACAATAGGAAACATTTTCTATTAAGAAAGTTTTGCCAAATTTCAACAGTAAAATGACCAATGGAACAGTACAATCTAAGGCACCAAAATTAAAAATTTACAATTTTGCCTAAAAGACTTAGAATTTGAATAAACAATCAAAACCAACAAATTTAATGACCAAAATGGGGTGTGTGGGTGAAGTTGGAATTCCCATACCTATAAAGCCTTAGAAAGTCAATAATTTGACTTGAATAGTATAGTGAATAGTAACCCAAAACACAAAAATTTAAAGAACATCAAGATTAGCATATTAGAGCTAGGTAAAAGTGAATTTAAATTTATTTTTGGATTTATGCTAAGTTATGATACTGAAACACTGTGAAACTGTGTGTTTCAGCTGAAAAAGACTTGGAAGGTCTAAGAGACTGAGTCAAAGCCTAAAGGCGACTCACGTCAGGTCTGTGCATAATAATTCTTGTTTAAATATTTTATTCTCAAAAATTTGACTTCTGTGATTAATTATGTATTGTGTTGCCATTTTATGATCGCAAATATGACTTTGAAAATTGATCAGATTTCTCATAAATTATTTGATTAAATTGTTTTGAATTGATTTTGTATTCACACTTAGCATGACAATGCCTTATTATTCCTCCTCCATTTATGGGGTGAGATCGATTATTTTTCCTCCCTCTCTGATTTACTAGTTGAGGTTGTAGATCAGATGAGTACTCATTAGCTAGCTAGCCACCTCCCTCATTGATTACGTTTAGTGGGGTTGTAGATTGCTTTGTCGTGATGTACAACACGGCATTGATTGTAAATTTTGTGTCATGGCTTAAGTTGTGTATGATTTGGCAACACTGTGTTTACTAAATTATTTGACCAAATTGTGTTATTATGAGTTTGATAATTTGTGAAATATGATTGAGAAACATTTAAATTGTGTTTTTTCAATGAATGATTTATGTATTATATTTTAAATTTTTATTGTGCACCACTGAGTATTTTTATACTCAGCGATAGCTTATTTTGCTGTCACAGATAAGAGCAAGGAGAAAGTAGCAGAGTGAGCTGCTATTGAAATTGAGGACTGTACTGATCTTTTTGTACGGGTATTGTTTTATACCCTTGTAGTTATTTTGATGTAAATATTGTAATGTTTTATGTATCAATGTAAAGTTGAGCAGTTGTATAATAAATTGTAATAATATTATTTTTGGATCTTCTTTTGTAATTTAAGATTTGTATTTGTGAATTTCATATTATATGCACTGTGGATGGAATTATGAAATATTTTAAGTTGATAAATTTTTGGTTGAATTGTGAAATGATTTGAACTGTATTGATTTGAGATTAATTGGAGGTTGGGAGTTGTGAAAAATTATTGGAAGTGTTTTTCTCAGGTATTTGAAGAACTATTTTCTCAAAATACAAACGGCACTCTACCGAAATTTTTATAAAATTTGCAAAAAAATAAAAATGAACAAAAATTTTTACTAGTTTATAAGTTTTGAATAAATGATTTTAATTCCTACCAAAATGCTCACCACTTTCAAAATGCAAGAAAATAGTTTTAAAATCCCTTATAGTGTACTTAATGAATTATCGGTAGGTGAAGTTCGGTAGTTCATTAGGTATTCTACGGGATCATATTATGCTTTACAGAGGGGTAAGGTGTGACATGTTTTTAGTGGTATCAGAGCATGGTTTTGCAATAAATTTTAACTATGCATGTGAATATTTCTTTGACAAGTATAACTGCTCAAGTGTCTTTAATTGATACATATAACATATTAACATCATGAATGTGCACTAACGGAGGTCAACCTCCTTGTGTTTGACCTCAGTAAGTAGAAATTTTGGGAAAACAGAATGGAAGAAGGAGATCATTCCGTAGAACAATCTGTTGAGGCTGAGGTTCAAGGGGAAGCCCCAGCACTCCAAAACGTGAGTGGGTCAGCTACTCCAACTCCTACTCCAGCACCGCAGTTTCTTGCTCAGTTTGCACAGCAGTTGGCTGCATTTTTCCAGTAAATGGCAGGAAATGTGCCACCCCAAGCTCAGATGCAAGCACCTGTAGCACAACCATAGCCCTCAACTCGGCAATATGAAAAATTGATGAAATTTGGAGCCACCAAGTTTAAGGGCACTGTGGATCCACTGGAGGCAGAACAGTGGTTGGAAAGAATAGAACAGGTTTTTAGAAAGCTGCAGTGTACTGAAGAATTAAAATTTGAATATTCAGTATCTCTTCTCCAAGGGGATGCATATGAATGGTGGAAGACCATCCCCCATAACCTGGTAGAACCTCCAGTCCTTACTTGGTCAGACTTTTTGAGGGAGTTTCGACAGAAGTGGGTCCCCGATGCATATGTAGATATGAAGTTACAAGAATTCCTGAGTTTGAAACAAGGGGACAGAACCATAGCAGAATATGAGAGAGACTTCTCTCGACTGAGGCACTACGCTGGAAGTTTAGTCTCCACCCCCAGAGACAAATGTAAGAGGTTTGAGTCCAGGTTAAGGCCGAATCTGAGGATGCAAGTTGTAGGATTCAGACACCAGAATTTTGTGAGTTGATTTCACAAGCCCTGGAACTGGAACGGATAGAATCAGAAGGGGCAGTGAAGAAGGGTACACAAGAGAAAGAGAAAACTGAAAAGACTATTGGACAAGCACCTGAGAGTGGTTCAGGGAAGAGGAAACAGTCTAGAGGATCTAGCTCTCGCAGATCTGGCAGAGGCAGATTCTCTGGCCAAAGACCACCCCGGTCTGGTTAGCAGACTCAGCAGGCACCCCGAGGAGCTCTATCGGTACGACAGTGTGAAACTTGTGGTAGAACACACGGTGGGGTTTGTTTCAAGGCCACCGGTGCATGTTTTAACTATGGAGGGAGAGGACATTTCGCTAAGGATTGTACTAGTCCATGCCGATCTGGAACTTTTGTCACATCTGAAGGATCAGCCCAAGTCTCTACACCTAGAGGGTCACAACCAGCTGGTAGAGGTAGAGGCAGAGGTAGGGGTCTTGGTAACACTCCTGGGAGTCAAAGCACTGTTAACCAGCCAGTATCCAGTGGTGCACCAGTCAGAGTGTATACTATGCATCAGAGAGAGGAGGCTGAAACATCAGACGTAGTAGCTGGTATTTTCTCCATCCTTGACCAAGAAGTACATGTGTTATTTGATCCTGGCTCCACACATTCGTATGTTAGTGCTAGTGTGATGTGTTCTACTGCTATCCAGTGTGTACCAAAGGATTATGATGTGCTAGTAACTAGTCCATTAGGCCAGGAGGTCAGAGTAAATAAATTATATAGGGATTGTCCTTTGGTGATCCAAGGACACACTTTTCTGTCTGATTTAATTGAAATGCCCTTCGGAGATTATGACATTATCTTGGGCATGGATTGGTTAGCCAGGCATCATGCGATGATTGACTATAGACTGAAGACAGTCACTTTTGGTCTTCCTCAGTATGGTGATGTAGTAATACATGGGGAGAGGCAGTTATTGCCTTCAAACATTATTTCAGCTGTACTGGCCAGAAAAATGATTAGGAAAGGGTGTGAGGCGTACTTGGCACATGTGATAGACACCCAAGTGGATAGTCCAGCATTGAGGGACATCCCTACGGTATGTGATTTTCGGGATGTATTTCCTGATGAATTGCTAGGATTACCTCCAGAAAGAGAAGTGCAGTTTGAAATTGATGATATGCCTGGTGTGACCCAATCTCCATAACGCCATACAGAATGGCATTAACAGAACTAAAATAATTAAAAGTACAGTTGCAAGAGTTGCTTGACAAGGGCTTCATCTGCCCTAGTGTGTCACCTTGGGAAGCGCCAGTATTGTTTGTAAAGAAGAAGGATGGCACTCTCCGATTATGCATTAACTATCGGCAGTTGAATAAGGTGACAATAAAGAACAGATACCCATTACCCCGCATTGATGACTTGTTTGATCAGTTGAGGGGTGCAGCTGTGTTCTCCAAAATTGACCTGAGATCAGGTTATTATCAGCTGAAAGTACAAGAGCAGAGTATTTCTAAAACTGCCTTTAGAACCCGCTATGGCCATTATGAGTTCTTGGTTATGCCATTCGGGTTAACTAATACTCCGGCTGCTTTTATGGATCTGATGAACACTATCTTCAGACCATACCTCGACCAGTTTATTGTGGTATTTATCGATGATATATTGGTTTACTCAAAGCAGTGCAGAAAAGCATGATAGACATCTGCGGATTGTACTATAAACTTTGAGGGAGAAACATCTATACGCCAAATTGTCGAAATGTGAATTTTGGCTGAAGGAGATATCCTTTTTGGGGCACATAGTATCAGCAGAGGGTATTAAGGTAGATCCAAGTAAAATTGAAGCTGTCCTTAATTGGAAGCCACCCAGAAATATCACAGAGATTCGCAGTTTTCTGGGGTTAGCTGGACACTACCGTCGATTTGTGAAGGGATTCTCCATGTTGGCATCTCCATTGACCAAGCTGCTTAGGAAAGATGAGAAATTTCAGTGGACAGATAAATGCCAACAGAGTTTTGATGAATTGAAAAGATGTTTGACTGAGGCTCCAGTCCTGACTTTACCTACACCGGGTGTCGCAAGGGATTTTGCGATCACCTGGACGATCACTCACCGAAGTGGGAAAGAGTGAGGAGTCGCCACCTTAGTTTTGAGGGTAACTAAAGAAAACCATTTGTGAAGATAAATTGAAATAAAACCACTTCAAAACAGAGATTCTAGGTTCGGGGTCCGTAAACGGGTGGGGAAGGTGTTAGGCACCCCACCTCGTCCCTTAATAAGGGTAAGTAGATTTAACTTTGCATTAGTTAGAAGGGCTTCAATGGACATGTTGATCCTTTTAACTAAAGGAGCATTTGATTTCTCACTAAATTTGGATCACCCAGATACATAAGTAAATGAGACAACCTTAGTGAGTTACTGTTGCAGGTTAATCTTATCTAAAAGAACTATTTTATTAAAATTTAATTTAAGAGTTGTATAAGAACTCTTCTCCGAACTCTTTAATATTTATTAAAATTTTGAGTTGAGATCGGATAAGAACTCTCCTCCGATCTCTATTAAATCATTAAAAATTTTGAGTTGAGACCGGATAAGAACTCTCCTCCGATCTCTATTTAATGCTTATTAAAATTTTGAGTTGAGACCGGATAAGGACTCTCTTCCGATCTCTATTAAATATTTATTAAAATTTTGATTTGAGACCGGATAAGAACTCTCCTCCGATCTCTATTAAGTATTTATTTAAAATTTTGATTTGAGACCGGATAAGAACTCTCCTCCGATCTCTATTAAGTATTTATTTAAAATTTTGATTTAAGACCGGATAAGAACTCTCCTACGATCTCCATTAAGTATTTATTTAAAATTTTGATTTGAGACCGGATAAGAACTCTCTTCCGATCTCTTTTAAATTAACAGGAACCTGAATGGGATCTTTCCGATTTCCCGAATTTTAATTTCAGCTACATGTCATAAGGTCCTAAAGCTAAGGATTCTGGCGTTCTAAGGTGCCGGGGATAAGGCTTCTTTTAACTAATTGATATTTTGTGACTAAATAAGAGAAGCTGGACTGAATTTTGCTGACTTCCCCTAAGGTCACTTTGCCAGTACCTATTAATGTCCGATCTATTCTGTTTCGTTTACTTTGGTTTTATTCCACTTTATGGCATCTTGCCGAATTGCCATTTACGTCAGCCCAATATTGTGGCTATTTTCCTGACGTGTTATTCAGGCTCTCTCTCTTAAAAGAGACCCTTAAGTTGCAGCTACCTACGTTTTACCCCACCACTTACACGTTACTAGGAGATAGAAAACTTGCATTCAGAAATGACGAAGGTTAATGAAATGATGGACTGATCGCTAAAGAAATAAACTCGAGAGTAACATTCTTTAAGGTTCTTTGGCACTAAATAAACTTGGAGAAAATCACATACATAAAAAGAACAAAGAAAATGCGGAAAGTAAACGTAAATACTTAATAAAACGGCGATATGAGCTCTTACCTGTAAGGAGCCAAATCTATTGAAATAACTATGGGGTGACAAATAGTAATAAGACAGCGGACTGATTAGCTTGAGGGCTGATGTTCGTTGTGAAATGAAGGGTACTTAGCTAAAATGCAATCAAATTAAGATAAAAACCGAGTGAAATGAAGTTGAGCTTGGATAATGGGAATGAAGATAGAGATGATAAAGGGCTGAAAGTGAGAGTGCGACCAGATAATAAACAAACTGAAAATGTAGAGTTCCAGTATTCAGAATCCTTTTCAAGAAAACACTTCAGAAAACTAGTTTCAAAAGTCTTTCTAATCAAAACTTCAAAGTAGCAGAGTAACAAACTAAATCAAGTTTCAGAGTTCTTCCGCTATAATAACTACCTCTCTTTTTTCGCCCGTCGCTTGAACAGTTTTTCATGCAGGTATTTATAGGAATCGGGTGCTCCCCATGAAGGGTCAGGATTTATTTTGAGGGAGATGGAGGGTCAAGATTTCGAAGGACATGATCGGATGTTTAGGAATTAAAGAGAATCAAAATGAATGGCTGAGATCACTCTTCAGAATATTTGTCCTTTTCTTCTTTCAATCTGACGGTCCCAAATCTTCTCGTCCGGAACGATCTGAGGGCTAAGAGCGAAAGACGCTGGTATTGTCGTCTTCTCTCTTGATCCAAGGGTTCCGGGTTTGTCCTTACCAGTGAGATCAATGGTAGGGATTGGGATGTACAGGACTGTCATGACATACCACGGCACTGTCGACGTGCGGGCGATTCTTAGGCGTGCGGTGGAGATCTCGTCTGCAACGCTTTAAGTACCTCGGCTCTGATTCTGACGACGGTTATTGGGATTTGTCTTATTCTTTTTGCCTTCCGATCTTCCCTCTTTCTGATCTCTTTTACATGCTCTTTTTCGATCTTTCATGCTGGTCTCCCATCTTCTGATCTATTATTCCGATCTTTCCCTTTCTCAGGTCCGGTCTGGTCAAAGCATTAATTTCCCCTCGATTCTCGAAGCGTTCGCTTCGTTTTCTGCTCAGCAATAAATGCCCATTTTCCCCTATATATACCCCTGACGACAGAGACATTTCCTTCATCTGATTTTCCTCTCTTCCTTCTTTCTTTTCCAGTTCTAGCTGCTCCGGCGGTTGTTCCGGCCATGATTGTGGTTTTTGATCCCTCTCCGATGGACTTCCTTATTCCTCGACTAAAAATTTACGACCCCAGTGATCGCATAACCTTGTCTGATGATGGTGAGAGGACTGGGTTAATTGACCGATCTAGATTGCGAACCTCAACCGTGCCGATCCCGAGTTGTTCAACTGGCATGATCGACAAACTGATTTTGGCCGAGCAAATTGCTGATGCTCCGCTGACCCTTGGCGGTTGCTTCCTCAAGTTCATTCGGCTTCTCACCACATTGAGTGTTTCGACAACGGTTTCCTTCCATATTGGGTGTTCCGACAGCGGATTAAGCTCCGATCGGCGACACCCTTGGGATCAGTTATAAACCTGGGACTCTTTAGATAGGATGTTCCACCGGTCTCTAGAGATCGCCCAAATGATGTAATCCTTCAATGTAATCAGATCTCTAGAGATCGCCCAAATGATGTAGTTAGACCTTCATTGTAATCCGATCCCTAGAGATCGCCCAAATGATGTAATCCGATCTTTTGGAAATAAAAATTTTATTTCGTCAATTATCATTTTATTGCATTGATTACTTTCCGAGCTTTGATGTGCTTATCGGATCTGGTTCCTAACTGAACAAACCTTAACTGATCCGCAATTTGAAATATTTATCTTGATAATGCCGATCTCTAGTTAGCCGATCTCTTTATGGAATTTTGGAATATTTGAGAGAAGTGTCAGAACAGCTGGCGAGTCCCACCAATCGATGCGTTGCCTAGAACCTTGTGAGCATTAAATGCTCGGACAAGTATAAATAGGGGTGAGGATAGTGAAGAGGAAGGAGAGGATGAGCAAAATGTAGATCTTGTACAAATTTTGCGATGAAATGGAATAGAACGCCTTTTTGTTTGATGAATGGTTGTGATCGGAAAATTTCTAAACACTTGATTGTCTGAGTATATTGAAACAACTGAAAACTATTATTATCCTAAGTGTGAGAGATCGGAAAATACAACATGCATGAGATTGCTAAACGGAACTTAATTGAAAATTTTGGCTTGAACATCTAAGATCAGGATCTTCATTAAACCGGATTAGAACCTTGGCTTGGTTATTTCTAAACTTTTAAAAGAGAGGTCGATTATAAATATTGGCAGCAAGGTTCTGGTGTTAATTCAATCTTGTCTGACAAGAGAGATCGGGAATACAGTTAACTGGTCAGGATATTCGACAATTGGTTTGAGAGATCGGTGAATGATTTGAGAGACCGGTAAGGCTTTAACGGATACGAGAGCTTAGCATTGACTCAACTCTCTGTGAAGAGAGATCGAAACTGTGATTAGATGGCAAGAAGAGACTTAGTGCTAGGGATCGGTTTCGAAGTTTATTGATTCTGGGGATCGGCCAAAATATGGTGTCGACACCGGGTAAAGAATATACAGTTTATAGTGATGCTTCTCACAATGGGTTAGGCTGTGTATTGATGCAAGATCGAAATGTCAATGCCTATACATCAAGCCAGCTAAAACCGCATGAGAGGAATTATCCGACACATGACTTGGAGCTTGCAGCTATTGTGTTTGCTCTTAAGATCTGGAGACATTATTTGTATGGGGAGAAGTGCTACATCTACACAGATCATAAGAGTTTGAAGTATTTGGGCACCCAGAAAGAGTTGAATTTGAGACAAAGGAGATGGTTAGAGTTAATAAAAGACTATGATTGTCTGATAGACTATCAGCCAGGGAAAGCTAATGTTGTGGTTGACGCCTTAAGTCGCAAGACTATGACAAGTCTACGAGTTACTCCTTTGTCTATGGTACATGAGTTAAGATCATTGCATACCAGCTTCGAGATTAATGATGACAGGCAGACAGCAGTTGCATGGCATGTACAGCCAGTGTTAATTGATCATATCAGAATGGCTACTCAGAATGATAAGAAGTATCAGAGGCTGTTAGAAGAAGTTCGGCAGGGCAAAAAACCAGAATTCTCAATCAGAAATGATGGTCTACTGCTACACCAGAGCAGAATATGTGTTCCTAATGATGTCGATTTAAAGCAAATTATTTTGAAGGAAGCACATGAGTCTCCTTTTGCCATGCATCCTGGCGGCACAAAAATGTATAGAGGGCTAAAGGAGCATTACTGGTGGATGGGTATGAAAAGAGATGTAGCAGAGTTTGTTTCCAAATGCCTAACTTGTCAGCAAGTGAAGGCAGAGCATCAAGTACCAACTGGGTTGTTACATCCACTACCAGTGCCAGAATGGAAATCGGAAAGAATAACGATGGATTTTGTGATGGGACTTCCAAAAACACAGAAGAGTCATGATGCAGTATGGGTCATTGTTGACAGATTGACTAAGTCTGCTCATTTTTTGTCAGTCCGAATGGACTACAGTTTAGACAGATTGGCCAAGTTGTACATTGATGAGATTGTGAGACTTCATGGAGTGCCAGTATCCATTGTATCAGACAGAGATCCTAGGTTCACTTCTAGATTCTGGGGTAGTCTTCAGAGAGCCCTAGGAACTAGATTGAACTTCAGTACCGCATTCCACCCACAGATAAATGGCCAGTCTGAGAGGGTAATTCAGATATTGGAGGACATGCTACGGGCTTGTGTGATTGAGTTTGAGGGCAGTTGGGACACACACTTGCCTTTGATTGAGTTTGCTTACAATAATAGCTACCAATCAAGCATTGGGATGCCTCCATATGAAGCTTTGTATGGCAGAAAATGTAGAACCCTGTTGTGTTGGGATGACGTGGGTGAAAGAAAGATGATTGGACCCGAAATTGTTCAGCAAACTGAAGAGAAAATTAGAGTGATCAGAGATCGACTTAAAGCTGCATCAGACCGTCAGAAGTCCTACATTGATCTGAAGAGAAGGGATATTGAGTATGCAGTGGGTGAGAAAGTTTTCCTCAAGGTTTCTCCTTGGAAGAGAATTATCAGATTCGGCAGAAAGGAGAAACTGAGTCCTCGCTTCATTGGGCCTCATGAGGTTCTGGAAAGAGTGGGTCCTTTAGCATATCGGTTGGCACTACCTCCAGAGTTGGAGAAGATACATAATGTCTTCCATGTGTCTATGTTGAGGAGGTATCGATCAGACCCATCTCATGTACTACCAGTAGAGGAAATTGAAGTGAATCCAAACCTCACATATGAGGAAGAACCTATAGAGATTCTGGCTTATGAGGTGAAGCAGCTATGGAATAAGCAAATACCATTGGTAAAAGTGTTGTAGAACTATCATTCGGGCCAGGAGGCTACTTGCGAACGAGAGAAGGACATGAGGAGACAGCACCCACAGCTGTTCAGAGATTGATACCAGGTAAAATTTTGAAACAAAATTTATTTAAGGGGGGGAGAATTGTAACACCCCCATTTGTATAGCCTGGTATATTTCACTGTTCCGGTAATCAGAGTCGATCCGGACAATTAAGGAGATTAGAACCACACTTAAGACAACTAGAGAAGCCATAAACACAAATAATTAGTAATTGCCAATTTGTTAAGTATAAATAAGAAGAACAGAACATAAGAAGTTAGACGAGCCGAGACTCACAGCGATGGGTGACCTTCTCGGGAACGACTGCGAATTCGATTTAAACTCAAATTTCGAACCGTAAAATGTGACGTTGCGGTCCTTAGGACCATTACGAACACAGTGGAAAAGAGAAAATCATGAAAAAGAATTGTTAAGTCAGTCAAATAATTAGGTCAGGGAGCCAGAAGAAACATTGAATTATTTGCAAACCGGGTTGAACCGGCGAAGGGCAATTTGGTCAATTGACCCCGAGAGCGGACTCCTGATCTAACTGTCAAATAAAATCAGAGAAAAGAAAATTTTAGAATCGAGAATTAAATTAAACAACTAATAGAAAAAAAAAATAAAAAAGAAGAGAAAATGAAAAAGATGTAGGGAGATGACATCATGCATGACATCATGCATGATGCCATAAAAAATATAATTAATATATTTAATTATTTAGATAATTTGGTCTTCCATAAGACAAAATACATAAAAAGAAAAGAAAAGAAAAAAAATTATTAGTCTTTTTCCTTTCTCCCTTGCCGCCCTCACTCTCCCTCTCATCTCCATGAATTTTCCTCCATTAAAGCTTGCACTCAAGCTTTGAAATCCTTACTAAACCTCAACTTCTCCCATAATTGCTTCATAAAAACTTGTTCTAGTCACTTGAAAATGAGATTGATCATCAAAGAAAGAAGAAAAGAAGAGAGAAATTAGAGAATTCAAATTCAAGTGAGGTAAGCATGCCAATTTGAAAGTTTGAGATTTAGTAGTTGTTTTTATAGCTTCAGTTACTTAGAAATACACTTGAAATGAAATAAAACATGTGTGGAGGACCAAACTGAATTTCGGCCAGTAGGTGTATGGGAGTATATTTGTATGGTTTGATGGATTTGAATAAGTTTATGGACCTCCATTAGTTGAATGATTATAGTTAAAAGCTTTGAAATTAGCTAAATACAACAATTTAGTGTGTTTAGGGTTTGGACCTAGGGTTTAGAGATAAAAAATGTAAGGAAGTGGTAAATGATGTTTTTGACCTAATGTGAAGTGAGAAATGGTCATTTGTGACCAAATGAAGTGTGTTGGAATGGTTGGAGTTAAGGCTAAATTCGGATTGAGTGTGGTCATGTTACTACCTTTGAGGGACCAAAAATGAAATTTTACAAGTCCAATTGGTATGAGACCAATTGGGAATGAAAATAGACACTAAATGACACAATTTTCATTTAGGAAGCATGCCCAAAAAATGGCCAAAACTTAGTGAACAAATTGACTAAACTTGAAAAATCACAGTCTGTCCTGTACAAACTGACCAAATGAATAGTGTTTGTTCATTTGGTCATAACTTGAGCTAGGAATGTCTAAATGACCTAAAATTTTACCAGTGGTTAGATTAGATATAGACCTAAAACTTTCATGAAGAACACAAATCCAAATTATGCCTTTAAGCAAGTCATTTGGCCACCCCAATTTGATGACCCAAAACTGCCAGCACCAAAAATTGCCCAGAATTCTGGGTTGAGTCCAATCTGACAGCTATGGTTCAAATGGCTATAACTTGAGCTACAAAACTCCAATTGGAGTGATTCAAAAAGGAGAATAAACTTAAGACAATAGGGAACATTTTCTATGAAGAAAGTTTTGCCAAATTTCAATAGTAAAATGACCAATGGAACAATGCAACCTAAGGCACCAAAACTGAAAATTTGCAATTTTGTCTAAAAGACTTAGAATTTGAATAAACCATCAAAGCCAACAAATTTAATGACTAAAATGTGGTATGTGGGTGAAGTTGGAATTCCCATACCTATTAAGCTTTAGAAAGTCAACAATTTGACTTGAATAGTGTAGTGAATAGTAACCCAAAACACAAAAATTTAAAGAACGTCAAGATTAGCATATTAGAGCTAGGTAAAAGTGAATTTAAATTTATTTTTGGATTTATGCTAAGTTATGATACTGAAACACTGTGAAACTGTGTGTTTCAGCTGAAAAAAAACTTAGAAGGTCTGAGAGACTGAGTCAAAGCCTAGAGGCGACACACGTCAGGTCTGTGCACAATAATTCTTGTTTAAATATTTTATTCTCAAAAATTTGACTTCTGTGATTAATTATGTATTGTGTTTCCATTTTATGACCGCAAATATGACTTTGAAAATTGATCAGATTTCTCATAAATTATTTGATTAAATTGTTTTGAATTGATTTTGTGTTCACACTTAGCATGACAGTGCCTTATTATTCCTCCTCCATTTATGAGGTGAGATCGATTATTTTTCCTCCCTCTCTGGTTGAGGTTGTAGATCGGATAAGTACTCATTATCTCGCTAGCCACCTCCCTCATTGATTTCAATTAATGGGGTTGTAGATTGCTTTGTCGTTGTGTACAACACGGTATTGATCGAAAATTTTGTGTCATGGCTTAAGTTGTGTATGATTTGACAACATTGTGTTTATTAAATTATTTGACCAAATTGTGTTATTATGAGTTTGATAATTTGTGAAATATGATTGAGAAACATTTAAATTGTGTTTTGTCAATGAATGATTTATGTATTGTATTTTAAATTTTTATTGTGCACCACTGAGTATTTTTATACTCAGCGATAGCTTATTTTGCTGTCGCAGATAAGAGCAAGGAGCAAGCAGCAGAGTGAGCTACTATTGAAATTGAGGACTACACTGATCTTTTTGTATGGGTATTGTTTTATACCCTTGTAGTTATTTTGATGTAAATATTGTAATGTTTTATGTATCAATGTAAAGTTGAGCAGTTGTCTAATAAATTGTAATAATATTATTTTTGGATTTTCTTTTGTAAATTAAGATTTGCATTTGTGAATTTCATATTATATGCACTGTGGATGGAATTATGAAATATTTTAAGTTGATAAATTTTTGGTTGAATTGTGGAATGATTTGAACTGTCTTGATTTGAGATTAATTAGAGGTTGGGAGTTGTGAAAAATTATTGGAAGTGTTTTTCTTAGGTATTTGAAAAACTGTTTTCTCAAAATACAGACGACACTCTGCCGAAATTTTTATAAAATTTGCGGAAAAATAAAAATGGACAAAAATTTTTACTAGTTTATAAGCTTTGAATAAATGATTTTAATTCCTACCAAAATGCTCACCACTTCCAAAATGCATGAAAATAGTTTTAAAATCCCTTATAGTGTACTTAATGAATTATCGATAGGTGAAGTTCGGTAGTTCATTAGGTATTCTACGGGATCATGTTATGCCTTACAGAGGGGTAATGTAACACCCTCCCGGTAACTACTCCGTACATTCTACTGTTCCGGTGACCGGTGTCGGTCCGGACAGCTAGAACGTCCGGAAAAATATTTAAATCAAAGTGAGGGACCAAAATTAACTCAAATATTAATAAGAAAAATTTAGTAAAAATTTTAGAAATAAAATACAACCGAGTTAAACGAGCCGGTGCCCAAGCGATGGGTAACCAGAGGGAAGTTGCGGTTCTCGCAACGAGGAGCCCTAGACCCGGGGGAAAAATTATAAAATAATTTTTGGGACTCCAGAGAAGGGTTATTGAGGTTCCCATGGCATTAGAATGCCAAGAAAATACCTAGAAAAATTTTTCAATCGGTACAGATAATTTTGACCCGTTAAGCCAAACAGAGGGCATTTTGGTCATTTTGCCTTCAGAGGTGATTTCTGGCCGACTTGTCCAGTCGAGTAAATAATTATTATAACATAAAATATGAATTAATGTTGATGAAAAATTAATGTAAAGCTAGTAGAAAAGAAAAGAAAAGAAAAATCAAAATAATGCTAATAATGACATCATTAAGATGTCATTTAAAATTTTCCACCAATAGCCATATAACAAATACATATAAAGCAAATAAAAGAGACAAAATGAAGACCAAAACAATTAGAAAAACCAGCTGCCATCTCCTTCCATAAACCAGCCGAAATGTTGCTTGCCCTAAACCTCCATTAGACCTCACTTCCAAAGCTTAATTTCTCCCTTGTTACACCACTAAACCCTAACTTCTTTCATTAAAACTTGACCATATCTCTTGGGGAAGCTTTTGGCAGCCAAGAAGAGGGAAGAAAGTGAAGTTTTGAGTTAGGAAAATTCTGCCACTTAAAGGTTAGTGCATATTTATACATAAACCTCTTTTAATCCATGATAGTGAAATAGGTGAGATTTTGTAACTTAAAGGAATAAAAGTTGAGTGTAGGCACCCCATGGATTTTGGCTGCCCTAGGGAAGGAATAGAATTGGGTGTTTTTGATTGACTTGGAATGAACTACAAATCAAGTTTAAAGTATATAAACATAAGGATATTAATTTAGTTAGTTAACTAGGGTAGTTGTACAAAAACTATGAATTTGAGCTAGGGTTTAGGAGAGAAAACTTGACTTGGCTTATGTAATTGTTAAAGAACACTCTAATGGTCAATTAGTGACCATTTTAGGTAAGTTGACCACAATTTGGACTGAAATAATGCATGGCAAAGTGAATGTGTAGGCTGCCTAAAGACAGTAGCAAGGTGACTGAAATTTCAGTCCACTTGGACTGCCATAACTTGGACTGTGTTTGGACATGAAACTAGGCTTATAATGGCACATTTTTTCTGAAGAAACCATGCCCAAAAGACCAAAGCAAGAGGACCAAAACTTGGCCCCAATCCGGATACCCTGCAACTGATTCTGCAGAATGACCAAATGGCCATAACTCACTGTAGATTTGGTCAATTGACCTGAAAGTTTTACAGCAACAAGCTAAGACATAGACAAAAAACTTTCATGAAGGAACCTACCCCAAATTATGGCCAGAAACCATCCAACCAAGTGACTCTATTTACTGTTTATGTTACTGTAGATATGGTCAATTCTGCAGATTGGCAATCCGGCCAGCTGTGGTTTTTGGACCATATCTAGAGCTACAAAACTCCAAATGGAGTGATTCAAAAAAGGAAATTCAACTAGACAAAATAAGGAACAACTTTCATGTTTGTCATTTCCTCAAATTCCCACTGCAACAGGGCCCAATGGAATAGTAAAGTTTGGTCTCAAAAACTGAAATTTCTGCCCTCTTAGAATTAAGTTGAGAAATGGAAATGGCAATAAATTCCAATAAGTTTTAAATACAAAATGTGGTATGTTTGGGGTGTTAAAACCACTACACCTATTTTCTATCCAAAAGTCAACATTTTTGTTGACCAATGAGGTGAATAGTGACATCAAAACTTGAAATGCACAAATTGAAGAATTTAAAAGTTTCAAATGCCCTAGTATACCTAACATGATTGGTTTGGATAATTTGGCATGCCAATAGGGTTCAGTTAGCAGTACTGCACATGGCAATATGCCATTCTGTGATTTTATGGCTTTTAGCCATTCTGACCTTGTATTGAGATTTGGCCTTGTGCCTGATGTATTTACAGCTTGTTAGCTCGCTGCACACCGAGATGCATATGTGACCGATGGTGTGACGCCCGAGGTACTAGATACCCAAAGGCGGTTACCCGTTATCGATCCAAATGCCTAGTGTAGGTTACTTGGGGCAACCAAATGAATAAAAGTGGATAAAGTAAATGATATACAAATACCAAACAAATAAAACGTACACATTCACTACACATTTAATTTCTTGCTATTTTCTTTTATTATATTATTGCACCACTAAGCATTATTGCTTAGCGCGTTGCTTTTGCCACGCATAGGTACTGGAGATACAGATCGTGAGCCCAGTAGACCACAGACTGGGTGAGTCCATCCTGCAGCTCTGCACAGTGTCCATGTCACCTCAACTTCTATAGTGCATTGGTAGGACACTAGGTGTCATTTTGACATTTTGTAACTTAATTTTGATTTTCTCATATGTAATTAAACTTGTGTAATGTATATTGAGTTTTATGTAAATTATGAAAATTGTATTTGTGAATGGAAAAGTAAATGGTTATTTATGATTTATATGTGATCATCACATGTGATGGATGATTGAGAATTGAAATTGAAATGTTGAGATCTTGATATTGAGTTTTGTGATGATATTGGAGTTGAGAATGAATGAATTTGTTTATTGGAAGTGTTTTTCACAGGTTCCAAAGAACAGTTTTCTCCATTTTTTAGCCGGTACTCTGCCGGATTTTCTTTAAAATTTACGGAACCTCAAATAAATTATGATTTCAATAAATGACTTAAATGAGTTATATTTTACAAGTTATATTCAAAATTATGATGAAAATTAATTAGGGTATATTAGAGTGTGCCGGTACACCGTGTGGCATTACTTACTCGTATATCGTATGCAGCACGGGGTGTCACATTTAGTGGTATCAGAGCACGGTTTAGGCGTTTCTGGGCCTAGATTGAGTCCATACCATGCATTGCATTTGTAAGAGTCAAGGTGACACTAATGCAGATCTGTTTATCTTTCTTATTTTGAATAGGATATGGACCCTTCATCTCAGAGAGCCATTGAGGAAGAAGTGGAGAGTCATGCTCCACCTGCAGCAGCTGAGACTGGGGGCATGAGAGAATCTGCTCCGCCAGCTCAAGCAGAGCCTGCTCAGCCTCCACAGGCCATGTTCCAACAAATGGCCGACTTCTTTAGACAAATGGCCGGCTTCTTTAGACAAATGGCCGGATTAACGCCAGTACCACCACCACCACCAGCTCCACAGCAGAAATCACACCTGGAAAGGCTAAGAAAGTTTGGAGCTGTGGACTTCTATGGCAAGAGAGAAGATGACTCTGTTACAGCCGAGAATTGGTTGAACAGAACAGGAAGAGTACTAAAACAACTCCACTGCACTCTAGAGCAAAACCTGGAAGTTGCCATATCTTTGTTGCAAGATGATGCTTATGAGTGGTGGGACACGGTGTCCAGTGAAGTGCAGCCAGAAGCTGTAACTTGGGACTTCTTTCTCTCCGAGTTCAAGAAGAAATATGTGGGTACTGTATACCTGGAAGAGAGAAGAAGAGAGTTCATTAACCTGAGGCAGAGACAGCTATCAGTGGCCGAGTATGAGAAGGAATTTGTCCGATTAAGCCGCTACGGAAGGGAGATAGTCCCTAATGAAGTTGAAAGGTGTAAGAGATTTGAAGAGGGACTAAATGATAACATCAAGATCCAGCTCACTGCCTTGGGAATCACAGAATTTAGCAAGTTAGTGGAAGCAACAATAAGGGTTGAAAAAGTGAGAATCAGTGAGCAGACCAGAAGGGATAGACAGCAGAAGAGGGGCCCAGGTCAGTCTAGTTCAGCTCCTACATCTTGGAAGAGGTTCAAAGGTCCACCTGCACAGAGTTCAGGTCAGCCACATGGTCAGGGTCACCTCAGGCCTGTGCCACGATTCACCCCTAGGAGAGGTCACCCACACCATCCGTGGGCGCTCTCCGTGGATTGTTCAGGGGACCAGCCCCAACATCTTCTGCATGTCCACACTGTCTGAAATGGCACAAGGGAGAGTGTTGGAGAGTAACTGGTGCCTATTTAAGATGTGGGTCGACAGAGCATCAGCTGAGGAACTGCCCACGTAGAACTACTACACCTACCTTAACACAAGCAGACAGACCTGCTCCTGCACCACAGAGAGGTAGAAAATCTGGTAAGTCTGACGCAGTGGGACCATCACAGAGGCTCAGATCCGAGCCACAGAGAGGCCGATAATGCACCACCCGCGTAAATTATGCTATTAGAGCTCAGGAGGAGCAAGATGCCCCGGACGTCATCAGGGGTACATTCTTCCTCTACACTACACCTGTGCATGCATTGGTAGATCCAGGATCTACTCATTCCTACATCTGCATCAACCTACCCGTAGAAAGGGGGATACTAGTAGGGGAGAGTGACCAAGACATTCTGGTCACTAATCCATTGGGCCACAGTGTAGTGGTGAACAAAGTATATAAGGGTTGCCCGTTAAGGATTCAGGGGTATGAATTCTTAGCAGACCTAATTGAGTTGCCCTTCCATGAGTTTGACGTGATTTTGGGAATGGACTGGTTGTCACGTCATCAGGCAATAGTTGATTGTAAATTGAAGAGAATTTCTTTGAAAACTCCTGGGGGTAATGAGATCACAGTTGTGGGGGAAAGGACAGATTTCTTGTCCAATGTCATCTCAGCCACCGTTGCAAGAAGAATGATGAGAAAAGGCTGTGAAGCCTACCTAGCACATGCGGTGGATACTAGGCAGGCTAAGCCAAACCTGGGTGACATACCCACAGTAAGAGATTTCCCAGAGGTATTTCCCGAAGAGTTGCCTGGTTTGCCACCAGAAAGGGAAGTTGAATTTGCTATTGAGACAACTGCACAAAGACCCATTTCCATTGCTCCTTATAGGATGGCACCCACGGAATTGAGGGAGTTGAAAACTCAATTGCAAGAGTTGCTTGATAAGGGGTTCATACGCCCCAGTGTGTCACCATGGGGAGCTCCAGTGCTGTTTGTAAAGAAGAAGGATGGGACTTTGAGACTATGCATCGATTACCGGCAATTGAATAAAGTGACTGTGAAGAACAAATATCCGTTGCCTAGAATTGATGATCTGTTTGATCAGTTGAAGGGAGCAGGAGTATTTTCTAAGATTGATCTCAGATCAGGGTATCATCAGTTGAGGGTGAAGGATGTAGATGTGCCCAAGACTACATTCAGGACCCGATACGGGCATTATGAGTTTCTGGTGATGCCCTTTGGCCTAACAAATGCACCAGCGGCATTTATGGACCTTATGAACCGTATCTTCCATCCATACCTAGATCGGTTCGTAGTGGTCTTTATTGATGATATTTTGGTGTATTCCAAGACCAGGGAAGAACATGATGAGCATTTGAGGATTTTTCATCAAACCCTGAGAGAAAAGAAGCTGTATGCTAAGTTGTCCAAGTGTGACTTCTGGTTGAATGAGATTGCATTCCTTGGACACATAGTGTCAGCTGATGGGATTAGAGTGGATCCCAAGAAAATAGAAGCAGTGATGGAATGGAAGCCTCCCAGAAACACAACTGAGGTCAGAAGCTTCTTGGGGCTAGCTGGGTATTACAGAAGATTTGTGAAGGGATTTTCCCTAATAGCTGCTTCAATGACCAAGTTGTTACACAAGAATGTCAGATGAATCGGAATGATAAGTGTCGGACCAGCTTTGAGAAATTGAAGGCTATGTTGACAGAGGCACCGTGTCAACACAAAAGGTGTCGAAAGGACTTCGTGGTCTATAGTGATGCCTCACATAATGGGCTAGGGTGTGTATTGATGCAAGAGGGGAAAGTGATCGCCTATGCTTCCAGGCAGCTAAGGCCGCATGAACAGAATTACCCTACCCATGATCTAGAGCTTGCAGCAATTATCTTCGCACTGAAGATATGGAGGCATTACTTGTATGGTGAAAAGTGCTACATTTACACAGACCACAAAAGCCTGAAATATTTGCCAACTCAGAGGGAGCTCAACCTTAGACAGAGGCGATGGATTGAGTTCCTGAAGGATTATGATTGTGTAATTGACTACCATCCTGGGAAGGCAAATGTAGTTGCTGATGCTTTGAGTAGAAAGTCCATCACAGCTTTGAGATCATTGAATGCCCGTCTATCTTTGATTCGAGATGGAGCTATTTTGGCTGAGTTGCAAGTGAGGCCAAACCTGCTACAGCAGATTTTAGATGGGCAAAAAGTAGATGAAAAGTTACTGGCTATTATGAGCAAAATCCCAGAGGGAAAAGCAACTGACTATGAAGTGAAAGCAGATGGGTGTCTGTACTACAAAGGAGGACTGTGTGTACCAGATGATGGGGAATTGAAGACCAGTATTCTAAAAGAGGCACACACCAGTGTATATGCTATGCACCCAGGAAGTACAAAGATGTATCATGATCTGAAGCTCCAATATTGGTGGCCTGGTATGAAGAAGGACATAGCTGACTATGTGACTAAATGCTTGACATGTCAGCAAGTCAAGGCAGAACATCAAGTTCCATCGGGTTTGCTACAGCCTATACGCATACCTGAATGGAAATGGGATCGGGTCACCATGGATTTTGTAAGTGGTTTACCTCTCACCCGGAAGAAACATGATGCAGCATGGGTGATAGTGGATGATTGACGGTCAAGACACTTTCGCCGATTAGGACTGACTACTCACTGGAAAAGTTAGCAGAATTGTATATCAGTGAGATAGTTAGACTACATGGAATTCCACTTTCCATCATATCTGATCGAGACCCAAGGTTTACATCGAGATTCTGGAAGAAGTTGCATGAGTCCTTGGGTACACAACTCCACTTCAAAGATGCCTTTCCATCCTCAGACGGATGGGCAATCAGAAAGAGTAATGCAGGTAAACAATTGAACCAATTGAATTAATACAAATATTGAACTGAAATGATAACAATAACATGAAATATATGTTAGGTCCTTGAGGATATGCTGAGGAGTTGTGTCATTGAGTTCGAGGGAAGTTGGGATAGATACCTCCCACTGGCAGAATTTGCATACAATAATAGCTACCAAGCTAGCATCCAAATGGCCCCATATGAAGCACTGTATGGGAGAAAATGTAGAACTCAGCAGTCTTGGACTGAATTGGGCGAAGACAAATGGTAGGGCTGCACTGTGAAACAGCCGAGGAGAAGGTAAAATCAATCAAAGCCAACTTAAAGGTTGCCTCGCATGCATGTAAATCTTATGCCGACCTGAAGAGAAAAGAAATAGAATATGTGGTTGGCGATAAAGTGTTCCTCAAGGTGTCACCGTGGAAAAAGGTATTGAGATTTGGAAGGAAAGGTAAGTTAAGCCCTAGGTTCATTGGCCCATATGAAGTCATTGAACGTGTGGGTCCAGTGGCCTATAGGCTAGCTTTACCACCAGAGCTGGACAAGATCCACAATGTGTTTCACATATCCATGCTCAGAAGATACCGCTCAGATCCTTCACATGTCATCTCCAGGGAAGAAATTGAAATACAACCGGATTTGACGTATGAAGAAGAACCTCTACGGATCCTAGCTCGGGAAGTGAAAGAGTTGAGGAACAAGCAGATTCCACTAGTGAAAGTGCTATGGAGGCACCACAACACCGAGGAGGCAACTTGGGAAAGTGAAGAGACGATGAGGCAACAGTTCCCTCAACTGTTTGCATCAGGTAAATTTCAAGGACGAAATTTAAATTAGAGGGGAAGAGTTGTAACACCCTCCCGGTAACTACTCCGTACATTCTACTGTTCCGGTGACTGGTGTCAGTCCGGACAGTTAGAACATCCGGAAAAATATTTAAATCAAAGTGAGGGACCAAAATTAACTCAAATATTAATAAGAAAAATTTAGTAAAAATTTTAGAAATAAAATACAACCGAGTTAAACGAGCCGGTGCCCAAGCGATGGGTAACCAGAGGGAAGTTGCGGTTCTCGCAACGAGGAGCCCTAGACCCGGGGGAAAAATTATAATATAATTTTTGGGACTCCAGAGAAGGGTTATTGAGGTTCCCATGGCATTAGAATGCCAAGAAAATACCTAGAAAAATTTTTCAATCGGTACAGACAATTTTGACCCGTTAAGCCAAACAGAGGGCATTTTGGTCATTTCGCCTTCAGAGGTGATTTTTGGCCGACTTGTCCAGTCGAGTAAATAATTATTATAACATAAAATATGAATTAATGTTGATGAAAAATTAATATAAAGCTAGTAGAAAAGAAAAGAAAAGAAAAATCAAAATAATGCTAATAATGACATCATTAAGATGTCATTTAAAATTTTCCACCAATAGCCATATAACAAATACATATAAAGCCAATAAAAGAGACAAAATGAAGACCAAAACAATTAGAAAAACCAGCTGCCATCTCCTTCCATAAACCAGCCGAAATGTTGCTTGCCCTAAACCTCCATTAGACCTCACTTCCAAAGCTTAATTTCTCCCTTGTTACACCACTAAACCCTAATTTCTTTCATTAAAACTTGACCATATCTCTTGGGGAAGCTTTTGGCAGCCAAGAAGAGGGAAGAAAGTGAGGTTTTGAGTTGGGAAAATTCTGCCACTTAAAGGTTAGTGCATATTTATACATAAACCTCTTTTAATCCATGATAGTGACTTGAAATAGGTGAGATTTTGTAACTTAAAGGAATAAAAGTTGAGTGTAGGCACCCCATGGATTTTGGCTGCCCTAGGGAAGGAATAGAATTGGGTGTTTTTGATTGACTTGGAATGAACTACAAATCAAGTTTAAAGTATATAAACATAAGGATATTAATTTAGTTAGTTAACTAGGGTAGTTGTACAAAAACTATGAATTTGAGCTAGGGTTTAGGAGAGAAAACTTGACTTGGCTTATGTAATTGTCAAAGAACACTCTAATGGTCAATTAGTGACCATTTTAGGTAAGTTGACCACAATTTGGACTGAAATAATGCATGGCAAAGTGAATGTGTAGGCTGCCTAAAGACAGCAGCAAGGTGACTGAAATTTCAGTCTACTTGGACTGCCATAACTTGGGCTGTGTTGGTCCAATTTGTGTTTGGCCAATTGGACATGAAACTAGGCTTATAATAGCACATTTTTTCTGAAGAAACCATGCCCAAAAGACCAAAGCAAGAGGACCAAAACTTGGCCCCAATCCGGATACCCTACAACTGATTCTGCAGAATGACCAAATAAACAGTAACTGTTCATTTGGCCATAACTCACTGTAGATTTGGTCAATTGACCTGAAATTTTTACAGCAACAAGTTAAGACATAGACAAACAACTTTCATGAAGGAACCTACCCCAAATTATGGCCAGAACCCATCCAACCAAGTGACTCTAGTTACTGTTTGTGTTACTGTAGATATGGTCAATTCTGCAGATTGGCAATCCGGCCAGCTGTGGTTTTTGGACCATATCTAGAGCTACAAAACTCCAAATGGAGTGATTCAAAAAAGGAAATTCAACTAGACAAAATAAGGAACAACTTTCATGTTTATCATTTCCTCAAATTCCCACTGCAACAGGGCCCAATGGAACAGTAAAGTTGGGTCTCAAAAACTGAAATTTCTGCCCTCTTAGAATTAAGTTGAGAAATGGAAATGGCAATAAATTCCAACAAGTTTTAAATACAAAATGTGGTATGTTTGGGGTGTTAAAACCAATACACCTATTTTCTATCCAAAAGTCAACATTTTTGTTGACCAATGAGGTGAATAGTGACATCAAAACTTGAAATGCACAAATTGAAGAATTTAAAAGTTTCAAATGCCCTAGTATACCTAACATGATTGGTTTGGATAATTTGGCATGCCAATAGGGTTCAGTTAGCAGTACTGCAGATGGTAATATGCCATTCTGTGACTTTATGGCTTTTAGCCATTCTGACCTTGTATTGAGATTTGGCCTTGTGCCTGATGTATTTACAGCTTGTTAGCTGTTCTGTTGCACACCAGGAGATGCATATGTGACCGATGGTGTGACGGCCCGAGGTACTAGATACCCAATGCCAGTTTACCCGTTATCCAGTCCAGTCGTCTAGTGTAGGTTACTTGGGGCAACCAAATGAATAAAAGTGGATAAAGTAAATGATATACAAATACCAAACAAATAAAACGTACACATTCACTACACATTTAATTTCTTGCTATTTCTTTTATTATATTATTGCACCACTAAGCATTATTGCTTAGCGCGTTGCTTTTGCCACGCGTAGGTACTGGAGATACAGATCGTGAGCCCAGTAGACCACAGACTGGGTGAGTCCATCCTGCAGCTCTGCACAGTGTCCGTGTCACCTCAACTTCTGCAGTGCATTGGTAGGACACTAGGTGTCATTTTGACATTTTGTAACTTAATTTTGATTTTCTCATATGTAATTAAACTTGTGTAATGTATATTGAGTTTTATGTAAATTATGAAAATTGTATTTGTGAATGGAAAAGTAAATGGTTATTTATGATTTATATGTGATCATCACATGTGATGGATGATTGAGAATTGAAATTGAAATGTTGAGATCTTGATATTGAGTTTTGTGATGATATTGGAGTTGAGAATGAATGAATTTGTTTATTGGAAGTGTTTTTCACAGGTTCCAAAGAACAGTTTTCTCCATTTTTTAGCCGGTACTCTGCCGGATTTTCTTTAAAATTTACGGAACCTCAAATAAATTATGATTTCAATAAATGACTTAAATGAGTTATATTTTACAAGTTATATTCAAAATTATGATGAAAATTAATTAGGGTATATTAGAGTGTGCCGGTACACTGTGTGGCATTACTTACTCGGGTATACTGTACACGGGTACGGGGTGTCACAGGTAAGGTGTGACATAAAGTAATAACAAAGTAATTGAGATAGTATTGAAAATTTCCGTAAGTATATAAAATAATAAAGTAGGAAAATTGAGAGAGTATTGGAAATTAAAATGAGTGTAGAAAATAATTATTTAGAGAATTTAAGAAAAATTGAAAAAATATTAAGAATTGAAGAAAATGCAGAGAATAATTGTGTAGAGAATTAATGATATATATAAATGAATTAGGAGTGAGGTAATATATTTATTGAATTTTTTTATATTTAAATCGCCGGTTTAATCCGGTTCGAAATCGTCAGTTCAATCCGGTTCGGAACCGCCGGTTCACAGTTCTTAAAAAATATGAACCTGAACCAAACCGCAGAAGGACAGTTTCGGTCCAGTTCGAAGCCGGTTCCTATTTTGGTCCGATTTTGATCGAACCGGTTCTGGTTCAGTTTCGATTCAAAACCGATCTGTGGCTACCCCTACCTAAATTAAATGGATGATAACTTGAATTATGGAGCAATTATGAGTTATGGAGCAATATTTGATGGTCACTTAAAGTCAAGCAATAGGATAGAAGTGGTTGCAAGGTGGTTATTTAGTTGCAGTAGTAGAGAATGTAACACCCCCGTTTGCATAGCCTAGTATATTTCACTATTCCGGTGACCGGAGTCGGTCCGGACAATTAAGGGGATTAGAATCATATTTAAGACAACTAGATAAACCATAAACACAAATAATTAGTAATGTCCAATTAGTTAAGTATAAATAAGAAAAACAGAACATAAGAAGTTAAACAAGCCGAGAGTCACAGCGATAGGTGACCTTCTCGGGACCGATTGCGAAGTCATTTTAAACTCAAATTTCTAACCATAAAATGTGACGCTGCAGTCCTTAGGACCTTTATGAACACAGTGGAAAAGAGAAAATCACGAAAAAGAACTGTTAAGTCAGTTAAATAATTAGGTCAGGGAGTCGGAAGAAATATTGAATTATTTGCAAACCGGGATGAACCGGCGATGGGCAATTTGGTCAATTGACCCCGAGAGCTGACTCCTGACCTAACTTTCAAATAAAATCAGAGAAAAGAAAACTTCGGGATCGAGAATTAAATTTAAAAACTAATAGAAAAAAATAAATAGAAAAAAAAAAAGAGAAAATGGAAAAGTCAAAAGGTGATGACATCATGCATAACCTCATGCAGGATGCCATAAAAATAATAATTAATATATTTAATTAATTAGATTTTTGGTCTTCCTAAAGACATAAAAAAGAAAAAAGAAAAAAAAAAGAGTTAATTCTATCACTTTTATGACATCAAAATGATGTCAAAATTTATTTTTAAATTCCTACAATTTTTGACCCATTCAAATACATAAAGTGAGACCTAAAAGACATAAAAAGAAAAAGAAAAACATTTCATTTTCTGCTCCCAACCAAAACGGCAGCCATCATCTCTTAGCTCCACTATTGTCTCCCTTCATGAAAGCTTGAGTTCAAGCTTCTAAACATCCATCTAACCCTTCCTTGCCCCAAATTCTTCCATGCAAACTTGTAAGAGTGACTTGAGAAAGAAATTGAAGAAGGAAAGAAAGGGAATAAGGGAGTGAAGTTGAAGAATTAAAGTTCAAGTGGAGGTAAGCAACTTACTTTGGAAATTATGGTTTCTTATTTGTTTATTTAGTTCAATTAACTTAGATTTTTCACTTAAAAATCAAAGAAAACAAATGTTAGGGGACTTTTAGTGAATTCAGCCAGCTAGGGTTTGAGATATGTATGCATGAACTTGATGAATTTAAAGGGTATGTGAGCTTATTGGTGTTGAATGACTATGATTAAATGTCTTGAATTAGTTAAATGCAATGAATTAGTGTGGTTAGGGTTTGAGACCTAGGGCTTAGAAGTAAAATTGTGAGAAATTGGTAAATGATATATTTGACCTAATTTGAAGTGGGAAATGGTCATTTGAGACCTTATGGAGAGTGTTAGAGGTGTTTGAATCAAAGCCAAATTCGGATTGGGTATGCAGCATGACCAAAAGTCAACTTTGAGGGACCAAAAATGAAATTTTACAAGTCCAATGGATATGGGACCAATTGGGACTGAAAATAGGCACTAAATGACACAATTTTCATTTAGTAAGCATGCCCAAAAAGTGACCAAAACCTAGTGAACAAACTGACCAAACTTGAAAATCTGCAGTATGAACAGTACACATGAACAGTAATTGTGTTTGGGTCTAAATGATCTGAACTTTTACCAGTGGCTAGATGAGATATAGACCTAAAACTTTCATGAAGAACACAAACCCAAATTATGCCATTAATCAAGTCATTTGGCCACCCCAAGTTGGTGACTCAAATCTGCCAGCACCAGAAAATTACCCAAAATTCTGGGTTGTGTCCAATCCGACAGCCATGGTTCAAATGGCCATAACTTGAGCTACAAAACTCCAATTGGGGTGATTCAAAAAGGAGAATAAACTTAAGACATTAGGAAACATTTTCTATGAAGAAAGTTTTGCCAAATTCTAATAGTAGAGTGACCAATGGAACAGTGCAACTTAGGACTCCAAAATTGAAAATTTGGCAATTTTGCCTAAAAGACCTAAGTTTTTAGAAAATGACCAAAACCAACAAGTTTAGTGACCAAAATGTGGTATGTAGGTGAAGTTGGAATTCCCATATCTATTAAGCCTTAGAAAGTCAATAATTTGACTTGAATAGTGTAATAAATAGTAACCCGAAATACAAAATTTCAAGAACGTTGAGTTTAGCACGTTAGAGCTAGGTAAAAGTGAAGCTAAATTTATTTTGGGTTTATGTTAAGTTCTAGTACTGAAACATTGTAAAATTGTATGTTTCAGTTGAAAAGAATACCGGAAAAGAACCCGAGGAACCGAGTCTAGGCCAAGAGGCGACTCATTTGACGTTTGTGCACAACGTATACTTTTTATAATCATCTTTTGTATACTGTTTTGAATAATGTGAAATATTGGATTATGGCATTCTTATGATGTTTGTCGCAATGGGATTTTGCGGTCGCCCGGACGATCACTCACCGAAGTGGGAAAGAGTGAGGAGTCGCCACCTTAGTTTTGAGGGAAACTAAAGAAAACCATTTGAGAAGTTAAATTAAAAATGAAACCACTTTAAAACAGAGATTCTAAGTTCGGGGTCCGTAAACGGGTGGGGAAGGTGTTAGGCACCCCACCTCGTCCCTTAATAAGGGTAAGTAGGTTTAATTCTGCGTCCTTTACAAATTAGTTAGAAGGGCTTATGCGGCAATGTTAATCCTTTTGGTAGAAGGAATGTTTGATTTTTCACTAAATTTGGATCACCCAGATACATAAGTAAATGAGACAACCTTAGTGAACGGGTGTGAGAATCGGATAAGAACTCTCCTCCGATCTTTTTTAAGTTGTTCATTAAAATTTTGAGGGGAGACCGGATAAGAACCCTCCTCCGGTCTCTTTTAAGTTATTTATTTAAAGTTTTGAGGATGAGACCGGATAAGAACTCTCCTCCGATCTCTTTCAGATGTTTATTAAAATTTGAGGTGGAGACCGGATAAGAACTCTCCTCCGATCCTTATTTAATGTTTATTAAAATTTTGAAGGGAGACCGGATAAGAATCCTCCTCCGATCTCTTTTAAGTTATTTATTAAAATTTTGAGAGGAGACCGGATAAGAACCCTCCTCCGATCTCCTTTAGAGTTATTCGTTAATGTTTTGAGTTGAGACCGGATAAGAACTCTCTTCCGATCCCTACTTAATGTTTATCAAAATTTTGAAGGGAGACCGGATAAGAACCCTCCTCCGATCTCCTTTAAGAGTTGACTTAAAACTTTTAGGCAAGGATAGGATAAGGACTCTTCCGACCCCTTCTATTTTGATGAGACTCGGACAAAGACTTTTCCGACCTTTAAAAATTTAACCACAGCTACGGGTCTTAAGAACCTAAAACTAAGAATTCTGACCTTCAAAAATGCCGGGGATAAGGTTTATGGATATCCTGTGGCTGAACGGGGAACACTAGACTTGATTCACTGACCTTTTCATGTAGTCATTTTACCAATATCTATTAATGACCGATCCACTCTGTTTCGTTTACTTTGGTCTTATTCCATTTCATGACATCTTTGTCGAATTGCTGTTTACGTCGGCCTAATAGTTCGGCTATCTTCCTGACGTGTTATTCAGGTCCTCTTTTTAAAGGAGACCTCTAAGTTGGAGCTTCCTACGTTTACCCTACCATTTACATACTAAAAAGAGTTAAAAAAGCGGTTTTCAGAAATTACGGAGATCAATAAAATGAACTGATCACTAAAAAAAATGATTTGAAAGTGACTTTCTTTGGGATTGCTTGTGCAGAAATGGTCTAGATGTAAGAAGAACAAGTAAAATGCGGGAAATAAACGTAGACGCTTAATAAAACAGTAACATGAACTCTTATAACAATATTTTCTCTTGGGTTCTCTTGTACAAAATACCCTTGAAGAAAGTTGCAGATGTATGAAGAACAAAGGAAGTGCAGAAACAAACGTAAATGAGTGTGAACTCTTACCTGTGAGGAGCCAAATATATTGAAATAACTGTGAAGTGGTAAACAGTGATGAAGATGGCGGATTGATCAGCCTGAGAGTTGATGTCTGTCGTGAAACCGAGAGATGCTTTAGCTAAAAGGTAACCGGGTAAGAACCAGGTGAAAGGAAGTTGAGCTTGAACAGCGGAAAGGAAAGCAGAGATGATGAGAGTATGACCAGATAATGAACAAACTGGAAATGTAGAGTTCCAATATTCAAAATCTTTTTCAAGAAAACACTCATTAAAACTATTTTCAAAAGTATTTTTATTAACTACAAAACAGCAGAGTAACAAACTGAATGAAGTTTCAGAGTTCCTCCACGATAATAGCGGCCTCTTGCCTATATTTTTGTGTCCCCCTTGAGCAGCTTTTTCATGCGGTATTTATAGGAATCGGGTGCTCCCCATGAAGGGTCGAGATTCATTTTGAGGAGATGGAGGGTCAAGATTTTGAAGTACATGATCGGATGTTTAGGAATTAAAGAGAATCAAAACGAATGGTGAGATCGCTTCTCAAAATATTTGTCCTTTTCCTCTTTTAATCAAGCGGTCTTGAATCCTCTAGTCGGAATGATCCGAGGTGAGAGTGAAAAACGCCGGTATTGTCGTCTTCTCTTTTGATCCAAGGGTTCGGATTCATCCTTACAAGTGAGATCAACGGTGGAGATTGGGATGTACAGATCATGACATACCACGGCACTGTCGACGTGCGGGCGATTCTTAGGCGTGCGGTGGAGATCTCGTCCGCCACGCTTTAACTACCTCGGCTCACGATTCGGCGGCGGTTATTGGAATTTGTCTTATTCTTTTTGTCTTCCGATCCTCCCTAGCTCCTATTCCGATCTCTCATGCCGATCTCCTATCTCCGATCTCTTTTATCCCTTGATCACCTGGATTCGGTCCAAGCATTAATTACATCTCGAATTTGAGCGCCCGCCGTTTCGCTTCGACATTAAATGCCCATTTTCCCTATATATACCCCTGTTGATAGTGGCATTTCCTTCATTCGATTTTCTCTCTTTCTCCTTGTTTCTTGGTTCTAGCTGCTAGGGAAAGTTCCGGCTACAATCGTGGTTTTGATCCTCTTCGATGGAATTCCCTTTTCCTCATTGAAAATTTACGATCCGGTGATTGGATGGTCCTAATTGACGATGGTGAGAAGCTGGATTTGACCGATCCGTATCGCGGGCTTCGTTGTACCGATCTCGAGTTGCTCAACCGAGTTCATTCGGCTTCTCATCACATTGAGTATTCCGGCGATCTGATCCACATTGGGTGTTCCGACAGCGGATGAAGCATCCGGTCGGCAATATCCTTGGGATCAGTTACAAACTGATCCTTAGAACACCTGGGAGTATCCTTGGGATCAGTTATACACTGATCCATGGATCTCCTGGGAGTATCCTTGGGATCAGTTGTAAACCGATCCTTAGATCGGCCTTTTCAGATAGGATTTTCTAGAGATCACAGAAATGATGTGATCCAATGTTAGTGTAATCCTATCTCTAGAGATCGCCCAAATGATGTAGTCTGTCAATGTAATCAGATCTCTAGAGATCACCCAAATGATGTAGTCTGTCCTTTATTGTAATCCGATCCCTCGAGATCGCCCAAATGATGTAATCCGATCTTTTGCAAATAAAGACTTTATTTTGCGATTATCATCTTATTATTTTTGCATTGATTATTTTCCGATCTCTAAGGTGGTTATCCGATCTGGTTCTTTACTTGAATGACACTTGGTGATCCTTTATTCAAAATATTTAACTTATTATGCCGATCTCCAATTAACCGATCTACGAACATTCGGATATTTGAGAGAAGTGTCGAAACATTGCCGAGTCTCACCAATCGATGTGCCGCTTAGAACCTCGCGAGCATTAAATGCTCGGACTAGTATAAATAGGGAGGGTTAGCGATTGTTCTCTCATTTCATTTTCGTCTCTGCTCATAGCTTCAAGTTCTCTCATTTTCTCCGGTTTCTCGACGATTAGACTCTGGTAAGGGCTTTAATCCTCTTTTTAGTTTAAGTTCTTTGTTTTTTCTTGAAAATGAGCGGTGCCGAAGGTCAGAGAGCGGCGAGCCCTCCTTCCATTGAGTTCTCTTGGTCATCGTCTGATGAAGAAGAGGCGATCGCCCAGCGTGCAACCTAAACCCCTAGGGTCTGCTCCAGTCGGGTCGGGTCATACCATTAAGGCGTCGCGCCTCTTCAAGAGAGAGACCCTTCCCATAGACGAGCTTCCATCGGTTCTTCTGAACTGATCTGCAATCGCTTGTTCAAGAATACAACATTTGTCCCGATTCATATGAGTGATCAAGTGCCATGGCGATCTTCGTGTCGATCATTCTTTTGAAGAGGATGACATGGTCATGGTGTACGAAGAACAGTTAAAGGCCGGTCTGAGGTTCCCTCTAGCCGATTTCTATAAGGAGGTCCTAAAATTTCACCGAATATCCATTGTTCAAATCCACCCCAACACGTGGCGAATCTTGGTTGCTTTCCGAGGTCTATGCCGAGCTAAGGGAATCAGACCTACAGCTAAAGTGTTCGCCAAGCTGCACCGGCTAACTCACCGAAAGGACGATGACCACTGGTTCTTTCAGCGGCCTAATTGCGGCTTTTTCCGACCGCCTCGTCTCTTAAGAACCGGAAGAATCGCTTTCTTCATTGTGAGGAGCAAAGATTCGAGCCGCTTTGAGGACTTCCCCGCACTGGTGGTAACAGGGACCCTTGCTTCCGAACCATATTACCCTGAGCGAAGAGGAAAGTTTGATAGTGATGGATCTGAAGAGTGAGGCTGCCACTAAAAAGTATTCTTGTTTGGATTCGGTGACTGCCGAGCTGCACCATTGGACTGTTCAGCTGCTCACTGGCCAAGACCGCGAACTTCCGCTCTCTAACCTCGGCATCGGTATTTTCTATATCTCAATTCTCACGACCTTAGTGATCTCACTAACCTTTTCTTTGTGCAGGTATGGCGGGTGGTGAGGGTTCAAGGAAACGGAAGAAGGAGAGAGAGATCTCTCGGAAGATAAAGGAAATAAAGCGTTCGGAACGACTCCAAACGCCCGGTCACGAACCTGGGGAGATACAAAGTGATCCTCCCCAACCTTCGGGTCCGCCGACCACCGAGCTACCCGATCTCTCCTAGATCGGAGGAGCAGCCTCCGACTCTTGCAGCTTGTTCCAAGCAGGAAGGGGGCCTTCTCAAGCTTCGGGAGGACCTCTTCTGGGCGCTCAAGGCATCGATCGATCGCTTGAGGAATAACCGATCTGTCAAGGAGAACTCGATTTCGCCAAAGTCCCGGGTCTACTATCTTCTTTCAGGAGGATCGGACAGTTATCCTGAATGGTCTCGACGACATATTGACTCGGACCATGAGCTTAAACGTGGAGTGTCCGTGAACTGCACCATGATCCGAGAGGATTCTACCGGGTAAGGAGATCGGGAAGAAGAATCGAGGTGGATTCCTCCGATCCCAACTCTCATCCGCCGGATTATATATCTCAAGTCGAGGGACGGCAAAGCTCCATGAAGACCAATGTAACAGTAACCGTATTTTGATGAGAGGGACCGCGCTCTTAAGGAAGTCCAGTGCTTCATGCCAACGGTTAGCGTCAGTCGCTCAACTTATAGAGGAACTTGAGGCGAAGGATAAGGAGCTTAAGGAGAAAGATAAGGAGCTTAAGGAGAGGGATGAAGAGATGGTGACGGAATAGCCGAGGCCTATGTGAAGGCTCACAAGGATCTCTTGGCCGCACTCCAGAGCGTTACCTAAGAAGACTTTTCTTGGATGGCCGATGTGGCTCCCGAGGACAATGATGAAGACAGTGAGGATGAAGCCGAGGGTGAGAGGGAGAGAGGGAGTGATCCAATGTAGATCAGCCGGGGGTGATCCTCACCAATAACTTGTACAAATTATGACATGAAATGAAATGCCTTTTGTTCAATGAATGATTGTGATCGGAAAATTTTAAACCATTATTTGTCCGAGTATTTGATTGTATGAGCACAAAGAAACAAAAACTAAATGTGATTATTAATCTAAGTATGAGAGATCGGAAAGCACTTTGAACATGAGATCGGTAGGGAAGAAATGCTGAATGTAACTTGACCAAAAATTTAACTCGAACACTTAAGATCGAATCGAACCAAAACTTTAGCTCTTAAACTTTCGGAAAGGAGGTCGGCAATAAACCGTAAGAAAAATCTAGTGCCCGTTCATTTTATTCATCAACAGAGATCGAATATTCTTGACAGTCCGAAATCCGACATCGGGTTTGAGAGGTCGGTAAAATGATTTTGAGAGATCGGCGAGGCTTTAATGAATGTGAGGACTTAGCATTGATTCAATTCTCTGTGAGGAGAGATCGGAAATGTGACCGCCTATCAAGGAGGGACCGGAAACGTGATTAGCTGTTCAAAGAAAAGATTTTTATTGATTCTAGGGATCGGCCAAAATATGGTGTCGACAGCTGCCCCTCTTTACATAATTTCAATTAAAGGAAAAATTTCCGTATAGGAATTATGTAAAGATTCCGACTCATATTTTGGACGATTAGGTATTTGAAATTAGGGAACTAAAGCACACCTAAATTAATGACCTAGAGAATTAAAATCAACTTGGATCTAGAAACCAGAGGTTGATAACAGGAATGTAAATTGCATGACATTAAAATCAACTTGGATCAAGGAACCAGAGGTTGATAGCAGAAATGTAAATTGCATGAAATTAAAATCAACTTGGATCAAGGAACCAGAGGTTGATGGTAGAAATGTAAATTGCATGAAATTAAAATCAACTTAGATCAAGGAACCAGAGGTTGATGGTGGAATTGCATGAAATTAAAATCAACTTGGATCAAGGATCCAGAGGTCGATAACAGAAATGTAAATTGCATGAAATTAAAATCAACTTAGATCAAGGAACCAGAGGTTGATGGTGGAATTGCATGAAATTAAAATCAACTTGGATCAAGGATCCAGAGGTCGATAACAGAAATGTAAATTGCATGAAATTAAAATCAACTTAGATCAAGGAACCAGAGGTTGATGGTGGAAATTTAAATTGCAGGAAATTAAAATCAACTTGGATCAAGGAACCAGAGGTTGATAGCAGAAATTTAAATTGCAGGAAATTAAAATCAACTTGGATCAAGGAACCAGAGGTTGATAGCAGAAATTTAAATTGCAGGAAATTAAAATCAACTTGGATCAAGGAACCAGAGGTTGATAGCAGAAATTTAAATTGCAGGAAATTAAAATCAACTTGGATCAAGGATCCAAAGGTTGATAGCAGAAATTTAAATTGCAGGAAATTAAAATCAACTTGGATCAAGGATCCAGAGGTTGATGGTGGAATTGCAGGAAATTAAAAATCAACTTAGATCAAGGATCCAGAGGTCGATGACAGAAATTTAAATTGCAGGAAATCAAAATCAACTTACAAGGCGAGTCTAACCCTGACACATGAAGTTCTTTCCCTGAAGAAGTGTACTTAACAAGATACTGAAGGCCGATGATTAATGGAAAAGGAGTTGCAAGACTTGGCCCATGACCATCAAGGCTTCAAATGCCCCTCTTCTGTTCCCGATTTTTTTCTTACTCTACGGAGAGCGCCCTTGCAGGTTTTCACTTTCTCTTCGTCCATTCGACCAGAAGCGCCCTTTCGGGTTTTCACCTCTAGAAGTTTTTTTTTTTTTTTTTTTTTTTTTTTTTAAGGCTATTTCCTGCAAATCTCATAATAAAGTACGTGAGGTTATCAATTTTCAAATTCAAATCTTATGGCAAAAATTTTAACTAATTAATAGCGCATTAAACAAAGAGAAAGGATAGCATGGGGAAAATAACAACAGAAGGAGTGAAGTATAACTTTATTAGAAAGAATAGACTTTCAAAGGAGAGGAAAAGGTACAAAGATAGATCTCACATATTCCTTATGGTTAGTTTTGAAGTCTTTTAACTGCCATTATTTCAAGTTCTCTGAAGCTTCATGTCGCGACAGTTTCCTCTCCATCCGTGGTTTCATACCCTCTTCCTTATTTCTCCACTTTGGTTCTTGGGACGCCCTTTTGGGTTTTCACCCCAAGAAGTTTTTTTTTTTTTTTTTGGATGCCCTTTCGGGTTTTCACCCTTTCCCCTTTTTATGCATAGTATCTTTTGACAAAGGTTGTCGCATTGATCGGTCTCTGGAATTCTTCACCGCCTATGTGGGTCAAGATCAAGGCTCCTCCGAAAATGTCTTTTAACCACATAGGGTCCTCATAGGTTGGTGACCACTTGCCCCGGGGTCGCTTTGGTTCAGAAAGACTTTCTTCAAGACTAGGTCCCCGGGTTGGAATTCACGCAGCGCATTTTTATCAAATGCCCCGCCATTCTTCTCTCGTATAATTGTCCGTGACATGTCGCCGTTAACCTTTTCTCATCCAAAGAAATTCAATCGATCCAACCTTGATCGATCCATTCGACTCATCGATCCCCGATTCCTTCAAAATCCTTAGGACGGATTTCAACCTCAATAGGCACTACAGCCTTCCATCCCGTAGACCGGTGAGTATGGAGTTGCCCTGCCGAGGTTCTTACTAAGTCCGTATGCGTGAAGAGCGTAGGGGAAGCATATCATGCCAATCCCTATATGTGACCGTCATTTTCCTGATTATTCTCTTGAGGTTTTTGTTTGCGCCTTCCACCGCTCCATTCATCCGGGGACGGTATGGGGAGGAATTGAGGTGTCGGATTTTGTATTGATCACATAATTCCGAATCTTCTGGACCATTCAAGTTCTTGGCATTATCGCGACAATTTCATTCGGAGACCATGCCTACAGATGACATTGCTTCAAGAATTTGAGAAACGTGTTCTGCGTGATGTGAGCATAGGATGTCGCCGACCCACTTGGAGAAATAGTCGATGGCTACAAGGATGAATCTGCCCATTGGATGCCTTGGGATTGATGGGACCAATCACATCTATGCCCCACATTGCAAAAGGCCACGGTGAGACGAGATTGAACACTTGTGAGGTGGCACATTTATCTGATCGCAGAATCGACACTTGTGGCACTTCCGAAATACTCGATGCAATCCTTTTCCATTGTGATCCAAAATACCCACGCCGCATGATTTGCTTCGCCATCATGTGTCCATTGGCGTGAGTGGCACAATTTCCTCATGAGTTTCAAAAAGGATTTTCTTTGTTTCCTTTGCATCTACACATCTCAACAATTCTCCGTTGGGGCTCCTCTTGTATAGGGTCTCTCCACCGGGAAAGTACCCTAATGCTAACCTCCGAATCATTTTCTTTTCATTTTTGCTTGCCCTCAAGGGAATTCTCCGTTCTACAAGAGACTGTGATGTCATGATACCAAGGCTTTCCGTCGGGCTCTTCTTCAATCATGAAGCAATAGGTCGCTCATCCCTTACCTTAATCTTCAACGTCAAACATCCGCTCTTCTTCGATTTGAGCCATAACAAATAGAGTAGCTAAGGCATCAAGAAATTGATTCTTGTCTCTACTGTGTGAGTGAAAGAGATTTCTTCAATTTCTTGATCAACTCCAGAAGTACTTCGATATGGGATCAACTTGGGATCCTTAGTTTGCCATTCTCCCTTGACTTGATAGATTATCGAGCCGAGTCTCCGTGACACCTCCAACTTTCTCGATTTTCCTCTCTATAGCGGCATGTAGACCCATTACACAAGCTTCATACTCATGACATTGTTGGTACAACAAATCCCAACTTAGCACTATTGGGAAGTGCTTTCCTTCCGGGATACTAGTACAGCCCGATTCCATTTCCGATAAATTGATCGCTCCATCAAAATACATCTCCCATACATCGCTTGGCTCATCTTCTTCGTGGTCTACTTCATTGATATGTTCATCGTGAACTCAAAATCTAGAGCTTCATAATCCGGATAGGGTTTTCTCGCTAGAGGTCAAGAATCACGCTACCTTTCACCGCCGGGTCATGTAGACTATGTCGTATTGGGAGAGTATAACCTGCCACTTGGCTATCCTTCCCGGCACGAATGGGCTTTCGAATACATATTTGATAGGATCCATCCTGGAGATAAGCCATGTTTTGTGATTCAACATATAATGCTTGAGGCGATTTGTCATTCCATGCTAACGCCAGCAAAAGTCTTTTCTAAGAAGGAGTACCTCGACTCACAATCATTGAACTTCTTGCTCGTGTAATAAATGGCCCTCTCTTTCGCCAGTATCATCATGCTGTCCCAAAACACACCCCATAGAATTCTGTTGGACTGCCAGGTACAGGATCAAAGGCCTGCCTGCCACAGGCGGGACCAATACTGGTGGATTTGACAAATACTGCTTGATTGTTTCGAAAGCCTTTTGACAATCCGAATCCCATTGGGTAGGGTTGTTCTTCCGGAGTAATCTGAAAATAGGCTCACTTTGGCGGTGAGATTAGAAATAAACCTCGAAATATAGTTCACTTTTCCTAAAATCGCAGACCTCCCTTTCTGTTTTTGGGGACGGCATTTCTTGAATAGCTCGAACTTTGTCTGGGTCCACTTCTATCCCTTTCTCGCTTACTATGAATCCCAACAATTTTCCCGATCTAGCTCCGAATATGCACTTAGCAGGGTTCAGCTTCAACTGATATTTCCTGAGCCTTTCAAACACCCTCCTTATCACCTGAACGTGGCTCTCCTCTCCCCGGGATTTGATGATCATATCATCCACATACACCTCCACTTCTTTATGCATCATATCGTGGAATAATGTGACCATTGCGCGCTGGTAAGTAGCCCCGGCATTTTTCAACCCGAAAGGCATGACCCGAGCAGCGTATCACCCCCATTGGGTGATAAAAGCAGTTTTATCCTTGTCTTCCTCGTCCATTGGGATCTGATTGTACCCTGATGCCCCATCAATACACGAACATCTGCCCAAACCCGCAGCATTGTCAACTAGCACATCAATATGGGGGAGAGGGAAGTCGTCTTTCAAGCTAACTTTATTAAGATCCCGGTAATCAACGCACACCCTGACTCTCCCGTCTTTCTTCATCACCGGGACGACGTTAGCCACCCATTGGGGATATTTGACCACTTCTAAGAACCCGCCACATATCGCTTTGACTTCGCCCCGAACCTTAAGCAAAGGTGTCAGGATTCATTCTCCTTAGCTTTTGTTTTACCGGGATTGTCCCCGGGATCAAGGGAATTTTGTGCGTTACTATCTGAGGGTCCAAACCCACCATATCATCATAGCTCCATGAGAATACGTCGAGAAATTCCTTAAGCAGATCGATCATATCTCCCAATTCGTCACTCTCCACTACCTTAAGTTCCCTTTTTACTTCTTCCGTGCCTAAGTTTATTGTGCGCGTTTCATCTTCACAAGGCACGAGGGAGGGTTCATCTTTTTCATTGCTTTCCTCTGTAAGGTCTTCCTCAGAATCACTTGAAGTAATGGCAGTTATGGGGATTTCAAAATTAACCAGAGGAATTTCTGAGTCTATTGGATTATTAGGTGTTAATTGATGAATGTTCCTGAATGAATAAAGAATAGAACATGTTATAAGGATGGAATTAAAAGGAAAGAAAAAGAGTATTGGATTAAAAATGCGCTATTAATTCATTAATGCCATAAGAAAAGGTCCATTTACAGTATTACACTTGTCACCATGGACAAAGTGATCAAGTGTAGATAACCAGAGGTACTTTACTCGAGATTGAGTACAGGGATATCCTCCGTTGTCCAGTTGTCAAGCTCCTGCTCTTCAGCCATTGGCGAAACTAGGGCCTCATACAAGGAATCCAGTTGGATGACATCTATGGATGGATCATCAGGTGATTCTTCTGTACTTGTCGGATGTTGAATGACCGGTTTAGTGAAGATTTCCGTGATTCTCGGGACTACTTTTATTTTTCCCATTTGCTGGTCGAACCTCTGATCCCGAAGCATTTTCCTCATCCGGAACCGCCCATCCATAAGGGCATCCTCCTCATACCCCAAACCATAACGGCCTATCTTCTGAATGGCCGGTATAGGCTCGACAATTCCTTGTAATGTGGCGCCTAGGCCCTTACCTTCTTCATACCCGCTTCTTGACATTACTTTGGCCACCATAGCCATGGCCCCCTCCTTCCCAGTATCTTGTAACTCAAGGGCCTGGAAAGAGCTTTCCAATGACTCTACCGCTTCCACATAAGGGAGTGATTGCGCTTGGTGACCAAGATGGCCTCTTCGCCTCACCGTGATGATTTTGCCGCCCTTAATGTATTTGATCTTCCGTGCAAAGTCGAAGGAACAAAGATTTGCGAATGGATCCAAGGCCTCCCTAACAAAGATGGTGTAGGTGGCTCAATGTTCATCACTTGAAACGTGATATTGAAAGTACATGCACCGACTGGATTGGCAAGTCAATGTCCCCAAAGACCTCTCTCTCCTTGTTCCACAAAGCTCTCACCACCATAGCACTTTGACGTATGTCTGATTGGTCAACTGGCAATCTAGCCAAGGTAGCGCTAGGCAGTACATTGAGGGCTGATCCGTTATCGATGAGGACCTTGGCTACTATACAGCCTTTACATATCACCGTTACAAGCAGACCTTTATTGAGCCCTAAGCCAGCAGGGTCTACCTCATCTTCAGAAAAGGCTACAGAGCTGGATGCCTGGATTTGTACCACTAACTACTCAAACTTCCACGGAGTAATGACAGGGTTGACAAAGGCCTGATCCAGATTCTCTGTAAGGCTTGTTGCACTTCCGAACTCAAAATCGATAACAAATAAATCCGAGCGGTGTCTTTCTCAACTGCTCCACCACGCCATACTCGCTCGCTTCATTATTTGGAGCAACAGCTTCTTCATCTTTTCTATGCTCAACAGCTCGCTTCCTCGCTTTCTCAACCTCCTCTTCCGTGTTTCTTGATGACTCTCCCATCTTTACTTTCCCTTTGCTCTTTCTCTTCCTCGCTCTCGTAACACCTCCCACTTCGGGTTATAAACTCGACTTCTTGCTCAGGTGGAGAGGGTTTTATTGCAATAACAGGCTGGGGACTTGTTTGGGGAGTAATGCTGCTGGCAGGTCCAGCATAAGTCATCCTGAAGTGCTCGTGAGGAGCGAAACATGGCTTTGGTGGTGCCGGAGGTGAGGCAAGGCTAGGAGCGGATGTGCTGCTTGACGCTCCCTGAGTAAAAACTTGGAAATTATAGTTCCAAGGGACAGCATGAGTGTTGGTGATGGGGAGCTGAGGTGGAGTCTGAATAATCTGCATCGTGGTGAGGCTACCGGGGTGAGAAGGTGATTCGGGTTCGAGGTAAAGGCGCTCCGCCGTATCCGGTGGTGTTCACTCCTTTTTCCGTTTTTAGCTTTGTCTGGTATCTCAGAACCCTGAGAGACAATAAGTTCTGGACTTCTTGCCTGAACCCCTCACAATCTCGCAGCTCATGGTCAGCTGTCCCTCCGTGATAAGGACACCCCGTATCCTCCTCTGCTCCCGCTACCTGAGGGGAAAGATAACCTTCCCTCATTGCTATAGCAAAAATCTCCTCAAAGTATGGAACCAGCTCATCCACTTCAGGTGTTGATCCCTCTCCCTTAGACTCAATCATATTTACACCACTACCCGCATTATGGTTGGGGAGTGGATTTGAGGTGACATTGGGGAGGGAACCATTCCCCTCAATCTTCAACCACCCGTTCCGGATTAAAGCATGCACTCTCCCTCTGAGTGCCCCGCAGTTATCAGTTGAATGCCCTTGTGCCCCTCCATGGTACTCACACCGGGCAGTGGCATCATACCACCTGGGATACGGCGGCTGGATTGGGTCCAAAGGGACTGGTACGATTTGGTTTATACCGACAAGGTATCGGTATATTTCACTGAGAGGGAGGGGAAGGGGTGGATCAGGATTCCTTGGAGGTCTCGGGTTATTTTGTGGTGGTCGTGGTTGAGTTGGTGGAGGAGGTGGTCTTGGTTGGAAATTTGTGGGTGGGGCATATTGTGGGCGTGATTGTGGATAATTAGGGAAAGGAGGTGGAATGTTGGCGATGGTTTGGCCATGAGAGGGGGAATATGGCCGGTAGTTATTTTGGGGAAATTGGGGGTAATTATTTGACGGTGACAGAGTGTACATCACCTTCCTTCTTTTTGCCAAAATTGGCGGGCTTCTTCACAGGGTTTTCAGCCAACTCCTGTAGTCTTCCTATTCTCAGATTAGCTTCAATTCTCTCACCGGCTTGGATGATATCTGAGAAGCTATTGGAGGTATTGCCAATCATCAGGTTGAAGTAGGGAGCCTTCAATGTTTCGATGAATAGGGAGCAAAGTTCATTGTCGGTCACTGGAGTATATAATTCTGCAGCCTTCTCCCTCCATCGCATGCATCGCTTGAAACTTTCCCTGCCTTTCTGCACTGTGTTCGAGGTCCTCCTTTTTGGTGCCTCATCACAATTTAATTTATATTGCTTCATAAAGTTATCGGCTAAATCCTTCCAGGAGTGTAGCTTGCTCCTGTCCAATTGTATGCACCATCTCAGAGCCGTCCGAGAGGCTCTCGTGAAAGAAGTGAATGAGAAGTCTATCGCCTTCTCGTTAAGGCGCATTTTGGCAATGTAGGTTGCCGTGTGGATGCGGGATCCGAGTTTCCGTGTACTTGTCTAAATCCGAACCTTGAATTTGGGTGGTACCACCACATCCGCACCAATCTCGCGATTTATACATCGATCAACCATACATGTTCAGCCCTCTATTGCTCTCGCCTTTCTTCTAGAGCCGATAGTTTCTCGTTTCTCTCTGCCCTATGTTCTCCTTCCACCGCATGATACACTCTCCAACCGGAGCCGAGGGGTGGAGTAAACTGGAGGGATCGATTGAATGGTGAGGCTCGACATTTGAGACGGCGGTAATAGGAAAAAGGTGGGTCATTATTTATGGTCACCGGATTGACAAAGTGATTGTCGGTCCGAATGGGAGACCGAAGGTAAAAGAGGTTGAAGCTTGCCGAGGATCATTTGTTGTAGGAGGCGGAGGAGGTAATGGTGGGCTAGGTCTCAAGCAGGTTTGCTCGAGACATTTCCTTCATTAGTCTCATAATTTCGTAAAGTCGATCCTTCAACTCGAGACTGTCCCTCGTAGGTTCTGTACTTGCTCCCGATTTTCCATTATCTTCCTCGCTCGAGATCTTGTTAAGTACACTCGCTGGGTTGGATCGTGTGCTTGGTCGACTTGCCTTGTTTGAATCAATATTGATTTCGTGAGGAGTAAAAATTTAAATGAATTTGAGTTTTGCAAAGAAACTAAAAGTCCCGGTCCGACGAAGGATACAAAGTGGCATTTGAGAGCCAGTTGGAATCGCAAAAGGATAACCGCATCAACTTTATCATGGCATCGCTTGATAGTTTGATCGTGAATGACGGGATTGAATGTGCATTTATGATACCTGTTCATATAGCGCACTCAATTTTTCACATAACCCTAGCGAGGGAGTTCCTACGGGAGTCATATTATTCATTCACAAATCTGCTTAAACAATGGTCCAAAAATCATTTCATTAACTGAATAATTCGTACAGCATATTCTTTACATCGGCCTAGGTTCTGGGAGGTTCTTTATAATGAGATGACATTTTCTGAGATACTCGTATAACCTTTCCTCTTGTTTGGCAGGATCGAACACTTTCAGAGCATATTCGGATTCAGGTAATAGTTCCTTTTTTCCTTGTGCTATCATTTTCTCCAACTGGTCCACATTTTCTTTCAGTCCTTGATAGAGGGCAGCTTGTTTCTCTTTCTCTTTCCTTTCTTTAGCACATTCTCTCAAGATGTCGTTGATGAGGAGTGCCTGTTCTTTTAATTCAAGCTTCTTCTTCTTGTTTTCCTGTTTATACTCTTCAACGAGTACTTCTTGGTACTTCATCCTTTCCTGAAGCTTACTATTCTGCCCTTTCATCTCTTTGACCTCAGCTTGGAGAGAATTTCTTTCTTTTTCCCACTATACCTCTTGTTCTTCGAACCCTATCCTTTCGGCCCTTGCCTCTTCCTTGAGCTTTCTTACCCTTCTCTTAAGTTTCTGCTGTTGGTCCTCCAATTGTTTCATTCGTTCTTGCAGTTGTGAGTTTTCGGTATTTGCCTTTTGTAGCGAGTCAACTGTGCGATTATCGCCTTCCTCCGATAGGGCGTCTTGGCGAGGGTTGTCGCCCTGAATTCTATGGTAGAGCGCTCTTGGTCCCTATCGCTCTCCATTTAAGGTAATCGTCCGAGGCACTCTGCCTTTGGGTGATCTCTCCATTAGAGTGATGTTTTCCTGTGACTTGCGAGCCATTTTCAACCCTTCTTCTTCCTTGAGCTCATGGTAGAAGTGACCTTGGTGGTATTCTTTAATATTGATCATGGATCTGTGTTGAACCAAATCGCTCATTACTGGCCGGAGTGTAACTTGTATACCCGTTATTCCAATTAGGACACCGATCGAATACCTCTGTACCAATCAAGACAGTTGGCTTGACGCCCACGCCTTCCTCCAACAAGAATCATGGCTATTGAAACTCGTAATCCGCTCCCGCCATCGCTTTTTCATTCTTCGCTGATCGCCAACCGGTCATCTTCTCAATGGGAGGTGGTCAAGGTACCAAGTCAATCCTTTTGTCTCCTCAGACACATGTGGCCGATAGTCCAGAGGTATAATAACCGAGAGCAACACTTAATGGACCCTTTCCCCGTTGTCCAGTAGTTAGGGTTAACAAGGTTTCGCAAGGATTGCCAGATCGGATTGATCCCCGCTTTCATCGTCCAAAATACCTCCATCACACTGCTAGTGATGATCCCCAATGGCCCCGAACAGGATCGGACCATAGATTCCCAAGGCGAGTGCTACGGAAGCTTGATCCCATCGCTTCTCTTGGAGGTGATGATCTAACCGCTTCAAGGTACGCCCAATACCATCCATGCGTGTTCCTTTGATCGCTTCCGACTTCACTTTTTCTCGGGGAGAACCCAACATATGTGCCAACCGCTTCCGTGTCCGCCTATGCTCGAGGTGTAAGTAGATCCGATTCTGCAATGAGTATGGGATCCCCAGCAATGCCTGATATTCTTCCATAGTGGGGACCGTGTCAATGTCATTGAAAGAGAATACTCCGCACTTAGGATTCCAAACCGACAACATGGCTCTTAATGCCGGATATGGACCTTGACTTGCATTAAGGTTGCAATCCTTCCGCATTTTTCTTCAAACTGCACCTTGACCGATCGGAAGCGACCTCCATCTACTAGATGCACTTCGAGGTTGTTTATTTTGACTTCTATTTTATCCAGATCCAAAGGAAGGTATTGAGCTAATGTGTGCCTCTAAACATCGCTTTGCGAGGATACCACCAATGAGATGATTTAGACCAAAGTTTAGCATGCCGAGCTTCTTCACGATCGACTCGAGGATGCCATGATAAAAATGATGCCTATCCTTCTGCACCTTTGATTTGGTAACGCTCATGAAAATTCGTTAGTAAAACAAACTAGGTAATTTTGAATCATATCTGTTGACAGTAGGACACGCATACATTTATCAAAGTAGGAAAATGTGTAGGTGTTTCAGTAGAATTCAAGATTACCCTCACAACATGAACGAAAAGGAAATCAAAAGAGAGCAAGGTAAGAGTAAACATGTCCCTTTGGTCCTATAATAGGGAGACTCCTGATACCGGATAAGCGCGACCTATTTGGGATAGTTCTATCTTATGAGGTAGTTTACTACAAATTTTCACTATCGTGACGCTTAGCTCAGATCTAATTTTCTAATAGCCACAGTTCCCAAATTGCCCCATCAGAACAAAGAGAGCCCCATTCTACCCCCATGATATTGTCGGAAAATTCCACTGTATCACGGTAAATAGAACGAGTTTCAATTTGAGCGTAAGCCTTCACGGATACTAACGGGTAAAACCCACTGCACCGCTTACATGACCCCTCCTACTTTCCTAAAAGGGTAAGAAAGCCCTGTTAGGACCATAGTGTGTGAGGACATCGTGTAAGTGTTCAGGTGTGAAGGGACACTTTTACCTCTTCCCAATTCAGGGGATTTTATTTTTCCTTTTTTCTTTTTTCCTTTTCTTTGAAATGAAGAGCAATCAGAGGAGATAGAATAGGCAAAACAAAATAGTTAGTAGCAATAATAATTAACATATAAGACATCGCGAGTGAGCCCTCTAAATATAATTTGATCTGACAAAAATTAAGCCTACTTTTGGACCTCTAGACTGGGTTGGGTCAATAATATCCCCAATGAGTCGCTAAGTCGTCGTGAATGGGATTTTATGGTCGCCTGACGATCACTCACCAAGTGGGAAAGAGTGAGGAGTCGCCACCTTAGTTTTGAGGGAAACTAAAGAAAACCATTTGAGAAGTTAAATTAAAAATGAAACCACTTTAAAACAGAGATTCTAAGTTCGGGTTCAGAACGTGGGGAAGGTGTTAGGCACCCCACCTCGCCCTTAATAAGGGTAAGTAGGTTTAATTTCGGCCCTTACAAATTAGTTAGAAGGGCTTAGGCGGCAATGTTAATCCTTTTGGTAGAAGGAATGTTTGATTTTTCACTAAATTTGGATCACCCAGATACATAAGTAAATGAGACAACCTTAGTGAACGGGTGTGAGAATCGGATAAGAACTCTCCTCCGATCTTTTTAAGTTGTTCATTAAAATTTTGAGGGGAGACCGGATAAGAACCCTCCTCCGGTCTCTTTTAAGTTATTTATTTAAAGTTTTGAGGATGAGACCGGATAAGAACTCTCCTCCGATCTCTTTCAGATGTTTATTAAAATTTGAGGTGGAGACCGGATAAGAACTCTCCTCCGATCCTTATTTAATGTTTATTAAATTTTGAAGGAGACCTGATAAGAATCCTCCTCCGATCTCTTTTAAGTTATTTATTGTAATTTGAGAGGAGACCTGATAAGAACCTCCTCCGATCTCCTTTAGAGTTATTCGTTAATGTTTTGAGTTGAGACCTGATAAGAACTCTCTTCCGATCCCTACTTAATGTTTATCAAAATCTTGAAGGAGACCTGATAAGAACCTCCTCCGATCTCCTTTAAGAGTTGACTTAAAACTTTTAGGCAAGGATAGGATAAGGACTCTTCCGACCCTTCTATTTTGATGAGACTCTGACAAAGACTTTTCCGACCTTTAAAAATTTAACTACGCCTACGGGTCTTAAGAACCTAAAACTAAGAATTCGACCTTCAAAAATGCCGGATAAGGTTTATGGATATCCCGTGGCTGAACGGGAACACTAGACTTGATTCATCGACCTTTTCATGTAGTCATTTTACCAATATCTATTAATGACCGATCCACTGCTTCGCTTACTTTGGTCTTATTCCATTTCATGACATCTTTGTCGAATTGTCGCTTACGCCGCCTAATAGTTCGCTATCTTCCCGACGTGTTATTCGTGTCCTCTTTTTAAAGGAGACCTCTAAGTTGCAGCTACCTACGTTTACCCAACCATTTACATACTACAAAGAGTTAAAAAAAAAACTGGTTTTCAGAAATTACGGAGATCAATAAAATGAACTGATCACTAAAAAAATGATTTGAAAGTGACTTTCTTTGGGATTGCTTGTGCAGAAATGGTCTAGATGTAAGAAGAACAAGTAAAATGCGGGAAATAAACGTAGACGCTTAATAAAACAGTAACATGAACTCTTATAACAATATTTTCTCTTGGGTTCTCTTGTACAAAATACCCTTGAAGAAAGTTGCAGATGTATGAAGAACAAAGGAAGTGCAGGAAACAAACGTAAATGAGTGTGAACTTACCGTGATGAGCCAAATATATTGAAATAACTGTGAAGTGGTAAACAGTGATGAAGATGGCGGATTGATCAGCCTGAGAGTTGATGTCTGTCGTGAAACCGAGAGATGCTTTAGCTAAAAGGTAACCGGGTAAGAACCAGGTGAAAGGAAGTTGAGCTTGAACAGCGGAAAGGAAAGCAGAGATGATGAGAGTATGACCAGATAATGAACAAACTGGAAATGTAGAGTTCCAATATTCAAAATCTTTTTCAAGAAAACACTCCTGAAAACTAGTTTCAAAAGTATTTTTAATCACTACAAAACACAGAGTAACAAATCGAATGAAGTTTGAGTTCCTCCACGATAATAGCGCCTCTTGCCTATATTTTTGTGTCCCCTTGAACAGCTTTTTCATGCAGTATTTATAGGAATCGTGCTCCCATGAAGGGTCAGGATTCATTTTGAGGGAGATGGAGGGTCAAGATTTTGAAGTACATGATCGGATGTTTAGGAATTAAAGAGAATCAAAACGAATGGCTGAGATCGCTTCTCAAAATATTTGTCCTTTTCCTCTTTTAATCCGACGGTCTTGAATCCTCTAGTCCGGAATGATCTGAGGGCTGAGAGTGAAAACGCCGGTATTGTCGTCTTCTCTTTTGATCCAAGGGTTCCGATTCATCCTTACAAGTGAGATCAACGGTGGAGATTGGGATGTACAGGATCACATGACATACCCGCACTGCCAAAGATTAAGTGCGATTCTTAGGCGCATGGTGGAGATCTCGCGCCACGCTTTAACTACCTCGATTCGACGACGACGGTTATTGGAATTTGTCTTATTCTTTTGTCTTCCGATCCTCCCTAGCTCCTATTCCGATCTCTCATGCCGATCTCCTATCTCCGATCTCTTTATCCCTTGATCACCGATTCGGTCCAAGCATTAATTACATCTCGATTTTCAAGCGCCCGCTTGCTTTCCGCCAAAGATTAAATGCCCATTTTCCCCTATATATACCCTCGTTGATAGTGGCATTTCCTTCATTCGATTTTTCTCTTTCTCCTTGTTTCTTGGTTCTAGCTGCTCCGGGAAAGTTCCGCCACAATCGTGGTTTTGATCCTCTTCCGATGGAATTCCCTTTTCTCGATCAAAAATTTACGATCCGGTGATTGGATGGTCCTAATTGACGATGGTGAGAGAACCGATTTGGCCGATCCGTATCGCGGCTTCGCTTGTACCGATCTCGAGTTGCTCAACCGAGTTCATTCGCTTCTCATCACATTGAGTGTTCCGACAAATGATCCCGATCCACATTGGGTGTTCCGACAATGATGAAGCATCCGGTGGCAATATCCTTGGGATCGCTTATAAACCGATCCTTGGAACACCCGGGAGTATCCTTGAATTAGTTATAAATCGATCCATGGATCTCCAGGAGTATCCTTGGGATCGCTTGTAAACTGATCCTTAGATCAGCCTCTTCAGATAGGATTTTTCACCGGTCTCTAGAGATCACAGAAATGATGTGATCCAATGTTAGTGTAATCCGATCTCTAGAGATCGCCCAAATGATGTAGTCTGTCAATGTAATCAGATCTCTAGAGATCACCCAAATGATGTAGTCTGTCCTTTATTGTAATCCGATCCCTCGAGATCGCCCAAATGATGTAATCCGATCTTTTGCAAATAAAGACTTTATTTTGCAGTTATCATCTTATTATTTTTGCATTGATTATTTTCCGATCTCTAAGGTGGTTATCCGATCTGGTTCTTTACTTGAATGACACTTGACTGATCCTTTATTCAAAATATTTAACTTATTATGCCGATCTCCAATTAACCGATCTCTGAACATTCGGATATTTGAGAGAAGTGTCAGAACAGCTGTCGAGTCTCACCAATCGATGTGCCGCCTAGAACCTCGCGAGCATTAAATGCTCGGACTAGTATAAATAGGGGAGGGTTAGCCAGTTGTTCTCTCATTTCATTTTCGCCTCCGCTCATAGCTTCAAGTTCTCTCATTTTCTCCAGCCCGACGATTAGACTCGTAAGGGCTTTAATCCTCTTTTAGTTTAAGTTCTTTGTTTTTCTTGAAAATGAGCGTGCCAAGGTCGAGAGCGCGAGCCCTCCTTCCATTGAGTTCTCTTGGTCATCGTCCGATGAAGAAGAGGCATCTGGCCAGTGCAACCTAAACCCCTAGGGTCTCGCGCCTGTGCCTGGGTCGGGTCATACCATTAAGGCGCACGCGCCTCTTCAAGGAGAGACCCTTCCCATAGACGAGCTTCCATCGGTTCTTCGGGAACTGACCGCAATCGCTTGTTCAAGAATACAACATTTGTCCCGATTCATATGAGCCGATCAAGTGCCATGGCGATCTTCGTGTCGATCATTCTTTTGAAGAGGATGACATGGTCATGGTGTACGAAGAACAGTTAAAGGCCGGTCTGAGGTTCCCTCTAGCCGATTTCTATAAGGAGGTCCTAAAATTTCACCGAATATCCATTGTTCAAATCCACCCCAACTCGTGGCGAATCTTGGTTGCTTTCCGAGGTCTATGCCGAGCTAAGGGAATCAGACCTACAGCTAAAGTGTTCGCCAAGCTGCACCGGCTAACTCACCGAAAGGACGATGACCATCGGTTCTTTCAGCGGCTTAATTGCGGGCTTTTTCCGACCGCCTCGTCTCTTAAGAACTGGAAGAATCGCTTTCTTCATTGTGAGGAGCAAAGATCCGAGCCGCTTTGAGGACTTCCTCACTGGTGGTACCAGTGGACCCTTGCTTCCAACCATATTACCACGAGCGAAGAGGAAAGTTTGATAGTGATGGATCTCAAGAGTGAGGCTGCCACTAAAAGTATTCTTGTTTGGATTCGGATCGCCGAGCCGCACCATTGACTGTTTCACCGCCACTGCCAAGACCGCGAACTTCCGCTCTCTAACCTCGGCATCGGTATTTTCTATATCTCAATTCTCACGACCTTAGTGATCTCACTAACCTTTTCTTTGTGCAGTATGGCGGGTGGTGAGGGTTCAAGGAAACGGAAGAAGGAGAGAGAGATCTCTGGAAGATAAAGGAAATAAAGCGTTCGAACGACTCCAAACGCCTGGCCACGAACCCGGGAGATACAAAGTGATCCTCCCAACCTTCGGTCCGCCGACCACCGGCTACCCGATCTCTCCTAGATCGGAGGAGCAGCCTCCGACTTTGCAGCTTGTTCCAAGCAGGAAGGGGGCCTTCTCAAGCTTCTCGGGAGGACCTCTTCTGGCGCCAAGGCATCCGATCGATCGCTTGAGGAATAACCTGATCACAAGGAGAACTCGATTTCGCCAAAGTCCCGGGTCTACTATCTTCTTTCAGAGGATCGGACAGTTATCCTGCATGGTCTCGACGACATATTGACTCGGACCATGAGCTTAAACGTGGAGTGTCCGTGAACCGCACCATGATCCGGAGAGGATTCAATACCGGGTAAGGAGATCGGAAGAAGAATCGAGGTGGATTCCTCCGATCCCAACTCTCATCCGCCGGATTATATATCTCAAGTCGAGGGACGGCAAAGCTCCATGAAGACCGGTTGGCGAACAGAACCGTATTTTGATGAGAGGGACCGCGCTCTTAAGGAAGTCCAGTGCTTCATGCCAACGGTTACCAGTCGCTCAACTTATAGAGGAACTTGAGGCGAAGGATAAGGAGCTTAAGGAGAAAGATAAGGAGCTTAAGGAGAGGGATGAAGAGATGGTGACGGAATAGCCGAGGCCTATGTGAAGGCTCACAAGGATCTCTTGGCCGCACTCCAGAGCGTTACCTAAGAAGACTTTTCTTGGATGGCCGATGTGGCTCCGAGGACAATGATGAAGACAGTGAGGATGAAGCCGAGGGTGAGAGGGAGAGAGGGAGTGATCCAAATGTAGATCAGCCGGGGGTGATCCTCACCAATAACTTGTACAAATTATGACATGAAATGAAATGCCTTTTGTTCAATGAATGATTGTGATCGGAAAATTTTAAACCATTATTTGTCCGAGTATTTGATTGTATGAGCACAAAGAAACAAAAACTAAATGTGATTATTAATCTAAGTATGAGAGATCGGAAAGCACTTTGAACATGAGATCTAGGGGAAGAAATGTCAAAGAACTTGACCGAAAATTTAACTCGAACACTTAAGATCGGAATCGAACCAAAACTTTAGCTCTTAAACTTTCGGAAAGGAGGTCGGCAATAAAACTGGTAAGAAAAGATCTAGTGCCCGTTCATTTTATTCATCAACAGAGATCAGGAATATTCTTGACAGGTCCGGAAATCCGACATCGGGTTTGAGAGGTCGGTAAAATGATTTTGAGAGATCGGCGAGGTTTTAATGAATGTGAGGACTTAGCATTGATTCAATTCTCTGTGAGGAGAGATCGGAAATGTGACCGCCTATCAAGGAGGGACCGGAAACGTGATTAGCTGTTCAAAGAAAAGATTTTTTATTGATTCTAGGGATCGGCCAAAATATGGTGTCGACAATGTTTGATTTAAATTGTTGAAAGTTATTATGTATATTTGAAATGACAATGTTTAGAAAATTGTTAAGATAAGTTTTGAAACCACAGTGTCATGACCATATATTTGAACACCTCACTAGCACGACTAGTGGGGGTAATTAGTTTCGAATTTTGATTCCTTCTCTGGAGAAGTGTTGAGGTGTGCCAGTAGAAGAGGATGTGAATGGATATCCATATATTTGAGCTAGCTAGCCTTGTGATGTGATTTCTCTTTAGCCTCTGGCTATTGAGATTCTATTTGTTTCGAATGGCATGATCTAACTGTGGGTTTTATGAAATGTATTTTGATACTTTGAAATGAACTTGGTTTGCATTAAAATTTCATAATTCATGTTTTGTGTTAAATGCTCATGTTTAGTCAAATTTTTAAATAAATGTGATTTATATTCTGCATAAAGATTTTTTTTTGTATGTTGTGCACCACTGAGTCCTAGTACTCAGCGATAGCTTCTAATGCTATCGCAGATACAGAGACTAGAGGAGCAGCAAACTGAGCTGCTGAGGTGTGAGGAGCTATCAGCTTGAAGTCATCGGGTATAATTTATACCCTAATTGTAAATATTTCTTTTGATGTATGTATTGCATATAAATGTATGGACATGTAAATGGGTCTTGAGCAGCTTGTACAAATTTTGTATGAAATTTGTAATAAAGTTTAGTTTGTATTTCTTTTGATGTAAATTTTGTAAGGATGTATATAAATTGTTTTGTCTCTAATGAAATATGAGTGGAACTATTTTATTTAATTTGAATGAAATGTATTGCTAGTATTTTGAGGATTATTGAATTTTGAACTTGAGAAAATTGATTGAAATGATTGTGGAGTTGTTGAAATGGATTGAGTTTGATTGTGAAATTGAAGTAGTTGTTGAGAAAACATTTTTAGAAGTGCTTTTTACAGGTATTTGAATAACTGGTTTCTCAAAATACAGACAGAACTCACAAAATTTTTATAAAATTTATAAAAATAAAATGGACCAAAAATATTAGCTAGATTTACTTTTAATCCTATGTTTTAAATACCTATTAGAAAATGCTCACCACTTAACAAAAGTAAGAAAATTGTTTTAAAATCCCTTGTAGAATACTTAATGAGTTATCGGTAAGGTGAAGTGCGATAGTTCATTAGGTATTCTACGAGATCATGTTATGCCTTACAGAGGGGTAAGGTGTGATAGAGAAAGTGGTTCATAAAAAATGAATAAAGTTATTGCAACTTGATGCAGTAGTTCATTCAAGGTGTAGAAAGCTGATACAAAAAGTTAAAGCTAATGCAATGGGCTATAACTTAATGCAGCAGACTTGACCATCAAGGTGGAAACATCAAGGCATCATTTTCAATGCACAATCTAACAGCCAACACATCTTGACAGCTTTCTTTATTTTTCGACCTAGTATCAATTCAATTCAATTCAATCTTCTTATTTTCATTTTAAGCAATCATTTTTCAGCTTTTTTGCAAATATTTCAATTCCTGTAACTAGTTTCTTTAGCTTTCAATGCAATTTTCAAATTTCCCATTCATATTTCAACTCCCACAAATCTACTTTTAATTGTCAATGTCAATTTACAATTATTTGCCCATATTTCCAAGTTCAGCGATCAACCTTTATTTTTCAAAACTCAATTTACATTTCTTGCTCATGTTTCATTCAAGTAACCAGTTCTTTAATTTTTTTAGAGCGCTCAATTTAATTTTCTTGCATAGATTTACAATTTTTCAAGCAATCTATTTTTTTTTTCTTTTAGTCACAGACCAATTTACAATATCTTGCACCATTTACACTTCAATACAATCCTTAAAATTTTTGCAATGAATAACTTTTATTTTTCAAGCACAAATTTACATTTCAATGCATAAATAATTTTTTAATTTTCTAGTCGCTAATTCTATTTTTTTCAAATTTCAAAGAGTAGATATAAATAAAGATCTTGACGAAGCGTAACCCAGCAGAGTCAAGGAATGAAGGGAAAATTCAATCTTTTATTTCTAGCTAATTGTTCTGATTATAAGTTAGATTGGCACAACCTACATCCATAATTGGAATACTTGTATCCCTAACACGCCCATAATTCAGTTCACACATGAAAAAAGCAAGTATAAATTGACTAAAATAAATTGTACAAAGAAACAAAATGAAATAAATTTCATCAAAAAATTAAATCAAACAGAGTCTAAGTGCACAAGTTTCTATTAAGCATTTCAGTTTTTGCAAACGAAAGCTCCATTTCTCTCTCTAGACCGTAAAAAAAGAGTTCTCTCTTGCAGGGGGGAAAAAATTGAAAATGAAGTAGGAGGAATAACCACCTTTTTGCTAGCTGCTTTTTTTTTTTTTTTTCTTTTTAACAGTTCGATCATATGTTCTGAAATAAAGACTTAAAAAAATAATAATAATAACAGAGAATTTGTAGGGTTTTATTTTTATTTTTTAATTTTATTTTAAGTGAGACTCAAAATTATAATTATAATTATTTTTTAATTAAATATTTAATGTCACATTATTAATATTTAATAGTAATATTTAATAGTGATAAGATACATGTGTGTTACAAACCGAACCAGCACATGATCCTATCTAAAAAAAAAAAAAAAGAAAAGAAAACATAAAACTACAAATTATTTTCCTCTTCTTTTATCCATGCTTTGGTTTTTATAGCATTTTGGATACCAGACTAACGGACAAGTCTAATTGTAACCATCTAACATTACACTCTCACATTTAAGTGAACGCAGGAAAGAGCAACCAATAAGATGTATAAGATAACATTACTCCAGACACGTTAACAACAAACAAGGACAATAACATCACAAGATAAGATTATGCATTGTTAATTACAAAATACAACGTTCAGCAGAATGTTACGGCAGCATATATAACTTTTGGAGTTTATGTAAACTCTTCCTTCAAATAACCAGGCCCAGGCTTGAAAGGGTCAGATTCCTCATATGCATCTTTACGGTAAAACCCAGCATCATTCATGCGGTTAGTAAGTACATGAAGGATTGCCTTTTTCTTACCTCCATACTCATCTCTGTTGCTCTCAATATATTCTTTGGCCTCATCTGCTACCTGCTCACAAAATCAAACCGGTTGTCTTCTGATAGCAGTAGTCTCTCAATATCCATTGTCAATAGCTCTCCCCCCTCTCGTACCTTCCTAACCTGCTCCTCCAGGAATGGAATTCGCCCCAATTTATAATGCAACATGTCATCCTTCTTCATCTGAAACAATAAAATTCTGCATAAGCACTTTCAATCAACACCCCCAAGCACGATGCAATGGAAGAACCTATGCCACATCATGAAAAGGTAAGACATGAAGCAGCAAGATGATGCCAAACATGACCAATATATTTATCCACATGCAAATATTAATTTGATCACCTTCAAAAGCTTTATTTCATTTTTTTTTTCCACATTCATGGTAAGAGTCTCTACAGCTTGTGCCAGTTTTTTCCTTATAGATTTGCCAGTCCAAAAAAGTAATTATTACAATTTTAATGAGTTCATACACCACATTAATTTGATAAAAAAAAATATAAAAATTTATTTATTTTTTTAATTTATATATGCGTTGACATTTTACAAGAATTGGTCACGGCAAGACTTAGACCCACATTCTTACTTTTAAAGGCAAGTGCCTTCTCAATAGCCGACATGATCACTCCATATTTTATTAAAATATGTCATGTTCATGTTTTGACAATTTTTCAATTTACATGAATATATGTTCTTTTTTTTAATTGATTTACAACTATATATTGACTTCATTGTACAGTAAAGCAATTACATCTGTTGTATACAGAAAAGGAGAAAAAAGTGAAGCTCGTATTAGTTTTCCAAGTAGTTCTATCGACAGCTCTAAGCAATATTTTGCAAATTTCAAGATCATGTCATGAAAAACTAACAAATTTTTGCATGGAAAAAAATATGATTTAGTTCTTAACACACTATCATAATGAGAAAGAAATGTGCTGGCATAGGTTGGCTGGATATATATTTAGGACTTATTATTTAGTCATCATTTTTATTTTGCCAAACAATATCATTTTAGGCTTCAAAGTGGCAGGCCAGTACTGAAACTGTCACCAAATCCGTATTTTCTCATTTTATTTTGCTTCAAAATAACACTTTGATTACAAATCTTAGTCGTCTACTTGAAATTCTACTTTTCTCAGCTTTCAAAATCAATCTAATCCCAGTCCTAAATAACCAAAATTGCGAGCAGTTCATCATTAATATTCTTTAGTCATTAAATGCTTCACATCATCAAGGATTGCATACACAAAGGCCTTAATGAGCTAGACCTAGTACTAACATGCAGGGTTCGGCCCAACTCCAACCAGTTGTTAGATTGGTAGTTTATACAGACTTGGGAATTGAAAATGACACCAAAGCAACTGCTAGTCAAAAGTGTATAACTACTTGTTGCAAGAGTGATTTATTTACAGTTCCTTAAATACTCCGCTGTAAAGTGTAAACAGGAGCTGTGAACAGTTACCATTGAAATGTAAATGAATTATCGTTACTTTTGATTTAGTTACTGTGACGAACGCTAAATTAAATTTAAATTTTTATTCTCTTCATCAAGTGCATTCAGATATGAAGGTGAGACTAGATAAATTCGAAGTCCTCATTTTCATTGATCACTATGAAATCATCCTAATTCAGAACAATACGCTACTTTTAGTGAAATTTTTGCTATGAGTTTCCTCTATAGACCTAATTTGAAGCAAAGTGAATCAAATACCTTCTTAGAATAATTCAATTAAATCCATCAATGAAGTTTTATTCACATTTCAAGAATTACAGATTAGAGATACCATTTTGGGAATAATTTTCATATGCAAGAACAACAAAATAGTCAAATTTTACATTTCATAGAGCAAACTAATAAAAGAATTTCATTTTATGGTACCAATTTTCTCCCGCGCCAAACTCGCCGACCACTTCCATTGCTTTGCCGTTGCATAACCACCTGAGAAGGAGAAGAACAAAAAAAAAAAAAAAAAAAGAATTGGCAACCGAAAAAAAATAAGGGAAAAAGAAAGAGAGTTCAAAATATAAACCTGCGACTTCTTGGGAGGAAAAAAAATTGATTGAGGAAAAGAACGGCTTAGGTTTGAAATTGAAGAGAAACCAAACTGTGGAGTAGATATAGCCATGGCGCTTGTTGATTGATAGGAAATTTCCAATGGCCCGAATTGACGTGCCGCTATTGCGGTGGACGGTGGGAATTCTGCGGGCTCAGTGAGAGCCAAAGAGCCCAAAAATTGGAGAGGCTTATGGTCTCCTTCCAGTTCGCCCCTCTAGTTCTTGATAGGATATCGCACGGAGACGGCAAAGACCCTCGAACGTAAAAACTGAAAACCTGCCACTGCTCGTCCAAACGCAGCGTTTCAATGCGTTATCGTCTATTATTTTTTTTAAATAAAGATTTTCATTAAAACTTTTTTTAACAGAATTTAAACATTTTAAGAAATTTTAAAATATTTTAAAATATTTCCAAAATAATAAAAAAAGAAATATTAAATAAATTTAGAAATAACTAATAAACGAATATTTATTACAACCAAAAGTTTTTTTATCAATATTATTTTTATAAAATAATAATAAAAAAGGAAGATTCAATAAATTTTAACATAATTAATAAATAACTATTTGAAATTTTATTTTTTATTAATATTATTTTAGTTATACCTCATATATATAGACGTCTATTGCTATAGGTAGAAGTAGTTCATTCACGCAAATTAAACTCTTACATTTTGAATAAACCAAATTCCAAGCACTCCAAAAAAGCCATAAACAAGGTTAATAAGCTTTTGATTTTTCTCTGTATATTCTAATAAATTTGTACTCCGTTGATTCTCAAAAGTTAAATTGGCGTTTGTGCTCTGTATATGCTATAGACAAGGTTCGTTTTTGCACATTGGATCCTGCGTTTAGTTTTCGTTATGTTCTTCTATTTAAATTTTTTTTTCCCTGTTTATGTTATTTTATATTGAATATACATTTTTATTCGCATACTTTTGTACATTGTTGATACATTTGCATTACATAGGTATTTAGGAATAATATTTATTACATTTCATTCACATTTATTTTGTTAATTGTATGATTTTTAGCTAATTTCATTATATTTTACAATTTATGTTGATTTAGCTTAATTTCTTGATTTTTGTATTATATCAAGTGATTTGACACAATCCTCAAGCCTAGAATAAGATGGACAAATTTGTAAGTCAAAAAGTAAAAGTTAAAAAGCTAGAGAAATAAAAGGCCATGCAAACAACAAGCATAACTCGTATAACATAGCTATGGGAGAAAAGCTAGTACATAGGCAGTGTACTATGACCCATGCAACCATCCTCATCTCATGTAATCTTCGGTTCCTTCATAAGATGCAAGGTTAAGATGTCCAAAGAATTACACGACCCTACCCTGTGTAATGGATGCCAGCCGAGAATCCCAATTCGACTTTTCTTCTTTTTTGCTTGACCGGAAGGACTTTTAAGGTTGCTAAGACTCTAAAATGATTATTTTTACACTAGATATAAAATATAAGAAGTAAGAAATAAAGCAGGGATCGATTCTTTTACATTCAAGTATAGCAATTCCACCTCAGGAGACATCATTAGCAAGATTTCTGGAAGAAATTCTCAACTGAAGTTTAAAAAGTTCAAGGCTACAAATTTCTCATTCTGAGTTTCTTCATTCTATTTCTTCTGATTTGTTTTTCATATATTCTTATTTTAAGTTCGATTGTTGATCTCACAATGAGTGAGTAGCTTTTTTTATTCTGAAATTAGGGATGTAGTACTTTTAATTCAGTTATGAATTTTATTTAATTCTATTTCAATAAATTTGAGATTTCATTCTTTGATTTACTTTCTTGTATTCTTAATGCATGCTATGTATTGAACTCCACTTAGTATTGATTCTAAATTTTAATTGAAGGACTGAAAGATGAAGATTATATGGATAAATAGGATTTTGAGCTTAGGGTATTTGACCTAGAGATAGGCTAAGATTCTATGTGGAATTTATCATTAATCAAATATCTTAAAGGGTTTTAATTAATTTAATTGCCACAAAAGTATGGCTGAAGTTAATTAGGATACAACTTGAGTGTCTTGAGAGTGGACTTAAGGCAACCTAGGATTAATTTTCTTCAAAGTATAATTCCCAAATTATTAAATAGGTTAGATAGATTTTGTGATTGATTGAAGTGTGAGCCTCTAATTTTAGAATGCTTTTGTTATTTGATATCTTCAGTTTAGTTAATTTGTTTTTATTTACTTTCCAGTTATTATTAGTTTTAGTTTATAATTCTTCCTTCGAATTCGGTAGTAGAGATAATTACAGTTGCTGTGTATTTTGGTACCCAAACTAAATTCCTCATGAGAATGATACTCTACTCACTACTTTATTACTTATTAACGATCCGTGCACTCGTGAGATTTTGCACAATAAGGTTTTGACAATGTTGCCATGGAGTTTTGTGTTTGATATTAGATAATAGGCAACATAATTAATTTAGACATTTTATTTTACTTTGTTTTTATTAGTTTATCTTTTTTTGTTCTTTCAACTCTTTTTTAGGATCTTCTATTTAGTTTATGACTAGAACTAAACCAGAAGAAGAACTGCTTGAATTGGATCCAGAAATAGATAAAACTCTAACAGTTATCGAAAGGGGGAAAAAGCAACAGAAAGCTAAAACTTCAACCATGGCAGATAATCATCCAAAACCTTTGAGAGACTATAGAGTTTTAACTATTTGAGGATTCCAACCGAGAGTAACCAAACCAATAATTGATGTCAACAATTTCAAATTGAAATCGGTATGGCTCCAAATGATTCAATAGACTAAATTTGGAGGATCACCAATGAAAGATCCATATTACCATCTCCAACGTTTTCCTGCTTTTTATGATACATTCAAGGTAAATGGTGTTTATGAAGATACTATTTGTGTAACACCCATACATGCATAGTCCTGTGCAAATCACTATTCCGGTGACCAGTGTCGGTCCGGACAATTAAGAAGATTAGAACCATATTTAAGGCACCTAGAAAAGCCCTAAATAAAAATTAATAGCAATTACCAGAAGGAGAAATTGAAATAAGAAAAACAGAGCATAAAAGGTTAAATGAGTTGGGGGTCACAAATGATGGGTGATCTGTACTCAAGAAATGATCACATGTCAATCAGAACCCCAATTTCGTATGAGGCATTGTGACACTACAGGCCTAAGAATTATTGCGAAGCTAGGGGAAATGAGAAAGTCACAGAAAAGAGTTGAGAAGTAGGTCAAATAATTAGATCAGGGTTTCTGAAGAAATACTGAATTATTGGTAAAATGGATCAGACCGGCGAGGGGCAAATTAATCAATTCACCTTTAGAGGTGACTCATGGCTTAAATGTTCAATAAAATATAGGAAATTAATATTTTGAATTATAGAATAAAAGAGGAAAGGTGAATGAAAAAGAAAAGAAAAGAAATTAAAATAAAAAATTTATGATATTACCATGACATCACTACCCTTATGCAAGCATGATTCATTAAAACTATAATTATGAATTATGAAAATTTATAAGATAATTATACAAATAAAAAGCTAAAAAGTGGTATTCCTCTTTAGTGATTTTGTCCCTTCCTCTCTCTATTTCTCTCTCATTTTTTTTAACTTTCCACCATTGGAAACAATTTCAAGCTTATATAACCCAAAATTTTGCCACAAATTCCATAATTTTCCTAACAAAAACATGCTCTTGGGTATTGATTTGAAGAGTGGGAACCAAAGAAGCTAAGAAAATTGAGGGATTTGGAAGAGTGGAAGTGACCAAGTTGAGGTAAGTGTCTCTCCTAACTTAAATTGATTTATGCTTATAGAATTAATATTGAACAAGTGAAAATTACTAGGAAAAGTGAAGAATTCATGCTTGTATGGGAACAAAGAAATTTCGGTAGCCATGGATAATAGAGGGAAATGATGTGTTATCTTTCAATTAATCATGTGTGTAAGCTTAATTGGGGTAGTAGGAGTGATTATACACATTAATTTCATTAATTGTGTAATTTAGAGAAGTAGGGTTCTTGACCTCAGGGAATATTGGGGGAAAAATTAGGAGTTTTTGAAATTGAACTAAATTGACCTAATTGAGATTCAAAATGTCAATTGGGGCCAATTGGAGTGTGTTGGAATGGTGAGAAATAAAATCAAATTTGGATTGGTAGGGGTCCAATTCTGGATAGTCAGACCAAGGTCCACTTCAGGGACCAAAAATGTAATTCTGCTACTCCAATTGGTGTGAGGCTAATTGGAGATGAAATTAGACACATAATACCACAATTTTCATGTAGAAACCCTGCCCTGAAAATGACTTTAAGTTAGTGAACAATTAGGTCAAACCCGGAATTGGCACACTGCCACTGTACAAAAATGACCAACTGAACAGTATTTGTTCATTTAGCCATAACTTGGTATAGAAAAAATCCAAATGACCTGATTTTTGAACCATTAGAAAGCTATGACATAGTACTACAACTTTCATGAAGGACACCAACCTAAATTCTGCCCAAAACCAAGTCAATTTTGCCATCCAAAATTGGGTCACCAAAACTGTCAAAACTAAAAAGTGCCCAGAATTTCTGGGTTATAACTAATCTGGCCAGCCTTGGAAAATAGCCATAACTTGAGCTACAAAACTCCAAATTGAGTGATTTAAAAAGGGAATTAAATCTAAGACAATAAGGAACAACTTTGGTGAAGGGCACTTAGCCAAATTCCTACAGTAACCAGACCAATGGAACAGTAGAAAATAGTGACCCAAAATTGAAAATTTATAATTTCTCTTAGGAAGCTTAGAAATTGAAATGGCAACTAATGCCAACCAATTTGACACTCAAAATGTGGTATGTGAGTGCATTTAGAATTAACATACATATTAAAGATGAGAAAGTCAACATTTTGACTTAAATAGTATAATGAATAGTGCCATTATAAATAAAAATGTAAATGACCCGAATTTAGAAACTGTAATGGGTACGATAAGTCTACTCAAATTTAATTATTGGAATTTGCTATTAGAAAAGGTTTGAAAGGATATTGAAGCACTTTAAAATTTTGTGTTTCAGTTAAAAAGAGGTCTTTGAAGGAAGGAAGAAAAATTAGCTTAAATCGAGATAATCGAAAGAGGTTTGTGCACAACTAGTTTTCAATTTATAAGGTTTTGCATATCTCATATGATTAAATGATTTTATGTTCTTTATGAATTATGTCTATCAAGTATTGAATTTATTTCAACAATTATTGAAATGTGTTATGGTATGAATGAGTTTAGTTTTGGAAAATGGATTAATTATGATTTTATTTTTATTATGGATTGAATAAAATTTGCTTTGGAAAATTTTGATTGGAAAGTGGTTTACATGGAAAAAGGACAGATTATGTTTTGAATTGTGATGGGCATGGAAATTATCGGTTATTGGAATTGGTATTGAAATTGAATTGTATTGTGATTTTATGTGTAACACCCCTATATACATAGCCTGGTATATTTCACTGTTCCGGTGAACGGTGTCAGTTCGGATAATTAAGGGGATTAGAACTACATTTAAGACACCTAGAAAAGTTGTAACATCCTCCCGATAGCACTCAAGACGCTTCCATCGTTCCTGACCTGGTCGGTCCGGACAGCTAGAACTTCTGGAAAAATATTTAAACTAAAGTGAGGAACCAAAATTTACTCAAATATTAATAAGAAAAATTTAGTAAAAATTTTAGAAATAAAATACAACCAAGTCAAATGAGCCGGTGCCCAAGCGAAGGGTAACCAGAGGGAAGTTGCGGTTCTCGCAACGAGGAGCCCTAGACTCGGGAAAAATTTCATAAAATAATTTTTGGGACTCCGGAGAAGGGTCATTGAGGTTCCTATGGCATTAGAATGCCAAGAAAATATTTAGAAAAATTTTTCAATCGGTACAGACAATTTTGACCCGTTAAGCCAAACGGAGGGCATTTTGGTCATTTCGCCTTCAGAGGTGATTTTTGGCCGACTTGTCCAGTTAAGTAAATAATTAATATGACATAAAATATGAAGAAATATTGCTAGAAATTAAATTGAAAATAAGTAGAGAAGAAAAGAATAGAAAATGAGAAAAATGCCCATTTATGACATATGATGATGTCATTTTAAAGCTCCCACCAATCACATATAAACAACCATCTAATTAACTAATGAAAGAGACCAAGAAGACCAAAAAAAATTCTGCTGCTCTTTTTCTTCTTCCTCAAGACGTTTTTCTCTTCTCCATAGCCCTCCATAGAAATTTCTTTCAATACTCCCATTTCCCATGAATTTCCACTACTAAACCCTAAGTCCCTTCACTAAAAACTTGTCTCTACCTCTTGGGAAGTGATTGGCAGCCAAGAAGAGGAAAGAAAATTAAGATTTAACTTGGGAAAATTCTGCCATTAAAGAGGTTAGTGCTTACTTATGCTAATATTCCTTTATTTCCATGTTAAGGACTTGAATTTAGTATGAAATTGTAAGTTAAATGGACTAAATTCATGTGTATACATACCATGGATTTCAGCTGCCCTAAGGAAGGAATAGGATTGAGTGTTGTTGATGGACTTAGAATGAATTAGAGCTTATGTTTAAAGTGTATAAACACATATATAATGAATGGAAGTATGTAACTAAGGTGTATGGGTGAATTGCAATGAGAAATTAGGGTTTTGAGAAGTGAAACTTGGATTTAGCTTATGAAATTGTGAAAGAACATTATAAGGGTCAATTAGTGACCATTTTAGGTATGTTGACCATGAATTGGACTGAAAAATAGGATTGCAAAGTGAAGATGTAGGCTGCCCTAGGATAGCAGCAGAGGGACTGAAAATTCAGTCCAATTACACAGCCATAACTTGGGCTGTGTTGGTCCAATTGGTGTTTGGCCAATTGGACATGAAACTAGGCTTATAATGACACATTTTTGCTGAAGAAACCATGCTCAAAAGACCAAAGCAAGAGGACCAAAACTTGGCCCCAATCCGGATCCCCGCAATTTCTCAGAATGACCAAATGAACAGTAAGGCCATAACTCACTGTAGATTTGGTCAATTGACCTGAAATGTTTACAGCAACAAGTTAAGACATATACAAACAACTTTCATGAAGAAACCTACCCCAAATTATGACCATAACCTAACCCAAATGGCAGTCACAAGCATCGCTCAAACTCGCAACTCGCAGATTTTCATTTGAGCAGTAATGTTTGGATGGCTATAACTCTCTCTAGAAAACTCGGATTTAGGCGATTCTTGAACCGATGAAAACCTAAGGCATAGTAGAACATTTCATATGAAGAAAGTTAGACCAAATTATGAACTTAACTTGATCAAATTACTGACTAAAGTTGGACCAAAAATCGCTGCACTCCAAAATCTCAAAGATGAATAACAAGACGTGAACAAGAAACTTATTTTGGCCATAACTTGAGCTACAAAACTCCAAATGGAGTGATTCAAAAAAAGAAATTCAACTAGACAAAATAAGGAACAACTTTCATGTTTACCATTTCCTCAAATTCCCACTGTAAAAATAACAAATGGAACAGTAAAGATGAAGCATGAAAACCGAAAATTTTGCTCAATTAGCATTAAGCTTAAAAATGGCATTGGCAACCAATACCAACAAGTTTGAAATACAAAATGTGGTATGTTTGAGGTGTTAAGACCAATACACCTACTTTCTATCCAAAAGCCAACATTTTTGTTGACCAATGAGGTGAATAGTGACACCAAAACCAAAAATTGGCAATTTTGCCAAAATGACCTAAGCTTTGAGAAAGTGACCAAAACTAATAAGTTTTGAATACAAAATGTGGTATGTTGGGAGTATTAAAACCAATGTACCTATTGTTTATGCAAAAGTCAACATTTTAGTTGACTAATGAAATGAATAGTGACACCAAAACTTGAAATTCAAAATTTGAAATTAGAAATGCATCTAGGGGACTTTAAATTGCAATTGGCAATTAATACTAGCAAATGTAAAACTCAAAATGTGGGATCTTGGTGTAATAAGAATTAATATATTCATTAAGTATAAAAAGGTCAACATTTTGGTTGACTAGTAAGGTGAATAGTAATCAAAATGATTAGTAAATTAAGATGAAGACCTAGAACCAATTCTAAGCTTAAATGCTTTGAATTGTATGACAAATATGGACTATGCATCCTAGTCAAAATTGTTAAAAAAGAAATTTAGGCCATAAATTTGAAATCCATGAAATATTCATGGATTACTTGAAACATGAAAAATAAGTCACCTAATTAATGTGAATAGATAGTTAGGGCATATACGCCCATCACAAATGGAATTCATAAAATATTAGAAACTCAACTTAAAATATAAAATTTGTAATTACATAAGTAGATTCTTGAATGTATAAATGAGAAAGGAAAAATGTTTTGAATACAATGGTACATGTGACCAATTGTTTAGAATTGCGATCAATATGAATAACATAATGAATGGATAAATAAACCATATTAATGTATGAATGAGACATTAGTTCTCATTATTGTAAAGAGGAGAAGTATTTTGAGTACAATGGTATAAAAGAATAATTGATGTGAATTGTGATCATATAAATGATCAAATGAATGTATGAATTATGATTGAAATTTATCATGAAAAAAATGAAGTCATAAAGCACAATATATTAACATTTTAAAATATCAAATGCCCTAGTATACCTAACAAGATTGGTTTGGATAGTTTGGCATGCCAATAGGGTATTGTGTTAGCAGTACTGCGAAAAGCTTTATGCCTGTATTCATGGCTTTATGCCCGTATTCATGGCTTTTATGCCCGATTATGTGATATCATGGCTTTTTAGCCATACGATCGTGATACGTGGTAGACGCTCATGCCCCATGGTATGACGGCCCGAGGCACCGCGGTGTCCAAAGTACAACGAATTCGCTATCCAAATACTGCCTAGTATAGGTTACTTGGGCACCAATTAAAGTATTATTCAATTCAGCTAATTTAAGTTTAGTATAATGAAAATCCAGTAAAATTATATTAAGTATTTAATGAATAAGCAAAAGATATTATCAAAAGAAACATAACAAAAATATAAATTGCGTAATCTGCAGACTTGAAATACAATACAGATATAATAAATTATATAATTTCTAGTATAAAAGAAAAGTTATAAACTAATCACTTCAAAAGATTAACAAACTATTCTATAATATAGTTGATACTAGAAATACCATACCAAATTAAATTGATTCTTGAGTATCCGAATTATCATTTATTTCTTTTTTACTTGTATATATTATTTCGGTTATATTATTGCACCACTAAGCAGAAATGCTTAGCGCGATGGAATTGCTTCCTCGCGCAGTATCAAGGTAAAACCAAGAGATCTGTCGATCGAGATTTTTGGAGTCCAGATTCGCAGTATGTCGAAGAGTTCAAGATTGTCACCTCCTCAAAGAATGCATGTAGATAGGGCTCATTTTATACATGTTATGTATATTGTTCATTCCTAGCACATTGTAAATTATTTGTATATCTTGTACAAAATAAACTCATGTAATTAACCTATGAATTATGGAAGCTATTCAAAGTAAGTATTTTAGTATGTGAATTGAATTTGAGTTATAATGAGATTATACTTGTGAATATTGAGATATTGAAAATCTAATGAGATTTCCGAGAAACTGGATAATCGCATTGAGATACATTATGTTTGAAAATTTTTGAGACTATTAAGTTTGAGAAATTGAATATATATTGAAATTGTCTTTGGCAGTGTCGTAAGAATCATAGTCCAAATTACAAATGACACTTTGTCTGATTATCGTTAAAATTTTTGAAATTTCCAACTTAGTCGATTTTGATAAAAGTAAAAATAGCCTAAATCTTCAATAAAGTTATAGAATAAATAAATCAAGGATCATGTAATGAAATCAGATAAAATAGAGTGCTCCGACACAATCGAGTGGCATAACTTGCTCTGGCCACATCGTAGTCGGGTAAGGGGTGTTACATTTAGTGGTATCGAGCGCGGTTTAGGCGCTCGACCTAGATAGATTGCATATCATGCATTGCATTCATAAGACTCGAGGAGACACTATTGCAGATCTGTATTTCCTGTTTATTTTAGGTTAAGGTATGGAATAAGAGAATGAAGAGACAATGAGATAGCGAATGGAAATAAGAAGGAGACTATATTTAAGATGAAAAAGGATGAGTACATAACTGTTTGAGGATAGGATTGAGACTAGGAGAAAGTGAAGTATGATAACACGGAAAGGTGAAGAAATAAGGAGGTAATAGCTCCTCGACTATTTACACCGGGTAAATTTCAAGGATGAAATTTAAATTAGAGGGGAAGAGTTGTAACATCCTCCCGATAGCAATTCCGCACAGTCTACTGTTCCGGTGACCGGTGTCGGTCCGGACAGCTAGAACTTCTGGAAAAATATTTAAACTAAAGTGAGGAACCAAAATTTACTCAAATATTAATAAGAAAAATTTAGTAAAAATTTTAGAAATAAAATACAACCAAGTCAAATGAGCCGGTGCCCAAGCGAAGGGTAACCAGAGGGAAGTTGCGGTTCTCGTAACGAGGAGCCCTAGACCCGGGAAAAATTTCATAAAATAATTTTTGGGACTCCAGAGAAGGGTCATTGAGGTTCCTATGGCATTAGAATGCCAAGAAAATATTTAGAAAAATTTTTCAATCGGTACAGACAATTTTGACCCGTTAAGCCAAACGGAGGGCATTTTGGTCATTTCGCCTTCAGAGGTGATTTTTGGCCGACTTGTCCAGTTAAGTAAATAATTAATATGACATAAAATATGAAGAAATATTGCTAGAAATTAAATTGAAAATAAGTAGAGAAGAAAAGAATAGAAAATGAGAAAAATGCCCATTTATGACATATGATGATGTCATTTTAAAGCTCCCACCAATCACATATAAACAACCATCTAATTAACTAATGAAAGAGACCAAGAAGACCAAAAAATATTCTGCTCTTCTCTTCTTCTTCCTCAAGACGTTTTTCTCTTCTCCATAGCCCTCCATAGAAATTTCTTTCATTACTCCCATTTCCCATGAATTTCCACTACTAAACCCTAAGTCCCTTCACTAAAAACTTGTCTCTACCTCTTGGGAAGTGATTGGCAGCCAAGAAGAGGAAAGAAAATTAAGATTTAACTTGGGAAAATTCTGCCATTAAAGAGGTTAGTGCTTACTTATGCTAATATTCCTTTATTTCCATGTTAAGGACTTGAATTTAGTATGAAATTGTAAGTTAAATGGACTAAATTCATGTGTATACATACCATGGATTTCAGCTGCCCTAAGGAAGGAATAGGATTGAGTGTTGTTGATGGACTTAGAATGAATTAGAGCTTATGTTTAAAGTGTATAAACACATATATAATGAATGGAAGTATGTAACTAAGGTGTATGGGTGAATTGCAATGAGAAATTAGGGTTTTGAGAAGTGAAACTTGGATTTAGCTTATGAAATTGTGAAAGAACATTATAAGGGTCAATTAGTGACCATTTTAGGTATGTTGACCATGAATTGGACTGAAAAATAGGATTGCAAAGTGAAGATGTAGGCTGCCCTAGGATAGAAAGCAGAGGGACCAAAATTCAGTCCAATTACACAGCCATAACTTCGGCTGTGTTGGTCCAATTGGTGTTTGGCCAATTGGACATAAAACTAGGCTTATAATGACACATTTTTGCTGAAGAAACCATTCCCAAAAGACCAAAGCAAGAGGACCAAAACTTGGCCCTAATCCGATCCCCGCACACCCTTGTAGAATGACCAAATGAACAGTAACTGTTCATTTGGCCATAACTCACTGTAGATTTGGTCAATTGACCTGAAATCTTTACAGCAACAAGTTAAGACATAGACAAACAACTTTCATGAAGAAACCTACCCCAAATTATGACCATAACCTAACCCAAATGGCAGTCACGCATCGCTTCAAACTCGCAACTCGCAGATTTTCATTTGAGCAAGAATGTTTGGTTGGATATAACTCTCTCTAGAAAACTCGGATTTAGGCGATTCTTGAACCGATGAAAACCTAAGGCATAGTAGAACATTTCATATGAAGAAAGTTAGACCAAATTATGAACTTAACTTGATCAAATTACTGACTAAAATTGGACCAAAAATCGCTGCACTCCAAAATCTCAAAGATGAACAAAGCAGACGTGAACAAGAAACTTATTTTGGCCATAACTTGAGCTACAAAACTCCAAATGGAGTGATTCAAAAAAAGAAATTCAACTAGACAAAATAAGGAACAACTTTCATGTTTACCATTTCCTCAAATTCCCACTGTAAAAATAACAAATGGAACAGTAAAGATGAAGCATGAAAACAGAAAATTTTGCTCAATTAGCATTAAGCTTAAAAATGGCATTGGCAACCAATACCAACAAGTTTGAAATACAAAATGTGGTATGTTTGAGGTGTTAAGACCAATACACCTATTTTCTATCCAAAAGTCAACATTTTTGTTGACCAATGAGGTGAATAGTGACACCAAAACCAAAAATTGGCAATGTTGCCAAAATGACCTAAGCTTTGAGAAAGTGACCAAAACCAACAAGTTTTGAATACAAAATGTGGTATGTTGGGAGTATTAAAACCAATGTACCTATTGTTTATGCAAAAGTCAACATTTTAATTGACTAATGAAATGAATAGTGACACCAAAATTTGAAATTCAAAATTTGAAATTAGAAATGCATCTAGGGGACTTTAAATTGCAATTGGCAATTAATACTAGCAAATGTAAAACTCAAAATGTGGGATCTTGGTGTAATAAGAATTAATATATTCATTAAGTATAAAAAGGTCAACATTTTGGTTGACTAGTAAGGTGAATAGTAATCAAAATGATTAGTAAATTAAGATGAAGACCTAGAACCAATTCTAAGCTTAAATGCTTTGAATTGTATGACAAATATGGACTATGCATCCTAGTAAAAATTGTTAAAAAAGAAATTTAGGCCATAAAATTTAGGCCATAAATTTGAAATCCATGAAATATTCATGGATTACATGAAACATGAAAAATAAGTCACCTAATTGATGTGAATAGATAGTTAGGGCATATACGCCCATCACAAATGAAATTCATAAAATATTAGAAACTCAACTTGAAATATAAAATTTGTAATTACATAAGTAGATTCTTGAATGTATAAATGAGAAAGGAAAAATGTTTTGAATACAATGGTACATGTGACCAATTGTTTAGAATTGCGATCAATATGAATAACATAATGAATGGATAAATAAACCATATTAATGTATGAATGAGACATTAGTTCTCATTATTGTAAAGAGAAGAAGTATTTTGAGTACAATGGTATAAAAGAATAATTGATGTGAATTGTGATCATATAAATGATCAAATGAATGTATGAATTATGATTGAAATTTATCATGAAAAAAATGAAGTCATAAAGCACAATATATTAACATTTTAAAATATCAAATGCCCTAGTATACCTAACAAGATTGGTTTGGATAGTTTGGCATGCCAATAGGGTATTGTGTTAGCAGTACTGCGAAAGGCTTTATGCCTGTATTCATGGCTTTATGCCCGTATTCATGGCTTTTATGCCAGTATTCATGGCTTTTATGCCCGATTATGTGATATCATGGCTTTTTAGCCATACTGACTGCATACGTGGTAGACGTTCTGCGTCCCATGGTATGACGGCCCGAGGCACCGCGGTGTCCAGTGCCAATGACCCGTTATCCAGTCCAGTCGTCTAGTATAGGTTACTTGGGCAATCAATTAAAGTATTATTCAATTCAGGGAGCTAAGCTAAGTTAAGTATAATGAAAATCCAGTACAATTAAATTAAGTATTGAATGAATAAGCAAAAGAGATTAGCAAAAGAAACATAACAAAAATATAAATTGCAGAACCGTACAGACTTGAAATACAATACAGATAGAATAAATTATATACCTGCTAGTATTACTGAAAAGTTATAAACTAAGCACTTCCAAAGAGGAACAAACTAGTATATAAGATCATTGATACTAGAAATACCATACCAAATTAAATTGATTCTTGAGTATCTGAATTATCATTTATTTCTTTCTTTACTTGTATATATTATTTCTGGTTATATTATTGCACCACTAAGCAGAAATGCTTAGCGCGATGGAATTGCTTCCTCGCGCAGGTACTGAAGGTAAAACCAGTGGTATCGATCGAGATTTTTGGAGTCGGATCTGTGAAGTGTCAGAAGAGTTCAAGATTGTCACCTCCTCAGCAATGCATGTAGATAGGGCTCATTTTATACATGTTATGTATATTGTTCATTCCTAGCACATTGTAAATTATTTGTATATCTTGTACAAGATAAACTCATGTAATTAACCTATGAATTATGGAAGCTATTCAAAGTAAGTATTTTAGTATGTGAATTGAATTTGAGTTATAATGAGATTATACTTGTGAATATTGAGATATTGAAAATCTAATGAGATTTCTGAGAAATCTGGATACTGCATTGAGATACATTATGTTTGAAAATTTTTGAGACTATTAAGTTTGAGAAATTGAATATATATTGAAATTGTCTTTGGCAGGTTCAGAAGAACTGTTAGTCCAAATTACAGCCGACACTTTGTCGGATTATCGTTAAAATTTTTGAAATTTCCAACTTAGTTAGATTTTGATAAAAGTAAAAATAGCCTAAATCTTCAATAAAGTTTTTGAATAAATAAATCAAGGACTGTAATGAAATCAGATAAAATAGAGTGCTCCGACACACTGAGTGGCATAACTTGCTCGGCTACACTGTAGTCGGGTAAGGGGTGTCACAAAAGCCCTGAATGAAAATAAATAGTGATTGCCAGATAGTTAAGTATAAATAAGAAAAACATAGCATAAAAGGTTAAATAAGCCGAGGGTCACAGCGATGGGTGACCTTATCGGGAAGTGACTGCGAGGTCAGTCCTAACCCTACTTTTGTACAGAAAATTGTGACGCTGCGGTTGCTAAGGACTATTGCAAACCTAGTGGAAAAGAGAAAATCACAAAAAAGAGTTGATAAGTAGGTCAAATAATTAGGTCAGGACTCCGGAAGAAATATCAAATTATTTACAAACCGGGTCAAACCGGCGAGGGGCAATTTGGTCAATTCACTCCTAGAGGTGACTCCTGACCTAACTGTCCAATTAAATCAGAGAAACGAAAATTTCGGAATAGAGGGTTAAATTAAAGAACTATGGAAAAATTTGAAGAAAAGAAAAAAATGAAAATTACATCATCATATTACCTCACCATGATGTCAAAATAAAATTTAATTTACCCAATTATTTTGACCAAGTCAAAATTTAATTTAAATACACATAAAAACAAAAGAAATTAAAAAAAGATACCCTCATCTTCCTCTCGATTCTATTTGGCCAAACCACCTTTCCATTTCCCTCTCCATAATTTTCCTCCATTAAAGCTTGATCCAAGCTTTTCACTTCCATAAATTAACCCTAATTTCCCACAAATTTCCCATAAACCTTCCTAACTCAACTGGAAAAGAAGATTTAAGAAGAAAAAGGAAGGAGAAAAGTGAAGATTTGGAGAATTGAAAGTCAAAGTTTGAGGTTAGTAATCAAAACTAATAATTTTTAGTTCAATGCTTATGTGCTAGCTAAATTAACCTAGAATTTAACTGTGGAACCCTTTACCCATCTACAGTGTAGCCGAGCAAGTTATGCCACTTAGTGTGCCGGAGCGCCAATTTATATTTCTATTACAATTTATCCCTTTTAATTTATTTATTTTCAATTTTGATAAATCTGAATTTATCTGTAAATTTTATAGAAAATCCGACAGAGTGCCGACTGTAAATTGGAAAACAGTTCTTCTGAACCTGTTTAAAAACACTTCCAAAATAATTTCCAAATCCAAACTCCATTATACACATTCAAGTCAATCTCAAAATCTCAATCTCAAATTACAATACTATTTTCAAAACCTTTCTATTCACTTCATCACTTGAAGCATATTCACAAATAATTCTCAACATTTCATTTATCAACATACATTATGCAGAAAATCTCAATAATATGAAATTTCATATATTTACATTAATACATAATTACAGGAGTTTATAGTTACAATCCAAACTAATACAAAATGCAAAAATACAAAAGGGCCACCTATAGTCCTAATGTCCTACCATATGCAGTGTAGATGTGAGGTGACTCTGGACCTTGAATGCAACTCTGAAGGTTCACCCCGTCTGATGTCTGCTGGGCTCCCCAGCTAGGTCTCCAGTACCTGCGCGTGGCAAAAGCGACGCGCTAAGCAATTCTGCTTAGTGGTGATAATATAATATAAAATAAAATAAAATAAAATAAAATAAAATAATTATGCAAAATGTATGATTTCATTTTTGGGTAGACTTAATTTCTGGTATTATTTGCAGTATTATTCACTTAAAATTTGGTAATGTTTATTATCATTGCCCGAGTAACCCACACTAGTTGACTGGACTGGATAAATGGGTAAACTGGCACTGGGTACTAAATACCTCGGACCATCACACCATCGGTCACATTGTGTCTCCCGTTGTGCAACAGAACAGCTAATAAGCTGTAATAATTATCGGGGTTAAAACCCAAGTGTAATAATTCAAATAACATAGCCAAAGGCTATTATGTCACAGAATGGCATGGAAAGCCATGAAACACAGAATGGCATGAAGCCATATGCAGTACTGCTAACAGAATCCTATTGGCATGCCAAGCTATCCAAACCAATCTTGTTAGGTATACTAGGGCATTTCACACTTTTAAGTTTCACAATTTTTGAAATTTAAGTTTTAGTGTTACTATTCCACTCCTTAGTCAACAAAAATGTTGACTTTTGCATAGGCAATAGGTACATTAGTTTTAATATCATCAATATACCACATTTTGTATTCAAAATTTGTTGGTATTGGTTGCCAATACTATTTCTAAGCTTAATGTTAGTTGGGCAGAATTTTCACTTTTTATGCCTTGTCTTTACTATTCCATTGGTCAATTTTGTAGTTGGAATTTGGCAAACTGATCAACACGAAAGTTGTTCCTTATTTTGTCTAGTTGCATTTCTTTTTTTTGAATCACTCCATTTGGAGTTTTGTAGCTCAAGTTATGGTCCAAAAACCACAACTGGCCGGATTGAAATTCTCTCCAGAATTTCTGGACTGACCATATCTACAGTGCAATGAACAGTGACTGCAACTCACATTTTGAATATGTTCTGGTCATAATTTGGTTAGGTTTCTTCCTGAAAGTTGTTGGTCTATATCTCAGCTTGTTGCTGATAAAATTTCAGGTCAATTGGACCTTTCTACACTGAGTTATGGCCAAATGACCAAACACTGTTCATTTGGTCATTTTGCACAGGCAGACTGCAGATCACCCGGATTAGGGCAAGCTTTTGGTCCACTAGGTTTGGTTTTATAAGCATGGTTTCTTCACCAAAGTTGTGCCATTGTGTGTCTAGTTTCATGTCCAATTGTCCTTGCACCAATTGAACCTTTACAATTCAAGTTATGGCTGCCCAAACCTGCTGGACTCAAGTCCAATTCTGTAGGTCACTCTAATGGCAGGCACACCAAACCCAAATCCCATCACTCAACACACTTCATTTTCGGTTTAAAGAGAACTAAATGGTCACTAATTGACCATTAAAACCTATTTTCATCATCACATGGTCAAAATCCCATTTTTCCACCCCAAACCCTAACTCACACATTACCATTCATGCATTTTTATTGCATTTCTTCAATCCACTTATAAGATGCACATTAAGGGCAGCCATAATAAACTTTTAACTTCATTAAACTCATCACAAACAAACCCTAACCATGGCTGCTAAAAATTTAGGCTTTACATACAAATGGCATTCAACAATTTTTCTTTATAATTTACACTCATTCAAAGTCCTTAACATGAATTTAAAATAAAATTCACGGTTAGGTCACTAACCTCTATGGAGTGAGATTTTCCCACTTACTAAAGCTCTTGTTTTGCTCTTCTTTTTGCTCCCAAAAGAATCACCAAGGTGTAAGAGCAAGTTTTTGTGTTGACAATTAAGGTTTTTGGTAGAAGAAAGCTAAGGAAAATTAAGCTTGAAAAAGCTTGTTCATGGTGGCCATGGAGGAGTGGTTGATGTCAAGGAGAAGAAGAGAAGAAGGTATTCTGATTTTTTTTTTTTCATTTCCAGCCCATTTGGTCTCTTTTATATAAAGTTATGCCATGTGTCAAGATTTGATTGGTTGAGAGATTTTTAATGACATCATTATGATGTCATAAGTCCATTTTCCTTCATTTACTCTTCATTTCTTGTCTATTTAATTGCAATTAAATTTTTAACAACATTTAATCATATTTTTATGTTATATAAATTATTTATTTAACTGGACAAGTTGGCTAAAAATCATCTCTGAAGACGAAATGATCAAAATGCCCTCCGTTTAGCTTAATGGGCCAAAATTGTCTGTACCGATTGAAAAATATTTCTAAGTATTTTCTTGGAATTCTAATGCCATAAGAACCTCTATGACCCTTCTCTGAAGTCTTAAAAATTATTTTATAATTTTTTCCCCTGGTCTAGGGCTCCTAGTTGTGAGAACCGCAACTTCTCACTAGGTTACCCATTGCTAGGGCACCAGTTCATTTAACTTGATTGCATTTTATTTCTAAAATTTTTTCTAAATTTTTCTTATTAATATTTGAGTTAATTATGGTTCCTCACTTTAGTTTAAATATTTTTCTGAACATTCTAGCTGTCCGAACCGATACTGGTTGTAACACCCCTATGTTTGGTAGTGCGTTCTGCTGTTCCGGTGACCAATGTGGTCCGGACAACTAGGATGGCTAGAGCTACACTTCGATATGAGTGAGGAGACATAAAATAATGAAATACAAGAAAAACAAAGGAAAAATAATAGCAAAGAAATGTAACCAAGTTAAGCGAGCCGGGAAACCTAGCGATGGGTGACCGCACCGGGAAGTCACGGCGTGTACCGTTGACTAGCCCTGGACTGCGGGGAACCCTGGAAAATATTTTTAGGACTTAAATAGACCCTTATTGAAGAATAAATATTATTAGAAAGATCAAAGAAAAATTAAATAATTAGTACAAAGAAAAGTGAGAAATCGAAAAACAGACAAAACTCAGATATCAAAAATCGGAATGCAACCCGAGCAGGGCATTATGGTCATTTGACATCCCGAATTGTCTTTTGACCTAAATTTCCATTAAAAATAAATAATATTACACTTAGAAAATAAAATGAAAAATTAGTTTAGTGGTACCTAATACAAATAGCTAAAATCATGGGTTAATGTGGAATAAATGAACAATTGGCTTATTATATGATTATTTGGAGTTAGTGGACCATTAAAGGATTAATTAAACACATAGTGGGGCAGGTGTACATCCATTATCCAAGGCAGAAACTTCATCTTCTCCATTGTACCAAAGTTGCCGTGAATGAAGGGAGAGGAAACTCCATGGACATTTTCATGCAAGCTTGATCCATCCCTCCATTTTCAACTCCAATCTCTTAGGTTCCTTCATGAAACTTTGTCTACACATCACAAGGAAGATATTGAAACCAAATTTGAGAAGTTTGGTGAAGGTTTAGCAAGTTACAATTAAAGGTAAGTTTACATTTTTTAGAATTCCTTTGTTAAACTTTATGTTCATGTTATGGGTGTTGGTTTTGTGAAGGAAAATTTTGAGTTTGAAGAGTTATTGTTGTTTTCATTTTGGACAGCCATGGAGTCACGTTTTTTATGAGATATTTGTGCATATAATTGATGAGAAATGGTGTTGATCATGATGATTTAATAACCTAGTGAATTACTTCATGTTTATATGGTGATTTTGGCACTTGGATGAGAATTGATGAATTGTAGGGCAATGTGGTGTTGAAGAAGGTTTTCGGCAGCTTGGGAACCCTTGAATAATTGTATGTATTGATGGAAGTGTTGGCAGAATGTTGACATAGAAGAATTGATGAATGTATATGTAAATTAGTAGTGGAGATTATATGTAATGATTAGGTGTATTTATGTACATATATTGCTAAATTTGGACTTTGTGGTTTAGGGTTGTATTTGATGTATTGAGAATGTTTGTATTCTGTCCAAATTGACCATAGTAAGAAGTGATAAATGAATATGGAATGGTATAAAATCAGAATTAGGTATGGGGATTTAAAGTAGAGCAAGTTAAATGTGTGTTTGAATTGGGGTTTGAAAGACATATAGAGGGCAGTGTGCAAATAGACCTATAACTTTAAATGTGTAACCTCAATTGGTATGAGACCAATTGGAGGTGAAACTAGGCACAAAATGTGCCAACTTTCATTGAGAAAACATACCAAAATTCTGCTTGCAAGGTGACCTAAGAAAATGACCAATTCGGATTAGGTGCAATTAGGACCTGAAAAATGACCAATTGGGCAGCAGTGAGTGTTTAGGCCATAACTCACTCAAAACAGGTCCAATTGACCTGAAATTTTAACCATGAATAGTTAAGACCCATGCCTACAAGTCTTATGAAGACACCAAAGCCCAGAAATGACCATAAGCAAGTCAAACAACTTGCACAAGTTCGGGTCCAAAAACTGGCCGAACCAAAGTTGACCAAATTGACCTAAAATTGACCTAAATTGGTACCATTTGACCAGCAATAGTATAATGACCATAACTTGGTCTACTTAACTCGGATTGATCTGAAATTTTGCCCCGCGTGCAATAAGACCTAGATCTACAAGTTTGTAGTTTTGACCGAAACCCGAAAACCGAGGGAACTAGGCCGTCCGGCTAGGTCAAACCAGTATTCCGGAATCTAGCAAGTTGCATTAAAATGCACTAAACAAGGAAATGAGTCTGGCAAAATGTACCAAACCTAAACCCCTATCGAGTGTGACATATTAATGGCACTAAAACCTAATTTACCTAAAACGCATCGAGGGTCAGTATATTAGGTGATTAAGCAGATAATCGCTTTCAGTGAATTACTTATCGAACATTATCGTCAAAAACAATATAATTTAGCACTGAAACACTTCAAATTGTGTTTCTCAGTTAACAAGGACTCAGCAAAAGGGAAAGAAATACTGAGTCAGGACCAGGAGACAAATATCAGAGGTTTGTGCACAACGGCTATTTCTTTTGAATTTTTCAATTGAAATAAATTATGACTATTTGTATATTATTGTTTTAAATTGTGGAAATGTGTTTGGTGGACACTTATTGATTGAAAAACATTGTGAATGGTTTGAAACTGTGAAAAATTGTTTGAATGATATTGATGGATACTTATTGATTGAAAAGCACTGTAAATGGTTTTTGTGGAAATTGAAGTGAATTACGAATTGTGTTGCCATTTTGTGAATGAAATTATAACTTTGGAAATTTATTGGATTCTTACGGATCATTTGAATAAAATGTTTGGAATTGTTTTGACTCACAATTGGCATGACACGGATATTATGTTCCTCCTCCATTAATGGGGTGAGTGTGATTATTCCTCCCTCTTTGACTTATCAGTCTGGGGTGAGTATGATTATGTTCCTCCCTCCTTGACTTACCAGTCTGAGGTGAGTATGGATGAGTACTCATTAGATAGCTAGCTTCCTCCCTCATTGATTTCGGTTATTGGGGTGAGTATGTCTTGTCGTGGTGTACAACACGGCATATATGGAAAAATTTGTGTCATGACCTAAATTGTGTTATTGATTGGCAACATTGTATTGTTCAATTATTTGATCGAATGGTGTTATTGATTTGCAAAATGATATTATTCAGTTATTTGATCAATTGTGTTATTGATTTGCAAAACGATATTATTCAGTTATTTGATCAATTGTGTTATTGATTTGCAAAACGATATTATTCAGTTATTTGATCAATTGTGTTATTGATTTGCAAAACGATATTATTCAGATTATTTGATTGAATTGTGTTATTGATTTGCAAAAAGGTATTATTCAGTATTTGATCAAATTGAGTCATTGATTGGAAAAACTGTGTTATTCAGTAATTTGATCAAATTGTGTATGAATTGGCAATACGGTATTCTTAAGCTATTTGACTAAATTGTGTTATTATGAATTTTGATAATTTGTGAATTGGAGTTTAAATTCCTTATGACATTCATTGCCTTGAATTTAACTATGGTTTTAAGTATCCACTATTGATATGATTTATGAATTGTGATTTAAAATTTGTATTTGGTTAATGTTGTGCACCACTGAGACATTGTCTCAGCGATAGCTTTATTCTTTGCCGCAGTAGAGAGACAGCATGGGAGCAGACTAGGTCGCTAATACATCCATGAGGGATTACACCGTATAATGAGTATACCAATATTTTGCATTTTGTCTTGTAATGTATGACCTTTGTATGTACATTTTGTTTTTGGTTTTGAGCATTTGTAAATTCAAATTGTACCTTGAAGTTGTAAATTAATTATGAGTTATTTGACTTGTAAAAATTGTATTATATTTCCTTATCTCAGACTTTGAAAAATTTCTATGGAATTGAGTTGATAAATTGTTGTGTTGAGAAATGTATTGGAGTTGAGATTTGGAAAATTATTGAAGTGCTTTTTACAGGTTTTCTGAAGAACTGTTTTGTCCAAAATACGGATGGCACTTTGCCAAAATTTTTACAGAATTCCAAATAAACCAAATGAGTTAGTTATTTCACTTGATTCACAAAAGTTTTTAATACTGTAAATAGTGCTCACCATCGTAAAAGAAGTAAGAAAAGCTTTTAAAATCCCTTGTAGTGTATTTAATGGGTTATCGATGAAGCGGAGTTGGTAATTCATTAGGTATACTACGGGATCATGTTATGCCTTACTGAGAGGGTAGGGTGTGACATGTTTTAGTGGTATCGAGCAATGGTTTTAAAGTGAATTTCAATCGTGAATTTGAAATCTTTTTGTCGGTAACTACAATTGCTCAAATGTTTGATACATACAGTACATTACATTATAAATATGCACTAACGGAGGAAATCTCCTTGTATTATTGTACAGAGGTCGTGGAAATAAATTTTGATGCATTAGTGACTAGTCCTTTAGGATAAGGATTGTGATAACAAGTGAAATTAGTTTTGGAAGAGTTTATCGTGAAAAGTATTTCTTGACACACCATAAAATTATAAGCTAATTGGCGAGCCTACTTAATGTAAGGCAAGAGGACGTAAAAGTAAGATGCGAGAATGGAATTGCTCTAGATGAGGGCAAGGAGGTTACTATTAGAAATTGCTAATGGATATTGTAATCAGAATAAGATTCGAATATCAGTGAATTCAAAAAGAATAAAAGATAACAAAGTTTGATCTATTGGGATGTATCGTAGTAACTATGCACTGTTCTTGATGTTTATCTTGTAGTCGCAGATTCTGATCGACTTGAGATTATTGTGTAGAGCTACGTACTACCCGATAGTACACCTAGATAAGAATAGTTGCCAACGGCATCTGTTTTGGTATAGTTATGCCATGACAGAATTTAATTGTTAGAAATAAGTTTGAAAATCCTACTTAGGGATCTAAAACTCAAAAGTTAAAATATCGAAAGGTTATAGTTTAGTACAAAAGGAAGTAAGTTATAGAATATTGACAGATAAAAAGAGTTATGAAAGTAGAGAATTGAATAGTTGATTCATGTGTAACAAAGAAATATTACAAATGTGAGGAAGACTATGGACTAGAATGGTCAGAGGACCAATGACTGATGAATGATTCTAACATGACCTCAAGGGTCATTCAAGAAGGAACATGAACCGAAATATTAGACAGCACAATAGTAAGAAGAGATTGGTGTTATACAAACAAATCAAACATTGTATTAGATTGTTAAAAGACTTATACAAATTTGAGAAAAAGAAGGTTATACGATCGTATAGAAAGGAGAAAATAAACGTACGACTATTGTAAGATGGATACTGGGTAAAAATTTCGTGGACGAAATTTATTTAAGGGGGGGAGAATTGTAACACCCCTATGTTTGGTAGTGCGTTCTGCTGTTCCGGTGACCAGTGTGGTCCGGACAACTAGGATGGCTAGAGCTACACTTCGATATGAGTGAGGAGACATAAAATAATGAAATACAAGAAAAGGAAATACAAGAAAAACAAAGGAAAAATAATAGCAAAGAAATGTAACCAAGTTAAGCGAGCCGGGAAACCTAGCGATGGGTGACCGCACCGGGAAGTCACGGCGTGTACCGTTGACTAGCCCTGGACTGCGGGGAACCCTGGAAAATATTTTTAGGACTTAAATAGACCCTTATTGAAGAATAAATATTATTAGAAAGATCAAAGAAAAATTAAATAATTAGTACAAAGAAAAGTGAGAAATCGAAAAACAGACAAAACTCGGTATTACCGAAAAATCGGGAATGCAACCCGAACAGGGGCATTATGGTCATTTGACATCCCGAATTGTCTTTTGACCTAAATGTCCATTAAAAATAAATAATATTACACTTAGAAAATAAAATGAAAAATTAGTTTAGTGGTACCTAATACAAATAGCTAAAATCATGGGTTAATGTGGAATAAATGAACAATTGGCTTATTATATGATTATTTGGAGTTAGTGGACCATTAAAGGATTAATTAAACACATAGTGGGGCAGGTGTACATCCATTATCCAAGGCAGAAACTTCATCTTCTCCATTGTACCAAAGTTGCCATGAATGAAGGGAGAGGAAACTCCATGGACATTTTCATGCAAGCTTGATCCATCCCTCCATTTTCAACTCCAATCTCTTAGGTTCCTTCATGAAACTTTGTCTACACATCACAAGGAAGATATTGAAACCAAATTTGAGAAGTTTGGTGAAGGTTTAGCAAGTTACAATTAAAGGTAAGTTTACATTTTTTAGAATTCCTTTGTTAAACTTTATGTTCATGTTATGGGTGTTGGTTTTGTGAAGGAAAATTTTGAGTTTGAAGAGTTATTGTTGTTTTCATTTTGGACAGCCATGGAGTCACGTTTTTTATGAGATATTTGTGCATATAATTGATGAGAAATGGTGTTGATCATGATGATTTAATAACCTAGTGAATTACTTCATGTTTATATGGTGATTTTGGCACTTGGATGAGAATTGATGAATTGTAGGGCAATGTGGTGTTGAAGAAGGTTTTCGCAGCTTGGGAACCCTTGAATAATTGTATGTATTGATGGAAGTGTTGGCAGAATGTTGACATAGAAGAATTGATGAATGTATATGTAAATTAGTAGTGGAGATTATATGTAATGATTAGGTGTATTTATGTACATATATTGCTAAATTTGGACTTTGTGGTTTAGGGTTGTATTTGATGTATTGAGAATGTTTGTATTCTGTCCAAATTGACCATAGTAAGAAGTGATAAATGAATATGGAATGGTATAAAATCAGAATTAGGTATGGGGATTTAAAGTAGAGCAAGTTAAATGTGTGTTTGAATTGGGGTTTGAAAGACATATAGAGGGCAGTGTGCAAATAGACCTATAACTTTAAATGTGTAACCTCAATTGGTATGAGACCAATTGGAGGTGAAACTAGGCACAAAATGTGCCAACTTTCATTGAGAAAACATACCAAAATTCTGCTTGCAAGGTGACCTAAGAAAATGACCAATTCGGATTAGGTGCAATTAGGACCTGAAAAATGACCAATTGGGCAGCAGTGAGTGTTTAGGCCATAACTCACTCAAAACAGGTCCAATTGACCTGAAATTTTAACCATGAATAGTTAAGACCCATGCCTACAAGTCTTATGAAGACACCAAAGCCCAGAAATGACCATAAGCAAGTCAAACAACTTGCACAAGTTCGGGTCCAAAAACTGGCCGAACCAAAGTTGACCAAATTGACCTAAAATTGACCTAAATTGGTACCATTTGACCAGCAATAGTATAATGACCATAACTTGGTCTACTTAACTCGGATTGACCTGAAATTTTTCCCCGCGTGCAATAAGACCTAGATCTACAAGTTTGTAGTTTTGACCGAAACCCGAAAACCAAGGGAACTAGGCCGTCCGGCTAGGTCAAACCAGTATTCTGGAATCTAGCAAGTTGCATTAAAATGCACTAAACAAGGAAATGAGTCTGGCAAAATGTACCAAACCTAAACCCCTATCGAGTGTGACATATTAATGGCACTAAAACCTAATTTACCTAAAACGCATCGAGGGTCAGTATATTAGGTGATTAAGCAGATAATCGCTTTCAGTGAATTACTTATCGAACATTATCGTCAGAAACAATATAATTTAGCACTGAAACACTTCAAATTGTGTTTCTCAGTTAACAAGGACTCAGCAAAAGGGAAAGAAATACTGAGTCAGGACCAGGAGACAAATATCAGAGGTTTGTGCACAACGGCTATTTCTTTTGAATTTTTCAATTGAAATAAATTATGACTATTTGTATATTATTGTTTTAAATTGTGGAAATGTGTTTGGTGGACACTTATTGATTGAAAAACATTGTGAATGGTTTGAAACTGTGAAAAATTGTTTGAATGATATTGATGGATACTTATTGATTGAAAAGCACTGTAAATGGTTTTGTGGAAATTGAAGTGAATTACGAATTGTGTTGCCATTTTGTGAATGAAATTATAACTTTGGAAATTTATTGGATTCTTACGGATCATTTGAATAAAATGTTTGGAATTGTTTTGACTCACAATTGGCATGACACGGATATTATGTTCCTCCTCCATTAATGGGGTGAGTGTGATTATTCCTCCCTCTTTGACTTATCGATGCAGGGTGAGTATGATTATGTTCCTCCCTCCTTGACTTACCAGTCTGAGGTGAGTATGGATGAGTACTCATTAGATAGCTAGCTTCCTCCCTCATTGATTTCGGTTATTGGGGTGAGTATGTCTTGTCGTGGTGTACAACACGGCATATATGGAAAAATTTGTGTCATGACCTAAATTGTGTTATTGATTGGCAACATTGTATTGTTCAATTATTTGATCGAATGGTGTTATTGATTTGCAAAACGATATTATTCAGTTATTTGATCAATTGAGTTATTGATTTGCAAAACGATATTATTCAGTTATTTGATCAATTGTGTTATTGATTTGCAAAACGATATTATTCAGTTATTTGATCAATTGTGTTATTGATTTGCAAAACGATATTATTCAGTTATTTGATTGAATTGTGTTATTGATTTGCAAAAAGGTATTATTCAGTATTTGATCAAATTGAGTCATTGATTGGAAAAACTGTGTTATTCAGTAATTTGATCAAATTGTGTATGAATTGGCAATACGGTATTCTTAAGCTATTTGACTAAATTGTGTTATTATGAATTTTGATAATTTGTGAATTGGAGTTTAAATTCCTTATGACATTCATTGCCTTGAATTTAACTATGGTTTTAAGTATCCACTATTGATATGATTTATGAATTGTGATTTAAAATTTGTATTTGGTTAATGTTGTGCACCACTGAGACATTGTCTCAAATGATAGCTTTATTCTTGTCGCGGTAGAGAGACAGAGCAGGCAGACTAGGTCGCTAATACATCCATGAGGGATTACACGGTATAATGAGTATACCAATATTTTGCATTTTGTCTTGTAATGTATGACCTTTGTATGTACATTTTGTTTTTGGTTTTGAGCAGTTGTAAATTCAAATTGTACCTTGAAGTTGTAAATTAATTATGAGTTATTTGACTTGTAAAAATTGTATTATATTTCCTTATCTCAGACTTTGAAAAATTTCTATGGAATTGAGTTGATAAATTGTTGTGTTGAGAAATGTATTGGAGTTGAGATTTGGAAAATTATTGAAGTGCTTTTACAGGTTTTCTGAAGAACTGTTTTGTCCAAAATACAGATGGCACTTTGCCAAAATTTTTACAGGAATTCCAAATAAACCAAATGAGTTAGTTGTTTCACTTCAGTTCACAAAAGTTTTTAATACCTGTAAATAGTGCTCACCACTGTAAAAGAAGTAAGAAAAGCTTTTAAAATCCCTTGTAGTGTATTTAATGGGTTATCAGTAGACGGAGTTGGTAATTCATTAGGTATACTACGGGATCATGTTATGCCTTACAGAGGGGTAGGGTGTGACACTGGTTACCGAAACAGTAGACTGTACGAACTAGCTAAAATGACGATGTTACAACTCTTCCCCTCTAATAAAAATTTTGTCCTCGAAATTTACTTGATGCAAACAGTTGAGGGAACTGTTGCCTCATCATCTCTTCACTTTCCCAAGTTGCCTCCTCAGTGTTGTGGTGCCTCTAAAGCACTTTTACCAGTGGAATTTGTTTATTTCTCAGTTCCTTCACTTCCCGAGCTAGGATCTGGATAGGTTCTTTTGTATATGTCAAGTCCGGTTGGATTTCAATCTCTTCCATGGAAATGACATGTGAAGGGTCTGAGCGATATCTTCTCAGCATAGAAACATGGAATACATTATGAATTTTATCCAGTTCTGGTGGTAAAGCTAGCCGATAGGCCACTGGTCCCACAGGTTCAATGACTTCATATGGGCCAATGAACCTAGGGCTTAACTTACCCTTTCTTCCAAATCTCAGTACTTTCTTCCACGGTGAGACTTTGAGAAACACTTTATCACCAATTGCATACTCTATCTCTTTTCTCTTTAAGTTGGCATATGATTTCTGTCTATCTGAAGCAACCTTCAGGTTAGCTTTGATTATCTTCACTTTCTCCTCAGTCTGTTTCACAGTGCGGTCCTACCACTTATCTTCGCCCAATTCAGTCCAACACCTGGGTTCTACATTTCCTCCCATACGATTGCTTCATACGGAGCCATTTGAATACTAGCTTGATAGCTATTGTTGTATGCAGTGCGATGGGAGGTATCTATCGACTCCTCAAACTCAATGACACAACTCCTTAGCATATCCTCCAGGATCTATCACATAATTCACATTGTTACTATCATTTCAATTTATTAATTGCGAAAATTCAATTAGTTCTTGGGTTTACCTGGATTACTCTTTCTGACTGTCCATCTGTCTGGGGATGAAAAGATGTGCTAAAACGAAGTTGTGTGCCCAATGCTTCTTGTAACTTTTTCCAAAATCTCGATGTAAACCTTGGGTCTTGGTCAGATATGATGGAAAATGGGATTCCATGCAGTCTAATTATCTCACTGATATACAATTCTGCTAGCTTCTCCAGTGAATAGTCAGTCCTAACTGGCAGAAAATGTGCCGACTTCGTCAATCTATCCACTATCACCCACACGGCATCATGCTTTGTAACACCCTCCCCGTAGCAACTCCGTACATTCTACTGTTACGGTGACCGGTGTCGGTCCGGACAGCTAGAACGTCCGGAAAAATATTTAAACTAAAGTCAGGAACCATAATTAACTCAAATATTAATAAGAAAAATTTAGTAAAAAATTTTAGAAATAAAATACAACCAAGTAAAACGAGCCGGTGCCCAAGCGATGGGTAACCGGAGGGAAGTTGCGGTTCTCGCAACGAGGAGCCCTAGACCCGGGGGAAAAATTATAAAATAATTTTTGGGACTCCAGAGAAGGGTCATTGAAGTTCCTATGGCATTAGAATGCCAAGAAAATACCTAGAAAAATTTTTCAATCGGTACAGACAATTTTGACCCGTTAAGCCGAACGGAGGGCATTTTGGTCATTTCGCCTTCAGAGGTGATTTTTGGCCGACTTGTCCAGTTGAGTAAATAATTAATATGACATAAAATATGAAGAAACATTGCTAGAAATTAAATTGAAACTTGATAGAAAAGAAAAGAAAGAAAAAGGAGCTTAATTGGGAATTATGATGTCATGCTTAGGTAATTAAAAGTGTATTGGCCAATCAAATTTAAGCAAGTCCATTAAAATGAAATAAAAATGGGTAATGAGGCAGAATTCTAGAAACCCAAAACCAGCTCCCTCTCTTCTTCTTCACGCCACTCACTCACTCTTACCCATTCCACCATTAACAACCTTTCATCCTTCATCTTTCTTAGCTTTCTTCCACTAAAAACCCTAACTACCAACACAAAAATTCATTCTATCATCTTGGTGATTATTGTGGGAGCAAAAAGAAAAGGAAACCAAGACTTTGAGGAAGGGAAAAATTCTGCCACTTGAGGTTAGTGCATTTATATCTTAAAAACTCATTATTTTCATGGTTTGGGACTTGAAACTAGTAAGGAATGTGATTTAAATTAACAAAAACTTATGTGTATAACATCTTGAATTTTGGCTGCCCTAGCTATGGAATAGGGGGAAGTGTTTTGATGAGCTTAGAGTGGAATAGAAACCATGTTGAAGTGATAAACATATGAGCAATGCATTGGTAGCTACTAAGATACATGGCATAAACCATGAATTTGAATTAGGGTTTGGAAAGGTGAAAATGTGACTTGGCTTAGGAAATTATTAGAGAGCATTTTAATGGTCGATTAGTGACCATTTTAGGTAATTTGACCTACAAATGGACAGAAAAATGAGATTGCAAAGTGAGGATTGCAGGCTGCCCTAGGGCAAGACATAGGGTGAAAATTCAGTCCCTTTGCATTGCCATAACTTGGGCTGTGTTAGTCCAATTGGTGTTTGGCCAATTGGACATGAAACTAGGCTTATAATGGCACATTTTTGCTGAAGAAACCATGCCCAAAAGACCAAAGCAAGAGGACCAAAACTTGGCCCCAAATCCGGATACCCTGCACTGATTCTGCAGAATTTGGCCATAACTCACTGTAGATTTGGTCAATTGACCTGAAATGTTTACAGCAACAAGTTAAGACATAGACAAACAACTTTCATGAAGAAATCTACCCCAAATTATGACCAGAACCTAACCCAAATGGCAGTCACAATCACTGTTCAAACCTGCAACTCTGCAGATTTTGATTTGAGCAGTAATGTTTGGATGGCTATAACTCTCTCTAGAAAACTCGGATTTAGGCGATTCTTGAACCGATGGAAACCTAAGGTATAGTAGAACATTTCATATGAAGAAAGTTAGACCAAATTATGAACTTAACTTGGTCAAATTCATCGACCAAAGTTGGACCAAAATCGCCAAAACCCAAAAGTGCGGCATGAGCGATTGCACATGAACGAAGAAACTTATTTTGGCCATAACTTGAGCTATAAAACTCCAAATGGAGTGATTAAAAAAAAGAAATACAACTAGACAAAATAAGGAAAATTTTCTATGAATTAAGTTTTGTCAAATTCCAATAATAGTTCGACCAATATAACAGTTCAACTTGAGCACCAAAAGCGAAAATTGGCAATTTTGCCAAAATGACCTAAGCTTTGAGAAAGTGACCAAAACCAACAAGTTTTAAATGTAAAATGTGGTGCATTGGGAGTGTTAAAACCAATGCACCTATGATCTATGCAAAAGTCAACTTTTTGTTGACTACTGAAGTGAATAGTGACATAAAAACTTGAAATTCAAAAATTGAAGAATTCGAAAGTATCAAATGCCCTAGTAGGCCTAATGTGATTGGTTTGGATAGGTTGGTATGCCAATAGGGTTACGATAGCGATCTGCGTATGATGTATGGCTTCATTGCCATTCTCAGTGATGTGATAGCCTATGGCTATCGATTATGATGTTTTACTTGGCTTTATGCCTTATTGCTTATATGGCTTATTAGCCATTCTGTTTGCACACCGGGAGACACATTGTGACCGATGGTGTGACGGCTCGAGGTACCTGGTACCCAGTGCTAGTTTACCCGTTTATCTAGTCCGGTCAATTTTTATCGGTTACTTGGGCATGGAAAAGTATAACTGTAATTGAACTGATTGTTAAAGAAAATACGAAAATTAAATATCAGAAATGATTACGATAGAATACAAAGAAACTCAAGATCATGAAGAAAATAAATAAACAAAATGCATGAAGAAGTTAATATCATAAAACGTAATTAGCCCTCGACTAAACATTAAGTTGGTAATTATTCAGTTCTTATGAACACAATGGCTAAGAAATTATGATTTTTATTTGCATATTATTTCTTTCTATTTTATTATTTGCACCACTAAGCTTTATGCTTAGCGCGTCGCTTTTGCAACGCGTGAGTGCGAAGATACCGATCGAGCTAGTAGACCATAGATTGGGTAAGTCCATCCTGCAGTTCTGCATAGTGTCCGTGTCACCTCACAGGCTACAGTGCATTGGTAGGACACTAGGTGTCATTTTGGTATTTTGTAATTGATCTTATTTTCTCATGTGTAAATGAACTTATGAAATGTAATTTGATGCTCATGTACAAATAATGAGAATTGTGTTTGTAAATGAAAAAGTGAATGTTTATCTGTGATATATATATGATTATCACATGAAATGAATGATTGAGAAATGAATGTGAACTGAAAAATATTGAGATTTTGATAAATGGAGTTGAGATGAATGAATAAGAATATAGGAAGTGTTTTTCACAGGTTCCGAAGAACGGTTTTCTCCATTTTTAGCCGGTACTCTGCCTGATTTTCTTTAGAAATTTTCGGAACCTCAAATAAATTACAATTTCAATAAATGAATTATATTTCACAAATTATTTTCAAAACTACAATAAAAATGAATTAAGATAAAATAGAGTGCTCCGGCACACTGAGTGGCATAACTTGCTCGGCTACACTGCAGTCGGGTAAGGGGTGTTACATTTAGTGGTATCAGAGCACGGTTTAGGCATTTCTGGGCCTAGATTGAGTCCATACCATGCATTGCATTTGTAAGAGTCGAGGTGACACTAATGCAGATATGTTTATCTTTCTTATTTTGAATAGGATATGGACCCTTCATCTCAGAGAGCAGTCGAGGAGGAAGTGGAGAGTCATGCTCCACCAAAGAAGTGAGACTGGGGCATGAGAGAATGCGCTCACTTGCTCAAGCGAGCTGCTCGGCCTCCACAGCCATGTTTCAACAAATGGCCGACTTCTTTAGACAAATGACCGAGTAATGCCGGCACCACCACCACCACCAGCACAGTAAATCACACTGGAAAGACTAAGAAAGTTTGGAGCTATGGACTTCTATGGCAAGAGAGAAGATGACTCTGTTGCAACCGAGAATTGGTTGAACAGAACGGGTAGAGTCTTAAAACAACTCCACTGCACCCCAGAGCAGAACTTAAAAGCTGCTGTATCCTTGTTACAAGACGATGCCTATGAATGGTGGGACATCAGTGTCAGTGAAGTACAAATTAAGTCAGAACTTGGGACTTCTTTCTTTCAGAATTTAAGAAGAAATATGTGGCTAATGTATACCTAGAAGAGAGAAGAAGAGAGTTTATTAACCTGAGGCAGAGACAGTTGTCAGTGGCCGAATATGAGAAGGAATTCGTAAGATTGAGCAGCTATGGAAGGGAGATAGTCCCTAATGAAGCCGAAAGGTGCAAGAGATTTGAAGAGGGACTAAATGACAACATCAAGATCCAGCTCACTGCCTTGGGAATCACAGAATTTACCAAGCTAGTGGAAGCTGCAATAAAGGTTGAAAAGGTAAGAATCAGTGAGCAGACCAGAAGGGAGAGACAGCAGAAGAGGGGCCCAGGACAGTCAAGTATACCAACTGATAGTAAGAAGTTTAAGGGTTCTAGTTCACAAGATCAGACACAGGGCCACAGAGGCCAGATTAGAATATCTATAGCTAGTTCCCCGGGCACAATAACAAGGGGATCAACCCCAAAGCCTGAATGTATGCATTGTGGTAGAAGACACAGAGGGGAGTGTCGACTATTAACTGGAGAGTGTTTCAAATGTGCGCCTTTTTTATTGTCACACCCCGGCTTAGTGGGCCCCAGCTCAAGCCCCTCTATGGGTGGCCATCTTGCCGGCGTACCCCTCTAGAGGCCGGCGATGCAACTCAAATCGGTACTGTCCGCTTTGGTGGAGTTCAATCCCTTCGCCCTGCAGAGCTAGGATTCGAACCCATATCACCTCACGGATTTGCTTCGCCTCTTACCAATTGAGCCTCAATTGGTAAGAGGCGAAGCAAATCCGTGAGGTGATATGGGCCTCAATTGGTAAGAGGCGAAGCAAATCCGTGAGGTGATATGGGTTCGAATCCTAGCCCTGCAGGGCGAAGGGATTGAACTCCACCAAAGCGGACAGTACCGATTTGAGTTGCATCGCCGGCCTCTAGAGGGGTACGCTGGCAAGATGGCCACCCATAGAGGGGCTTGAGCTGGGGCCCACTAAGCCAGGGTGTGACAATAAAAAAAAGTTGCCCTCAGAGGAGTGGTTCAATAGCTTCGGTACAAGTTGATAGACCTTCCCCTATAGTTCAAAGGGGTAAAAGATCGGGTAGAGCAGAAACGACTGACATTACACAGAAGATTGTTTCTGAGACAGTTGAAAAGCCCGAAGTCAGGGTGGCACCACAAGTATATGCTATGGAAGCTCAGGAAGAGCCAAACCCAGACACTGATGAGGCGATACAAGGAAGTGAAGAAACAAGGAGGTAGCAACTCCTCGATTACTTAAGTCAGGTAAATTTCGAGGATGAAATTTAAATTAGAGGGGAAGAGTTGTAACACCCTCCCCATAGCAACTCCGTACATTCTACTGTTACGGTGACCGGTGTCGGTCCGGACAGCTAGAACGTCCAGAAAAATATTTAAACTAAAGTCAGGAACCATAATTAACTCAAATATTAATAAGAAAAATTTAGTAAAAAAATTTTAGAAATAAAATACAACCAAGTAAAACGAGCCGGTGCCCAAGCGATGGGTAACCGGAGGGAAGTTGCGGTTCTCGCAACGAGGAGCCCTAGACCCGGGGGAAAAATTATAAAATAATTTTTGGGACTCCAGAGAAGGGTCATTGAAGTTCCTATGGCATTAGAATGCCAAGAAAATACCTAGAAAAATTTTTCAATCTGTACAGACAATTTTGACCCGTTAAGCCGAACGGAGGGCATTTTCGTCATTTCGCCTTCAGAGGTGATTTTTGGCCGACTTGTCCAGTTGAGTAAATAATTAATATGACATAAAATATGAAGAAACATTGCTAGAAATTAAATTGAAACTTGATAGAAAAGAAAAGAAAGAAAAATGAGCTTAATTGGGAATTATGATGTCATGCTTAGGTAATTAAAAGTGTATTGGCCAATCAAATTTAAGCAAGTCCATTAAAATGAAATAAAAATGGGTAATGAGGCAGAATTCTAGAAACCCAAAACCAGCTCCCTCTCTTCTTCTTCACGCCACTCACTCACTCTTACCCATTCCACCATTAACAACCTTTCATCCTTCATCTTTCTTAGCTTTCTTCCACTAAAAACCCTAACTACCAACACAAAAATTCATTCTATCATCTTGGTGATTATTGTGGGAGCAAAAAGAAAAGGAAACCAAGACTTTGAGGAAGGGAAAAATTCTGCCACTTGAGGTTAGTGCATTTATATCTTAAAAACTCATTATTTTCATGGTTTGGGACTTGAAACTAGTAAGGAATGTGATTTAAATTAACAAAAACTTATGTGTATAACATCTTGAATTTTGGCTGCCCTAGCTATGGAATAGGGGGAAGTGTTTTGATGAGCTTAGAGTGGAATAGAAACCATGTTGAAGTGATAAACATATGAGCAATGCATTGGTAGCTACTAAGATACATGGCATAAACCATGAATTTGAATTAGGGTTTGGAAAGGTGAAAATGTGACTTGGCTTAGGAAATTATTAGAGAGCATTTTAATGGTCAATTAGTGACCATTTTAGGTAATTTGACCAACAAATGGACAGAAAAATGAGATTGCAAAGTGAGGATTGCAGTCGCCTAGGATGACAAAGATAGGGACTGAAAATTCAGTCCCTTTGCATTGCCATAACTTGGGCTGTGTTAGTCCAATTGGTGTTTGGCAAATTGGACATGAAACTAGGCTTATAATGGCACATTTTTGCTGAAGAAACCATGCCCAAAAGACCAAAGCAAGAGGACCAAAACTTGGCCCCAAATCCGGATACCCTGCACTGATTCTGCAGAATTTGCCAAATGAATAGTAACTGTTCATTTGGCCATAACTCACTGTAGATTTGGTCAATTGACCTGAAATGTTTACAGCAACAAGTTAAGACATAGACAAACAACTTTCATGAAGAAATCTACCCCAAATTATGACCAGAACCTAACCCAAATGGCAGTCACAATCACTGTTTAAACCTGCAACTCTGCAGATTTTGATTTGAGCAGTAATGTTTGGATGGCTATAACTCTCTCTAGAAAACTCGGATTTAGGCGATTCTTGAACCGATGGAAACCTAAGGCATAGTAGAACATTTCATATGAAGAAAGTTAGACCAAATTATGAACTTAACTTGGTCAAATTACTGACCAAAGTTGGACCAAAATCTGCCAAAACCCAAAAGTGCATCATGAGCGATTACGTGACGATAAACTTATTTTGGCCATAACTTGAGCTACAAAACTCCAAATGGAGTGATTCAAAAAAAGAAATTCAACTAGACAAAATAAGGAACATTTTCTATGAAGGAAGTTTTGCCAAATTCCAACAGTAGATCGACCAATAGAACAGTGCAACTTCGGAGCACTAAAACCGAAAATTGGCAATTTTGCCAAAATGACCTAAGCTTTGAGAAAGTGACCAAAACCAACAAGTTTTAAATGTAAAATGTGGTACATTGGGAGTGTTAAAACGAATGCACCTATGATCTATGCAAAAGTCAACTTTTTGTTGACTATTGAAGTGAATAGTGACATAAAAACTTGAAATTCAAAAATTGAAGAATTCAAAAGTATCAAATGCCCTAGTAGGCCTAATGTGATTGGTTTGGATAGGTTGGCATGCCAATAGGGTTCTGATAGCAGTACTGCGTATGATGTATGGCTTCATTGCCATTCTATGATGTGATAGCCTATGGCTATACTGATTATGATGTTTTACTTGGCTTTATGCCTTATTGCTTATATGGCTTATTAGCCATTCTGTTTACACCGAGACACATTGTGACCGATGGTGTGACGGCCGAGGTACACGGTACCCGGTGCTAGTTTACCCGTTTATCCATCCGGTCAATTTTTATAGGTTACTTGGGCATGGAAAAGTATAAGCGTAATTGAACGATTGTTAAAGAAAATACGAAAATTAAATATCGTAAATGATTACGATAGAATACAAAGAAACTCAAGATCATGAAGAAAATAAATAAACAAAATGCATGAAGAAGTTAATATCATAAAACGTAATTAGCCCTCGACTAAACATTAAGTTGGTAATTATTCAGTTCTTATGAACACAATGGCTAAGAAATTATGATTTTTATTTGCATATTATTTCTTTCTATTTTATTATTTGCACCACTAAGCTTTATGCTTAGCGCGTCGCTTTGCAGCGTGAGTGCGAAGATCTTGATCGAGAGCTAGTAGACCACAGATTGGGTAAGTCCATCCTGCAGTTCTGCATAGTGTCCGTGTCACCTCACAGGCTACAGTGCATTGGTAGGACACTAGGTGTCATTTTGGTATTTTGTAATTGATCTTATTTTCTCATGTGTAAATGAACATATGAAATGTAATTTGATGCTCATGTACAAATAATGAGAATTGTGTTTGTAAATGAAAAAGTGAATGTTTATCTGTGATATATATATGATTATCACATAAAATGAATGATTGAGAAATGAATGTGAACTGAAAAATATTGAGATTTTGATAAATGGAGTTGAGATGAATGAATAAGAATATAGGAAGTGTTTTTCATAGGTTCCGAAGAACGGTTTTCTCCATTTTTAGCCGGTACTCTGCCGGATTTTCTTTAAAAATTTTCGGAACCTCAAATAAATTACAATTTCAATAAATGAATTATTTTTCACAAATTATTTTCAAAACTACAATAAAAATGAATTAAGATAAAATAGAGTGCTCCGGCACACTGAGTGGCATAACTTGCTCGGCTACACTGTAGTCGGTTAAGGGGTGTCACATGCTTCTTTTGGGTGAGAGGTAGACCACTAACAAAATCCATAGTGACCTGGTCCCATTTCCATTCAGGTATGCTTATAGGCTGTAGCAATCCTGATGGAACTTGATGTTCTGCTTTAACTTGCTGACATGTCAAACATTTAGTCACATAGTCAGCTATATACCTCTTCATACCAGGCCACCACTAATGAGGCTTTAAATCATTATACATTTTTGTGCTTCCCAGGTGCATAGGATAAACACTAGTGTGTGCTTCTTTCAAAATACTAGTCTTCAGTTCCCCCTCATCAGGTACACACACTCTTCCTCTATAATACAGACACCCATCTGCTTTCACCTCATATTCAGTTTCCTTTCCCTCTGGAATTTTACCCATAATGGCCATTAATTTTTCATCTGCCCTCTGGCCATCTTGTATCTGCTGTAGCAGGGTTGGCCTCACTTGCAATTCAGCCAAAATAGCTCCATCTTGAGCTAAGGACAAACAGACATTCAGTGATCTTAAAGCTGTGATGGACTTCCTCCTTAAAGCATTAGCAATTACATTTGCCTTCCCAGGATGATAATCTATCACACAATCATAGTCCTTTAGGAACTCAATCCATCGCCTCTGTCTAAGATTGAGCTCCTTCTGGGTTGGCAAATATTTTAGACTCTTATGGTCTGTATAGATGTAGCATTTTTCACCATATAAATAATGCCTCCATATCTTCAGTGCGAAGATAATTACTGCTAACTCCAGGTCATGAGTAGGGTAGTTCTGTTCATGTGGCCTTAACTGCTTGGAAGCATAGGCGACCACTTTCTCCTCTTGCATCAATACACACCCTAGCCTGTTATGTGAGGCATCACTGTAGACCACAAAGTCTTTTCCCGATACTGGTTGGGTTAACACTGGTGCTTCTGTTGACATAGCCTTTAGCCTCTCAAAACTGGCTTGGCACTTGTCGTTCCAGCCAAATTTCACATTCTTGTGCAACAACTTGGTCATTGGAGCAGCTATAAGAGAGAACCCCTTCACAAATCTTCTGTAATACCCAGCTAGCCCCAAGAAACTTCTGATCTCAGTTGTATTTCTGGGAGGCTTTCACTCCATCACAGCTTCTATCTTTTTGGGATCCACTCTAATCCCCTTAGCTGATACTATGTGTCCAAGGAAGGAGATTTCACTCATCCAGAAGTCACACTTGGACAACTTAGCATACAGCTTCTTTTCTCACAGGGTTTGCAGAACAATCCTCAAATGTTCATCATGTTCTTCCTTGTTCTTGGAATACACCAGAATATCATCAATAAAGACCACTATAAACCGATCTAGATATGGATGGAAGATACAGTTCATAAGGTCCATAAATGCTGCTGGTGCATTTGTTAACCCAAACGGCATCACTAAAAATTCATAATGCCCATACCGGGTTTTGAATGCAGTTTTTGACACATCTACATCCTTTACCCTTAACTGATGATACCCTGATCTGAGATTAATTTTTGAAAATACACCGGCTCCTTTCAACTTATCAAACAGATCATCGATTCTGGGCAATAGATATTTGTTCTTCACAGTTACTTTGTTCAATTGCCGGTAATCAATACACAATCTCAAGGTTCCATCCTTTTTCTTCACAAATAGCACCGGAGCTCCCCATGGTGACACACTGGGGCGTATGATCCCCTTATCAAACAACTCTTGTAACTGAGTTTTCAACTCCCTCAATTCAGTGGGTGCCATCCTATAAGGAGCAATGGAAATGGGTGCTGTACCCGGCATTACCTCAATAACAAACTCGACTTCCCTTTCTGGTGGTAAACCTGGCAACTGTACAGGAAATACATGGGGGAAGTCTCTTACAGAGGGTATATTACACAGGTTTGGCTTAGCTTGCCTAGTATCAACCACGTGTGCTAGGTAAGCTTCACAGCCTTTTCTCATCAATCTTCTTGCAACTGTGGCTGAGATAACATTGGATAGAAAATCTGTCCTTTCACTCACAACAGTGATCTCATTACCCTCAGAAGTTTTCAGAGAAATCCTCTTCAATTTGTAATCAACTATTGCCTGATGACGTGACAACCAGTCCATACCCAAAATCATGTCAAACTCATGGAAGGGCAACTCAATTAGGTTTGTCGAAAATTCATACCCCTGAATCCTCAACGGGCAACCTTTATACACTTTATTCATTACCACACTGTGGCCTAGTGGATTTGTGACTAGAGTGTATTGATCACTCTCCTCTATTGGAACTCCTCTCTTTATGGGTAGTTTGATGCAAATATAGGAATGAGTGGATCCTGGATCCACCAATGCATGTACAGAAGTGTTGTAGAGGGAAAATATACCCCTGATGACATCCGGGGCATCTTGCTGCTCCTGAGCTCTGATGGCATAGGCCCTGGCTGGTATTCTAGTGTCTGGCCTCTCAGCTGACTCAGATGTAGGCCTCAGTGATGGACCAGCTACCTCAGGTTTACCAGGCTTCCTACCTCTTTGTGGTGCAGGAGCAGGTCTATCAGTTTGTGTTGGAGCAACTGTAGTAGTCCTCTTCGGATAATTCTTGATATGATGTTCTGTCGATCCACACTGTAAGCATGCACCGGTCACTCGCCAACATTCCCCCTTATGCCACTTCTGACAGTACCGATAAGCAGAAGATGCAGGGGCTAGTCCCCTAAACACCGTCCCTGGAGAGCTACCCATTGATTGTATGAATTGGCCTCTCCTAGGTATGAACTGTGGTCTGGACCCCTGAGACCGCCACGACCTGTGATGGTCACGAACTACGAGCAGAGGACCCTTACTCTTCTTCTTTGGGAGCGTAAAAACGCATCGACTCCGGACCCCTCTTCGCTGCTTCTTTCCCTTCTATTTTGTTCATTGATTCTGACCCTTTCCACTTTTGATGCTGCATCTACCAGTTTAGAAAAATCCGTGATCTCCAGTGCTGTGATCATGATTTTGATGTTGTCAATGAGCCCTTCTTTAAACCATCTGCACCTCTCTCTCGTCAGGGACTATCTCCCTCCCATACCGGCTCAGTCTGACAAACTCACGCTCATACTCAGTCACTGACAACTGTCTCTGTCTCAAACTGATAAATTCCCTTCTTCGCTCTTCTAAATACATTTTGCGAATATATTTCTTCCTAAACTCTGTGAGGAAGAATTCCCAGGTGATCCGTTCAGGTTGCACCTCACTGGTTACTGTGTCCCACCACTGATATGCATCATCCTGAAGTAGGGACACAGCACCCACCAGGTTCTGCTCGGGGGTGCAATTTAGCTGTTTCAGCACTCTGATGGTTCTATCCAACCAATTTTCTACAGCCATGGGATCATCCTCCCTCTTCCCAAAGAAGTCCACAGCCCCATGCTTTCTCAATTTCTCCAAATGAGATTTCTGTGGTACTGGTGGAGGTTATGGCTGTGGTTGTGGTGGTGAAATTGCCCCTATCATTTGCCGGTAGAATTTAGTCATTTGCTGAAATAGAGCAAACTGAGGTTGGGCAGGCGCCTCAGCTGCTGGTGGAGCAGATTCTACCCTGCCCCCAGATTCAGCCATTGGTGGAGCACGACTCTCCACCTCTTCCTCAACTGCTCTTTGCGAAGCAGGATCCATATCCTATTCAAAATAAGAAAACAAACAGATCTGCATCAGTGTCACCTCAACACTTACAAATGCAATGCAATGGTATGTACTCTATCTAGGCCCAAAAACGCTTAAACCGATGCTCTGATACCACTAAATGTGACACCCCTTACCTGTCTACAGTGTAGCCGAGCAAGTTATGCCACTCAGTGTGTCGGAGTACCAATTTATATTTCTATTACAATTTACCCGTTTTAATTTATTTATTTTCAATTTTGATAAATCTGAATTTATTCGCAAATTTTATAGAAAATCCGGTAGAGTGCCGGCTGTAAATTGGAAAACAGTTCTTCTGAATCCCACTACTTGCATCTGTAGGCTGGGCTTCAAACCCATCTCAAATCTCTTGCACCTTTCTTTACTGGTAGAAAGGAGACTCCCAGCATAATGGCTTAAGCAAGAGAACTCCCTCTCATATTCTGCCACTGTTCTGTTGTCTTGCTTCAAACTCAGAAATTCTTGTAGTTTCTGATCTATATGTGCATCTAGGATGTATTTCTGTCTGAACTCTCTGATGAAGTCATCCCAGGTCAGTACTGGTGGTTCAGCCAAGCTGTGGGAGATGGTCTTCCACCAATCATACGCATCCCCTTGCAGTAGCGATACTGAGTATTCAAATTTCATCTCATCAGGGCAGTGCAGTTTCTTGAACACTCGATCCATCCTATCTAGCCACTGCTCTGCCTCTAAAGAGTCTACTGTACCCTTAAATTCTATGGCCCCATACTTCAACAGCTTATCATACTATCTAACTGGAGCTTAAGGTTGTACCACAGTAATCTGGGGTGGAGCTTGAGCAGGCATACCCCCAACTTGTAACACCCCTATGTTCGATAGTGCGTTCTACTGTTTCGGTGATCAGTGTCAGTCCAGACAGCTAGAATACCTAGAACTACATTTAAAAGTTAGTGAGAAGACATAAAATAATGAAATACAAGAAAAGAAAATACAAGAAAAATAAAGAAAAAATAATAGCAATGAAATATAACCAAGTTAAACGAGCCGAAAACCATAGTGATGGGTGACCGCACTAGGAAGTTGCGGCGTGGATTGTTGACTAGCCTTGGACCGCGGGGAACCCTAAAAAATATTTTTAAGACTTAAATGAACATCTATTGAATTATAATTGTCATTAGAAATATCAAAGAAAAATTAATTAATTAGTACACCGAAGAACGAGAAATCGAGAACATGACAAAACTCAGACATCAGAAAAATCGGGAATGCAACCTAAATAGGGGCATTGTGGTCATTTGACACCTCGAGTTGCCTTTTGACCTATATTACACTTTGAAAATGTCATGAAAAATTAAAAGCAGATACATTATGTAAATAGTGGAAGTGTGGTGGCTAAATTGCAAAAATTGGAAACTTGGAATAAATAACAATTATATCTCCTTAATGCTCCACTAACCTTAACTTTGGGACACCTTAAGGGACACTTGGAATGTTGAAAATCCATCTTCAACCTCACATAGAAAACCAGCTAAATCCTTTCTTCCATGGAAACCTCCATGGCCGTCCACACTCCAAGCTCAAGCTCACCATGATTTAGCCATCCTTTACACTAACTTTCTTCATTAAACTTGACCACCATATCTTGGGCAGCTTACTAGGAGCAAGAAAGATAAGTTTTGGTGAGGTTTTGAAGAAGTTAAAAAGTGGTAAGTGAGTATTTTCCATTCTTGCTTCATTAAACTTTGAGTGGATGTTGTGGGTAGTTGATTTATGGGAGAATCTTTGAAGTTTGATATTTTAATGGTGGTACACCATTTTGGGAGCCATGAGAACTCAACATATTTAGTTTGTTTTTACTTGTTTATGGTTGTTTAAGATGTTAGTATAAGTGTTTATGTATATAGAAATAATTGGATAATGTATACTAAGTGTATGTGTGATAGTGCACTTGGTTTTGGAAGCTTTGAAGCTATTTGAAGGAGATATGCAAATCGGCAACTTTAAAGTGTAGTTTAAAATGTGTTGTTTCATGGTTTGGTTTATTGAATTATGTTGTTATTGATGGCAGCATGTATATGTGTATAATGGTTTGGAATTGGGTATGTAAATGGGGTATGTTTATGTGGTTAAATGGTGTAAATGGACTTTGGAAAATTCCGTGTTATAGTGTGCATATTGAGAATGGTTACAAGCTATCCAAAATGACCAAAATGTGTTGTTAAATGTGTTAATGGTAAGGTACAAACCAGAATTGGCATGAAGGAAGTAATTTGGTAAGTGTTGAATATGTAATTGGTAAATGATGAGGAGTGTGTAGTAGGGCAGTGCATATTTTGGCTTAGAACCTTAAGTGTGTGACTCTAATTGGTATGAGACCATTTGGAGGTGAAACTAGGCACAAAAAGTGCCAACTTTCATGAAAGAAGCTTACCTAAATTCTGCCTAGAAGGTAACTTGAAAAATGACCAAATTCGGATTAGTGAATTGAAAGCCTGAAAATTGACCATTTGAGCAGCAGTTAGTGTTTTGACCATAACTTACTCAAAATAGGTCCAAATGACCTGAAATTTTTACCATGACTAGTTTAGACATAGATCTAAAATTCTTATGAAGACACCAAAGCCCATAAATGGCCAGAACTAAGCCAAATAGCTTGTATAAGTTCAGATACCAAAACTGGCCGAACCAAAAGTGACCTAAAAATGACCTAAAGTTACCATTTTGGTGCATTCTGTCCAGTATTGGTAAATTGACCATAACATGGTCTACACAACTCAGAATGACCTGAAATTTTGCCCCGCATGTAATAACATATAGACCTACAAGTTTGTAGTTTGGACTGAAACCTGAAAACCGAGGGAACTAGGTCATCCGGCTAGGTCAAAATAGTACACCGAAATTCGGTAAATTGCAATAAAATGCAATACACTTGTAAATGAAATTGGTAACATATACCAATACTAAAGGGCTATAAAATGTGACATATTGGTAACATTAGAATTGACTCACTTAGAGTGCATCAATGGTCAACATTATAGGTTGACAAATGAAATGAATTGAAGGAAATATTACTAAGAAAATTTAAATATTGGATTTTATTGTTAGAAACGAATTCATTGAGTACTGAAACACTTTAAATTGTATGTTTCAATTGAAAAGGATATTGAGAAGCGTAAGGAACACTGAGTCAACGTCAAGAGGCATTTATCAGAGGTTTGTGCACAATATTTTTATATTCATTGCTTTTACCAGAAAATTTATTTGGAGAAATGAGTTATGAATAATTTTTTATTGTTTTGGCTTTGGGAATCTTAATTGGAAATTATTGTGTTGCCTACTTTACAAATGGAAATTTTGAGATAAAATATGATTTGTGGTTTGTATGAAATATTTAAATATTGTAATTTGAAATTGTTTTGATTCACACTTGGCATGACAATATTATTATGTTTCTCCTCCATTTATGGGGTGAGTGTGATTATATTCCTCCTTCTTTGACTTACCAGTCTGAGGTGAGTGTGGATGAGTTCTCATTATCTAGCTAGCTTCCTCCCTCATTGATTTCAATTAATGGGGTGAGTGTGCCTTGTCGTGATGTACACACAGCATATTTGAAAAAATTTGTGTCATGGCCTAAATTTTATTATTGATTGGCAAAACTATGTTACTCAGTTATTTGATCAAATTGTGTTATTGATTGGCAAAATTGTGTTACTCAGTTATTTGATCAAATTGTGTTATTGATTGGCAATACTATGTTATTCAATTGTTTGATCAAATTTGTGTTATATGAGCTTTGAAAAATTGTGAATTTTTTGGATTGTAAATTGTCAATAAAAGTTTTACATACCGCATTTTAAATCATTATTGTGCACCACTGAGTAAATTTTACTCAGCGATAGCTTTTCATTGCTGTCGTAGGTAGACAGACTGACAAGGCAGCAGACTAGGCTGCTAGTGCTACATTGAGAGTTCATCGGGTATATTGAGTATACCATATTTTGCATTTTGTATTGTAATATATGTTCACTGTATGTATATATTGTTCTTGGTTTTGAGCAGTTGTAAATTAAAATTGTACATTGAAATTGTAAACTAAATTTGTAAATTATTTTGGCTTGTAAAAGTATTGTGATAAATTTATCTTATCTTAGCTTTTGGAAATACTGGAAAATTGATTGTTGAACTGAGTTGATAATGTTAAGAAATTTATTGTGTTGAACAAATTATTGGAGTTTGGAATTGAGGAATTATATATTTAAAGTGCTTTTTATAGATTTTTGAAGAACTGTTTTATTCAAAATACAGATGGCACTTTGCCAAAATTTTTACAGAAATTATTAATTCTTCAAATGTGTTATTTTGTTTCACTTTAGTAAAAGAAAATTTTTAACACCTGTCAATAGTGCTCACCACTATAAAAAGAAGTAAAAAAAGTTTTAAAATCCCTTGTAGTGTATTTAATGGGTTATCAGTAGACGAAGTTGGTAATTCATTGCCGCCATCTACTATGCAAACTGTGCAAGAAACTGCAGCATTTGTGGGGTTGGTGTCACTGACCCATTGACATTTTGTAGAGCTGGGGCTTCCCCTTGTTCCTCAGCTTCCACAGATTGCTCAACTGTGCGATCCCCTTCTTCCATAATAGTCTGGAGTAGGATATCTCCTGAACAAATAACACAAGGAGATTTCCCTCCATTAGTTCATATTTATGATATAATGCACTGTATGTAACAAATAAGGACATTTAGCAGTTGTACTTAACAAAGAAAAGACACAAATTCACAAGTTAAAAATGTACTTTAAAAATTTGCTCTAATACCACTAAAATATGTCACACCTTACCCCTCTGTAAGGCTTAACATGATCCCGTAGAATACTTAATGAACTACCAAACTTCATCTACCGATAACTCATTAAGTACCCTACAAGGGATTTTAAAATAATTTTTTTACTTTCATAAGTGGTGAGCATTTTCTACTAGGTATTAAAACATTTAATTAGAGTTTGAAAACTAGTTAAAATTTTTATTCCATTTTATTTTTCCGCAAATTTTATAAAAATTTCGGCAAAGTGCCGTCTGTATTTTGAGAAAACAGTTTTTCAAATAGCTGTAAAAAGAAATTCCAAAGATTTATCTCAACAACTTCATCAATTCAACATCTATCCCAACCAATTTCAACATCATTTCTCAATTTCCAAAATTCAACATCATCAAATAATATAATTCAATTTCATTCAAATTAAAATAAAATATCTCCATTCATATTTGAAAAAAGATAAAACAATTTAGATACATCATTCTAAATATTTACATTAGGAAAAATCCAAACCAAAATTTGTTACAAGCTTTATACAACTGCTCATGACCATTTCCTACATTTACATACATTACATACATCAAAATAATTTTTATAATCAGGGTATAAAATATACCCGATAAACTTCAGAGTAGGTAGCTCCTCAATCCTCAGTCGCTCACTCTGTTGCTCCTCCAGTCTCTATATCTGCGACAGTAATAACAGCCATCGCTAAGTACTAAGACTCAATGGTGCACAACATACTAAAATAACCTTTATGCAAAATTTAAATCATACTTATTCAAAAATTAAACTGAACATGAGTTATAAATTCAAAATATGATTTATAAGATTTTAATCCAAACAATTTCATTTCAAAAGTATTAAAACAAATTTCATAAAAGCACACAGTTATATCATGCCATTTGAAACAAATATCATCTCAGTAGCCAGAGGCTAACGAGAAGTCACAACACAAGGCTAGCTAGCTCAAATATATGGGAACCCTGTAACATCTTCCTTGTATGTATTCTGTACGTTCTGTTGCTAAAGTGGCCAAATATCAGTCCAGGCAAGTCAGGATGTCTAGAACTACACTTCGGTGATAGTGAATAGACATATAATGATGAAATAAATAAAAAGAAAATACAAGAAAAATGAAAGAGAGAAAATGAAGCTAAGTTAAACGAGCCGACACCACAGCGATGGGTGACCACACCGGGAAGGCCGTTGCCAACCCCAGGATCGCGGGAAACCCTCGGAATTAAATTTAGTACGTAAGTAAAGGTTTATTGAAATATAATTGACACTAGAATTATCAAAGAAAAATTAATAAATTAGTACAAAGAAAAATGAAAAATCGAGAAATAGACAAAAATTGGTGTTACAAAAAAATCGGGAATATAACTCGAAGTTGTGCATTTTGGTCATTTGACACCTAGAGTTACCTTTTGACCTCAATGTCCATTAAAAATAAATGATATTGCACTTAGAAAATGTCATGAAAAATTAAAATGAGATACATTATGTAAATAGTAAAAGAATCGAGATAAATGAGCAAATAAGGAAACTTTAACTAATTAAACATTAAAATGAATTCAGTGCTCCACTAACTTGAATATTGGGACACCAAAACAAGCTTTGGGATAGCAGGTTACACTCATTCTCATCATCTTTAACCTCAAGCAAAAACCAGCCGAATTGTCCTCCATGAAAGCTCCCATGGCCAAAATTGTCCAAGCTCCATGCAACCCCATTCCAAGCCTCCTTTCCAAATAATTCCTTCATTAAAGCTTGCCTACTCACCTTGAGGAAGATATTGGCAACAAGAAAAACAAGATTTGGTGAAGTTTTAACAGGCTCCAAAAGTGGTAAGTGTCCAATCTTCTCCCTTGCTTTAGTAAACCTTGTGTTTAGGTTGAGTTGAGTATTTTGGTGAAGAGAAATGAAGAAAACATTGAGAAATGAACTTCTCCATTTTTGGCAGCCATGAAGATTTGTTGTATTTGAGTTTTTCTTACCTCTAATGGATGGGAATTAAGGTTGATTAACTCAAATGGAAGATGTAGTAAGTTAATATCCAAGTATGTGCATGTTAGTGCTTGAATTAAGGGTTTGAAATGGGACCTTGATGCTTTGACAAACTGCCATATTTGGCGATTATAATATCATGAATTTGTGTGTGTGAATATGAAGTTTATTAATGAAATATGATAGCATTAAATTGTGGGCAGCATGTGTAATTGATATTGAGGTATGAGTATATGGAAGTGTATGTGTAATATTGATATTGAGATATGTTGAATTTTAGTGGAAGTGAATGTTGAACTTGAATGGTGAATTGTGTGCATTGAGCACTTGAGTGTTCTGCCCAATATGCTTGCTAGAATTGTGTTTAGTATTTGTAGAAGTGCTATGAATGAATAATGATGTTATGAGGAGGAGGAGGAATGGCAAATTGGAAGTGTAATTGTTTTGTGCAGGTTGTGTGTTGTTGGCAGTACCTAAATAAGGTCATAAGTGCCAAACTGTGAACCCAATTGGTATGAGGCTAATGGGAGGTGAAACTAGACACCAAATAGGCCAACTTTCATGTAGAAATTTTGCCAAAATTCTGCCTAGAAACTGACCTTTAAAATGACCAAATCCGGAATGGCAACCTTGCAACCCAGATTTTTGATAATATGAACAGTAATCATTAGGATGACCATAACTCACTCAAAACAGGTCTAATTGACCTGAAATTTTTACCATGGATAACTTAGACATAGAGCTACAATTCTTATGAAGAAACCAAAGCCCAAAAATGGCCAGAATCAAGTCAAATAGCTTGCACAAGTTCGGGTACCAAAACTGCCAGAACTAAAAGTGACATAAAATTGACCAAATTTTACGCTAAAGGTGTAATCTGTTCAGCTTTAGTAAATTGACCATATCTTGGTCTATACAACTTAGAATGACCTGAAATTTTGCCCCGAGTGCAATAAGACATAGAGTTACAATTTTGTTCTTTGATCAGAAACTAAAAACCAAGAGAAATAGGACTTTAAGCTAGACTAATCTAGCACACAAAAATTGAGAATTTGACATTTACATACAATGATGCTTGAAGCAATTTGGCAATGAATGCCAACTTGTAAAAATGGTAAATTGCACTAAATTGACAGCATATTGAATTACAATTTGTGATTTGTTGATGCTAGAAACAACTTATCCATATTACCTAAAAAGGTCAACATATGCATTGACTTATGAATTACATAATAGCTAGTAAACTCTAAAATTTGAAGAATTAAACAATTAATTTATAATGTGCCATAGTTTGCCTAGTTGACTAGTTTGGATAGGTTGGCATGCCAATAGGATTCTGATAGCTGTTCTATAAATGGCTTTATGCCATACTGTGTTTTTATTGCATATTATGCCGCACTGTGACTTTAATAGCCTACGGCTATACATATTGTGTTATTATACTTGGCTTATCGCCAGATTGACTATATGGCTTTTTAGCCAAACTGTTTGCACACCGAGAGACATTTTGTGACCGATGGTGTGACGGCCTGAGGTACTAGGTACCCAGTGCTAGTATATCCGTTTCTCCATTCTGGTCAGTATATAGGCTATACGGGCAGTAATTTAAGCACTACTAAATTTAAATAGCTAAATTCAGTCTACTGACATACAACACTACCAAAAAAATTAGCAAATATTGAAATGTTAGCAAATAAAAGTAGAATCAACAACTGTAGAGAATATCGATGTCATAAATTCATTTACTTTATTTTAGTGTATATTTCTTTATATTTGGCACCACTAAGCAAAATTACTTAGCACGTTGCTTTTGTAACGCGTAGGTATTGGAGACACAGCTAGGGAGCCCAACAGACCAGCAGACCTACGATCGATTGAGACATCAGATCTGCACAGGAGTCCAGAGTCATCTGCACTGCATTGCATACATGGTAGGACTTAGGATATCTTGTATTTTGTACTTCTGTTGTATTTTTGAAATTCGGCCCTGTATTTTGTAATATTATGAAAGCTCTAAAGTTTGTAATATTTTGTACATATTAAATAACATGGAGATTTTCTGGATATATTTAAATTATTATGGACTGTATTATGGAACTGTTTAGTGACTGTAAAAGTCTATTGACTTTACTAAGAAATCGAGACTGTGAAATAGTTGAGATTTTGATATTATCATATTAAACTGTTTTTAACAGGTTTGGAAGGATAGTTTGTCCGAAATACAAACGACACATTGCCAAATTTTTATTACCATTTTTGAAACACTAATTTTATTAAAGTAAGAAAATAGTATCAGCATGATATGAATATTTCATAAGAGACTTCCTAAAATCAAATTGAGCTCAGGAAATGAGATAATCATAGACTAGGTGTTCCGGCACGCTGTGTAGCATGCCTTGCTCGGCTATACTGTAGACAGGTGAGGGGTGTTACAAACCCATTCTTTTTCTTTTTCTACTGGCACACACCTCAACACTTCAGCTAGAGAAGGAATCAAAATTCGAAACTAATTTCGCCCACTAGTCATGCTAGTGAGGTATTCAAATATATGGTCATGACACTGTGGTTTCAAAACTATCTTAATAATTTACTAAACATTTGATGTCATTTCAAATATATACAATTAAACTTTCAACAATTTAAATTAAAAGCATAATAAACATTTCAAGACAATGATATCACAATTCAATATTTCAATTCATTCAAAACGATGTGCAGAAGAAAATTTATAGAAATTCTATGTTGTTCACAAACCTTATACAAGTCGCCTCTTGGCATTGGCTCGATGCCTCGGGTTCTTTCCCGGTATTCCTTTCCACTGAAACACACAGTTTCATAGTTTTTTAGTGTCATAATTTATCATAACTCCAAAAATAAATTCAAATTTACTTATACCTAGCTTTAATATGCTAAACTTGACGTTCTTTAAAATTTGTGTTTCGGGGTTACTATTTACTACACTATTCAAGTCAATTTGTTGACTTTCTAAGGCTTAATAGGTATGGAAATTCTAATTTCACTCACATACCATATTTTAGTTACCTAATTTGTTGATTTTGATTGTTTTCTTAAAACTTAAGTCTTTTAGGCAAAATTCCAAATTCTCAGTTTTGGTGTCCTATGTTACATTGTTCTATTGGTCATGTTGCTGTTAGAATTTGGCTAAGTTTTCTTCACAGAAATTGTTCCTTATTGTATTAACTTTATTCTTATTTTTTATTCACTCCATTTGGCATTTTGTAGCTCAAGTTATAGCCATTTGAACATGGCTGCCGGATTGGCCTAACCCAGATTTTTTGGGCACAAAAACTGGTTTTGGCAGTTTTAGGTCACCAAATTTTGGTGGCTAAATGACTTGATTAAGGACATAATTTGGGTTTGTTTTCTTCATGAAAGTTTTAGGCCTATATCTCAGCTTTCTACTGGTAAATTTCAGGTCATTTAGACCTGCTTAGCCCCATTTATGGCCAAATGAACAGTTAAACAGGGTAGAATACCTAAGTCTGGATTTGGTTAATTTGTTCACTAGGTTTAAGTCACTTTTTGGGAATTATTCCAAAATGAAAAATGTGCCATTTTTTGTCTAGTTTCATTCCCAATTGGCCTCACACCAATTGGGTTGGTAAATTTTCAGTTTTGGTTCCTGAAAGGGACCTTAGTCATACTGCCTGAAAACTGACCACATCCAATTCGAATTTCCATTCAATTCAAACACTTCCAACATACCACAATTGGTCACAAATGATCATTTTTCAGCTCAAACTAGGTCAAACACATCATTTGACCAATTCTCCAATTTTTGTCTTCTAAAACCCTAGGTCCAAACCCTAACTTACTACTTTGTTACATTTAATTAATTTCAAACATACAAACACCATTTCTCAACTCATTCAAGCTTCCTAACACATTTAATTCAATGGAAATCATCAAACCCTAGTCCCCACATCTTGGCCAAAATTTCCTCTATATCCCTAACAAAGTGTTTTTGTTTCATTTACAACAATTTCTAACTTACATCAATTACTTAAACAAGAATTCAAATAGATAATTGAAGAATTTGTCACTAACCTCTTGTGAAGTTTCCCAAAGCTTCAATTTCCCTTTATTTTCCTTCAAATTTCCTTCTCAATAGGCTTGCCAAGATCCAAGAACAAGTTTTATTTAGGAAAATTGTGGAATTTATGGTGTTAATTCAAGCTTTAAAAGCTTGAAATTAAGTAGCTATGGAGGATTTAGTGAGAGAAGGGAGAGAGATGAGAGGCCACGGAAAATGGAAGAAGAAAAAGATAAAAATTTGGCTTTTTAATTTTGTTTTTATTCTTTAATTTGACTTAGTCAATTAGTTAATTAAATTAAAATTAATTATGAAGTCATAGTTGCATCATCATGATAATGTCATCAATTGTTTTAACTTTCATTTTTTTCTTTTTCATTTATTTTTTTTCTTTGGTTCTTTTAATTTAATTCTTGATCCCAAAATTTTCTTTTCTCCGATTTTATTTGACATTCGTGTCGAGTCACCTGTGGGTCAATTGACCAAATTGCCCCTCACCAGTTCTACCTGGTTTGCAAATAATTTAATATTTCTTCTGGATCTTTAACCTAATTATTTGACCGGCTTAACAATTCTTTTTTATGATTTTCTCTTTTCCACTGTGTTTGCAATAGTCCTAAGGACCGTGGTGTCACATTTTATGGTTCGAAGTTTGAGTTTAAATCGACTTTACAGTCCTTCCCGAGAAGGTCACCCATCGCTGTGACTCTTGGCTCATTTAACCTCTTATATTCTGTTTTTCTTATTTATACTTAACTAATTGACAATTACTAATTATTTGTGTTTAGGGCTTATCTAGTTGTCTTAAGTGTGGTTCTAATCTTCTAAATTATCTGGATCGACACCGGTCACCAAAATAGTGAAATATACCAGACTATACAAATAGGGGTGTTATAGTATGTGGGTGTAATTGGAATTCACACACCTATTAAACATGAGAAAGTCAACATTTTGACTTAAATAGTGTCATGAATAGTAACTCCAAAATACAAATTTCAAAGAACGTTAATTTAAGCATATTAGGGCTAGAATTTAGTAGACATGAATTTATTTATTGGATTTATTATAAGTTGTGATACTAAAACACTACAAATTATGTGTTTCAGTTGAGAAGAATACGGAGAAAGGAAAGGAAACATTGAGTCAAGGCTTAGAGGCTACTCGCACGAGGTTTTTGCACAATATAAAAATTTTTGTAAATTTTCTTCTGTAAATTATTTTGAATGAATTGTGATATTAAATTGTGACTTATTTGTATTGAAATTATTATTGAAATGGACAATATGCTTTTGATCTAAATTGTTGGAAAAATAAATTGTGTGTGTTTGAATTACAAAGTAATGTTTAGAAAATTATTAAGATAGTTTTGAAACTACAGTGTCATGACCACATATCTGAATGCCTCACTAGCTTGACTAGAGGGAGAAATTAGTTTTGTATTCCTTCTCTGGCTGAAGTGTTGAGGTGTGTACCAATAGAGGAAGAAATTTAAGTGGGTACCCATAGATTTGAACTAGGTAGCTTTGGTACTCCTCATAAGCCTCTGGCTATTGAGATGAACAACATATTAATAGCATGATATGACTATGTGTTTTTATAAAATTTGTTTTTTGACTTTTGAAGTGAAAAATTATTTGACTAAAATTTTAAATTGTGTTTTATATCTGTGTACCATTTTTAGTACCATATTTGGATAAGTGTGATTTAATTTATGCATAAATTAGTATTTTTAGTATGTTTGTAACACCCCTAAGTTCGGTAGTGCGTTCTGCTGCTCCAGTGACCAGTGTTGTCCGGACAGCTAGGATGCCTAGAACCACACTTCAATGAGAGTGAGGAGACATAAAATAATGAAATAAAAGAAAAGAAAGTACAAGAAAAACAAAGGAAAAATGATTGCAAAGAAATGTGATCAAGTTAACGAGCCGGGAAACCTAACGATGGGTGACCGCACTGGGAAGTCACGGCGTGGACCGTTGATCGCCCCGATCATGGGGAACCACGGAAAACATTTTTGGGACATAAATAGACCCTTGTTGAAGAATAAATATCATTAGAAATATCAAAGAAAAATTAAATAATTAGTACAAAGAAAAGTGAGAAATCGAAAAACAGACAAAACCCGGTAATACCGAAAAATCAGGAATGCCACCCGAACAGGGGCATTATGGTCATTTGACATCCCGAAGTGTCTTTTGACCTAAATGTCCATTAAAAATAAATAGTATTACACTTAGAAAATAAAATGAAAAATTAAATTGGTGGTACCTAAAATAAATAGTGGAAATTATGGGTTAAATGTGGAATAAATGAATAATTACTTTATTATATGATTAAGTGACTAAGTGGACCACTAAGGGGATTAATTAAATACATAGTGGGACATGTGTACACTTAAAATGCAGCTGAATAAGTCATCTTCCTCATTTGCATTCAAATTGCCGAATTGAAGAGTGAAGGAAACTCCATAGCCATTTTTCATGCAAGCTTTCTTAACTCTCCATTTTCAACTCCAACCTCTTAGTGTTCTTCATTAAACTTTGTCTACACATCACAAGGAAGATATTGATACTAATTTTGAGAAGTTTGATGAAGGTTTAGCAAGTTACAATTAAAGGTAAGTTTGCATTTTTGAGAATTTCTTTGTTAAAGTTTATGTTCATGTTATGGGTGTTAGTTTGGTGAAAGAAAATTTTGAGTTTGAAGGGTTATTGTTGTTTTCATTTTGGACAGCCATGAGTCACGTTTTTGATGAGATATTTGTGCATATAATTGATGAGAAATGGTGTTGATCATGATGAATTAGTAACCTAGTGAATTATTTCATGTTTATGTGGTGATTTATGCACTTGGATGGGAAATTGTAAAATGGACGGCACTTTGATGTTGAAGAATGGTTTGTGGCAGCTTGGGGACACTTGAGTAATGGTATATATTGAAGGAAATGTATGCAGAATATTAACCTAGAAGGATTGATGATATGTATGTAGATTGATCTTGTAAAGTGTGTGTAAAATTTGTAATGGTTAGGTGTGTTTGTAATAGTACTTAGAAATTGTAATTGTGAATGATATTGGTGTGTTGAGGCTGATTGGAATCTGCCCAAAATAATGTTAATGTAAAGTAGAAAGTGCTTTTGGTAATGTACCAAAACTGATTTGGTAGGGTATGGAAGTAAACTTTGCAAGGTAAATATGTGTTTTGAATGGGGTGTGAAAAGCATATTGAGGGCAGTACACATTTTAGCCTATAACCTTAAATGTGTAACCTCAATTGGTATGAGACCAATTTGAGGTGAAACTAGGCACAAAATCTGCCAACTTTCATTGAGAAACCATGCCAAAATTCTGCTTGCAAGGTGACCTAAAAATGACCAATTCGGATTAGGTGCAATTAGGACCTGAAAAATGACCAATTGGGCAGCAGTGAGTGTTTAGGCCATAACTCACTCAAACCAGGTCCAATTGACCTGAAATTTTGACCAAGAATAGTTAAGACCCATACCTACAAGTCTTATGAAGACACCAAAGCCCAGAAATGACCATAAGCAAGTCAAACAACTTGCACAAGTTCGGGTCCAAAAACTGGCCGAACCAGAATTGACCAATTTGACCTAAAATTGACCTAAAATGGTACCACTTGACCAGCAATAGTGTAATGACCATAACTTGGTCTACTTAACTCGGATTGACCTGAAATTTTGCACCGCGTGCAATAAGACCTAGATCTACAAATTTGTAGTTTCGACCGAGACCCGAAAACCGAGGGAACTAGATCGTCCGGTTAGGTCAAACCAGTGTCCCGGAATCCAGCAATTTGCATTAAAATGCACTAAACAAGGAAATGACTTTGGTAAAACATACCGAACCTAAAACCCTATCGAATATGACATTTTAATGACACTAAGACCTAATTTACCTAAAACGCAACGAGGGTCGGTATATTAGGTGATTAAGTGAATAATTGAGTTCAGTGCATTATTTACCAAACACCATCGATAGAGACAATTTAATTTGGTACTGAAACACTTCGGATTGTGTTTCTCAGTTAACAAGGACTCAGCAAAAGGGAAAGAAATACTGAGTCAGGACCAGGAGACAAATATCAGAGGTTTGTGCACAACAACTATTTCTTTTGAATTATTTTCAATTAAAATAAATTATGACTACTTGTATATTATTGTTTTAAATTGTGGAAATGTACTTGAATGGATATTTATTGCTTGAAAAGTATTGTAAATGATTTGAAATCGTGAGAAACTGTTTGAATGGTATTTGATGGATACTTATTGATTGAAAAGCACTGTAAATGGTTTTTGTGGAAATTGAAGTGAATTACGAATTGTGTTGCCATTTTGTGAATGAAATTATAACTTTGGAAATTTATTGGATTCTTACGGATCATTTGAATAAAATGTTTGGAATTGTTTTGACTCACAATTGGCATGACACTGATATTATGTTCCTCCTCCATTAATGGGGTGAGTGTGATTATTCCTCCCTATTTGACTTATCGATGCAGGGTGAGTATGATTATGTTCCTCCCTCTTTGACTTCCCACCGAGGTGAGTATGGATGAGTTCTCATTATATAGCTAGCTTCCTCCTCATTGATTTCGATTATTGGGGTGAGCAAGTCTTGTCGTGGTGTACAACACGGCATATATGGAAAAATTGTGTCATGGCCTAAATTGTGTTATAGATTGGCAACACTGTATTCTTCAGTTATTTGATCGAATTGTGTTATTATGTATTGTGAGATTATGAAATTGATTTAAACTCTTATTGACATATACTGTCTATTGAATTCAACCATGATCTGACTTATTGAAAATTATTGTGATATTAACAAATGGAGTTTAAATTCTTGTTGACATTTATTGTCTTGAATTTAACTATGGTTTTAAGTATCCACTATTGATATGATTTATGAATTGTGATTTAAAATTTGTATTTGGTAAATGTTGTGCACCATCGAGACATTGTCTCAAATGATAGCTTTTATTGCCGCAGTAGAGAGAGACAGAGCAGAAAGTTAGGTCGCTAGTATCGCCAAATGAGAGATTGTTGGGTATAGTGAGTATACCGCATTTTGTATTTTCTAATGTAATGTATATTCACTGTATGTATATTTTGTTTTTGGTTTTGAGCAGTTGCAAATTCAAATTGTACCTTGAAGTTGTAAATTAATTATGAGCTATTTGACTTGTAAAAACTGTATTATATTTCCTTATCTCAGACTTTGAAAAATTTCTACGGATTTGACTTGAGAAATGTGTTGTGTTGATAAAAATGTTGGAGTTGAGATTTGAAAATATATTGAAGTGCTTTTTACAGGTTTTCTGAAGAACTGTTTTGTCCAAAATACAAATGGCACCTTGCCAAAATTTTTACAGATACTCCAAATAAATCAAATGAGTTAGTTGTTTCACTTGATTCACCAAAGTCTTTCACACTGTAAATAGTGCTCACCATCAGAAAAGAAGTAAGAAAAGTTTTTAAAATCCCTTGTAGTGTATTTAATGGATTATCAGTAGACGGAGTTGGTAATTCATTAGGTATACTACGGGATCATGTTATGCCTTACAGAGGGGTAAGGTGTGACATGTTTTAGTGGTATCAGAGCAATGGTTTTAAAGTGAATTTCGAACTGTGAATTTGAAATCTTTTTGTCGGTAACTACAACTGCTCAAATGTTTGATACATACAGTACATTACATTATAAATATGCACTAACGGGAGGAAATCTCCTTGTATTATTGTACAGAGGTCGTGGAAATAAATTTTGATGCATTAGTGACTAGTCCTTTAGGATAAGGATTGTGATAACAAGTGAAATTAGTTTTGGAAGAGTTTATCGGCGAAAAGTATTTGCTGACACACCATAAAATTATAAGCTAATTGGCGAGCCTACTTAATGTAAGGCAAGAGGACGTAAATGTAAGATGCAGTAATGGAATTGCTCTAGATGAGGGCAAGGAGGTTACTGTTAGAAATTGCTAATGGATATTGTAATCAGAATAAGATTCGAATATCAGTGAATTCAAAAAGAATAAAAGATAACAAAGTTTGATCTATTGGGATGTATCGTAGTAACTATGCAATGTTCTTGATGTTTATACCGTAGTGCAGACACTGATCTTGACTTGAGATTATTGTGTAGAGCTACGTACTAACCGATAGTACACCTAGATGAGAATAGTTGCCAACGGCATCTGTTTTGGCATAGTTATGCCAGGACAGAATTTAATTGTTAGAAATAAGTTTGAAAATCCTACTTAGGGATCTAAAACTCAAAAGTTAAAATATCGAAAGGTTATAGTTCAGTACAAAAGGAAGTAAGTTATAGAACATTGACAGATAAAAAGAGTTATGGAAGTAGAGACTTGAACAGTTGATTCATATGTAACAAAGAAATATTCCGAATGTGAGGAAGACTATGGACTAGAATGGTCAGAGGACCAATGCCTGATGAATGATTCTAATATGACCTCAAGGGTCATTCAAGAAGGAACGTGAGCTGAAATATTAGACAACATAATAGTAAGAGGAGATTGGGGTTATCCAAGCAAATTAAACATTGTATTAGATTGTTAAAAGTCTTACGACCATATAGAAAGGAGAAAATAAACGTATGACTATTGTAAGATGACTACTGGGTAAAATTTCGTGGACGAAATTTATTTAAGGGGGGGAGAATTGTAACACCCCTAAGTTCGGTAGTGCGTTCGGCTGCTCTAGTGACTAGTGTTGTCCGGACAGCTAGGATGCCTAGAACCACACTTCAATGAGAGTGAGGAGACATAAAATAATGAAATAAAAGAAAAGAAAGTACAAGAAAAACAAAGGAAAAATGATTGCAAAGAAATGTGATCAAGTTAACGAGCCGGGAAACCTAACGATGGGTGACCGCACTGGGAAGTCACGGCGTGGACCGTTGATCGCCCTCGGATCATGGGGAACCTCGAAAACATTTTTGGGACATAAATAGACCCTTGTTGAAGAATAAATATCATTAGAAATATCAAAGAAAAATTAAATAATTAGTACAAAGAAAAGTGAGAAATCAAAAACAGACAAAACCCAGAATACCGAAAATCAGAATGCCACCCGAACAGGGGCATTATGGTCATTTGACATCCCGAAGTGTCTTTTGACCTAAATGTCCATTAAAAATAAATAGTATTACACTTAGAAAATAAAATGAAAAATTAAATTGGTGGTACCTAAAATAAATAGTGGAAATTATGGGTTAAATGTGGAATAAATGAATAATTACTTTATTATATGATTAAGTGACTAAGTGGACCACTAAGGGATTAATTAAATACATAGTGGGACATGTGTACACTTAAAATGCAGCTGAATAAGTCATCTTCCTCATTTGCATTCAAATTGCCGAATTGAAGAGTGAAGGAAACTCCATAGCCATTTTTCATGCAAGCTTTCTTAACTCTCCATTTTCAACTCCAACCTCTTAGTGTTCTTCATTAAACTTTGTCTACACATCACAAGGAAGATATTGATACTAATTTTGAGAAGTTTGATGAAGGTTTAGCAAGTTACAATTAAAGGTAAGTTTGCATTTTTGAGAATTTCTTTGTTAAAGTTTATGTTCATGTTATGGGTGTTAGTTTGGTGAAAGAAAATTTTGAGTTTGAAGGGTTATTGTTGTTTTCATTTTGGACAGCCATGAGTCACGTTTTTGATGAGATATTTGTGCATATAATTGATGAGAAATGGTGTTGATCATGATGAATTAGTAACCTAGTGAATTATTTCATGTTTATGTGGTGATTTATGCACTTGGATGGGAAATTGTAAAATGGACGGCACTTTGATGTTGAAGAATGGTTTGTGGCAGCTTGGGGACACTTGAGTAATGGTATATATTGAAGGAAATGTATGCAGAATATTAACCTAGAAGGATTGATGATATGTATGTAGATTGATCTTGTAAAGTGTGTGTAAAATTTGTAATGGTTAGGTGTGTTTGTAATAGTACTTAGAAATTGTAATTGTGAATGATATTGGTGTGTTGAGGCTGATTGGAATCTGCCCAAAATAATGTTAATGTAAAGTAGAAAGTGCTTTTGGTAATGTACCAAAACTGATTTGGTAGGGTATGGAAGTAAACTTTGCAAGGTAAATATGTGTTTTGAATGGGGTGTGAAAAGCATATTGAGGGCAGTACACATTTTAGCCTATAACCTTAAATGTGTAACCTCAATTGGTATGAGACCAATTTGAGGTGAAACTAGGCACAAAATGTGCCAACTTTCATTGAGAAACCATGCCAAAATTCTGCTTGCAAGGTGACCTAAAAAAATGACCAATTCGGATTAGGTGCAATTAGGACCTGAAAAATGACCAATTGGGCAGCAGTGAGTGTTTAGGCCATAACTCACTCAAACCAGGTCCAATTGACCTGAAATTTTGACCAAGAATAGTTAAGACCCATACCTACAAGTCTTATGAAGACACCAAAGCCCAGAAATGACCATAAGCAAGTCAAACAACTTGCACAAGTTCGGGTCCAAAAACTGGCCGAACCAGAATTGACCAATTTGACCTAAAATTGACCTAAAATGGTACCACTTGACCAGCAATAGTGTAATGACCATAACTTGGTCTACTTAACTCGGATTGACCTGAAATTTTGCACCGCGTGCAATAAGACCTAGATCTACAAATTTGTAGTTTCGACCGAGACCCGAAAACCGAGGGAACTAGATCGTCCGGTTAGGTCAAACCAGTGTCCCGGAATCCAGCAATTTGCATTAAAATGCACTAAACAAGGAAATGACTTTGGTAAAACATACCGAACCTAAAACCCTATCGAATATGACATTTTAATGACACTAAGACCTAATTTACCTAAAACGCAACGAGGGTCGGTATATTAGGTGATTAAGTGAATAATTGAGTTCAGTGCATTATTTACCAAACACCATCGATAGAGACAATTTAATTTGGTACTGAAACACTTCGGATTGTGTTTCTCAGTTAACAAGGACTCAGCAAAAGGGAAAGAAATACTGAGTCAGGACCAGGAGACAAATATCAGAGGTTTGTGCACAACAACTATTTCTTTTGAATTATTTTCAATTAAAATAAATTATGACTACTTGTATATTATTGTTTTAAATTGTGGAAATGTACTTGAATGGATATTTATTGCTTGAAAAGTATTGTAAATGATTTGAAACTGTGAGAAACTGTTTGAATGGTATTTGATGGATACTTATTGATTGAAAAGCACTGTAAATGGTTTTTGTGGAAATTGAAGTGAATTACGAATTGTGTTGCCATTTTGTGAATGAAATTATAACTTTGGAAATTTATTGGATTCTTACGGATCATTTGAATAAAATGTTTGGAATTGTTTTGACTCACAATTGGCATGACACTGATATTATGTTCCTCCTCCATTAATGGGGTGAGTGTGATTATTCCTCCCTCTTTGACTTATCAGTCTGGGGTGAGTATGATTATGTTCCTCCCTCTTTGACTTCCCAGTCTGAGGTGAGTATGGATGAGTTCTCATTATATAGCTAGCTTCCTCCCTCATTGATTTCGATTATTGGGGTGAGCATGTCTTGTCGTGGTGTACAACACGGCATATATGGAAAAATTGTGTCATGGCCTAAATTGTGTTATAGATTGGCAACACTGTATTCTTCAGTTATTTGATCGAATTGTGTTATTATGTATTGTGAGATTATGAAATTGATTTAAACTCTTATTGACATATACTGTCTATTGAATTCAACCATGATCTGACTTATTGAAAATTATTGTGATATTAACAAATGGAGTTTAAATTCTTGTTGACATTTATTGTCTTGAATTTAACTATGGTTTTAAGTATCCACTATTGATATGATTTATGAATTGTGATTTAAAATTTGTATTTGGTAAATGTTGTGCACCATCGAGACATTGTCTCAAATGATAGCTTTTATTCTCGCCGCAGTAGAGAGAGCACAGGCAAAGTTAGGTCGCTAGTATCGCCAGCGAGAGATTTTTGGGTATAGTGAGTATACCGCATTTTGTATTTTCTAATGTAATGTATATTCACTGTATGTATATTTTGTTTTTGGTTTTGAGCAGTTGCAAATTCAAATTGTACCTTGAAGTTGTAAATTAATTATGAGCTATTTGACTTGTAAAAGCGTATTATATTTCCTTATCTCGGACTTTGAAAAATTTCTACTGATTTGACTTGAGAAATGTGTTGTGTTGATAAAATGTTGGAGTTGAGATTTGAAAATATATTGAAGTGCTTTTACAGTTTTTCAAGAACTGCTTTGTCCAAAATACAAATGGCACCTTGCCAAAATTTTTACAGATACTCCAAATAAATCAAATGAGTTAATTTTTTCACTTCACCAAAGTCTTACACACCTGTAAATAGAGCTCACCACTGTAAAAGAAGTAAGAAAAGTTTTTAAAATCCCATGTAGAGTATTTAATGGATTATCCTTAGACGGAGTTGGTAATTCATTAGGTATACTACGGGATCATGTTATGCCTTATAGAGGGGTAGGGTGTGACATGTTTTAGTGGTATCAGAGCAATGGTTTTAAAGTGAATTTCGAACTGTGAATTTGAAATCTTTTTGTCGGTAACTACAACTGCTCAAATGTTTGATACATACAGTACATTACATTATAAATATGCACTAACGGGAGGAAATCTCCTTGTATTATTGTACAGGAGGTCAGGGAAATAAATTTTGATGCATTAGTGACTAGTCCTTTAGGATAAGGATTGTGATAACAAGTGAAATTAGTTTTGGAAGAGTTTATCGGCGAAAAGTATTTGCTGACACACCATAAAATTATAAGCTAATTGGCGAGCCTACTTAATGTAAGGCAAGAGGACGTAAATGTAAGATGCAGTAATGGAATTGCTCTAGATGAGGGCAAGGAGGTTACTGTTAGAAATTGCTAATGGATATTGTAATCAGAATAAGATTCGAATATCAGTGAATTCAAAAAGAATAAAAGATAACAAAGTTTGATCTATTGGGATGTATCGTAGTAACTATGCAATGTTCTTGATGTTTATACCGTAGTCGCAGATTCTGATCGACTTGAGATTATTGTGTAGAGCTACGCATACCCGATAGTACACCTAGATGAGAATAGTTGCCAACGGCATCTGTTTTTTGTATAGTTATGCCAGGACAGAATTTAATTGTTAGAAATAAGTTGAAAATCCTACTTAGGGATCTAAAACTCAAAAGTTAGAATATCGAAAGGTTATAGTTCAGATAAAAGGAAGTAAGTTATAGAACATTGACAGATAAAAAGAGTTATGGAAGTAGAGACTTGAACAGTTGATTCATATGTAACAAAGAAATATTCCGAATGTGAGGAATACTATGGACTAGAATGGTCAGAGGACCAATACCTGATGAATGATTCTAATATGACCTCAAGGGTCATTCAAGAAGGAACGTGAGCTGAAATATTAGACAACATAATAGTAAGAGGAGATTGGGGTTATCCAAGCAAATTAAACATTGTATTAGATTGTTAAAAGTCTTACGACCATATAGAAAGGAGAAAATAAACGTATGACTATTGTAAGATGGCTACTGGGTAAAATTTCGTGGACGAAATTTATTTAAGGGGGGGAGAATTGTAACACCCCTAAGTTCGGCAGTGCGTTCTACTGTACCGGTGACCAGTGTTGTCCGGACAGCTAGGATGCCTAGAACCACACTTCAATGAGAGTGAGGAGACATAAAATAATGAAATAAAAGAAAAGAAAGTACAAGAAAAACAAAGGAAAAATGATTGCAAAGAAATGTGATCAAGTTAACGAGCCGGGAAACCTAACGATGGGTGACCGCACTGGGAAGTCACGGCGTGGACCGTTGATCGCTCGGATCATGGGAACCCGGAAAACATTTTGGGACATAAATAGACCCTTGTTGAAGAATAAATATCATTAGAAATATCAAAGAAAAATTAAATAATTAGTACAAAGAAAAGTGAGAAATCGAAAAAGCAGACAAAACCCAGAATACTGAAAAATCAGAATGCCACCCGAACAGGGCATTATGGTCATTTGACATCCCAAGTGTCTTTTGACCTAAATGTCCATTAAAAATAAATAGTATTACACTTAGAAAATAAAATGAAAAATTAAATTGGTGGTACCTAAAATAAATAGTGGAAATTATGGGTTAAATGTGGAATAAATGAATAATTACTTTATTATATGATTAAGTGACTAAGTGGACCACTAAGGGATTAATTAAATACATAGTGGGACATGTGTACACTTAAAATGCAGCTGAATAAGTCATCTTCCTCATTTGCATTCAAATTGCCGAATTGAAGAGTGAAGGAAACTCCATAGCCATTTTTCATGCAAGCTTTCTTAACTCTCCATTTTCAACTCCAACCTCTTAGTGTTCTTCATTAAACTTTGTCTACACATCACAAGGAAGATATTGATACTAATTTTGAGAAGTTTGATGAAGGTTTAGCAAGTTACAATTAAAGGTAAGTTTGCATTTTTGAGAATTTCTTTGTTAAAGTTTATGTTCATGTTATGGGTGTTAGTTTGGTGAAAGAAAATTTTGAGTTTGAAGGGTTATTGTTGTTTTCATTTTGGACAGCCATGAGTCACGTTTTTGATGAGATATTTGTGCATATAATTGATGAGAAATGGTGTTGATCATGATGAATTAGTAACCTAGTGAATTATTTCATGTTTATGTGGTGATTTATGCACTTGGATGGGAAATTGTAAAATGGACGGCACTTTGATGTTGAAGAATGGTTTGTGGCAGCTTGGGGACACTTGAGTAATGGTATATATTGAAGGAAATGTATGCAGAATATTAACCTAGAAGGATTGATGATATGTATGTAGATTGATCTTGTAAAGTGTGTGTAAAATTTGTAATGGTTAGGTGTGTTTGTAATAGTACTTAGAAATTGTAATTGTGAATGATATTGGTGTGTTGAGGCTGATTGGAATCTGCCCAAAATAATGTTAATGTAAAGTAGAAAGTGCTTTTGGTAATGTACCAAAACTGATTTGGTAGGGTATGGAAGTAAACTTTGCAAGGTAAATATGTGTTTTGAATGGGGTGTGAAAAGCATATTGAGGGCAGTACACATTTTAGCCTATAACCTTAAATGTGTAACCTCAATTGGTATGAGACCAATTTGAGGTGAAACTAGGCACAAAATGTGCCAACTTTCATTGAGAAACCATGCCAAAATTCTGCTTGCAAGGTGACCTAAAAAATGACCAATTCGGATTAGGTGCAATTAGGACCTGAAAAATGACCAATTGGGCAGCAGTGAGTGTTTAGGCCATAACTCACTCAAACCAGGTCCAATTGACCTGAAATTTTGACCAAGAATAGTTAAGACCCATACCTACAAGTCTTATGAAGACACCAAAGCCCAGAAATGACCATAAGCAAGTCAAACAACTTGCACAAGTTCGGGTCCAAAAACTGGCCGAACCAGAATTGACCAATTTGACCTAAAATTGACCTAAAATGGTACCACTTGACCAGCAATAGTGTAATGACCATAACTTGGTCTACTTAACTCGGATTGACCTGAAATTTTGCACCGCGTGCAATAAGACCTAGATCTACAAATTTGTAGTTTCGACCGAGACTCGAAAACCGAGGGAACTAGATCGTCCGGTTAGGTCAAACCAGTGTCCCGGAATCCAGCAATTTGCATTAAAATGCACTAAACAAGGAAATGACTTTGGTAAAACATACCGAACCTAAAACCCTATCGAATATGACATTTTAATGACACTAAGACCTAATTTACCTAAAACGCAACGAGGGTCGGTATATTAGGTGATTAAGTGAATAATTGAGTTCAGTGCATTATTTACCAAACACCATCGATAGAGACAATTTAATTTGATCAAACACTTCGGATTGTGTTTCTCAGTTAACAAGGACTCAGCAAAAGGGAAAGAAATACTGAGTCAGGACCAGGAGACAAATATCAGAGGTTTGTGCACAACAACTATTTCTTTTGAATTATTTTCAATTAAAATAAATTATGACTACTTGTATATTATTGTTTTAAATTGTGGAAATGTACTTGAATGGATATTTATTGCTTGAAAAGTATTGTAAATGATTTGAAATCGTGAGAAACTGTTTGAATGGTATTTGATGGATACTTATTGATTGAAAAGCATCAGTAAATGGTTTTTGTGGAAATTGAAGTGAATTACGAATTGTGTTGCCATTTTGTGAATGAAATTATAACTTTGGAAATTTATTGGATTCTTACGGATCATTTGAATAAAATGTTTGGAATTGTTTTGACTCACAATTGGCATGACACAGATATTATGTTCCTCCTCCATTAATGGGGTGAGTGTGATTATTCCTCCCTCTTTGACTTATCGATGCAGGGTGAGTATGATTATGTTCCTCCTCTTTGACTTCCCACCGAGGTGAGTATGGATGAGTTCTCATTATATAGCTAGCTTCCTCCTCATTGATTTCGATTATTGGGGTGAGCATGTCTTGTCGTGGTGTACAACACGGCATATATGGAAAAAATTGTGTCATGGCCTAAATTGTGTTATAGATTGGCAACACTTGTATTCTTGATTATTTGATCGAATTGTGTTATTATGTATTGTGAGATTATGAAATTGATTTAAACTCTTATTGACATATACATCTATTGAATTCAACCATGATCGACTTATTGAAAATTATTGTGATATTAACAAATGGAGTTTAAATTCTTGTTGACATTTATTGTCTTGAATTTAACTATGGTTTTAAGTATCCACTATTGATATGATTTATGAATTGTGATTTAAAATTTGTATTTGGTAAATGTTGCACCATCGAGACATTGTCTCGTGATAGCTTTATTCTTTGCCGCGCAGTAGAGAGACAGAGCAGGCTAGGCTGCTAGTATCGCCAGCGAGAGATTTTTGGGTATAGTGAGTATACCGCATATTGTATTTTCTAATGTAATGTATATTCCTGTATGTATATTTTGTTTTTGGTTTTGAGCATTTGCAAATTCAAATTGTACCTTGAAGTTGTAAATTAATTATGAGCTATTTGACTTGTAAAAGCGTATTATATTTCCTTATCTCGGACTTTGAAAAATTTCTACGATTTGACTTGAGAAATGTGTTGTGTTGATAAAAATGTTGGAGTTGAGATTTGAAAATATATTGAAGTGCTTTCTGAGTTTCAAGAACTGTTTTGTCCAAAATACAAATGGCACCTTGCCAAAATTTTTACAGATACTCCAAATAAATCAAATGAGTTAGTTGTTTCACTTGATTCACCAAAGTCTTTCACACTGTAAATAGTGCTCACCATTGTAAAAGAAGTAAGAAAAGTTTTTAAAATCCCTTGTAGTGTATTTAATGGATTATCGATGAAGCGGAGTTGGTCATTCATTAGGTATACTACGAGATCATGTTATGCCTTACAGAGGGTAAGGTGTGACATGTTTTAGTGGTATCAGAGCAATGGTTTTAAAGTGAATTTCGAACTGTGAATTTGAAATTTTTTGTCGGTAACTACAACTGCTCAAATGTTTGATACATACAGTACATTACATTATAAATATGCACTAACGGGAGGAAATCTCCTTGTATTATTGTACAGGAGGTCAGGAAATAAATTTTGATGCATTAGTGACTAGTCCTTTAGGATAAGGATTGTGATAACAAGTGAAATTAGTTTTGGAAGAGTTTATCGTGAAAAGTATTTGCTGACACACCATAAAATTATAAGCTAATTGGCGAGCCTACTTAATGTAAGGCAAGAGGACGTAAATGTAAGATGCAGTAATGGAATTGCTCTAGATGAGGGCAAGGAGGTTACTGTTAGAAATTGCTAATGGATATTGTAATCAGAATAAGATTCGAATATCAGTGAATTCAAAAAGAATAAAAGATAACAAAGTTTGATCTATTGGGATGTATCGTAGTAACTATGCAATGTTCTTGATGTTTATACCGTAGTCGCAGACAAGATCGACTTGAGATTATTGTGTAGAGCTACGTACTACCCGATAGTACACCTAGATAAGAATAGTTGCCAACGGCATCTGTTTTGGTATAGTTATGCCATGACAGAATTTAATTGTTAGAAATAAGTTTGAAAATCCTACTTAGGGATCTAAAACTCAAAAGTTAAAATATCGAAGGGTTATAGTTCATTACAAAGGAAGTAAGTTATAGAACATTGTGAGATAAAAGAGTTATGGAAGTAGATACTTTAACAGTTGATTCATATTTAAAAAAGAAATATTCCGAATGTGATTAATACTATGGACTAGAATGGTCAGAGGACCAATGCCTGATGAATGATTCTAATATGACCTCAAGGGTCATTCAAGAAGGAACGTGAGCTGAAATATTAGACAACATAATAGTAAGAGGAGATTGGGGTTATCCAAGCAAATTAAACATTGTATTAGATTGTTAAAAGTCTTACGACCATATAGAAAGGAGAAAATAAACGTATGACTATTGTAAGATGACTACTGGGTAAAATTTCGTGGGCGAAATTTATTTAAGGGGGAGAATTGTAACACCCTAAGTTGGTAGTGCGTTCTGTTTGCTCCGGTGACTAGTGTTGTCAGGAAAGCTAGGATGCCTAGAACCACACTTCAATGATAGTGAGGAGACATAAAATAATGAAATAAAAGAAAAGAAAGTACAAGAAAAACAAAGGAAAAATGATTGCAAAGAAATGTGATCAAGTTAACGAGTGGAAACCTAACGATGGGTGACGCCTTTGGGAAGTCACGGCGTGGACCGTTGGATTACTGGATCATGGGGAACCACGGAAAACATTTTTGGGACATAAATAGACCCTTGTTGAAGAATAAATATCATTAGAAATATCAAAGAAAAATTAAATAATTAGTACAAAGAAAAGTGAGAAATCGAAAAGCAGACAAAACCCAGTATACTGAAAAATCAGGAATGCCACGAACAGGGGCATTATGGTCATTTGACATCGAAGTGTCTTTTGACCTAAATGTCCATTAAAAATAAATAGTATTACACTTAGAAAATAAAATGAAAAATTAAATTGGTGGTACCTAAAATAAATAGTGGAAATTATGGGTTAAATGTGGAATAAATGAATAATTACTTTATTATATGATTAAGTGACTAAGTGGACCACTAAGGGGATTAATTAAATACATAGTGGGACATGTGTACACTTAAAATGCAGCTGAATAAGTCATCTTCCTCATTTGCATTCAAATTGCCGAATTGAAGAGTGAAGGAAACTCCATAGCCATTTTTCATGCAAGCTTTCTTAACTCTCCATTTTCAACTCCAACCTCTTAGTGTTCTTCATTAAACTTTGTCTACACATCACAAGGAAGATATTGATACTAATTTTGAGAAGTTTGATGAAGGTTTAGCAAGTTACAATTAAAGGTAAGTTTGCATTTTTGAGAATTTCTTTGTTAAAGTTTATGTTCATGTTATGGGTGTTAGTTTGGTGAAAGAAAATTTTGAGTTTGAAGGGTTATTGTTGTTTTCATTTTGGACAGCCATGAGTCACGTTTTTGATGAGATATTTGTGCATATAATTGATGAGAAATGGTGTTGATCATGATGAATTAGTAACCTAGTGAATTATTTCATGTTTATGTGGTGATTTATGCACTTGGATGGGAAATTGTAAAATGGACGGCACTTTGATGTTGAAGAATGGTTTGTGGCAGCTTGGGGACACTTGAGTAATGGTATATATTGAAGGAAATGTATGCAGAATATTAACCTAGAAGGATTGATGATATGTATGTAGATTGATCTTGTAAAGTGTGTGTAAAATTTGTAATGGTTAGGTGTGTTTGTAATAGTACTTAGAAATTGTAATTGTGAATGATATTGGTGTGTTGAGGCTGATTGGAATCTGCCCAAAATAATGTTAATGTAAAGTAGAAAGTGCTTTTGGTAATGTACCAAAACTGATTTGGTAGGGTATGGAAGTAAACTTTGCAAGGTAAATATGTGTTTTGAATGGGGTGTGAAAAGCATATTGAGGGCAGTACACATTTTAGCCTATAACCTTAAATGTGTAACCTCAATTGGTATGAGACCAATTTGAGGTGAAACTAGGCACAAAATGTGCCAACTTTCATTGAGAAACCATGCCAAAATTCTGCTTGCAAGGTGACCTAAAAAAATGACCAATTCGGATTAGGTGCAATTAGGACCTGAAAAATGACCAATTGGGCAGCAGTGAGTGTTTAGGCCATAACTCACTCAAACCAGGTCCAATTGACCTGAAATTTTGACCAAGAATAGTTAAGACCCATACCTACAAGTCTTATGAAGACACCAAAGCCCAGAAATGACCATAAGCAAGTCAAACAACTTGCACAAGTTCGGGTCCAACACCTGGCCGCACCAGACTTGACCAATTTGACCTAAAATTGACCTAAAATGGTACCACTTGACCAGCAATAGTGTAATGACCATAACTTGGTCTACTTAACTCGGATTGACCTGAAATTTTGCACCGCGTGCAATAAGACCTAGATCTACAAATTTGTAGTTTCGACCGAGACCGAAAACCGAGGGAACTAGATCGTCCGGTTAGGTCAAACCAGTGTCCCGGAATCCAGCAATTTGCATTAAAATGCACTAAACAAGGAAATGACTTTGGTAAAACATACCGAACCTAAAACCCTATCGAATATGACATTTTAATGACACTAAGACCTAATTTACCTAAAACGCAACGAGGGTCGGTATATTAGGTGATTAAGTGAATAATTGAGTTCAGTGCATTATTTACCAAACACCATCGATAGAGACAATTTAATTTGATCTTGAAACACTTGGATTGTGTTTCTCGCTTAACAAGGACTCAAAGAAAAGGGAAAGAAATCCGAGTCAGACCAGGAGACAAATATCGAGGTTTGTGCACAACAACTATTTCTTTTGAATTATTTTCAATTAAAATAAATTATGACTACTTGTATATTATTGTTTTAAATTGTGGAAATGTACTTGAATGGATATTTATTGCTTGAAAAGTATTTTAAATGATTTGAAACTGTGAGAAACTGTTTGAATGGTATTTTATGGATAATTATTGATTGAAAAGCAATCGTAAATGGTTTTGTGGAAATTGAAGTGAAGTACGAATTGTGTTGCCATTTTGTGAATGAAATTATAACATTGGAAAATTATTGGATTCTTACGGATCATTTTAATAAAATGTTTGGAATAGTTTTGACACACAATTGGCATGACATCGATATTATGTTCCTCCTCCATTAATGGGGTGAGTGTGATTATTCCTCCTCTTTGACTTATCGACCGGGTGAGTATGATTATGTTCCTCCTCTTTGACTTCCCACCGAGGTGAGTATGGATGAGTTCTCATTATATAGCTAGCTTCCTCCCTCATTGATTTCGATTATTGGGGTGAGCATGTCTTGTCGTGGTGTACAACACGGCATATATGGAAAAATTGTGTCATGGCCTAAATTGTGTTATAGATTGGCAACACTGTATTCTTCAGTTATTTGATCGAATTGTGTTATTATGTATTGTGAGATTATGAAATTGATTTAAACTCTTATTGACATATACTGTCTATTGAATTCAACCATGATCTGACTTATTGAAAATTATTGTGATATTAACAAATGGAGTTTAAATTCTTGTTGACATTTATTGTCTTGAATTTAACTATGGTTTTAAGTATCCACTATTGATATGATTTATGAATTGTGATTTAAAATTTGTATTTGGTAAATGTTGTGCACCACTGAGACATTGTCTCAGCGATAGCTTTTTATTGCCGCGCAGTAGAGAGACAGATGTGGCAAAGAAAGCTAGGCTGCTAGTATCGCCAGCGAGAGATTTTTGGGTATAGTGAGTATACCGCATATTGTATTTTCTAATGTAATGTATATTCACTGTATGTATATTTTGTTTTTGGTTTTGAGCAGTTGCAAATTCAAATTGTACCTTGAAGTTGTAAATTAATTATGAGCTATTTGACTTGTAAAAACTGTATTATATTTCCTTATCTCAGACTTTGAAAAATTTCTACGGATTTGACTTGAGAAATGTGTTGTGTTGATAAAAATGTTGGAGTTGAGATTTGAAAATATATTGAAGTGCTTTTTACAGGTTTTCTGAAGAACTGTTTTGTCCAAAATACAAATGGCACCTTGCCAAAATTTTTACAGATACTCCAAATAAATCAAATGAGTTAGTTGTTTCACTTCAGTTCACCAAAGTCTTTCACACCTGTAAATAGTGCTCACCACTGTAAAAGAAGTAAGAAAAGTTTTTAAAATCCCTTGTAGTGTATTTAATGGATTATCAGTAGACGGAGTTGGTAATTCATTAGGTATACTACGAGATCATGTTATGCCTTACAGAGGGGTAAGGTGTGACATGTTTTAGTGGTATCAGAGCAATGGTTTTAAAGTGAATTTCGAACTGTGAATTTGAAATCTTTTTGTCGGTAACTACAACTGCTCAAATGTTTGATACATACAGTACATTACATTATAAATATGCACTAATGAAGTTGGTAATTCATTAGGTATACTACGGGATCATGTTATGCCTTACAGAGGGGTAAGGTGTGACAATGTTGTGCACCACTGAGTCATTGTACTCAGCGATGACTTTTTATTGCTATCGCAGGTAGAGAGACTAGTAGAGCAGCCGAGTGAGCTGCTGAGGAATACAGCACTGCCCTTAAGATTTTGTCGGGTATAACATTATACCCTATTTGTACATATTTATTTTGATGTATATGATTGTATGTACATGTTGTAAATTGGTCTTAAGCAGTTGTACAGAACTTGTAATAATATTATTTTGGATTTTCTGATATAAATTTAAATTGATGAATGTAAATCAATTTTTCTTTAATGGAATGTAAATGAAATTATTCAATAGTATTTTTGAAAATATTTGAGTTTAGAATTATGAATTGTGGAAATTTGCATTGAATTGTGGAGATAGAGTAAATTTGTGCTGAATTGGGTTGTATTGGTGGTTCATTTTGATGAAGTGAAATATTTGGAAGTGTTTTCTATAGGTCAAAATTTTTGGTTTTCTTAAATACAGCCTGTACTCTGCCGAAATTTTTTCAAAATTTGAGGAAAAATAAAAATAGACAAAAATTTTACTTAATTTTTGAACTTCAATTAAATATTTTTAATACTTGTTAGAAATGCTCACCACTTTCAAAAAGGAAGAAAATTATTTTAAAATCCCTTGTAGTGTATTTAATGGGTTATCGGTAGAGTCAATAATGGATGTGCCTGACATTTTAAGCATTAGGGGCTAGGTAAAGGATTGAACCTCACATGAGATGTGATAGGCAAGGAGTTGCTCACTTATAGTTTATTGTAATTCTAATAATGGATGTGCCTGAGGATGATCAATAACATTATAAGAATTCAATCACTCACTAGAAATCCATCCAACTAGGATTTCCATTTTCTACTTTGGAAGTGTAGGATTTGCTAAGATAGTGGGAGGACAAATTTGATTAAAAAATTATAATCATTTTGGTTAAATACATGATACATTTACTAATTAATCTGATTATTTTTTGTAGTTAATTTTCTGATAATAATGAGTATGCCACAACTACCAGCATCTAATATCCTTGCGAGCATACTTGATCATAACAGGTTGACAGGACCTAATCTTTCTGATTGGCTAAGAAATTTGAAACTTGTCCTGAACCTTGAACATATAGGATATGTTCTAGACTCATAGGTTCCTAGTCCCTTACCTCTAGAGGCCACTCAAGAGGAACATGAAACTTTGGATAAATGGAAGGAGCATGATACGAGAGCCAAGTGTTACATGCTTGCTTCTATGAGTAATGAGTTATAGAAGCAACATGAGAACATGCAATATGCAAGTGAGATCCTCCTTCACCTACAAGAGTTGTATGGTGTGAAGGAACGGAAGCGTGAAAAACACAAGATTATACCATTGAATTCAAAAATTTTCACCTAGGGTCACATGCACCATGCAAGATTTATTTTTATCTATTTAATTTCAATGATAAACAACATATTAAAACTCTTTTAATATGTTTTTGGATCTGTATTTGCCATTTAAGATTTTAAAATTAATCAGATTAATTTTAGAACCCTAGATTAAATCAAGAACGATTACACTAACCTCTTGATGTGCTGCAGATGTCTCGCGCTTTGAGATTCGTCTTCAGACACGGATGTTGTCCTCTAGCTTGTCCACACCAAGAACACCTATGGCAGCCCTTGAACAGCTTCTAAAGCCTTTTCTATTAATTAGAAATTCAAGTTCTGCCTTTTAAGAGATTAGAGATAAATGTGACACTAGAAACAATTTCTAGTGTTCTTAATTCAAGAGATTGATGGCTAATCTCTTTGAATTGATGAGAGATGAAGAGAAATAGCTGGAGAGGCTCAAAGTGGCGTGACAATTGAGAGGAGAGGCTGCTGGTTATGTTTTCTTTCATAACCACACTTAAATAGCTAGGTTAACACATTAAACCCTAGCCACATGTCACCTTTTGATTAGCTCTAGGTTTAAGTGACCCAATCACATTGTGCCAAGTGTTAAACCTATATTTAATCTTGATTTTAATCATCTTACATGATTAAAAAAAAACATTTGGCAAGCTTATGTGTTATGCCATGTGTCACCATCTCATGGTGCCACGTGACACAATCGTGAAATGACCAAAATGCCCGTGTCTTAATTTTGAGTTCTTAACCCAAAATAATTATTTTCTTCTTCTAATTAATTTATATCAAATATAAATTAATTAATTAATCTCTATTAATTAATTTCTCATCAATTAAATTCATATTTAAACACTTTAAATATAAATTTAATTTATACTACATCCAATAATCTAGATTTGGTTTCAAGTCATGCTAGGGACTTTGCAATTTAATTGCAAACCAAATCTATTTAATTAATCAATTAAACTCTTTAATTAATTAATTAAATCATATTTAAATAGGTGATAACTTGTGTATGTGTGTGACTTAATAGGCTCATCACTAATTGGTAATGAGACATGATATCAACTCTTAATATCATAATAACTCTTTCTTACCATAAATGATTTCTCTAAATCATTTTATGAACCTCATAGACCATGGTTAACACCTAGCATAGCATGCCATGGCCACCCAATTAGTAATAAGATTTACCTTAAATGAACCTATAATCATATGTTACCATGCACTAGAATCTCTCTGCATTACAAAATCCCAACTCAAGCCGGAGTCATGATTTATGTCAAACTCCATTTGCTATGAATATTATGTTCTCTTTTAATTCCAGTTCTTGATTAAAAGATTTTTCTCATCGTAAACTCTTTTCGAATAAATCTATCTGTCTGCCAGAACTTGAAACATCAAGAACAATTAAATGAACATAGGATTTTAACTCTATTTACTTAGAGGAACAGATTCCATCTTGATCAACACCTACCTCCATATATAACTAGTAGGAGCCAACAGATGCCCATATACCCATACACAGTACAAGTATGAAAGCAGTATCAAACTCAAACTACGTATATACAAGATAACTATGCTATCTCAGTCTAAAGATTATATGCACGATATGATTTATGACAAAACATTGACAAGAGTAAACTCCATGTGCTTGTCATAAGTGTCACTGGTTCGGCCTACTTATCATGTATAAGTGCCTATCATGTTTGTTATATGGCATGAGACTCACCATTCCATCTTATTTATATCTCATATAAATAACTTGGGAACAAACATGAATACAATCTTTCTGGATAAGTCATGTCCTTATTATGAAGTATTCTTGATTGTGAACCTATTTATGATACTTTGTGCTAGAAATATTGTCACTCATATTCTTAACAACTTAAGAATAATATTTCTAACAAAATATCAATGGACCTTTTCTATTACACATAAATATATTATGTAAACGGAAAAGTGGAAATGCCTTTTATTAATAAAATATATACAAGATACATACTAAATGATATGCTCTAGGGCATACTACTAACAATCTCCCACTAGCACTAGAGCCATTCATTACAATACCTTAGACCCATCTTCTCAAGATGTCAGTCTAACTGAGCTTGTGACAAAGGCTTAGTGAATGAATCAGCTGGATTTTCAGCTGATGCTATTTTCTGCATGGCTATATTGCCTTGCCCAACTATATCTCTGATAATGTGGTAGTGCCTTTCTATGTGTTTGGATTTTGGGTGAGACCTTAGTTCCTTAGCCTATATGACTGCTCCATTGTTGTCATAGTGTAATGGAACTGCTGACTCAATGGAAGGAACTACTGTAAGTTCTGTCACGAACTTCTTCATCCAAACAAATTTCTTTTGCAAAGATTCGATGCAAAGAATATACTCACCTCAAGAGTGGAATCTGCAATGCGCTCTGCTTGGAACTCTTCCAACCGATCGCACCTCCATTACAAATGAACACATATCCAGAGGTAGACTTTCTATCATCGATATCCGATTGGAAATCGAATCGTGATAACCATCCAATTGCAAGTCTCCACCTCTATAAATCAAGAATAAATCCTTAGTTCTTCTCAAGTACTTAAGGATATTCTTGATGACTATCCAAATGTTCCAAACTGGATTGGATTGATACCGCTAGTCAAACTAACGATATGCGATATCCGGCCTAGTACACAACATTGCATACATTAAACTTCCAATAGCCGAAGCATATGGAATCCTGGCCATCTTATCTCTTTCTTCAGGTGTCTTCGGAGACATCTCTTTAGAAAGGTAGATACCATGTCTCACTGGTAACAATCCTTTCTTGGAATCAAGCATGTTAAACCTCTTTAATACCTTTTCCAAGTATAGACTTTAGAATAAACCAATTATTCTTTCCGCTCTATCTCTATAGATGCGAATCCCAAGAATATAGGTTGCCTCACCTAAGTCTTTCATGGAGAATGTATTTGACAACCGTACCTTTATAGTCGCCAACATACCAGTATCATTACCCATCAACAAGATGTCATCCACATATAAGACAAGGAAAGTGATAGCACTGTCACTAACCTTCTTATATACACATGGCTCATCCTCATTTTTGATAAAACCAAAAGATTTAATGGCTTCATCAAAACGGATGTTCCAACTCCTCGAAGCTTGTTTCAACCCATAAATGGATCGCTTTAGCTTGCATACCTTGGAACCATCTTGGGATTCAAATCCCTTAGGTTGTTCCATGAAAATGTTTTCTTCAATGTATCCATTGAGAAAAGTCGCTTTTGACATCCATCTGCCAAATCTCATAATCATAGTATGCAGCTATTGCTAATAAAATCCTAATTGATTTAAGCATGGCAACAGGTGAGAAAGTCTCCTCATAATCTATTCCTTGCCTTTGGCGAAACCCTTTCGCTACTAGCCTTGCCTTATAGGTCTCTACCTTTCCATCAGAACCAATTTTCTTCTTGAAAACCCATTTGTTTCCTATAGGTACAATACCTTGTGGTGGGTCAACAAGATCCCAAACTTGATTCTTATACATGGAATCAATCTCGGATTTCATAGCATCAATCCATTTTGAAGAGTCTATATCTGATATAGCTTCTTCATAGGTAAGTGGATCATCCCCATGATCTACTTCTTCATGAGTAGACAACTCTTGTTCTTCTTCATGAAGAAAACCATATCTCACTGGTGGGTGAGATACCCTGGTTGTTCTACGAGGAACAAATTGTAGATGTTTCATCAACGGGTATAGGTTGACTAGATGGATCTATATCCATCTGATCTGTTGGTTGGTCAGAATTCTCCAATTCTAACTCTATTTGCCTTCCTTTGCCTCCTTCTTGAACAAACTGTTGTTCAAGAAATGTAGCATCTATACTTATCACAACCTTTTGTGAAGTAAGCAAATAAAAATAATATCCAAAACTATCTTTTAGATATCCAACAAATTGACCTTTTTCTGATCTGGTCTCCAATTTATCAGTGTTCAGCTTTTTGATATAAGCTGGACAACCCCAAATCTTAACATGCTTAAGACTTGGTTTTCTTCCATGCCATATCTCATAAGGTGTGGAAGAAACTGATTTTGATGGAATCCTATTCAGAATATATAAAGCTGATTCTAATGCAAATCCCCAAAAGGAGATTGGCATATCAGTATAGCTCATCATACTACGTACCATATCCAATAAGGTACGATTTCTCCTTTCAGATTCACCATTCACCGTATGGCGTTCGGAGGAGTCACCGAGAAACAATGCCATGCTCTCTCAAGTATTCATCAAATTCAAGATCAAATATTCACCTCCACGATCCGATCAAGAGCTTTAATATTCTTTCTGCTTGATTTTCTACTTGATTTAAATTCTTTGAACTTTTCAAAAGATTCATGTTTGTATTTCATCAAATACAAATACCCAAACCTTGATTTATCATCAAGAAAGGTAATAAAATAATGAAAGCCCTCTAGCCATTTCTTTAAATGGACCACATACATCACTATGTATTAGTTCCAAAATATTTTCACTCTTAACCCTTGTCCAACAAAGGGTGATCTAGTCATTTTGCCTTGAAGGCAAGATTCACAAGTTGGAGTAGGCTCAGAGCCCAATGAGGATAGAATCCCCATTTTCTCCAATTTTGCAATCCTATCTTCCGCAACATGACATAACCTTAAGTGCCAAATATATTTTGAACTTGAGTTGTTTTTCACCATGGCATTGCATTCATTTAGATTGCTATACTCGCTGGTAACACTTTCATCGGCAATGGAAACACTTTCTGTTAGCAATGGAAACACTTTCTGTTGGCGGTGGAAACACTTTCCTTTGCCTTTGTCACTTTGGTCTTCCCTTTCTGCTTAGCTATTTTCTTGGAAGGACCAGAATGTGAAGTTTCTTTTTCTTATTGCCCTTCTTCTTGTTGGACTTTCCAAATGGAAGAAGATGCAACCAAAGCTACCTCTTTTCCTTTATTGCCCAAAGATATTCTTTTTGGGCAATAACTAGCATGTTGAGTAAACCAGCTAAGGTGCATTCTGTTTAGTCATATGGAAATTTGTCACAAAATTCCCAAAAGACTCGTGGAAGGCATCAAGGATCAAATCCGCTTGTAGTAGGAAATCCATGTTGAAGTCAAGATGTTCCAACCGCCAATCACCAATCATCTTGTGGACATGATCCTCAACATTCTGTCCCTCAAACATCCTCATACGGAATAGTGTCCTAGATATCTCATACCTAGCATTCCCTTTGTGGCCGACCATACAACTCTTGTAGGTGAAGGAGGATCTCACTTGCACTCGCAAGTTTTCATGTCGTCAGTAACTCATTACTCATGGAAGCAAACATTTAACACTTAGCTCTCATATCATGCTCCTTCCACTTGTCCAAAGTTTCATGTTCCTCTTAAGTGGCCTTCGGAGGTAAGGGACCAGGAACATTTGAATCTAGAACATATCTTATATGTTCAAGGTTCAGGACAAGTTTCAAATTTCTTAGCCAATCGCATGCATTAGGTCCCGTCAACTGTTGTGATCAAGTATGCTTGCAAGGATATTGGATGGTGGTGGTTGTTTTGTGCTCATTTTTATCGTAAAAATTAATGTAGAAAATAACCAGATTAATTAGTAAATGTATCATGTAATTAACCAAAATGATTATGGTCTTTTAATCAAATTGGTCCTCCCACTAACTTAGCGAATCCTACACTTCCAAAGTAGAAAACGGAAATCCTAGTTGGATGGATTTCTAGTGGGTGATTGAATTCTTATAATTCTATTGATCATCCTCGTGTACATCCATTATTGGAATTATAATAAACTATAAGTGAGCAACTCCTTGCCCATCACATCTCATGTGAGGTTCAATCCTTTACCTAGCCCCTAATGCTCAAAATCTCGTGTACATCCATTATTGACTTATCTTGCATTAGTTAAGTTGATCCCATTGAGCCAAGAATTATGCAAATAATTTTAATGTCCTCAGTACATCCAATATTGGCCTCTAAACCATTTACATATTTACAACATCTCATGCTTAACAATTATTCTTAAGAAAATCTCTTAAATAAATTGCATCTTATGCAACTATTTAAAATTTCTTAAAATAATTGCCCCAATGGAGGGCCTATGTTATAATTACTTTAATTATAGCATTTCCAACTTAATCATTTGTTTGGAAGATTTTATGGTCATTCTATTTACTATTAAGGTCTCACTTTGCACATTATCCATTTAGCATGCATATATCATATAATCGCATACATTCCCATACATCTCATGCATTCATGGATAAGCAGTAAATATGGTATGATCATGGACTTTCTAAGGGATTCAATTCTGAGCCACCAAGAATTGAATCAGGGCATTCCTAGGTGCATTTCATTCATTCATTTTACAAGAGTTGCTGAAGGAGTACATAATCAACACTTGATCTTGAATTCCTCCCACTGGTCCCACCAATGCTCTTGACCTCCTTGAACTTCTTGCAATCCAATATTACATAGTAATCCTTGGCATACCAAGGCGAATTTACAAGAACTTAAATAAATGAAATTACAACCCAAAAATATTATAAACTTAATAATACATGCCCAAAATAAATTAAAATAAATTAATTAATTTACAATCCCAATGAAACATAAAAGAAATAAATCCAATCACATTGGTCTTTTATAGTCCATGATCATCCATCATGCATATCACTATTTAACAATTAAATAAAACATACATACTTAAATTAAATTGAATATCTCATATTCAACTTAAAAATCCAGACTTGAATATGATTCAAATAAATTTAAAAATTCAGATTTGAATCTCATTCAAACAAATTTAAAAGTTCAGATTTGAATTACATTCAAACAACTTCAAAAATTCAGATTTGAATCACATTCAAACATTTTTTAAAAAATCAGATTTGAATCACATTCAAATATTTTTTAAAAAATCAGATCTGAATTTTATTGATTCAATTTTAAAAAATCAGATTTAAATATGATTCAAACAACTTTAAAAATTCAGATTTGAATCACATTCAAACAACTTTTAAAATTCAGATTTGAATCACATTCAAACAATTTTTTAAAATTCTGATTTGAATCATAATTTAATTGTGTGATTAAAACAACTAATTAAACACTTTAATTAGTCAAAGAATAGGCCATAGATCATACAACAATTGCAGAATTAAAAGCCAAACCTTGAACCACCCATGGAACCATTATTGCCGCCACCAATGGTGGCTCCACCATGTGTGCCGCCACACCTCATGATCCAACCAGCAATGAATCTCTTGATCTCATGATCAAACACACAATTAAATTATATAATCAACAATCTAAATGGCAAATATAGTGGCTCTGATACCATTTGAAGGAACGGAAGCGTGAAAAACACAAGATTATACCATTGAATTCAAAAATTTTCACCTAGGGTCACATGCACCATGCAAGATTTATTTTTATCTATTTAATTTCAATGATAAACAACATATTAAAACTCTTTTAATATGTTTTTGGATCTGTATTTGCCATTTAAGATTTTAAAGTTAATCAGATTAATTTTAGAACCCTAGATTAAATCAAGAACGATTACACTAACCTCTTGATGTGCTGCAGCGTGTCTGCGCCTTTGAGATTCATCTTCAGGACACCAGATGTTGTCCCTCTAGCTTGTCCACACCAAGAACACCTATGGCAGCCCTTGAACAGCTTCTAAAGCCTTTTCTATTAATTAGAAATTCAAGTTCTGCCTTTTAAGAGATTAGAGATGTAAACAGGACACTAGAAATAATTTCTAGTGTTCTTAATTCAAGAGATTGATGGCTAATCTCTTTGAATTGATGAGAGATGAAGAGAAATAGCTGGAGAGGCTCAAAGTGGCGTGACAATTGAGAGGAGAGGCTGCTGGTTATGTTTTCTTTTCATAACCACACTTAAATAGCTAGGTTAACACATTAAACCCTAGCCACATGTCACCTTTTGATTAGCTCTAGGTTTAAGTGACCCAATCACATTGTGCCAAGTGTCAAACCTATATTTAATCTTGATTTTAATCATCTTACATGATTAAAAAACATTTGGCAAGCTTATGTGTTATGCCATGTGTCACCATCTCATGGTGCCACGTGTCACACTGTGAAATGACCAAAATGCCCTCGTGTCTTAATTTTGAGTTCTTAACCCAAAATAATTATTTTCTTCTTCTAATTAATTTATATCAAATATAAATTAATTAATTAATCTCTATTAATTAATTTTCATCAATTAAATTCATATTTAAACACTTTAAATATAAATTTAATTTATACTACACATCCAATAATCTAGATTTGGTTTCAAGACAAGCTACGGACTTTGCAATATAATTGCAAACCAAATCTATTTAATTAATCAATTAAACTCTTTAATTAATTAATTAAATCATATTTAAATAGGTGATAACTTGTGTATGTGTGTGACTTACTAGGCTCATCACTAATTGGCAATGAGACATGATATCAACTCTTAATATCATCGAACTCTTTCTTACCATAAATGATTTCTCTAAATCATTTTATGAACCTCATAGACCATGGTTAACACCTAGCATAGCATGCCATGGCCACCCAATTAGTAATAAGGTTTACCTTAAATGAACCTATAATCATATGTTACCATGCACTAGAATCTCTCTACAAAATCCCAACTCAAGCCGGAGTCATGGTTTATGTCAAACTCCATTTGCTATGAATATTATGTTCTCTTTTAATTCCAGTTCTTGATTAAAAGATTTTTCTCATCGTAAACTCTTTTCGAATAAATCTATCTGTCTCCGGCCAGAACTTGAAACATCAAGAACAATTAAATGAACATAGGATTTTATCTCTATTTACTTAGAGGAACAGATTCCATCTTGATCAACACCTACCTCCATATATAACTAGTAGGAGCCAACAGATGCCCATATACCCATACACAAGACAAGTATGAAAGCAGATCAAACTCAAACTACCTATATACAAGATAACTGTGCTATCTCAGTCTAAAGATTATATGCAATCGATATGATTTATGACAAAACATTGACAAGAGTAAACTCCATGTGCTTGTCATAAGTGTCACTGGTTCGGCCTACTTATCATGTATAAGTGCCTATCATGTTTGTTATATGGCATGAGACTCACCATTCCATCTTATTTATATCTCATATAAATAACTTGGGAACAAACATGAATACAATCTTTCTGGATAAGTCATGTCCTTATTATGAAGTATCCTTGATTGTGAACCTATTTATGATACTTTGTGCTAGAAATATTGTCACTCATATTCTTAACAACTTAAGAATAATATTTCTAACAAAATATCAATGGACCTTTTCTATTACACATAAATATATTATGTAAACGGAAAAGTGGAAATGCCTTTTATTAATAAAATATATACAAGATACATACTAAATGATATGCTCTAGGGCATACTACTAACATGGTGAACATAGTAGGAATGCTAGGTATGAGATATCTAGGCAGCTATTTTGCATGAGGATGTCTGAGGGACAAAATGTTGGGGATCATGTCCACAAGATGATACGGCTTATTGAGCATCTGGAACATCTTGACTTTAACATGGATTTCCAACTGCAGACGGATTTGATCCTTCAGTCCCTTCCTGAGTCATTTGGGAATTTTATGACAAATTTCCATATGACTAAGCAGGAATACACCTTAGCTGGTCTACTTAACATGCTAGTTATTGCCCAAAAGAATATGCTAGGCAATAAAGGAAAAGAGGTAGCTTTGATTGCATCTTCTTCTGCTGGAAAGTCCAACAAGAAGAAGGGCAATAAGAAAAAAAAACCTCAAATTCCTGGTCCTTCCAAAAAGATAGCTAAACAGAAAGGGAAGACCAAAGCTGATGGAGGCAAAGCAAAGTGTTTCCATCGCGTAAAGATGGGCACTGGAAAAGGAACTGCCCAGAGTATCTTGCTTCTCTGAAGGACAAGAAGGATACACCTTCAGAAGGTATGTCAATATCTTGTTATTTAGATGTTGATGATGCTTATAGTTTATCTACAGCTTGGATTTTAGATACTGGTGCCAATTCTCATATTTCTTATTATATGCAAGAACTAGTAAACAGTAGCAGCTTGTGTTCTCGAGATGTTAGACTCTGGATTGACGATGGCTCAACTGTTGAAGCTTTAGCCATAGGATCTAAATCTTTTTACATGTTTGGACATATTTTGTGTTTGGATAATATTTTATATGTACCTGATGCTTTTAAGAACATCATTTTGATATCTAGTTTGACTAGAAATGGCTATGAATTTCAGTTCACAGATGATGTTTGCAATATTTATTTTGGAAATAAATATATTGGCTCGGGTTATATGCATGATGGTCTTTATTATTTGGATAATAATGACAAATAAAAATTGAATGCAAGTGATCTAAATGAATGCAATGCCATGGTGAAAATCAATTCAAGCTAAAAATATATTTGGCACTTAAGATTAGGTCATGTTGTAAAGATAGTATTGCAAAACTAGAGAAAATGGGGATTCTATCCTCATTGGGTTCTGAACCTACTCCAACTTGTGAATCCTGCCTTCAGGGTAAAATGACCAGATCACCCTTTGTTAAACAAGGGCTAAGAGCTAAAAATATTTTGGAGCTAATACATAGTGATGTATATGGTCCATTTAGAGAAATGGCTAGAGGCGGTTTTCATTATTTTATTACCTTTACTGATGATAAATCAAGGTTTGAGTATTTGTATTTGATGAAATATAAACATGAATCCTTTGAAAAGTTCAAAGAATTTAAATCTGAAGTAGAAAATCAAACAGGAAAAAGTATTAAAGCTCTTCGATCAGATCGTGGAGGTGAATACTTGAGTACTGAATTTGATGAATACTTGAAAGAGCATGGCATTGTTTCCCAGCTGACTCCTCCAGGAACGCCACAGCTGAATGGTGTATCTGAAAGGAGAAATCATACCTTATTAGATATGGTACGTTGTATGATGAGCTATACTGATATGCCAATGTCCTTTTAGGGATTTGCATTAGAATCAACTTTGCATATTCTGAATAGGATTCCATCAAAATCAGTTTCTTCCATACCTTATGAGATATGGCATGGAAGAAAACCAAGTCTTAAGCATGTAAAGATTTTGGGTTGTCCAGCTTATATCAAAAAGCTGAACACTGATAAAATTGGAAACCAAATCAGAAAAAATGTCAATTTGTTGGATATCCAAAAAAGAGTTTTGGATATTAATTTTATTTTCCTACATCACAAAAGGTTGTGGTAAGTAGAGATGCCTTATTTCTTGAACAATAGTTTATTCAAGAAGGAGGCAAAGGAAGGCAAAAAGAGTTAGAATTGGAGAATTCTAACCAACTTACAGATCAGATTGATATAGATCCATCTAGTCAACCTATACCTATTGATGAAACATCTACAGCTATTCTTCGTAAATCAACCAGGATATCTCACCCACCAGTGAGATATGGTTTCCTTCATGAAGATGAACAAGAGTTGTCTACTCATGAAGAAGTAGATCATAGAGATGATCCACTTACCTATGAAGAAGCTATATCAGAAATAGACTCTTCAAAATGGATTGATGCTATGAAATTCGAGATTGATTCCATGTATAAGAATCAAGTTTGGGATCTTGTTGACCCACCTGAAGGTATTATACCTATAGGGAACAAATGAGTTTTCAAGAAGAAAATTAGTTCTGATGGAAAGGTAGAGATTTACAAAGCAAGACTAGTAGCGAAAGGGTTTCGCCAAAGGCAAGGAATCGACTATGAGGAGATTTTCTCACCTGTTGCCATGCTTAAATCAATTAGGATTCTATTAGCAATAGCTGCATACTATGATTATGAGATTTGGCAGATGGATGTCAAAATAGCTTTTCTCAATGGATACATTGAAGAAAACATTTTCATGGAACAACCTAGGGGTTTTGAATCCCAAGATGGTTCCAAAGTGCGCAAGCTAAAGCTATCCATTTATGGGTTAATACAAGCTTCGAGGAGTTGGAACATCCATTTTGATGAAGCCATTAAGTCATTTGGTTTTATAAAAAATGAGGATGAGCTATGTGTATATAAGAAGGTTAATGATAGTGCTGTCACTTTTTTTGTCTTATAAGTGGATAATATTATATTGATAGGTAATGACAAAGGTATGTTGTCACAACCCAGGGATGGGGTTGGGACGTGCTTGTTCAACCAGCTACGCACTAGGGTCGATTTGTGTCCCACATCGGAAATGGGAAGGAAAGATTTGTGCCATATAAGTGAGAGCCTTCCTCACCTGGTCAGCGCGCTTTTGGGAATGAAACCTCCCAAGGGACAAATCCGTGAGGCCCATGGGCCAAAGCGGACAATATTGACTGGAGATGGATTGGGCTATTACATTGTGGTATCAGAGCTGGACTCCCTTTAGTATGGTGTGTGGTGTGAGGACGCACCAGGCGAAAGCTGGTGGGCCTGTCACGACTCAGGGATGGGGTTGGGACGTGCTTGTTCAACCAGCTACGCACTGGGGTGGATTCGTGTCCCACATCAGAAATGGGAAGGAAAGATTTGCGCCATATATGTGGGAGCCTTCCTCACTTGGTCAGCGCACTTTTGGGAATGAAACCTCCCAAGGGACAAATCCGTGAGGCCCACGAGCCAAAGTAGACAATACTGACTGAAGATGGATTGGGCTGTTACATTGATTAAAGGTCCCTTAGGCAAATCCCACATCGGCAAAGCACGGAGATGGTCTTGGGTTCAAAAAGTAATGATATATAAAATGGGGGAACTAATCACTAGAGGCGCCTTTTGGTGGAATGGCCTGGAGAGTTGGAAGAACTCCAGGGTTAAGCATGCTCGCTTAAGAGAAATCCTAGAATGGGTGACCTCCTGGGAAGTTCTCCATTCTACCTATGGGACAAAACCATGAGGCTTATGGCCAAAGCGGATAATTCCTCTAGTGGTTGGAGCCCGATCGTTACATATGTTGACAACTGTAAAGCTATGGTTGTAAAATACATTCTCCATGAAAGACTTATGGGAGGCAACCTATATTCTTGGGATTCGCATCTATAGAGATAAAGCAAAAAGAATAATTAGTTTATCCCAAAGTCTATACTTGGAAAAGGTGTTAAAGAGGTTTAACATACTTGATTCTAAGAGAGGATTGTTACCAGTGAGACATGGTATCCACCTTTTTAAAGAGATGTCTCCAAAGACACCTAAAGAAAGAGATAAAATGGCCAAGATTCCATATGCTTTGGCTATTGAAAGTTTAATGTATGTATTATTGTGTACTAGACCAGATATCGCATATGCTATTAGTTTGACTAGCAGGTTTTAATCCAATCCAGGTTTGGAACACTAGATAGCTGTGAAGAATATCCTTAAGTACTTGAGAAGAACTAAGGATTTATTCTTGATTTATGGAGGTAGTGACTTGCAATTGGATGGTTATATTGATTCTGATTTCCAATCAGATATCGATGATAGAAAGTCTACCTCTGGTTTTATGTTCATTTGTAATGGAGGTGCTGTCAGTTGGAAGAGTTCCAAATAGAGTATGACTGCAGATTCCACTACAGAGGCTGAGTATATTGCTGCATCAGATGCTGCAAAAGATGTTGTTTGGATATAAGGAACCCCAGTCTCACCAGATGTCACACCTTACCCTTCTGTAAGGCATAACATGATCTCGTAGAATACCTAATGAACTACCGAACTTCACCTACCAATAACTCATTAAGTACCCTACAAGAGATTTTAAAATAATTTTCTTACTTTTATAAGTGGTGAGCATTTCTAAATAGATATTAAAATCATTTATTCAAAGTTTTAAAACTAGTAAAATTTTTGTCCTATTTTATTTTTCCACAAATTTTATAGAAATTTCGACAGAGTACCATCTGTATTTTGAGAAAACAGTTCTTTAAATTCCTGTAAAAATTACTTCCAATAATTTGTCTCAACAACTTCTTCAATTTCACAACCATCCCAATCAATTTCAACATCACTTATCAATTTCCAAAAATTCAAATCCACAATTTCCAATTCAAATATCATCCAAAATATTACTAATTAATTTCATTCAAATTAAAACAAAATACTTCCATTCATATGTAATTAAATATAAAACAATTTATGTACATCATACTAAAAATTTACATTAGGAAAAATCCAAACTAAATTTTATTACAAACTTTATACAAACTGCTCAAGACCAGTTTTACATGTCCATAACTTTACATACATTACATACATCAAAATAAATTTTTACAGTCAGGGTATAAAATATACCCGATAACTTCAAAACAGGTAGCTCCTCAATCCTCAGCCGCTCAATCTGCTGCTCCTCTAGTCTCCATATCTGCGATAGCAATAACAGTCATCGCTTAGTACTAGGACTTAGTGGTGCACAACATACTAAAATAATATTTATGCAGAATTTAAATTATATTTATTCAAAAATTGAACTGAACACGAATTTTAAATACAAAACATGAATTATGAGATTTTAATTCAAACAATTTCATTTCGAAGTGTCAAAACCAATTTCATAAAACCCACAGTTATATCATGCCGTTCGAAATAAATATAATCTCAATAGCCAGAGGCTAAGGAGAAGTCACATCACAAGGATAGTTAGCTCAAATATATGGGAACCCATTCTTTTTCTTCTTCTACTGGCACACACCTCAACACCTTAGCCAGAGAAGGAATCAAAATTCAAAACTGATTTTCTCCACTAGTCATGCTAGTGAGGTATTCAAATATATGGTCATGACACTGTTGTTTCAAAACTTATCTTAACAATTTACTAAACATTTATGCCATCTCAAATATATACAAATAATTTTCAATAATTTAAATCAAAACCATAATAAATATTTCATCACAATGATGTCACAATTCAATATTTCAATTTATTCAAAACAATATTCGGAAGAAAATTTACAGAAATTCTACGTTATGCACAAATCTTATATGAGTCTCCTTTTGGCCTTGACTCGACACCTCGGGTTCCTTCCTGATATTCTTTTCTACTGAAACACACAGTTTCACAGTGTTTCAGTATCATAACTTAGCATAAATCCAAAAATAAATTTAAATTCCTTTTACCTAGCTCAAATGTGCTAAACTTGACATTCTTTAAAATTTGTGTTTTGGGGTTACTATTCATGACACTATTCAAGTCAATTTGTTAACTTTCCAAGGCTTAATAGGTCTGGGAATTCCAACTTCACCGACATACCACATTTTGGTCACCAATTTTGTTGGTTTTGGTTGTTTTCTCAAATTCTAAGTCTTTTAGGCAAATTTGCAAAATTTTCAGTTTTGGGTGTCTTATGTTGCACTGTTCCACTGGTCATTTTACTGTTAGAATTTCGCAAAATTTTCTTCACAGAAAATGTTTCCTATTGTCTTAACTTTATTCTCCTTTTTGAATCACTCTAATTGGAGTTTTTTAGCTCAAGTTATAGCCATTTGAATCATGACTGCTGGATTACACTTAACCCAGATTTCTGAGCAAAATCTGGTTCTGGCAGTTTTAGGTCACCAAATTTGGGTGATTAAATGACTTGGTTAAGGGCATAATTTGGGTTTGTGTTCTTCATGAAAGTTTTAGGTATATATCTCAGCTTTCCACTGGTAAAATGTCAGGTCATTTAGACCTGCCTAGCCCAAGTTATGGCCAAATAAACAAACACTGTTTATTTGGTCATTTTTGTACAGGTCAGATTGCCTAATCCGGATTTGGCTAATTTGTTTACTAGGTTTTAGTCACTTTTTGGGCATGATTCCTGAATGAAAAATGTGTCATTTTGTGTCTTGTTTCATTCCCAATTGGCCTCACACCAATTTGGCTTGTAAATTTTCAATTTTCGTCCATGAAAGGGACCTTGGTTCTGCTACCTGTAGCATGACCCTAAGCAATCCGAATTTGCATTTGGTTCCAACACTTCTAACATAGTCTAATTGGTCACAAATGACCATTTCTCAGCTCAAACTAGGTCAAACATATCATTTAACAATTTCTTACATTTTTGTCTTCCAAAACCCTAGGTGCCAAAACCCTAGTTCATGCCATTGATTAATTCCTAATCAAATCATTACACTAATCACATATTCAACATTACCCAAGCTCCAAATCATATTATAACTTCATCAAACACTCCAATTCCCATCAACCCTAGGCTGGCCAAAATTCATGTATAGTCCACATACAATTATGTTTGTTTCATTTTATGTTAATTTCTCAGTTCATTCAATCATAAACACTAGAATTAAACTAAAAATACAAATTTTAGCTTACTAACCTTTCTTAGAACTTCAAATCCTTCAATTCTCTATCTTTTGCCCTTCCTTTCCTCTTTCAATCTTCTTCTTAAGTTGAGGTAGCAAGCTTTGATGAGGTGTTTATGGAAAATATTAGGGTTAAGTGAGGGAATTGAAGCTTGAATGCATGCTTTAATGGAGTTTTGGTGAGAGAGAGGGAGAGAGAGGTGAGGGACGGCAAGGATGAAGATGAGTGTTTTCTTGTTTTTTTTTTTCTTTTCTTTTCCTTTTATTAGTTTATCCCTTAGGAGGACCAAAATTTAAATAAAATAAATTTTAATTATAATAATTATTGCATCATGCATGAGGCCATGCATGATGTCATCACTTTTTACTTTTCTTTTTTCTTTTTTTTTCTATTTATTTTTTCATTAGTTTTTTAATTTAATTTCCGATTCTGAAGTTTTCTTTTCTCCGATTTTATTTGACAGTTAGGTCAGGAGTCAGCTCTCGGGGTCAATTGACCAAATTGCCCCTCGTCGGTTCGACTCGGTTTGCAAATAATTGAATATTTCTTTCGGATCTCTGACATAATTATTTGACTGGCTTAACAATTCTTTTTTGTGATTTTGTCTTTTCCACTGTGTTCGCAATAGTCCTAAGGACCGCGGCGTCACATTTTACGGTTCAAAATTCGAGTTTAAATTGACATCATAGTCCTTCCCGAGAAGGTCACCCATTGCTGTGACTCTCGGCTCATTTAACTTATTATGTTTTGTTTTTTTTATTTATACTTAACTAATTGACAATTACCAATTATTTTTCTTCAGGGCTTATCTAGTTGTCTTAGATGTGGTTCTAATAATTAATTATCCGGACTGACATCGGTCACCAGAATAGTGAAATATATCAGGCTATACAATTAGGGGTGTTACAATTCTCTCCCCCTTAAAAAAAAATTTTGTCTCGAAATTTTACCTGGTATCAATTTCTGAACAGCGGTGGGTGCTGTCTCCTCATATCCTCCTCTCATTCCCAAGTAGCTTCTTGGCCTGAATGATGGTTCCACAGCACTTTCACTGTCACACCCTACCCTTCTGTAAGGCATAACATGATCCCGTAGTATACCTAATGAATTACCAACTTCGTCTACTGATAACCCATTAAATACACTACAAGGGATTTTAAAACTTTTCTTACTTCATTTTACAGTGGTGAGCACTATTTACAGGTGTTAAAAACTTTTTGTGAACTGACTTGAAACAGTTAACACATTTAGACTATTAGTAATTTCTGTAAAAATTTTGGCAGAGTGCCATCTGTATTTTGGATAAAATAGTTCTTCAGAAAACCTGTAAAAAGCACTTCAATATATTTCCAAATCTCAACTCCAACATATTTCTCAGCACAACATATTTCTCAACTCAAATCCATAGTAATTTTTCAAAGAATGAGATATAAGAAATATAATACAATTTTTACAAGTCAAAATAACTCATAAATTACTTTACAACTTCAATGTACAATTTTAATTTACAACTGCTCAAAACCAAGAACAATATGTAGATACAGTGGTCATACATTACAGTACAAAATGCAAAATGAGGTATACTCGTTATACTCGATAATCTCTCGCTGGATGTACTAGCAGCCTAGTCTGCTGCCCTATCCGTCTGTCTACCTGCGACAGCAATAAAAAGCTATCGCTGAGACAATGTCTCAGTGGTGCACAACATTAACCAAATACAACTTTAAATCACAGTTCATAAATCATATAAATGATAGATGTGTAAAACCATAGTTAAATTCAAGACAATGAATGTCATAAGGAATTTAACACAATATCACAATAAATCTCAGTAATCAAAACATAGTTAAATTCAAAAGACAGTGAATGTCAATAAGAATTTAAACTCCATTTCACAAATTATCAAAGCTCATAATAACACAATTTAGTCAAATAATTTACGAACACAGTGTTGCCAATTCATACACAACTTAAGCCATGACACAAAATTTTCGATCAATGCCGCGTTGTACACCACGACAAAGCAATCACAACCCCACTAATCGAAATCAATGAGGAAAGGAGCTAGCTATATAATGAGTACTCATCCGATCACCTCAACTGGTAAACCAGAGAGGGAGAAAAATAAACAATCACGACTCCATAAATGGAGAAGGAAAATAAACGATCACAACCCCATAAATGGAGAAGGAATGATATGATACTGTCATGCTAAGTGTGAACACAAAATCAATTACAAACATTTTATTCAAATGATTCGTGAGAATCCAATAAATTTCCAAAGTCATAATTTCATTTACAAAATGGCAACACAATTCATAAGTAACTTCAAATTTTCACAAATCACGCTAAATCAATTTTTCCATAGTTTCAAACTATTTACAATGCTTTTCAAGCAATAAGTATCCATTCAAACACATTTCCATAATTGAAAACAATAATATACAAATAGTCATAATTTATTTCAATTGAAAAATTCAAAAGAAATAATCACAGTGCACAAACCTCTGATAACTGTCTCCTGGCCTTGACTCAGTGTTTCCTTCCCTTTCCCTGAGTCTTTGCTAACTGAGAAACACAATTTGAAGTGTTTCAATACTCATTTAAACTGTCTCTAATGATAATGCTTGATAATTAATTCACTGAATTCTGATATTTGCTTAGTCAACCTAAGATGTCGACCCTCGATGCATTCTAGGTAAATTAGGTTTTAATGTTACTAATATGTCACATTCGATAGTCTTTTAGGGTTGGTACACGTTACCAAGTTCATTTCCGTGTATACTTCATTTTCTTGCAATTTGCTGGATTCCGGGATACTAGTTTGACCTAGCTGGACGACCTAGTTCCCTCAGTTTTCGGGTTTTTGTCAAAACTACAAACTTGTAGATCTATGTCTTATGGAACGCGGGGCGAAATTTCAGGTCATTCTGAGTTATGTAGACCAATTTATGGTCATTTTACTATTGCTGGTCAAATTGCACCAAAATTGGTCACTTTAGGTCACTTTAGGTCATTTTAGGTTCGGCCAGTTTTTAGACCCGAACTTGTGCAAGCTGTTTGACTTGCTTATGATCATTTCTGGGCTTTGGTGTCTTCATAAGACTTGTAGATATGGGTCTTAACTATTCATGGTCAAAATTTCAAGTCAATTGGACCTGTTTTGAGTGAGTTATGGTCTAAACACTAACAGCTGCCCAAATGGTCAATTTTCAGGCCTCAATTGCACTTAATCCGGATTTGGTCATTTTTCAAGCTACCTTGCAAGCAGAATTTTGGCAAGCTTCCTTCATGAAAATTGGCACATTTTGTGCCTAGTTTCACCTCCAATTGGTCTCATACCAATTGGAGCCACACACTTAAAGTTATAGGCTTAAAACACAAACTGCCTTATTGCATTTCTTTCATACACATCAAGGATCACTCCTAACACTTACCAAACTCAATATTCAAGTCAATTCTGGTTGTATCATGACCTAAACATAATTCACAACACATTATAGGTCATTTTGGCAGCTTACAAGTACATTCAACATACACCATAAGGTGCAGAATTTATCAACTCATTTACAACAATTTAAGCATCTAACCATAACACTTTTACATGTCCAACTTCACACCATCATACATACATTCAAACTGCCATAACCACTATTACAATTCCACATTATTATTCCATAAACCAAGCATGAATTCCAGCATTCTTCAAGAATTAACAAACTGCCACAATGGTACCTTTACATTCTATTAATTTCCAAGCTTCAAATTTCAATTCACATTTACATATACTAAGTATACATCACCCAAACAATTTCCTACACAATATATATTTAATCAATCATTTAATTCACCATTTACAAGTAAAAATAAACTACCTTCAAAGTGTTTCCATAGCGGCCAAAAGTACACATCCCCCTTTAAACATCAAACCTCAAAAATCTCTCCATAATTCAAGTACCCATAACATTCTTACTAACTTTAATGAAGCACTAACCAAAAACACAAACTTACCACTTTGGAAACTCTTCAAAATCTCTCCAAAACTTGGTCTTCTTGGTGCCTATCTACTGCCCAAGTGGTGTAGAACAGTTTTTGCGAAGGAAGCTAGTGAAAAATGTGGTTAAATCATGGTTGCATGGCTTGGTTAATCTTTGGCCATGGAGTATCTTCAATGGAGGTTCACGGCTGAAGTTTTGAGAAGTGAGGAAGATGACAATCTGCTGGTCCAAATTGATGAATAAGTGGTCCACTTTGGTGGGTGAGTGGAGCACTAAGGGCCTTTAATATTAGTTTATTCATAAATTTTATTTTCCCACATTTAACTCCCCATTTTTGCTATTTATATTAGGTACCACTAATTTAATTTTTCATTATATTTTCCAAGTGTAATATTATTTATTTTTAATGGACATTTAGGTCAAAAGACAACTCGGGGTGTCAAATGACCACAATGCCCCTGTTCCGGTTGCATTTTTTATTTTTCGGTAACACAGGGTTTTGTCCGTTTTTCGATTTCTCACTTTTCTTTGTACTAATTATTTAATTTTTCTTTGATATTTCTAATGATATTTATACTTCAATAAATATTTATTTGAGTCCTAAAAATATTTTTCAGGGTTCCCCGCGGTCCAGGGCTAGTCAATGGTCCACGCCGTGACTTCCCGGTGCAGTCACCCATCGCTAGGGTTCTCAGCTCGCTTAACTTGGTTACATTTCTTTGCTATTATTTTTTCTTTGTTTTTCTTGTATTTTCTTTTCTTGTATTTCATTATTTTATGTCTCCTCAATCATAACGAAGTGTAGTTCTAGGCATCCTAGCTGTCCGGACAACACTGGTCACCGGAACAGTAGAACGCACTACCGAACTTATGGGTGTTACATTCACTAACGGTATCTGCTTGTTCCGTAGCTGTTTCACCTCATAAGCCAGAATCTCTATGGGTTCTTCTTCATATGTGAGGTCTGGATTCACTTCAATTTCTTCGACTAGTAGTACATGAGATGGGTCTGATCGATACCTCCTCAACATAGACACATGGAAGACATTATGTATCTTCTCCAACTCAAGAGGTAGTGCCAATCGATATGCCAAAGGACCCACTCTTTCCAGAACCTCATATGGCCTAATGAAACGAGGACTCAGTTTTCCCTTTCTACTGAATCTCATAATTATCTTCCAAAGAGAAACCTTGAGGAATACTTTGTCACCCACTGTATACTCAATATCCCTTCTCTTCAGATCAATATAGGACTTCTGACGGTCTGATGCAGTCTTAAGTCGATCTCTGATCAATCTAATTTTCTCTTCAATTTGCTGAATAATTTTCGGCCCAATCATCTTTCTTTTGCCTACCTCATCCGAACATAACGGGGTTCTACATTTTCTGCCATACAAAGCTTCATATGGATGAAGGAACGGAAGCGTGAAAAACACAAGTTTATACCATTGAATTCAAAAATTTTCACCTAGGGTCAAATGCATCATGCAAGATTTATTTTTATCTATTTAATTTCAATGATAAACAACATATTAAAACTCTTTTAATATATTTTTGGATCTGTATTTGCCATTTAAGATTTTAAAATTAATCAGATTAATTTTAGAACCCTAGATTAAATCAAGAACGATTACACTAACCTCTTAATGTCTTCGCAAATGTCTGCGCTTTGAGATTCATCTTCGTGACACGGATGTTGTCCCTCTAGCTTATCCACACCAAGAACACCTATGGCAGCCCTTGAATAGCTTCTAAAGCTTTTTCTATTAATTAGAAAATCAAGTTTTGCCTTTTAAGAGATTAAAGATGTAAACAGGACACTAGAAACAATTTCTAGTGTTCTTAATTCAAGAGATTGATGGCTAATCTCTTTGAATTGATAAGAGATGAAGAAGAAGAGATAAAAACCCTCAAAGTGGCGTGACAAAGGAGTGTGGCTGCTGGTTGTGTTTTATTTTCTCATAACAACACTTAAATAGCTAGGTTAACACATTAAACCCTTGCCACATGTCACCCTTTGATTAGCTCTAGGTTTAAGTGACCCAATCACATTGTGCCAAGTGTCAAACCTATATTTAATCTTGATTTTAATCATCTTACATGATTAAAAAAAAACATTTGGCAAGCTTATGTGTTATGCCATGTGTCACCATCTTATGGTGCCACGTGTCACACTGCAAAATGACCAAAATGCCTCTGTGTCTTAATTTTGAGTTCTTAACCCAAAATAATTATTTTCTTCTTCTAATTAATTTATATCAAATATAAATTAATTAATTAATCTCTATTAATTAATTTCTCATTAATTAAATTCATATTTAAACACTTTAAATATGAATTTAATTAATGAGAAATTAATTAATAGAGATTAATTAATTAATTTATATTTGATATAAATTAATTAGAAGAAGAAAATAATTATTTTAACTTATATTATACATCCAATAATCTAGATTTGGTTTCAAGTCATGCTAGGGACTTTGCAATCTAATTGCAAACCAAACCTATTTAATTAATCAATTAAACTCTTTAATTAATTAATTAAATCATATTTAAATAGGTGATAACTTGTGTATGTGTGTGACTTACTAGGCTCATCACTAATTGGCAATGAGACATGATATCAACTCTTAATATCATTAGAACTATTTCTTACCATAAATGATTTCTCTAAATCATTTTATGAACCTTATAGACCATGGTTAACACCTAGCATAGCATGCCATGGCCACCCAATTAGTAATAAGGTTTACGTTAAATGAACCTATAATCATATGTTACCATGCACTAGAATCTCTCTGTTACAAAATCCCAACTCAAGCTGGAGTCATGGTTTATGTCAAACTCCATTTGCTATGAATATTATATTATCTTTTAATTCCAGTTCTTGATTAAAAAGATTTTCTCATCAGAAACTCTTTTCTGAATAAATCTATCTGTCCTGGCCAGGAACTTGAAACATCAAGAACAATTAAATGAACATAGGATTTTATCTCTATTTACTTAGAGGAACAGATTCCATCTTGATCAACACCTACCTCCATATATAACTAGTAGGAGCCAACACATGCCCATATACCCATACACAGTACAAGTATGAAAGCAGTATCAAACTCAAACTACCTATATACAAGATAAGTGTGCTATCTCGGGTCTTAAGATTATATGCATTGATATGATTTATGACAAAACATTGACAAGAGTAAACTCCATGTGCTTGTCATAAGTGTCACTGGTTCGGCCTACTTATCATTTATAAGTGCCTATCATGTTTGTTATATGGCATGAGACTCACCATTCCATCTTATTTATATCTCATATAAATAACTTGGGAACAAACATGAATACAATCTTTCTGGATAAGTCATGTCCTTATTATGAAGTATCCTCGATTGTGAACCTATTTATGATACTTTGTGCTAGAAATATTGTTACTCATATTCTTAACAACTTAAGAATAATATTTCTAACAAAATATCAATGGACCTTTTCTATTACACATAAATATATTATATAAACAGAAAAGTGGAAATGCCATTTATTAATAAAATATGTACAAGATACATACTAAATGATATGCTCTAGGGCATACTACTAACAATCTCCCACTAGCACTAGAGCCATTCATTACAATATCTTAGACCTATCTTCTCAAGATGTCGGCCTAACTGAGTCTATGACATAGGCTTAGTGAATGGATCAGCTGGATTTTCAACTAATGCTATTTTTTGCATGGCTAAATCGCTTTGCCCAACTATATCTCTGATAATGTGGTAGTGCCTTTCTATGTGTTTGGATTTTGGGTGAGACCTTAGTTCCTTAGCCTGTATGACTACTCCATTATTGTCACAGTGTAATGGAACTGCTGACTCAATGGAAGGAACTACTGTAAGTTACATCACGAACTTTTAATCCAAGCGACTTCCTTTGCGACATCGATGCGACAATATACTCGACCTCTGTAGTGGAATCTGCGATGCGTGCTCTGTTGGAACTCTTCCAACCGATCGCACCTACATTACAAATGAACACATATCCAGAGGTAGACTTTCTATCATCGTTATCTGATTGGAAATCAGAATCAGTATAACCATCCATTTGCAAGTCTCCACCTCCATAAATCAAGAATAAATCCTTAGTTCTTCTCAAGTACTTAAGAATATTCTTGTGACTATCGATGTTCCAAACACGGATTGGATTGATACCGCTAGTCAAACTAACGACATATGCGATATCCCGCCTAGTACACAACATTGCATACATTAAACTTCCAATAGCCAAGCACATGGAATCTGGCCATCTTATCTCTTTCTTGGTGTCTTTGGAGACATCTCTTTAGAAAGATGGATACCATGTCTCACTGGTAACAATCCTCTCTTGGAATCAAGCATGTTAAACCTCTTTAACACCTTTTCCAAGTATAGACTTTGGGATAAACCAATTATTCGTTTCGCTCTATCTCTATAGATGCGAATCCCAAGAATATAGGTTGCCTCCCCTAAGTCTTTCATGGAGAATGTATTTGACAACCATACCTTTATAGTCGTCAACATACCTGTGTCATTACCCATCAACAGTATGTCATCCACATATAAGACAAGGAAAGTGATAGCACTGTCACTAACCTTCTTATATACACATGGCTCATCCTCATTTTTGATAAAACCAAAGGATTTAATGTGTAACACCCTCCCGGTAACCATTCCGTACATCCTACTGTTCCGGTGACCGGTGTCGGTCCGGACAGTTAGAACATCCGGAAAAATATTTAAACTAAAGTCAGGAACCATAATTAACTCAAATATTAATAAGAAACACTTAGTAAAAATTTTAAAAATAAAATACAATCAAGTTAAACGGGCCGGTGCCCAAGCGATGGGTAACTAGAGGGAAGTTGCGGTTCTCGCAACGAGGAGCCCTAGACCCGGGAGAAAAATTATAAAATAATTTTTGGGACTCCAGAGAAGGGTAATTGAGGTTCCCATGGCATTAGAATGCTAAGAAAATACCTAGAAAAATTTTTCAATCGGTACAGACAATTTTGACCCGTTAAGCCAAACGGAGGGCATTTTGGTCATTTCGCCTTTAGAGGTGATTTTTGGCCGACTTGTCCAGTTGAGTAAATAATTAATATGACATAAAATATGAAGAAATATTGCTAGAAATTAAATTGAAAATGAGTAGTGGAGGAAAGAAAAGAAAATGTAAAAAAATGGCTATTTATGACATCAAAGTGATGCCATTTAAAATGTTCAACCAATCACAATTAATCTACCATTTGACTAACTAATAAAGAGACAAAATGAAGACTAAATAACCACAAAATCCAGCAGCCACCATCCTCCCCAATTGCAGCCGAAATCAACCTTGCCCTAAACCTCCATTGCCAACTTCCATCAAGCTTATTTTCTCTCTTCTTTTCACCACTAAACCCTAACTTCACTTCATTAAAACTTTACCCCACATCTTAAACAAGCTCTAGGCAGCCAAGAAGGAGAAAGAAAGTGAGGTTTAAGGGCTTGGAAAATTCTGCCACTTGAGGTTAGTGCAGTTATACCCATTAAACTCTTTATTTCCATGATTTTCGACTTGAACTTAGTAAGATTTGTAGTTTAAATGAACAAAAACCTATGGGTATGAACACTTGAATTTCGGCAGCCCTAATAGAGGAAGGGTTTTGAATGTTTTTAATGGACTTAGCATGAGTTGAAGATTGTATTTAAGTTATATATTTACATAGATGTTTAACTAGGGTGCTAATGGAGGTTTATGGGTAAATTGCCTTGGACACTAGGGTTTTGAAGCATGAAAAATTGATTTGGCTTACCAACCTATTAAAGAACACTCTAATGGTCAATAAGTGACCATTTGAGGTATGTTGGCCACAAATTGAACTTAAAAATGCTATGACAAAGTGAGGTTGCAGGCTGCCCTATGACAGCAGCATAGGGACTGAAAATTCAGTCCCTTTGCACTGCCATAACTTGGGCTGTGTTAGTCCAATTGAAGTTTGGCCAATTGGACATGAAACTAGGCTTATAATGGCACATTTTTGCTGAAGAAACCATGCCCAAAAGACCAAAGCAAGAGGACCAAAACTTGGCCCCAATCCGGATACCCTGCACTGAATTCTGCAGAATTGACCAAATGAACAGTAACTGTTCATTTGGCCAAAACTCACTGTAGATTTGGTCAATTGGCCTGAAATTTTCACAGAAACAAGTTAAGACATAGACAAACAACTTTCATGAAGGAACCTACCCCAAATTATGGCCAGAACCCATTCAACCAAGTGACTCAAGTTACTGTTCATGCATTGTAGATATGGTAAATTTCTGCAGAATGCATATCCGGACAGCTTGGGTTTTTTAGCCATATCTGGAGCTACAAAACTCCAAATGGAGTGATTCAAAAAAGGAAATTCAACTAGACAAAATAAGGAACAACTTTTATGTTTTACATTTCTTTAAATTCCAACAGTAACAGTGTCCAATGGAACAGTAAAGTTGACTCACCAAAACTGAAATTTTCTGCTTGTGTGGGTTACACTTTGAAATGGTATTAACACTTAATGCCAACAAGTTTTAAACACCAAATGTGGTATGTTGGGAGTGCCAAAGGCAATGTACACATTTTTATTCCAAAAGTCAACATTTTTGTTGACCAATGATGAATAGTGACACCAAAAAAGTTGAAATTCACAAATTGACAAATTTAAGAGTTTCAAATGCCCTAGTATACCTAACAAGATTGGTTTGGATAGTTTAGCATGCCAATAGGGTTCAGTTAGCAGTACTGCACATGGCAAAAATGCCATTCTGTGATTTCATGGCTTTTAGCCATTCTGACTTTGCATTGAGACTTGGCCTTGTGCCTGAGATTAATCTGACTTAGTAGGCGTTACATTGCACACCGGGTGATGCATATGCGACCGATGGTGTGACGGCCCGAGGTATTAGATACCCAGTGCCAGTTTACCCGTTATCCAGTCCAGTCGTCTAGTGTAGGTTACTTGGGGCAACCAAATTAATAAAAGTGAACAAAGTTAATGAATTAATGAATATACCAAGATCAAACAAAGAAAGCATACACATTGTATACACATTTATTTTCTTGCTATTTTCTTCTATTATATTATTGCACCACTAAGCATTATTGCTTAGCGCGTTGCTTTTGCCACGCAGCGTAGGTCTGGAGATCCCGATCGTGAGCCCGGTAGACCACGGTGGGTGAGTCCATCCGATTACGCTCGATGTCCGTGTCACCTCACTACTGCGATTGCATTGGTAGGGCACTAGGTGTCATTTTGTCATTTTGATATTTTGTAGCAGATTTTTACTTTTTCATATGTATTTGAACTCATGTAATATATTTTGATGTTCATGTAAATAATGAAAGTTATGACTATGAATGCAAAAATTTGAGCATGTATTTATTGCTTGTATATGAGAAATGGATGTTGAGAAATGAAAAGATTATTGAGAATTTGCTATTGAGAAATATTGTTGAGATATTGGATATTGGAGTTTGAAATGAATAAAATAGTATATTGGAAGTGTTTTTAACAAGTTCCGAAGAACTGTTTTCTCCATTTTTAGCCGGTACTCCGCCGGATTTTCCTTAAAATCTTCGGAACCTCAAATGAGTAATACTTTTGATAAATAGTTAAAATAAATCATATTTCATAAATTAACTTCAAAAGCATGACACAAATTAAGTAAGGTATATTAGAGTGTGCTAGTACACCGTGTGGCATTACTTACCCGGGTATACTGTACACGGGTAAGGGGTGTCACATAATGGCTTCATCAAAACGGATGTTCCAACTCCTCGAAGCTTGTTTCAACCCATAAATGGATCGCTTTAGCTTGCATACCTTGGAACCATTTTGGGATTCAAAACCCTTAGGTTGTTCCATGAAAATGTTTTCTTCAATGTATCCATTGAGAAAAGCGGTTTTGACATCCATCTGCCAAATCTCATAATCATAGTACGCAGCTATTGCTAATAAAATCCTAATTGATTTAAGCATGGCAACAGGCGAGAAAGTCTCCTCATAGTCGATTCCTTGCCTTTGGTGAAACCCTTTCGCTACTAGCCTTGCTTTATAGGTCTCTACCTTTCCATCAGAACCAATTTTCTTCTTGAAAACCCATTTGTTCCCTATAGGTACAATACCTTCAGGTGGGTCAATAAGATCCCAAACTTGATTCTTATACATGGAATCAATCTCGGATTTCATAGCATCAATCCATTTTGAAGAGTCTATATCTGATATAGCTTCTTCATAGGTAAGTGGATCATCTCCATGATCTACTTCTTCATGAGTAGACAACTCTTGTTCTTCTTCATGAAGAAAACCATATCTCACTGGTGGGTGAGATACCACAGTTGTTCTACGAGGAATAGGCGTAGATGTTTCATCAACGGGTATAGGTTGACTAGATGGATCTATATCCATCCGATGCATTGGTTGGTCAGAATTCTCCAATTCTAACTCTATTTGCCTTCCTTTGCCTCCTTCTTGGACAAATTGTTGTTCAAGAAATGTGGCATCTCTACTTATCACAACTTTTGTGAAGTAGGCAAATAAAATAATATCCAAAACTATCTTTTGGATATCCAACAAATTGACCTTTTACGATCTGGTCTCCAATTTATCGGTGTTGACTTTTGATATAAGCTGGACAACCCCAAATCTTAACATTCTTAAGACTTGGTTTTCTTCCATGCCATATCTCATAAGGTGTGGAAGAAACTGATTTTGATGGAATCCTCTTCAGAATATACAAAGCTGATTCTAATGCAAATCCCCAAAAGGAGATTGGCATATCAGTATAGCTCATCATACTACGTACCATATCCAATAGGGTACGATTTCTCCTTTCAGATACACCATTCAGCTATGGCGTTCCTGGAGGAGTCAGCTGAGAAACAATGCCATGCTCTCTCAAGTATTCATCAAATTCAGTACTCAAATATTTACCTCCACGATCTGATCGAGGAGCTTTAATATTCTTTCCTGTTTGATTTTCTACTTCAGATTTAAATTCTTTGAACTTTTCAAAAGATTCATGTTTGTATTTCATCAAATACAAATACCCAAACCTTGATTTATCATCAGTAAAGGTAATAAATTAATGAAAGCCCCCTCTAGCCATTTCTTTAAATGGACCACATACATCACTATGTATTAGCTCCAAAATATTTTCAGCTCTTAGCCCCTGTCTAACAAAGGGTGATCTAGTCATTTTGCCCTAATGGCAAGATTCACAAGTTAGAGTAGGCTCAGAGTCCAATAAGGATAGAATCCCCATTTTCTCCAATTTTGTAATCCTATCTTCTACAACATGACATAACCTTAAGTGCCAAATATATTTTGAACTTGAGTTGGTTTTCACCACGGCATTGCATTCATTTAGATTGCTATACTCTGGCCAGTGGAAACACTTTCTTACTGGCAATGGAAACACTTTCCTATTGGCAATGGAAACACTTTCCTTTGCCTTAATCAGCTTTAGTCTTCCTTTTCTGTTTAGCTATTTTCTTAGAAGGACCAGGAATCTGAGGTTTCTTTTTCTTATTGCCCTTCTTCTTGTTGGACTTTCCAGTAGAAGAAGATGCAACCAAAGCTACCTCTTTTCCTTTATTGCCTGGCATATTCTTTTGGGCAATAACCAGCATGTTGAGTAAACCAGCTAAGGTGCATTCCTGTCTAGTCATATGGAAATTTGTCACAAAATTCCCAAAAGACTCAGGAAGGGACTGAAGGATCAAATCCGTCTGTAGTTGGAAATCCATGTTAAAGTCAAGATGTTCCAACTGCTCAATCATCCGAATCATCTTGTGGACATGATCCCCAACATTCTGTCCCTCAGACTTCCTCATACGGAATAGCTGTCTAGATATCTCATACCTAGCATTCCTGCTGTGCTCACCATACAACTCTTGTAGGTGAAGGAGGATCTCACTCGCACTCTGCATGTTCTCATGTTGCTTCTGTAACTCATTACTCATGGAAGCAAGCATGTAACACTTAGCTCTCATATCATGCTCCTTCCACTTGTCCAAAGTTTCATGTTCCTTTTGTGTGGCCTCTGGAGGTAAGGGACCAGGAACATTTGAATCTAGAACATATCCTATATGTTCAAGGTTCATGACAAGTTTCAAATTTCTTAGCCAATCGCAGATTAGGTCTGTCAACCTATTGTGATCAAGTATGCTTGCAAGGATATTGGATGGTGGTGGTTGTTTTGTGCTCATTTTTATCAGAAAATTAACTGCAAAAAATAACCAGATTAATTAGTAAATGTATCATGTAATTAACCAAAATGATTATGGTCTTTTAATCAAATTGGTCCGCCCCCTAACTTTCCGAATCCTACACTTCCAAAGTAGATATATGAAATCCTATTTGGATGGATTTCTAGTGGTTGATTGATTTCTTATAATTCTATTGATCATCCTAAGGTACATCCATTAATGGAATTACAATAAACTATAAGTGAGCAACTCTATGACCATCACATCTAATGTGAGTTTCAATCCTTTACATATCACATAATGCTCAAAATATCATGTACATCCATTATTGACTTATCTTGCATTAGTTAAGTTGATCCCATTGAGCGATAATTATGCAAATAATGTTAATGTCCTCAGGTACATCCAATATTGGCCACTAAACCATTTACATATTTACAACATCTCATGCTTAACAATTATTCTTAAGAAAATCTCTTAAATAAATTGCATCTCATGCAACTATTTAAAATTTCTTAAAATAATTGCCCCAATGGAGGGCCTATGTTATAATTACTTTAATTATAGCATTTCCAACTTAATCATTTGTTTGGAAGATTTTATGGTCATTCTATTTACTATTAAGGTCTCACTTTGCACATTATCCATTTAGCATGCATATATCATATAATTGCATACATTCCCATACATCTCATGCATTCATGGATAAGCAGTAAATATGGTATGATAATGGACTTTCTAAGGGATTCAATTCTGAGCCACCAAGAATTGAATCAGGGCATTCCTAGGTGCATTTCATTCATTCATTTTACAAGAGTTGCTGAAGGAGTTCATAATCAACACTTGATCTTGAATTCCTCCCACTGGTCCCACCAATGCTCTTGACCTCCTTGAACTTCTTGCAATCCAATATTACATTGTAATCCTTGGCATACCAAGGCGAATTTACAAGAACTTAAATAAATGAAATTACAACCCAAAAATTATTACAAACTTAATAATACATGCCCAAAAAAAAAAAAATTAATTAATTTACAATCCCAAAGAAACATAAAAGAAATAAATCCAATCACATTGGTCTTTTATAGTCCATGATCATCCATCATGCATATCACTATTTAACAATTAAATAAAACATACATACTTAAATTAAATTGAATATCTCATATTCAACTTAAAAATCCAGATTTGAATATGATTCAAATAAATTTAAAAATTCAGATTTGAATCACATTCAAACAAATTTAAAAATTCAGATTTGAATCACATTCAAACAACTTCAAAAATTCAGATTTGAATCACATTCAAACATTTTTTAAAAAATCAGATTTGAATCACATTCAAAAATTTTTTAAAAAATCAGATCTGAATTTTATTCAATCAATTTTAAAAAATCAGATTTAAATATGATTCAAACAACTTTAAAAATTCATATTTGAATCACATTCAAACAACTTTTAAAATTCAGATTTGAATCATAATTTAATTGTGTGATAAAAACTACTAATTAAGCACTTTAATTAGTCAAAGAATAGGCCTTAGATCATACAACAATTGCAGAATTAAAAGCCAAACCTTAAACCACCCATGGAAGCCAAACCATGCGCACCATTGATGGTATTTTTTCAAGTATGCCGCCAACTTGCTTTGCAACCAGCAATGAACTTTTGATCTCATGATCAAACACACAATTAAATCATATAATCAACAATCTAAATTGCAAATATAGTGGCTCTGATACCAATTGAAGGAACGGAAGCGTGAAAAACACAAGTTTATACCATTGAATTCAAAAATTTTCACCTAGGGTCACATGCATCATGCAAGATTTATTTTTATCTATTTAATTTCAATGATAAACAACATATTAAAACTCTTTTAATATGTTTTTGGATCTATATTTACCATTTAAGATTTTAAAATTAATCAGATTAATTTTAGAACCCTAGATTAAATCAAGAACGATTACACTAACCTCTTGATGCACTGCAGCGTGTCTGCGCCTTTGAGATTCGTCTTCAGGACACCAGATGTTGTCCCTCTAGCTTGTCCACACCAAGAACACCTATGGCAGCCCTTGAATAGCTTCTAAAGCTTTTTCTATTAATTAGAAAATCAAGTTTTGCCTTTTAAGAGATTAAAGATGTAAACAGGACACTAGAAACAATTTCTAGTGTTCTTAATTCAAGAGATTGATGGCTAATCTCTTTGAATTGATAAGAGATGAAGAAGAAGAGATAAAAACCCTCAAAGTGGCGTGACAAAGGAGTGTGGCTGCTGGTTGTGTTTTATTTTCTCATAAGAACACTTAAATAGCTAGGTTAACACATTAAACCCTTGCCACATGTCACCCTTTGATTAGCTCTAGGTTTAAGTGACCCAATCACATTGTGCCAAGTGTCAAACCTATATTTAATCTTGATTTTAATCATCTTACATGATTAAAAAAAAACATTTGGCAAGCTTATGTGTTATGCCATGTGTCACCATCTCATGGTGCCACGTGTCACACTGCAAAATGACCAAAATGCCCCTGTGTCTTAATTTTGAGTTCTTAACCCAAAATAATTATTTTCTTCTTCTAATTAATTTATATCAAATATAAATTAATTAATTAATCTCTATTAATTAATTTCTCATTAATTAAATTCATATTTAAACACTTTAAATATAAATTTAACTTATATTATACATCCAATAATCTAGATTTGGTTTCAAGTCATGCTAGGGACTTTGCAATCTAATTGCAAACCAAACCTATTTAATTAATCAATTAAACTCTTTAATTAATTAATTAAATCATATTTAAATAGGTGATAACTTGTGTATGTGTGTGACTTACTAGGCTCATCACTAATTGGCAATGAGACATGATATCAACTCTTAATATCATTAGAACTCTTTCTTACCATAAATGATTTCTCTAAATCATTTTATGAACCTCATAGACCATGGTTAACACCTAGCATAGCATGCCATGGCCACCCAATTAGTAATAAGGTTTACCTTAAATGAACCTATAATCATATGTTACCATGCACTAGAATCTCTCTGTTACAAAATCCCAACTCAATCTTGAGTCATTGTTTATTTCAAAATCCATTTGCTATGAATATTATGTTCTCTTTTAATTCCAGTTCTTGATTAAAAAGATTTTCTCATCAGAAACTCTTTTCTGAATAAATCTATCTATCCTGGCCAGGAATTTGAAACATCAAGAACAATTAAATGAACATAGGATTTTATCTCTATTTACTTAGAGGAACAGATTCCATCTTGATCAACACCTACCTCCATATATAACTAGTAGGAGCCAACACATGCCCATATACCCATACACAGTACAAGTATGAAAGCAGTATCAAACTCAAACTACCTATATAAAAGATAAATGTGCTATCTCAGGTCTAAAGATTATATGCACTGATATGATTTATGACAAAACATTGACAAGAGTAAACTCCATGTGCTTGTCATAAGCGTCACTGGTTCGGCCTACTTATCATTTATAAGTGCCTATCATGTTTGTTATATGGCATGAGACTCACCATTCCATCTTATTTATATCTCATATAAATAACTTGGGAACAAGCATGAATACAATCTTTCTGGATAAGTCATGTCCTTATTATGAAGTATCCTCGATTGTGAACCTATTTACGATACTTTGTGCTAGAAATATTGTCACTCATATTCTTAACAACTTAAGAATAATATTTCTAACAAAATATCAATGGACCTTTTCTATTACACATAAATATATTATATAAACAGAAAAGTGGAAATGCCATTTATTAATAAAATATGTACAAGATACATACTAAATGATATGCTCTAGGGCATACTACTAACAATGGAGGCATCCCAATGCTTAATTGGTAGCTGTTGTTCTAAGCAAACTCAATTAAAGGCAAATATGTATCCCAACTGCCCTCAAATTCAATCACACAAGCCCGTAGCATGTCCTCTAAGATCTGAATTACCCTCTCAGACTGGCCATCTGTCTGTGGGTGGAATGCCGTGCTGAAGTTCAATCTAGTTCCTAGGGCTCTCTGAAGACTACCCCAGAATCTAGAAGTGAACCTAGGATCTTTGTTTGGTACAATGGATACTGGCACTCTATGCAGCCTTACTATCTCATCAATGTACAACTTGGCCAATCTTTCTAAACTGCAGTCCATCCGGACTGGTAGAAAATGAGCAGACTTGGTCAGTCTGTCGATAATAACCCATGCTGCATCATGACTCTTCTGTGTCCTCAGAAGTCCCATCACAAAATCCATAGTTATTCTCTCCCATTTCCATTTCGGTACTGGTAGTGGATGTAACAACCCAATGGGTACTTGATGCACTGCCTTCACTTGTTGATAAGTTAGGCATTTGGAAACAAACTCTGCCACATCTCTTTTCATACCCATCCACCAGTAATGCTCCTTTAGCCCTCTATACATTTTTGTGCCATCAGGGTGCATGGCAACAGGAGACTCATCTGCTTCCTTCAAAATGATCTGCCTCAAATCAACATCATTAGGAACACACATTCTACCATGGTGTAGCAGTAGACCATCATCTCTTATTGAGAATTCTGGTTTCTTGCCCTGCCGGACTTCTTCCAACAACCTCTGATACTTCTGATCATTCTGAGTAGCCATCCTTATCTGATCAATCAACACTGGCTGTACATGCCATGCAACTGCTGTCTGCCCCTCATCATTAATCTCTAAGCTGGCATGTAATGATCTCAACTCATGTACCATAGATAAAGGAGTAACTCGTAGACTTACCATAGTCTTGCGACTTAAGGCGTCAGCCACAACATTAGCTTTCCCTGGCTAATAGTCTATCAGACAATCATAGTCTTTTATCAACTCTAACCATCTCCTCTGTCTCAAATTCAACTCCTTCTGAGTGCCCAAATACTTCAAACTCTTATGATCTGTGTAGATGTAACACTTTTCCCCATACAAATAGTGCCTCCAGATCTTAAGAGCAAACACTATAGCTGCCAGTTCCAAATCATGTGTTGGATAATTCCTCTCATGCGGTTTCAGCTAGTGTGATGCATAGGCAATGACATTTCGATCTTGCATCAACACGTATCCTAACCCATTGTGAGAAGCATCACGGTAAACTGTGTATTCTTTACCCGGAGTAGCTAAAGTCAAGACTGGAGCTTCAGTTAAATACCTCTTCAATTTATCAAAACTCTGCTGGCATTTATTCTTCCACTAAAATTTAACATCTTTTCGAAGTAATTTGGTTAATGGAGATGCCAATATGGAGAATCCCTTCACAAATAGATGGTAGTATCCAGCTAAACCCAGAAAACTGTGAATCTCTGTGATATTTCTGGGTGGCCTCTAATTAAGAACAACTTTTATCTTACTTGGATCTACCTTGATGCCCTCTACTGATACTACATGCCCCAAAAAAGATATCTCTTTAAGCCAAAATTCACATTTCGACAATTTGGCGTATAGCTGTTTCTCCCTCAAAGTCTGCAGTACAATCCACAGATCTCTATCATGCTCTTCTGCACTCCTCGAATAGACCAATATATCATCTATGAATACCACAACAAACTAGTCGAGGTATGGTCTGAAGATAGTGTTCATCAAATCCATAAAAGTAGCCGAAGCATTAGTTAACCCGAATGGCATGACCAAGAACTCATAATGGCCATAGCGGGTTCTTTCTCGGTATTATTTTCAATTGAAACACACAATTTTATAGTTTTTCAGTACCATAACTTAGCATAAATCCAAAAATAAATTTAACTTCACTTTTACCTAACTCTAACGTGCTAGACTCGACGTTCTTGAAATTTTGTGTTTTGGGTTACTATTCACTATACTATTCAAGTCAAATTATTGACTTTCTAAGGCTTAATAGGTATGAGAATTCCAAATTTACCCACATACCACATTTTGTTCACCAAACTTGTTGGTTTTGATTGTTTTCTCAAAACTTAGGTCTTTAGGCAAAATTGCCAATTTTCAATTTTGGAGTCCTAAGTTGCACTGCTCCATTGGTCACTTTACTGTTGGAATTTGGCAAAACTTTCTTCATAGAAAATGTTCCCTAATGTCTTAAGTTTATTCTCCTTTTTGAATCACCCCAATTGGAGTTTTGTAGCTCAAGTTATGGCCATTTGAACCATGGCTGCCAGATTAGACACAACCCAGAATTCTGGATAATTTTCTGGTGCTGGCAGATTTGAGTCACCAAATTGGGGTAGCCAAATGACTTGGTTAATAGCATAATTTGGGTTTGTGTTCTACATGAAAGTTTTAGGTCTATATCTCATCTAACCACTGGTAACATTTCAGGTCATTTAGACCTTCCTAGATCAAGTTATGATCCAAACATGATTACTGTTCATGTGTACTGTTCATACTGCAGATTTTCAAGTTTGGTCAGTTTGTTCACTAGGTTTTGATCACTTTTGGGCATGCTTCCTAAATAAAAATTGTGTCATTTAGTGCCTATTTTTAGTCCCAATTGATCCCATACCAATTGGACTTGTAAAATTCCATTTTTGGTCCCTTAAAGTTGACTTTTGGTCATGGTGCATACCCAATCCGAATTTGGCTTTGATTTAAACACTTCTAACACACTTAATTAGGTCATAAATGACCAGTTCTCACTTCACATTAGGTCAAAAACACCATTTCACCATTTCTCCAAATTTTATCTCCCAAACCCTAGGTCCAAAACCCTAACTTCCATGTTTAGCTCATTTCATGCAATTAAACTATATAAACCTCAACTACACCTTCAATCAAGCTTGCCTACCTTTTTAATTGTATCAAAATCCATCAATTTCAAGTTACCTCTAAGCTGGTTGAATTTCACTATATTCCTAAATATGTTGTTTTTATTTTATTTTCATCAATACTAGTTCACTTCAAGTGCAAATTCAAGAATATAAGGAGAATTGAGAGGATTCGTGACTAACCTTTAAGGAAGTATTCCCAAAGCTTCAATTCTTCCACTTTCTTCCCTCCTATTCTTCTTTAATCTTCTTTTTTAGGGTAACTTAGAAGCTTTTTAGGGTTTAGGGTTGAAATTTGTGGGGAAGGAAAAGCTTGTTAATGGAGGAACCTTGGGAGAGAAAAGTGAGAGAGAGATAAAAACGTTTTTTTTTTGAAGAAGAAATGATTTTTTTTTTTTATGAATTTTTAAGTCTTACGGAAGACCAAAAATGTAAATAAATAAATAAATAAATTATATTCTTTATTGCATCATGCATGAGGTCATGCATGATGTCATCACCTTTTGACTTTTCCATTTTCCATTTTCTTTTTTTTTTTCTATTTATTTTTCTATTAGTTCTTTAATTTAATTCTTGATTCTGAAATTTTCTTTTCTTCAATTTTATTTGACAATTAGGTCAGGAGTCAGCTCTCGGGGTCAAATGACCAATTTGCCCCTCGCCGGTTCATCCCGGTTTGCAATTAATTTCATATTTCTTTCGGCTCCCTGACCTAATTATTTGACTGGCTTAACAGTTCTTTTTCGTGATTTTCTCTTTTCCACTGTGTTCATAAGGGTCCTAAGGACCGCGGCGTCACATTTTACGATTCGAAATTTGAGTTTAAAATGACTTCGCAGTCGTTCCCGAGAAGGTCACCCATCGCTGTGACTCTCGGCTCGTTTAACTTCTTATGTTCTGTTTTTCTTGTTTATACTTAACTAATTGGACATTACTAATTATTTGTGTTTATAGGTTATCTAGTTGTCTTAAGTGTGGTTCTAATCCTCTTAATTGTCTGGACCGACACCGATCATCGGAACAGTGAAATATACCAGGCTATGCAAATAGGGGTGTTACAAAACTGATTATGCTAGCACTAACATATGAGTGGGTTAAACCCTGATCAAACAACACAAATACATCTTGATCAGAGATAGAGAATGTACTAGCTACAACATCAGAAGTCTCAGCCTCTTCTCGCTGTCTCATTGTATAAACCCTGGCTGAAGCACTTCCTTGTCTTTGGCCCGACCATGATCACTGCTTGAAGCAGTTCCTCTACCTCTGCCTCTTCCTCTGCCAACTGATTGTGAACCTCTAGGAGTAGGACTCTGAATAGATCCTTCTGCAGTCGTAGGAGTTGGACCGAATCTAGGAGTACTAGTGCAGTCTTTAGCTAGATGGCCCTTGCCTCCACAGTTAAAGTAGGCTCTTGTTGCCCAATAGCATTCTCCCCCATGAATCTTGCCATAAGTCTCACAGGGGCGGGGAGGTTGTGAACCCCTGCTTGACTACTGACCAGACCTAGGGGGTCTCTGTCCAGAGAATCGTCCCTTCCAAACCTTCCACCTCGACCTCTGCTAGGTCCACCAAATTTCTTGCTCTTCCCAGAAGTACCACTAGGACTTGGCTCTACTGACTTTTCACCTTTATCTTTCTCCATTTTCTCTGTCTTCTCTGATTTTTCTTTTGCAGGTGTTGCTTCTGATTCAATCCTTTCTAGCTCAAGTGCTTGAGAGATGAGCTCAGAGAAGTTGCTGTGTCTGAATCCCACTACTTGTATCCTCAAACTGGGCTTTAAACCAGTCTCAAATCTCTTGCACCTTTCCTTGCTGGTAGAAAGGAGACTCCCAGCGTAGTGGCTTAAGCGGGAGAACTCCCTCTCATATTCTGCCACTGTTCTGTTGCCTTGCTTCAGACTTAAAAATTCTTGCAATTTCTGATCAATATATGCATCTGGGACATATTTCTGTCTGAACTCTCTGATGAAGTCATCCCAGGTCAGTACTGGTGGTTCAGCCAAGCTGTTGGGGATGGTCTTCCACCAATCATATGCATCCCCTTGCAGTAGTGACATAGAGTATTCAAATTTCTGTTCATCGTGGCAGTGCAGGTTCTTGAACACTCTGTCCATCCTCTCTAGCCACTGCTCTGCCTCTAAATGGTCTACTGTACCCTTGAATTTCGTAGCCCCATATTTCAACAGCTTGTCATACTGTCTGGCTGGAGGCTGTGGTTGTATCACAGTAGTGTGGGGTGGAGCTTCGGTAGGCATACCCCAGGCCATTTATTGAAACATTGCTGCCATTTGCTTTGCGAATTGTGTAGGAAACTGCGGCATTTGTGGGGCTGGTGCCACTGACCCACTGACATTTTGTAGAGCTGGGGCTTCCCCTTGTGCCTCAGCTTCAACGAATTGCTCAACTGAGCGATCCCCTTCTTCCAAATCAATATGAAATTAGGGTATCTCCTGAACAAATAACACAAGGAGATTTCCCTCCGTTAGTTCATATTTATGATGTAATGCACTGTATGTAACAAATAAGGACATTGAGCAATTGTACATAGCAAAGAAAAGACACAAATTCATAAATTAAAACATACTTGAAAAAAAATTTGCTCTGATACCACTAAAAGATGTCACACCTTACCCCTCTGTAAGGCATAATACCTAATAAACTACCGAACTTCACCTACCGATAACTCATTAAGTACCCTACAAGGGATTTTAAAACAATTTTCTTAACTTTTATAAGTGGTGAGCATTTCTAAATAGATATTAAAATCATTTATTCAAAGTTTTAAAACTAGTAAAATTTTTGTCCCGTTTTATTTTTCCGCAAATTTTATAGAAATTTCAGTAGAGTGCCGTCTGTATTTTGAGAAAACAGTTCTTCAAATTTCTGTAAAAAGCACTTCCAATAATTTGTCTCAACAACTTCTTCAATTTCACAACCATCCCAATCAATTTCAACATCACTTATCAATTTCCAAAAATTCAAATCCACAATTTTCAATTCAAATATCATCCAAAGTATTACTAATTAACTTCATTCAAATTAAAAAAAAATACTTCCATTCAAATGTAATTAAATGTAAAACAATTTATATACATCATACTAAAAATTTACATTAGGAAAAATCCAAACTAAAATTTATTACAAACTTTATACAAACTGCTCAAGACCAGTTTTACATGTCCATACCTTTACATACATTACATACATCAAAATAAATTTTTATAGTCAGGGTATAAAATATACCCGATAACTTCAAAGCAGGTAGCTCCTCAATCATCAGCAGCTCAATCTACTGCTCCTCTAGTCTCTATATCTGCGATAGCAATAACAGCCATCGCTGAGTACTAGGACTCAGTGGTGCATAACATACTAAAATAATCTTTATATAGAATTTAAATTATATTTATTCAAAAATTGAACTGAGCATGAGAATGAAATACAAAACATGAATTATGAGATTTTAATCTAAACAATTTGATTTCGAAGTGTCAAAACCAATTTCATAAAACCCACAGTTATATCATGCCATTGGAAACAAATATAATCTTAATAGCCAGAGGCTAAGGAGAAGTCACATCACAAGGCTAGCTATGTCACACCCTACCCCTCTGTAAGGCATAACATGATCCCGTAGTATACCTAATGAATTACTAACTCCGTCTACTGATAACCCATTAAATACACTACAAGGGATTTTAAAAACTTTTCTTACTTCTTTTACAGTGGTGAGCAATATTTACAGGTGTTAAAGACTTTGGTGAACTGAAGTGAAACAACTAACTCATTTGGTTTATTTGGAATTTCTGTAAAAATTTTGGCAGAGTGCCATCTGTATTTTGAACACAACAGTTCTTCAGAAAATCTGTAAAAAGCACTTCAATAAATTTCCAAATCTCAACTTCAATACATTTCTCAACACAACAATTTATCAACTCAATTCCATAGAAATTTTTCAAAGTCTGAGATAAGGAAATATAATACAATTTTTACAAGTCAAATAACTCATAATTAATTTACAACTTCAAGGTACAATTTGAATTTACAACTGCTCAAAACCAAAAACAAAATGTACATACAGTGTCATACATTCTGATTACAAAATGCAAAATCTTGGTATACTCATTATACTGGTAATCCTCATTTGGATGTATATGCGGCCTAGTCTGCTGCCATACTGTCTCTCTACTGCGGCAAAGATAAAAGCTATCGCTGAGACAATGTCTCAGTGGTGCACAACATTAACCAAATACAATTTAAATCACAATTCATAAATCATGTAAATAGTGGATACTTAAAACCATAGTCAAATTCAAGACAATAAAGGTCAATAAGAATTTAAACTCCATTTCTCAATATCGCAATAGATTTCCATAAGTCAGATCATGTTTGAATTCAAAAGACAGTATATGTCAATGAGAGTTTAAATCCATTTCACAATCTCACAATAAACATCAATAAATCACACACAGCTTAATCATGATCCATAGTTCAATTCGTCCCAAAAGCCAATGGCTAATGAGGTATTCAATTCGTCCTAAAAGTCGATGACTAATGAGGAATAACATAGCTAGCTAGCAAAAATATGAGTACTCATCCAATTCGTCCTCAACAGGCACACACCTCAAGAGTGTGCCAGAGAGGGAATTCAATTCGTCCCACTAGACAAGCTAATGAGGAATACAATCAATATACATGATAGCTGTGGTTTCAAACCATTTCCAATGCTTTTAAATCAATAAGTATCCATCAATGTCATTCAAACAATTTCTCACAGTTTCAAATCATTTACAATGCTTTTCAAGCAATAAATATTCATTCAAATACATTTCCACAATTTAAAACAATAATATACAAATAGTCAATATTTATTTCAATTGAAAATAATTCAAAAGAAATAGTCGTTGTGCACAAACCTTTGATGACTGTCCCCCTGGTCTGGACTCAGTGTTTCCTTCCCTTTTGTTGAGTCCTTGTTAACTGAGAAACACAATTTGAAGTGTTTCAGTACTAAATTAAACTGTCTCTATCGATGGTGTTTGGTAAATAATGCACTGAACTCAATTATTCACTTAATCACCTAATATACCGACCCTCGTTGCGTTTTAGGTAAATTAGGTTTTAGTGTCGTTAATATGTCACATTCGATAGGGTTTTAGGTTTGGTATGTTTTACCAAAGTCATTTCCTTGCTTAGTGCACTTTAATGTAAATTGCTGGATTCCGGGATACTGGTTTGACCTAGCCGGACGGCCTAGTTTCCTCGGTTTTCGGGTTTCGGTCAAAACTACAAACTTGTAGATCTATGTCTTATTGCATGCGGGGCAAAATTTCAGGTCAATCCGAGTTAAGTAGACCAAGTTATGGTCATTATACTATTGCTGGTCAATTGGTATCAATTAGGTCAATTTTTGGTCAATTTGGTCAACTCTGGTTCGGCCAGTTTTTGGACCCGAACTTGTGCAAGCTTTTTGACTTGCTTATGGTCATTTCTGGGCTTTGGTGTCTTCATAAGACTTGTAGGTATGGGTCTTAACTATTCATGGTTAAAATTTCAGGTCAATTGGACCTGGTTTGAGTGAGTTATGGCCTAAACACTCACTGCTGCCCAATTGGTCATTTTTCAGGTCCTAATTGCACCTAATCCGAATTGGTCATTTTCTTAGGTCACCTTGCAAGCAGAATTTTGGTATGTTTTCTCAATGAAAGTTGGCACATTTTGTGCCTAGTTCCACCTCCAATTGGTCTCATACCAATTGAGGTTACACATTTAAAGTTATAGGTCTATTTGCACACTGTCCTCTATATGTCTTTCAAACCCCAATTCAAACACACATATACCTTGCAATTTGGTTCACTTCCCTACCAATCTGTTTTGGTACCTTACCAAAAGCATTTTCTACTTTACATTAACATTACTTTGGGCAGATTACAATTACCCTCAACACACCAAATATAATTCACATTTACAAGTTCTAAATACCATTACATACACACCTAACCATTACAAATCTTACATACACTTTACAATATCAATCTACATACATATCCATCAATCCTTCTAGGTCAATATTCTGCCTATACTTCCATCAATACATACAATTATTCAAGGGTTCCCAAGCTGCCGAAATTGTCCTTCAACACCACATTGCCCTACAATCCATCAATTCTCATCCAAGTGCCAAAATCACCATATATATGTGAAACAATTCATTAGGATATTAATTTACCATGATCAACATTATTTCTCATCAATTATATGCATAATAAATCATCAAATGTGTGACCCCATGGCTGTCCAAAAATGGCTATCTCAATAACTATTTAAACTTCAAAATTTCCTTCACAAAACTAACACCCATAACATAAACATAAAGTTTAACAAGGAAATTCTCAAAAATGTAAACTTACCTTTATTTGTAACTTGCTAAACCTTCACCAAACTTCTCAAATTTGGTATCAATATCTTCCTTGTGATGTGTAGACCATTTTTTATGAAAGAACTTAAAGGATTGGAGTTGAAAATGGGGAGGTTAAGTGAGCTCATGCAAAACGTCAATGGTGGATTCTTTCATCTTCATTCACGGCATGGTTGAGCTAAATGAGGAAGATGAGGTTTGAGTGGGAGAAATCTGCCCACTTATGAGTATTTTTAATCCATTTAATGTTCTTAGTGGTCCACTAAAAAAAATTATATCATATAATAAGCCAAATGTGCATTTATTCCACATTAACCCATGATTTTAGCTATTTGTATTAGGTACCACTAAACTAATTTTTCATTTCATTTTCTAAGTGTAATATTATTTATTTTTAATGGACATTTAGGTCAAAAGACACTTCGGGATGTCAAATGACCATAATGCCCCTGTTCAGGTGGCATTCAGATTTTCGGTATTACCGGGTTTTGTCTGTTTTTCGATTTCTCACTTTTCTTTGTACTAATTATTTAATTTTTCTTTAATCTTTCTAATGAGATTTATACTTCAATAAGGGTCTATTTATGTCCTAAAAATGTTTTCCAGGGTTCCCCGTAGTCCAGGGCCAGTCAACGGTCCACGCCGTGACTTCAGTCTGATCACCATCGCTAGGTTTCCCGGCTCGCTTAACTTGATCACATTTCTTTGCTATTATTTTTCCTTTGTTTTTCTTGTATTTTCTTTTCTTGTATTTCATTATTTTATGTCTCCTCACTCATATTGAAGTGTAGTTCTAGGCATCCTAGTTTATTCGGACAAAGATCGGTCACCAAAGCAATGAGCACTCTAGAACTTAGGGGTGTTACAAGCTAGCTCAAATATATGGGAACCCATTCTTTTTCTTCTTCTACTGGCACACACCTCAACACTTCAGCTAGAGAAGGAATCAAAATTCGAAACTGATTTCCCCCACTAGTCATGCTAGTGAGGTATTCAAATATATGGTCATGACACTGTGGTTTCAAAACTTATCTTAACAATTTACTAAACATTTATGCCATCTCAAATATACACAAATAACTTTCAACAATTTAAATTAAAAGCATAATAAATATTTCATCACAATGATGTCACAATTCAATATTTCAATTTATTCAAAATAATATGAAGAAGAAAATTTACAGAAATTCTACGTTGTGCACAAACCTTATATGAGTCACCTTTTGGCCTTGACTCGACACCTTGGGTTCTTTCCCGGTATTCTTTTTCACTGAAACACACAGTTTCACAGTGTTTCAGTATCATAACTTAGCATAAATCCAAAAATAAATTTAAATTCACTTTTACCTAGCTCTAATGTGCTAAACTTGACGTTCTTTAAAATTTGTGTTTCGGAGTTACTATTCACGATACTATTCAAGTCAATTTGTTGACTTTCTAAGGCCTAATAGGTATGGGAATTCCAACTTCAGCCACATATCACATTTTGGTCACCAATTTTGTTGGTTTTGGTTGTTTTCTCAAATTCTAAGTCTTTTAGGCAAATTTGCAAATTTTTCAATTTTAGGTGTCTTATGTTGCACTGTTCCATTGGTCATTTTACTGTTAGAATTTGGCAAAATTTTCTTTATAGAAAATGTTCCCTATTGTCTTAACTTTATTCTCCTTTTTGAATCCCTCCTATCGGAGTTTTTTAGCTCAAGTTATAGCCATTTGAATCATGGCTGCCGGATTGGACTTAACCCAGATTTCTGGGCAAATTTTGGTTCTGGCAGTTTTAGGTCACCAAATTTGGGTGACTAAATGACTTAGTTAAGGGAATAATTTGGGCTTGTGTTCTTCATGAAAGTTTTAGGTCTATATCTCAGCTTTTCACTGGTAAAATTTCAGATGATTTAGACCTGCCTAGCCCAAGTTATGGCTAAATGAACAAACACTATTCATTTAGTCATTTTTGCACAGGTCAGATTACCTAATACGGATTTGGTCAATTTGTTCACTAGGTTTTAGTCACTTTTTGGGCTTGATTCCTGAATGAAAAATGTGTCATTTTTGTGTCTAGTTTCATTCCCAATTGGCCCCACACCAATTGGGCTTGTAAATTTTCAGTTTTGGTCCCTGAAAGGGACCTTGGTTCTGCTGCCTGCAGCATGACCCTAAGCAATCCGAATTTGCATTTGGTTTCAACACTTCTAACATACTCCAATTGGTCACAAATGACCATTTATCAGCTCAAACTAGTTCAAACACATCATTTAACAATTTCTTACATTTTTTTCTTCCAAAACCCTAGGTGCCAAAACCCTAGTTCATGCCATTGATTAATTCCTAATCAAATCATTACACTAATCACATATTCAACATTACCCAAGGTCCAAATCATATTATAACTTCATCAAACACTCCAATTCCCATCAACCCTAGGCTGGCCAAAATTCATGTATAGTCTACATACAATTATGTTTGTTTCATTTTATGTTAATTTCTAAGTTCATTCAATCATAAACACTAGAATTAAACTAAAAATACAAAGTTTAGCTTACTAACCTTTCTTAGAACTTCAAATCCTTCAATTCTCTATCTTTTGCCCTTTCTTTCCTCTTTTAATCTTTTTCTTAAGTTGAGGTAATAAACTTTGATGAGGTGTTTATGGAAAACATTAGGGTTAAGTGAGGGAATTCAAGCTTGAGTGCAAGCTTCAATGGAGTTTTGGTGAGAGAGAGGTGAGGGATGGCAAGGATGAAGATGAGTGTTTTCTTACTTTTTTTCTTTTCTTTTTCTTTTATTAGTTTATCCCTTAGGAAGACCAAAATTTAAATAAAATAAATTTTAATTATAATAATTATTGCATCATGCATGAGGTCATGCATGATGTCATCACTTTTTACTTTTTCTTTTTCTTTTTTTTTTCTATTTATTTTTCCATTAGTTCTTTAATTTAATTTCCGATGATGAAATTTTCTTTTCTCCGATTTTATTTGACAGTTAGGTCAGGAGTCAGCTCTCGGGGTTAATTGACCAAATTGCCCCTCGCTGGTTCGACCCGGTTTGTAAATAATTCAATATTTGTTTTGGATCCCTAACCTAATTATTTGACTGGCTTAACAATTCTTTTTCGTGATTTTCTCTTTTCCACTATGTTTGCAATAGTCCTAAGGACCGCGGTGTCACATTTTACGATTCGAAATTTGAGTTTAAATAGACCTCACAGTCCTTCCCAAGAAGGTCACCCATTGCTGTGACTCTCGGCTCATTTAACTTATTATGTTCTGTTTTTCTTTTTTATACTTAACTAATTGACAATTACCAATTATTTGTATTAAGGGCTTATCTAGTTGTCTTAGATGTGGTTCTAATCCCATTAATTATTCGAACCGACATCGGTCACTAGAATAGTGAAATATACCGGGATATACAATTAGGGGTGTTACACCAGAAATCCAAACACATCAAAAGGCACTACCATATTATCAGAGAGATAGTTGAGCAAGGCGATGTAGCCATGCAGAAAATAGCATCAGCTGACAATCCAGCTGATCCATTCACTAAGGCTATGTCACAAGCTCAATTAGACCGACATCTTGAGAAGATGGGTCTGAGATACTGTAATGAATGGCTTTAGTGCTAGTAGGAGATTGTTAGTAGTATGCCTTAAAGCATATAATTTAGTATGTATCTAGTACATATTTTATTAATAAAAGGCAATTTCACTTTTTTGTTTACATAATGTATTTATGTGTGATAGAAAAGGTCCATTGATATTTTGTTAGAAATTATATTCTTAAGTTGTTAAGAATACGAGTGACAGTATTTCTAGCTTAAAGTATCATAAATTAGTTCACAATCGAGGATACTTCACATATGACATGACTTATCCAGAAAGATTGTATTCATGTTTGTTCCTAAGGATTTATATGAGATATAAATAAGATGGAATGGTGAGTTGCATGCCATATAACAAAAATAATAGGCACTTATACATGATAAGTAGGCCGAACCAGTGACACTTATGACAAGCACGTGGAGTTTACTCTTGTCAATGCATTGTCATAAATCATATCAGTGCATATAATCTTTAGACCTGAGATAACACAGTTATCTTGTATATAGGTGGTTTGAGTTTGATACTGCTTTCAAACTTGTACTGTGTATGGGTGTATGGGCATGTGTTGGCTCCTACTAGTTATATATGGAGGTAGGTGTTGATCAAGATGGAATCTGTTACCCTAAGTAAATGGGGATAAAATCCTATGTTCATTTAATTGTTCTTGATGTTTCATGTTCCTGGCCAGGACATATAGATTTAATTACAAAAGAGTTTCTGATGAGAAAATCTTTTTAATCAAGAATTGGAATTAAAAGAGAATATAATATTCATAGCAAATGGAGTTTGACATAAACCATGACTCCAGTTCGAATTGGGATTTTGTAACAGAGAAATTCTAGTGCATGGTAACATATGATTAAAGGTTCATTTAAGGTATTCCTTATTACTAATTGGGTGGTCATGGCATGCTATGCTAGGCGTTAATCATGGTCTATGAGGTGTATAAAATGATTTAGAGAAATCATTTATGGTAAGAAAGGGTTCTGATGATATTAAGAGTTAATATCATATATCATTGCCAATTAGTGATGAGCCTAGTGAGTCACACACATACACAAGTAATCACTAAGTTAAATGTGATTTAATTAATTAGTTAAATAGTTTAATTGATTAATTAAATATGTTTGGTTTACAATTAGATTGCAAAGTCCCTAGCATGGCTTGAAACCAAATCTAGGTTATTGAATGTATAGTATAAGTTAAATTTATATTTAAAGTGTTTAAATATGAATTTAATTATGAGAAATTAATTAATAGAAATTAATTAATTAATTTATATTTGATATAAATTGATTAGAAGAAGAGAAATAATTATTTTTGGGTTGAGAACTCAAAATTAAAACACAAGGGTAATTTGGTCATTTCACAGAGTGACGTGTGGCACCATGAGATGGTGACACATGGCACTACATATAAGCTTGCCATTTGTCTTTTAATCATATAAGATGATTAAAGTCAAGATTAAATCTAGGTTTGATGAAGGAGCGGAAGCATAAAAATTATTAGATTAGAACATTAAATTCAAAAATTTTCTTCTAGGGTCTCATGCATCATGCAAGATTCAATTTTTACCTATTGGTTACAATGTTCAATTACATATTAAAACTCTTTTAATATGTATTTGGATTTATTTTTGCCATTTAAGATTTTAGAATTAACAGATTAATTCATTAGAACCTTAGATTAAATTAAGAAGATGTGCACTAACCTTTTGATGCACTGTAGTTGTGTTTGGTACCTTTGTGAAGCACCTAGGACACTAGATGTTGTCCCTCTTGAAGGAACGGAAGCGTGAAAAACACAAGATTATACCATTGAATTCAAAAATTTTCACCTAGGTCACATGCACCATGCAAGATTTATTTTTATCTATTTGATTTCAATGATAAACAACATATTAAAACTCTTTTAATATGTTTTTGGATCTGTATTTGCCATTTAAAATTTTAAAATTAATCAGATTAATTTTAGAACCCTAGATTAAATCAAGAACGATTACACTAACCTCTTGATGTGCTGCAGCGTGTCTGCGCCTTTGAGATTTGTCTTCAGGACACCAGATGTTGTCCCTCTAGCTTGTCCACACCAAGAACACCTATGGCAGCCCTTGAACAGCTTCTAAAGCCTTTTCTATTAATTAGAAATTCAAGTTCTGCCTTTTAAGAGATTAGAGATGTAAACAGGACACTAGAAACAATTTCTAGTGTTCTTAATTCAAGAGATTGATGGCTAATCTCTTTGAATTGATGAGAGATGAAGAGAAATAGCTGGAGAGGCTCAAAGTGGCGTGACAATTGAGAGGAGAGGCTGCTGGTTATGTTTTCTTTTCATAACCACACTTAAATAGCTAGGTTAACACATTAAACCCTAGCCACATGTCACCTTTTGATTACCTCTAGGTTTAAGTGACCCAATCACATTGTGCCAAGTGTCAAACCTATATTTAATCTTGATTTTAATCATCTTACATGATTAAAAAACATTTGGCAAGCTTATGTGTTATGCCATGTGTCACCATCTCATGGTGCCACGTGTCACAATGAAATGACCAAAATGCCCTGTGTCTTAATTTTGAGTTCTTAACCCAAAATAATTATTTTCTTCTTCTAATTAATTTATATCAAATATAAATTAATTAATTAATCTCTATTAATTAATTTCTCATCAATTAAATTCATATTTAAACACTTTAAATACAAATTTAATTTATACTACACATCCAATAATCTAGATTTGGTTTCAAGTCATGGTAGGGACTTTGCAATTTAATTGCAAACCAAATCTATTTAATTAATCAATTAAACTCTTTAATTAATTAATTAAATCATATTTAAATAGGTGATAACTTGTGTATGTGTGTGACTTACTAGGCTCATCACTAATTGGCAATGAGACATGATATCAACTCTTAATATCATCCGAACTCTTTCTTACCATAAATGATTTCTCTAAATCATTTTATGAACCTCATAGACCATGGTTAACACCTAGCATAGCATGCCATGGCCACCCAATTAGTAATAAGATTTACCTTAAATGAACCTATAATCATATGTTACCATGCACTAGAATCTCTCTGTTACAAAATCCCAACTCAAGCTGGAGTCATGGTTTATGTCAAACTCCATTTGCTATGAATATTATGTTCTCTTTTAATTCAGTTCTTGATTAAAAGATTTTCTCATCGAAACTCTTTTACGAATAAATCTATCTGTCTGGCCAGAACTTGAAACATCAAGAACAATTAAATGAACATAGGATTTTATCTCTATTTACTTAGAGGAACAGATTCCTTCTTGATCAACACCTACCTCCATATATAACTAGCGAGAGCCAACACATGCCCATATACCCATACATAGTACAAGTATGAAAGCGAGATCAAACTCAAACTACCTATATACAAGATAACTGTGCTATCTCAGTCTAAAGATTATATGCATTGATATGATTTATGACAAAACATTGACAAGAGTAAACTCCATGTGCTTGTCATAAGTGTCACCGGTTCGACCTACTTATCATTTATAAGTGCCTATCATATTTGTTATATGGCATGAGACTCACCATTCCATCTTATTTATATCTCATATAAATAACTTGGGAACAAACATGAATACAATCTTTACGGATAAGTCATGTCCTTATTATGAAGTATCCTCGATTGTGAACCTATTTATGATACTTTGTGCTAGAAATATTGTCACTCATATTCTTAACAACTTAAGAATAATATTTCTAACAAAATATCAATGGACCTTTTCTATTACACATAAATATATTATGTAAGCGGAAAAGTGGAAATGCCTTTTATTAATAAAAATATGTACAAGATACATACTAAATGATATGCTCTAGGGCATACTACTAACAATCTCCCACTAGCACTAGAGCCATTCATTACAATACCTTAGACCCATCTTCTCAAGATGCCGGTCTAAGCGAACTTGTGACAAATGCTTAGTGAATGGATCAGTGGGTTTTTCGGTGATGTTATTTTCTGCATGGCTATATCGCCTTGCCCAACTATATCTCACGATAATGTGGTAGTGCCTTTCTATGTGTTTGGATTTTGGGTGAGACCTTAGTTCCTTAGCTTTGTATGATGCTCCATTATTGTCACGGTGTAGTGGGCTGGCGACTCAATGGAAGGAACTCTGTAAGTTCTGTCATGAACTTCTTTATCCAAAGCGACTTCTTTTGTAGCATCGATGCGGCAATATACTCACCTCTGTAGTGGAATCTGCGATGTGCTCTGTTTGGAACTCTTCCAATGATTGCACCTCCATTACAAATGAACACATATCCAGAGGTAGACTTTCTATCATCGATATCGATTGGAAATCGAATCGGTATAACCATCCAATTGCAAGTCTCCACCTCCATAAATCAAGAATAAATCCTTAGTTCTTCTCAAGTACTTAAGGATATTCTTGACGACTATCGATGTTCCAAACTGGATTGGATTGATACCGCTAGTCAAACTAACAGCATATGCGATATCCGGCCTAGTACACAACATTGCATACATTATACTTCCAATAGCCGAAGCATATGGAATCCTGGCCATCTTATTTCTTTCTTCAGGTGTCTTTGGAGACATCTCTTTAGAAAGATGGATACCATGTCTCACTGGTAACAATCCTCTCTTGGAATCAAGCATGTTAAACCTCTTTAACACCTTTTCCAAGTATAGACTTTGGGATAAACCAATTATTCTTTTCGCTCTATCTCTATAGATGCGAATCCCAAGAATATAGGTTGCCTCCCCTAAGTCTTTCATGGAGAATGTATTTGACAACCATACCTTTATAGTCGTCAACATACTGTATCATTACCCATCAACGTATGTCATCCACATATAAGACAAGGAAAGTGATAGCATCACTAACCTTCTTATATACACATGGCTCATCCTCATTTTTGATAAAACCAAAAGATTTAATGGCTTCATCAAAACGGATGTTCCAACTCCTCGAAGTTTGTTTCAACCCATAAATGGATCGCTTTAGCTTGCATACCTTGGAACCATCTTGGGATTCAAATCCCTTAGGTTGTTCCATGAAAATGTTTTCTTCAATGTATCCATTGAGAAAAGTCGCTTTTGACATCCATTTGCCAAATTTCATAATCATAGTATGCACTATTGCTAATAAAATCCTAATTGATTTAAGCATGGCAACAAAGTAGAAAGTCTCCTCATAGTCTATTCCTTGCCTTTGGCGAAACCCTTTCGCTACTAGCCTTGCCTTATAGGTCTCTACCTTTCCATCGTAACCAATTTTCTTCTTGAAAACCCATTTGTTCCCTATAGGTACAATACCTTGGGTGGGTCAACAAGATCCCAAACTTGATTCTTATACATGGAATCAATCTCGATTTCATAGCATCAATCCATTTTGAAGAGTCTATATCTGATATAGCTTCTTCATAGGTAAGTGGATCATCTCCATGATCTATTTCTTCATGAGTAGACAACTCTTGTTCTTTTTCATGAAGAAAACCATATCTCACTGGTGGGTGAGATACCCTGGTTGTTCTACGAGGAACAGCTGCAGATGTTTCATCAATGGGTATAGGTTGACTAGATGGATCTATATCCATCCGATGCATTGGTTGGTCGAATTCTCCAATTCTAACTCTATTTGCCTTCCTTTGCCTCCTTCTTGAACAAACTGTTGTTCAAGAAATGTGGCATCTCTACTTATCACAACCTTTTGTGAAGTAGGCAAATAAAAATAATATCCAAAACTATCTTTTGGATATCCAACAAATCGACCTTTTACGATCCGGTCTCCAATTTATCGGTGTTCACTTTTGATATAAGTGGACAACCCCAAATCTTAACATGCTTAAGACTTGGTTTTCTTCCATGCCATATCTCATAAGGTGTGGAAGAAACTGATTTTGATGGAATCCTATTCAGAATATATAAAGCTGATTCTAATGCAAATCCCCAAAAGGAGATTGGCATATCAGTATAGCTCATCATACTACGTACCATATCCAATAGGGTACGATTTCTCCTTTCAGATACACCATTCAGCTGTGGCGTTCCTGGAGGAGTTAGCTGAGAAACAATGCCATGCTCTCTCAAGTATTCATCAAATTCAGTACTCAAATATTCACCTCCACGATCTGATCGAAGAGCTTTAATACTTTTTCCTGTTTGATTTTCTACTTCAGATTTAAATTCCTTAAACTTTTCAAAGGATTCATGTTTGTATTTCATCAAATACAAATACCCAAACCTTGATTTATCATCAGTAAAGGTAATAAAATAATGAAAGCCCCCTCTAGCCATTTCTTTAAACGGAACACATACATCACTATGTATTAGTTCCAAAATATTTTCAGCTCTTAGCCCTTGTCCAACAAAGGGTGATCTAGTCATTTTGCCTTGAAGGCAAGATTCACAAGTTGGAGTAGGCTCAGAGCCCAATGAGGATAGAATCCCCATTTTCTCCAATTTTGCAATCCTATCTTCTGCAACATGACATAACCTTAAGTGCCAAATATATTTTGAACTTGAGTTGGTTTTCACCATGGCATTGCATTCATTTAGATTACTATACTCTGGCCAATGGAAACACTTTCTTACTGGCAATGGAAACACTTTCCTGTTAGCAATGGAAACACTTTCCTGTTGGCAGTGGAAACACTTTCCTTTGCCTCCATCAGCTTTAGTCTTCCTTTTCTGTTTAGCTATTTTCTTGGAAGGACCAGGAATCTGAAGTTTCTTTTTCATATTGCCCTTCTTCTTGTTGGACTTTCCAGCAGAAGAAGATGCAACCAAAGCTACCTCTTTTCCTTTATTGCCTGGCATATTCTTTTGTGCAATAACCAGCATGTTGAGTAAACCAGCTAAGGTGCATTCCTGTTTAGTCATATGGAAATTTGTCACAAAATTCCCAAAAGACTCAGGAAGGGACTGAAGGATCAAATCCGTCTGTAGTTGGAAATCCATGTTGAAGTCAAGATGTTCCAACTGCTCAATCAGCCGAATCATCTTGTGGACATGATCCCCAACATTCTGTCCCTCAGACATCCTCATACGGAATAGCTGTCTAGATATCTCATATCTAGCATTCCTGCTGTGCTCACCATACAACTCTTGTAGGTGAAGGAGGATCTCACTTACACTCTGCATGTTCTCATGTTGCTTCTGTAACTCATTACTCATAGAAGCAAGCATGTAACACTTAGCTCTCATATCATGCTCCTTCCACTTGTCCAAAGTTTCATGTTCCTCTTGTGTGGCCTCTGGAGGTAAGGGACCAGGAACATTTGAATCTAGAACATATCCTATATGTTCAAGGTTCAGGACAAGTTTCAAATTTCTTAGCCAATCAGACAGATTAGGTCCTGTCAACCTGTTGTGATCAAGTATGCTTGCAAGGTGGTGGTTGTTTTGTGCTCATTTTTATCAGAAAATTAACTGCAGAAAATAACCAGATTAATTAGTAAATGTATCATGTAATTAACCAAAATGATTATGGTCTTTTAATCAAATTGGTCCTCCCACTAACTTAGCGAATCCTACACTTCCAAAGTAGAAAACGGAAATCCTAGTTGGATGGATTTCTAGTGGGTGATTGAATTATTATAATTCTATTGATCATCCTCAGGTACATCCATTATTGGAATTACAATAAACTATAAGTGAGCAACTCCTTGCCCATCACATCTCATGTGAGGTTCAATCCTTTACCTAGCCCCTAATGCTCAAAATCTCAGGTACATCCATTATTGACTTATCTTGCATTAGTTAAGTTGATCCCATTGAGCCAGTAATTATGCAAATAATTTTAATGTCCTCAGGTACATCCAATATTGGCCACTAAACCATTTACATATTTACAACATCTCATGTTTAACAATTATTCTTAAGAAAATCTCTTAAATAAATTGCATCTTATGCAACTATTTAAAATTTCTTAAAATAATTGCCCCAATGGAGGGCCTATGTTATAATTACTTTAATTATAGCATTTCCAACTTAATCATTTGTTTGGAAGATTTTATGGTCATTCTATTTACTATTAAGGTCTCACTTTGTACATTATCCATTTAGCATGCATATATCATATAATTGCATACATTCCCATACATCTCATGCATTCATGGATTATCTGTAAATATGGTATTATCATGGACTTTCTAAGTGATTCAATTCTGATCCACCAATAATTGAATCAGGGCATTCCTAGGTGCATTTCATTCATTCATTTTACAAGAGTTGCTGAAGGAGTACATAATCAACACTTGATATTGAATTCCTCCCACTGGTCCCACCAATGCTCTTGACCTCCTTGAACTTCTTGCAATCCAATATTACATAGTAATCCTTGGCATACCAAGGCGAATTTACAAGAACTTAAATAAATGAAATTACAACCCAAAAATTATTACAAACTTAATAATACATGCCCAAAATAAATTAAAATAAATTAATTAATTTACAAGCCCAAAGAAACATAAAAGAAATAAATCCAATCACATTGGTCTTTTATAGTCCATGATCATCCATCATGCATATCACTATTTAACAATTAAATAAAGCATACATACTTAAATTAAATTGAATATCTCATATTCAACTTAAAATTCCAGATTTGAATATGATTCAAATAAATTTAAAAATTCAGATTTGAATCTCATTCAAACAAATTTAAAAATTCAGATTTGAATCACATTCAAACAACTTCAAAAATTCAGATTTGAATCACATTCAAACATTTTTTAAAAAATCAGATTTGAATCACATTCAAATATTTTTTAAAAAATCAGATCTGAATTTTATTGAATTAATTTTAAAAAATCAGATTTAAATATGATTCAAACAACTTTAAAAATTCAGATTTGAATCTCATTCAAACAACTTTTAAAATTCAGATTTGAATCACATTCAAACATTTTTTAAAATTCTGATTTGAATCATAATTTAATTGTGTGATTAAAACAACTAATTAAACACTTTAATTAGTCAAAGAATAGGCCTTAGATCATACAACAATTGCAGAATTAAAAGCCAAACCTTGAATCACCCATGGAACCATTGTTGCCGCCACCAATGGTGGCTTCTCCATGTGTGACGCCACATCTCATGATCCAACCAGCAATGAATCTCTTGATCTCATGATCAAACACACAATTAAATTATATAATCAACAATCTAAATGGCAAATATAGTGGCTCTGATACCAATTGAAGGCAGGCGTCAAAAACACAAGATTATACCATTGAATTCAAAAATTTTCACCTAGGTCACATGCACCATGCAAGATTTATTTTTATCTATTTGATTTCAATGATAAACAACATATTAAAACTCTTTTAATATGTTTTTGGATCTGTATTTGCCATTTAAAATTTTAAAATTAATCAGATTAATTTTAGAACCCTAGATTAAATCAAGAACGATTACACTAACCTCTTGATGTCTTTGCTATGCGCCTTTGAGATTTGTCTTGAGGACACGGATGTTGTCCCTCTAGCTTGTCCACACCAAGAACACCTATGGCAGCCCTTGAACAGCTTCTAAAGCCTTTTCTATTAATTAGAAATTCAAGTTCTGCCTTTTAAGAGATTAGAGATGTAAACAGGACACTAGAAACAATTTCTAGTGTTCTTAATTCAAGAGATTGATGGCTAATCTCTTTGAATTGATGAGAGATGAAGAGAAATAGCTGGAGAGGCTCAAAGTGGCGTGACAATTGAGAGGAGAGGCTGCTGGTTATGTTTTCTTTTCATAACCACACTTAAATAGCTAGGTTAACACATTAAACCCTAGCCACATGTCACCTTTTGATTACCTCTAGGTTTAAGTGACCCAATCACATTGTGCCAAGTGTCAAACCTATATTTAATCTTGATTTTAATCATCTTACATGATTAAAAAACATTTGGCAAGCTTATGTGTTATGCCATGTGTCACCATCTCATGGTGCCACGTGTCACAATCGTGAAATGACCAAAATGCCCTCGTGTCTTAATTTTGAGTTCTTAACCCAAAATAATTATTTTCTTCTTCTAATTAATTTATATCAAATATAAATTAATTAATTAATCTCTATTAATTAATTTCTCATCAATTAAATTCATATTTAAACACTTTAAATACAAATTTAATTTATACTACACATCCAATAATCTAGATTTGGTTTCAAGTCATGGTAGGGACTTTGCAATTTAATTGCAAACCAAATCTATTTAATTAATCAATTAAACTCTTTAATTAATTAATTAAATCATATTTAAATAGGTGATAACTTGTGTATGTGTGTGACTTACTAGGCTCATCACTAATTGGCAATGAGACATGATATCAACTCTTAATATCATCAGAACTCTTTCTTACCATAAATGATTTCTCTAAATCATTTTATGAACCTCATAGACCATGGTTAACACCTAGCATAGCATGCCATGGCCACCCAATTAGTAATAAGATTTACCTTAAATGAACCTATAATCATATGTTACCATGCACTAGAATCTCTCTGTTACAAAATCCCAACTCAAGCCGAGTCATGGTTTATGTCAAACTCCATTTGCTATGAATATTATGTTCTCTTTTAATTCCAGTTCTTGATTAAAAGATTTTCTCATCGAAACTCTTTTACGAATAAATCTATCTGTCTGCCAGAACTTGAAACATCAAGAACAATTAAATGAACATAGGATTTTATCTCTATTTACTTAGAGGAACAGATTCCTTCTTGATCAACACCTACCTCCATATATAACTAGCAGAGCCAACACATGCCCATATACCCATACATAGTACAAGTATGAAAGCAGATCAAACTCAAACTACCTATATACAAGATAACTGTGCTATCTCAGGTCTAAAGATTATATGCACTGATATGATTTATGACAAAACATTGACAAGAGTAAACTCCATGTGCTTGTCATAAGTGTCACTGGTTCGGCCTACTTATCATTTATAAGTGCCTATCATATTTGTTATATGGCATGAGACTCACCATTCCATCTTATTTATATCTCATATAAATAACTTGGGAACAAACATGAATACAATCTTTCTGGATAAGTCATGTCCTTATTATGAAGTATCCTCGATTGTGAACCTATTTATGATACTTTGTGCTAGAAATATTGTCACTCATATTCTTAACAACTTAAGAATAATATTTCTAACAAAATATCAATGGACCTTTTCTATTACACATAAATATATTATGTAAACGGAAAAGTGGAAATGCCTTTTATTAATAAAAATATGTACAAGATACATACTAAATGATATGCTCTAGGGCATACTACTAACACCTCTAGCTTGTCCATAGCAAGATCACCATTGGCGGCCCCTTGAACAGCTTCTCAAGCCTTTCCAATCAATTAGAAATTAAGGTTTTACCTTTAGAGATGTTATAGATGTATATAAGACACTAGAAACGATTTCTAGCAATTTTAATTCAAGAGAATGTTGGCAATTCTCTTTGAATTGATAAGAGATGAAGAAGAAGAGATGAAGAAGAAGACAAGGGTGGGGGCACCTCTTGGAGAAAATCAGATTGCATTTTTGTTCTTTCATCCTTTCCCTTATATAGTTAGGTCATCACTTAAAACCCTTGCCACATGTCATCTTCTGATTGGCTCTTAGTTTAATTGACCCAATCACATTGTGCCAAGTGTCAAACTTAGATTTAATCTTGACTTTGATCATCTTACATGATTAAAAGACAAATGGCATTTTGGTCATTTGGCACCTAGAGTTGACTTTTGACCTAAATGTCCATTAAAATGAGTGATATTAAAATTTGAAAACCCCAGGAAAATAAGAAATTATATGTGAGATGTAATTAAAGGAAATTAAAGGGAATTATTGCAAATATAAAAACTTGAATTATTATAATAATTAAATATAGTTAGTGGGAGTATAAAAGGGCATTAGAAGACAAATCTCTCCACTCACAACTTCATCTTCTTCCTCACTTCATCAAATGGCCAAATATGGTTCTCTCAATTCCTCCATGAAAGCTCTTTCATGCAAGCTTAAATCCTCTTCAATTTCAACCTAAAATCATAAGTTCACTTCATTAAAGTTTGTCCTCACATCTTAGGAAGACTATAGGCAGCAAGAAAAAAAATGGTAAAGTTTTCACAAGGTTGATGTTGATTAAAGTTTTCACATCTTGGGTAGTGATGTTGATTAAGTTAATTTCATGCACCAGCAACTTGATTTCATGTGTATGTTTGAGGTTGATAATTTGAATAAATATTGAAGACTTGTGCAATTGTTCAATTTGGAAGCCTTGAGGAACTTAGAAGATTGATAATTTCATGTATCTAAATGTTGATTAATGGTGTTGATGGGTAAGTGGAAGTGAATTATATGTTGATAGTTGATGTTACATGTACTGGCAAATTGTTTTTATGTGTGTAGCAATTCCGTACATTCTATTATTTCGGTGACCGATGTCGGTCCAGACAGCTAGAACGTCTGGAAAAATATTTAGACTAGAGTGAGGAGTCATAAATAACTCAAATAATAATAATAAGAATTTAGGAAAAATTTTAGAAATAAAATACAACCAAGTTAAATGAGCTCGTGCCCTAGCGATGGGCAACCCAGTGGGAAGTTACGGTCTTCGCAACTAGAAGCCCTAAACCCGGGAGAAAATTCATGAAATAATTTTTGGGACTCTAGAGAAGAGTCATTGAGGTTTCTATGGCATTAGAATGCCAAGAAGAGGTTTAGAAAAATTTTTCAATCTGTACAGACGATTTTGGCTCAATAAGCCAAACAGAGGGCATTTTGGTTATTTCGTCTTCGGAGATGATTTTTGACCGACTTTTCCAGTTAAGTAACTAATTATTATGATCTAAAAAATGAATAAATATTGCTAAAAATTGAATTGGAAATGAGTAAAAAAGAAAGAAAAGGAAAATAGAAACAAATACTTAATTATGACATCATATGATATCATTAAAATGTTATCTACCAATCACCATTAGACAACCAATTAATGAATTAATTAAAAGAGATAAATGGGACCAAAAATTGAAAAATTTATTCTGCTCCTTCTCCCTCAACCCAGCCGAAACTCCATGGCCATTGCATTCCACCATTTTCAAGCTTAAAAGCTTGAATTTCCTCTCCATTTGTTCATCAAAATTGCCAAGTCCCTTCACAAAAATTTGATCTTTCACCTAGAAAAAGCTATTGGCATCCAAAGAAGAAGAGACTAGGGAGGTTTAATCAAGGTTAAGTGAAGCTCAAAAAGGTAAGTGCCTATACTTACTTCCCTATCTTTTTAATCTTTGTTAGGAAGACAAATTAAATGAGAATTTGTTGTAGAATTGAACAAAACAATTATATTGAAGTATGTATGAGAATTGGTAGCCATGGGAGAAGGATGAGATTTGTTGATTAATATGAGTTGAATTGTTTAGAAGTGGTTTGTGATGAGAAAACTTGAGTTAGATGTTGAATTATGTGTGTTGGATGTGTTAGATGGCATGATAGCATAAAATGGACACTTTGGAAATTAGGGTTTGTGAAAAATTAGAGTTTTGCTTATGTAATGGTATATTAACATTGTAATGGTCAATTATTGACCATCTGAATGTGTGTGAGGAGGAATTGAAGTGGGTAAGGATAATGGAGATGAGCTTAGGCATGCTACCCTTAGTGACCTGCAGGACTGGGTGTGAGTCCAGTAGGTTTGGGTAGTTATAACTAGAGTTATATAGGTTCCATTGGTACAAAGCCAATTGGACATAAAACTAGACACATAATGATATAACTTTGGTGAAGAAACCCTGCCCAGAAAACCAAATCACGTTGACCTAAAAATTACCCTAATCCGGGTGACCAACATGCTATCCTTGAAAATGACTAAATAAATAGTATTTGTTCAAATGGTCACTCAGTGTAGAAAAGTTCAATTGATCTGAAATTTTACTAACAAAAAGCTGAGACATAGCCCTACAACTTTCATGAAGAACACAAATCCAAATTCTGACCATAACCTAGTCAAATTGCCAACCAAACTTAGGTTACCAAATCTGGCAGAACCAAATTGCCCAGAAATTTTGGGTACAGGTCAATCCAGCCAGTTATGGTAAAATGATCATAACTTGAGCTAAAAAACTCCAAATGGAGTGATTCAAGAAAAGAAATGTAACTAGACACAATAAGAAACAACTTTCATGAAGACAATTTTGTCAAATTCCTCCTGTACAAATGACCAATAGGACAGTAAACCTAGGGTATGAAAACTAAAAATTTTGAATAACATAAGATAAGTTTGAAATGGTATTGGAAATCAATACCAACAAAAATAAAATGAAAAATGTGGTATCTTGGAGAACTTAGGTTGAATAAATTTATTATGTATTAAAAAGTCAACAATTTAAGTGAATAGTAATGTGAATAATAGTACAAAGACACAAAGCGTAAGAACTAAATTGGTAGAGGAAATTAAGGTATAAAATTTAGAATCCATGAAATGTTTATGGATTACTTGGAATAGAAATAGTAATTTACCTAAATGACTTAATGAATATTTAAGTTATGTTAATATGTAATTAAGATTTGTATTCCCATTACTAGTAGGTCTAATAAAACATGAGTGATACCACTTGAATATGAAATGAAATTAACCTAGATGGATTATTGAGACTTACACTCCAAACACCAATGGAGTTCATAATATATTAGCAATACAACTTGAAGTATGAAATGTACTTTACATAAATAGATTGTTGAATGAATAAATGTGATAAAAGTGTCATTTGGGATTTAGGTTCCCATCAAGAGAGAAAGGAAAGATGTTTTGAATGTGAATGGTACATGAAATTAAATGAATGTGAATTGTAATTAGTATGAATATTATGATGAATGCATAAATTACCTAAAAATGTGAATTTGGAAATTATGCTTCCACTATAAACAAAATGAGAATGCTATAAAAATATAAATGAAAAATATAATGAAATGATGAAACATATAAACTCTTAATGGTACTAATGTGCCCATGTATTGCCTAGACATGTGTGTTCGATTGGATAGATTGGCATGCCAATAGGGTATTGTTTTAGCAGTACTGCGAAAGGCTTTATGCCTGTATCCATGGCTTTATGCCCACACTCAAAGCTTTATGTCCTCACTCATGGCTTTTATGCCCGATTATGTGTTTTCATGGTTTTTTTCCATATTGATTGCATATGTGATTGACGTACTGAGCTTACACATCCCATGTTATGATGGCCCGAGACACTGTGGTGTCTAGTGCCAATGACCCGTTATCTAGTTTAGTCAGCCTATCATAGGTGACTTGAGCAGTCTAATTTATTAAAATAAGTTACGAATATTAGCAATTAAAAATGCTAGAAAGCAAATAAATGAGTAAGAAGTTCTGAAATAAATTATATTAGCTCCAAAAATTTGTTTCTTAAAAGGGTCTGAAGTAAATTAGATTAGTTCTAAAAATTTTAAATATTATGAAATGATTATAAACAACTTAGAAAGTATCAAGGAAGTGATAAAAAGACTAGTAGAAGAATTATAACTTAAATAACATTACAAATGTGACTTACATAAGAGTATAAGTATAAGATTAAATTTTAGATTATTCGTATCTGGTACATTATTAATGCAAATTTCTGAACTGAGCACCTCCAAAGAAGAACATGGCAAGATAGAGGATAGTTAATATTAGAAATTAAATTAATTATAGATCTAAATTATTCGAATTATGGTTTATTTCTACATTTATTTGTATATTATTTTCTTGCTATATTATTGCACCATTAAGCAGCAATGCTTAGCGAGATGGAATTGTTTCCTTCACACAGGTACTGAAGCTAGAACCCAATGGACGTTTGACTAGAAATTTTGGGAGTCCAGATCTGCAGAGTGTCAAAGGTTGTCACCTCCTCAACATTGCATGTAGCTAGGTCCCATGTATATCACTTTATGTATTTTGTATGTTATAAATATTTCGTATGTTGTAATTCATATGTTGTAACTTAAATTAAGAATTTGTAAGTAATATTAATGTGATGTAAATTAATAAATTAGCTTTTTCATATGTAATTAAATTGTCTATCATGTAAATTAATGAAGATTGAAAATTATCATATATGAGTTGAAAATGAATGGAAATGAATATGAAATTGAATTATATAGAGAATATTCAAATTGATGAGATAATTATGATTAGTATAGATAAGATTTTATTGTGAAAATATTATTGAATTTTTAAGCAGGTAAATAATGAAATGCGCCAAATAGAAATAAAATAGGGGAAACTCTGCTAGTTTTCTTTGGAAAAATAATTGATATTAAATTAAACGAATTCAAAATTACTGAAATAATAAAGTAAGATAAGATAGGCTGCTCCGGCACTGAATGTAGCACACTTTGCTCAGCTACACTATAGTTGGGTGAGGGGTGTCACATTTATGGGTATCAAAGCACGGTTTAGGCATTCCTAGGCATAGATAGATAGAAAGGGATGTTTTCTTGGTTATTTTAGGTTAAGGTATGGACTCAGAATCGCAGAGGGCGGTAGAAGAAGAAGTAGTAAGCCGTATCTCAACTGGGAGTGATATTGGAAATCGGGGAGATCCTGCTCCACTAGTGCAAGAGGTGCATGTATAATCCCAACGGGCCTTATTTGAGCAGATGACTGAATTCTTTCCACAGATGACTGGGGTTATTCCACCACCGCCTCAGCGGAAATCACCTTTAGGAAAAATTAGGAAGTGTGGAGCTATAGATTTCAATGGTATAAAGGAAGACAATTCTTTAATGGCTAAGTATTGGTTAGAAAGGACTAAAAGAGTCCTGCAGCAGCTCCATTGCACACCAGAACAGAGTTTGGAGTGTGCGGTTTCATTGTTACAAGAAGCTGCATATCGGTGGTGGGATGTTGTAACCAAGGTAGTGCCACCAGCCGACGTAACTTGGAAATTCTTTCTAATAGAGTTCAGAAAGAAATATATTAGCTATGTTCATGAAGGGGAACAGAAGAGGAGTGGTGATCAGCAAAAGAGGAAATTTGGACAGTTTAGTAATAAGAGGCCGAGAGAACAGTTAAGTCAGACATCTGATCAAAGTAGGAGATCTAGACCCAAGCCTATACCCAGAAGAGATCAACCAGAAACACTAGTAGTGAGTGCGCTAGGACTAGTAAAAAAATATGGCCATTGTAACAAGTGGCATAAAGGTGAATGTAGGAGATTAACTGGAGCCTATTATAGATGTGGGGCCATAGACCATCTTCTGAAAGATTGTCCTAAGAGGAATTTACCACGGACCCAGACAGAGGTCATGAAAGGACCAAGTACAATAGTAACACCACTTCCAAATGTCACCCAAGCTAGAGAGGAGCAAGAAGCCCCAAATGTGAATTTGAGGTAAAGTATCCTTTCTTTACGATATGCCTAAGTGTCTAATGATAGATTCGAAAATACTAAATAACACCATATATATATAAAAGGAGTAGATAGAGAGAGCAATAGAAAGGTAAAGGAATTATCTCAGATACCTATACATAATAAATTTCAAGAACGAAATTTTTGTTAGAGGGGAAGAATTGTAACACCCTCACTGTAGTAATTCCGTACATTCTACTGTTCTGGTGACCAGTGTCGGTCTGGATAGCTAGAACGTCTGAAAAAATATTTAGCCTAGAGTGAGGAGTCATAAATAACTCAAATAATAATAATAAGAATTTAGGAAAAATTTTAGAAATAAAATACAACCAAGTTAAATGAGTCGGTGCCCTAGCGATGAATAACCCAGTGGGAAGTTGCGGTCTTCGCAACTAGAAGCCCTAAACCCAGGAGATAATTCATGAAATAATTTTTGGGACTCCAGAGAAGAGTCATTGAGGTTTCTATGGTATTAGAATGCCAAGAAAAGGTTTAGAAAATTTTTTCGATCAGTACAGATGATTTTGGCTCAATAAGTCAAACGGAGGGCATTTTGGTCATTTCGTCTTCGGAGATGATTTTTGACAAACTTGTCTAATTAAGTAAATAAGTATTATGATCTAAAATATGAATAAATATTGCTAAAAATTGAATTGGAAATGAGTAAAAAAGAAAGAAAAAGAAAATAGAAACAAATACCTAATTATGATATTATATGATGTCATTAAAATGTTATCTACCAATCACCATTAGACAACCAATTAATGAACTAATTAAAAGAGATAAATGGGACCAAAAATTGAAAAATTTATTCTGCTCCTTCTCCCTTAACCCAGCCAAAACTCCATGGCCATTGCATTCCACCATTTTCAAGCTCAAAAGCTTGAATTTCCTCTCCATTTGTTCACCAAAATTGCTAAGTCCCTTCACAAAAATTTGATCTTTCACCTAGGAAAAACTATTGGCAGCCAAAGAAGAAGAGATTAGGGAGGTTTAATCAAGGTTAAGTGAAGTTCAAAAAGGTTAGTGCCTATACTTACTTCCCTATCTTTTTAATCTTTGTTAAGAAGACAAATTAAATGAGAATTTATTGTAGAATTGAACAAAACAATTATATTGAAGTATGTATGAGAATTGGCAGCCATGGGAGAAGGATGAAATTTGTTGATTTGTATGAATTGAATTGTTTAGAAGTGGTTTGTGATGAGAAAACTTGAGTTAGATATTGAATTATGTGTGTTGGATGTGTTAAATGGCATGGATAGCATAAAATAGACACTTTGGAAATTAGGGTTTGTGAAAAATTAGAGTTTTTCTTATATAATGGTATATTAACATTGTAATGGTTAATTAGTTTGAATGTGTGTGAAGAGGAATTGAAGTGGGTAAGGATAATGGAGATGAGCTTAAGCATGCTGCCCTTGGTGACCTGTAGGACTAAGTGTGAGTCCAGCAGGTTTGGGCAGCTATAAATGGAGTTGTATAGGTTAAATTGGTGCAAGGACAATGGAACATGAAACTAGACACATAATGGTACAACTTTGGTGAAGAAACCCTGCCCAGAGAACCAAACTAAGTTGACCTAAAAATTACCCTAATCCAGGTGACCAACATGCTGTCCCTGGAAAATGACTAAATGAATAGTATTTATTCAAATTGTCATAACTCAGTGTAGAAAGGTTCAATTGATCTAAAATTTTACCAACAGAAAGCTGAGACATAGCCCTACAACTTTCATGAAGAATACAAATCTAAATTCTGACCATAACCTATTCAAATCGCCAACCAAACTTAGGTCACCAAATCTAATAGAACCAAATTGCCCAGAAATTCTGGGTACAGGTCAATCTGGCCAGTTATGGTAAAATGACCATAACTTGAGCTACAAAACTCCAAATGAAGTGATTCAAAAAACGAAATGTAACTAGACACAATAATAAACAACTTTCATGAAGACAATTTTATTAAATTTCTACTGTACAAATGACCAATGGAATAGTAAACCTAGGGTATGAAAACTGAAAATTTTGAATAACATAAGATAAGCTTTGAAATGGTATTGGAAATCAATACCAACAAAAATAAAGTGCAAAATGTGGTATCTTAGAGAACTTAGATTCAATAAATTTATTATGTATTAAAAAAGTCAATAATTTGAGTGAATAGTAATGTGAATAGTAGTACAAAGACACAAAATATAAGAACTAAATTGGTAGAAGAAATTAAGGTATGAAATTTGGAATCCATGAAATGTTCATGGATTACTTGGAATAGAAATAGTAATTTACCTAAATGACTTAATGAATATTTAAGTTATGTGAATATATAATTAAGATTTGTATTCCTATTACTAGTAAGTCTAATAAAACATGAGTGATACCACTTGAATATGAAATGAAATTAACCTAGATGGATTGTTGAGACTTATACTCCCAACACCAATGGAGTTCATAATATATTAGCAATATAACTTGAAGTATGAAATGTACTTTACATAAATAGATTGTTGAATGAATAAATGTGATAAAAGTGTCATTTAGGATTTAGGTTCCCATCAATAGAGAAAGGAAAGATGTTTTGAATGTGAATAGTACATGAGATTAAATGATTATGAATTCATGAAGACAATTTTATTAAATTCTTACTGTACAAATGACCAATGGAATAGTAAACCTAGGGTATGAAAACTGAAAATTTTGAATAACATAAGATAAGCTTTGAAATGGTTTTGGAAATCAATACCAACAAAAATAAAATGCAAAATGTGGTAGCTTAGAGAACTTAGATTCAATAAATTTATTATGTATTAAAAAGTCAATAATTTGAGTGAATAGTAATGTGAATAGTAGTACAAAGACACAAAATGCAAGAACTAAATTGGTAGAAGAAATTAAGGTATGAAATTTGGAATCCATGAAATGTTCATGGATTACTTGGAATAGAAATAGTAATTTACCTAAATGACTTAATGAATATTTAAGTTATGTGAATATATAATTAAGATTTGTATTCCTATTACTAGTAAGTCTAATAAAACATGAGTGATACCACTTGAATATGAAATGAAATTAACCTAGATGGATTGTTGAGACTTATACTCCTAACACCAATGGAGTTCATAATATATTAGCAATATAATTTGAAGTATGAAATGTACTTTACATAAATAGATTGTTGAATGAATAAATGTGATAAAAGTGTCATTTAGGATTTAGGTTCCCATCAATGGAGAAAGGAAAGATGTTTTGAATGTGAATAGTACATGAGATTAAATGAATATGAATTATAATTAGTATGAATATTACGATGAATGCATAAATTACCTAGAAATGTGAATTTGGAAATTATGCTTCCACTATAAACAAAATTAGAATGCTATAAAAATATAAATGAAAAATATAAAGAAATGATGAAACATATAAACTCTTAATGGTACTAATGTGCCCATGTATTGCCTAGACATGTGTATCCGATTGGATAGATTGGCATGCCAATAGGGTATTGTTTTAACAGTACTGCGAAAGGCTTTATGCCCACACTCATGGCTTTATACCCGTACTCATGGCTTTTATGCCCGATTATGTGTTTTCATGGCTTTTTGCCATATTGATTGCATACGTGGTTGACGTACTGAGCTTACACGTGCCATGGTATGACGGCCCGAGACACTGCGGTGTCCAGTGGCAATGACCCTGTGACACCCCTTGCCCGTCTACAGTGTAGCCGAGCAAGATATACAACACAGTGTGCCGGAGCACCAAATCATATTTCAATTCAATTTACCCTTTTTACTTATTTATTTACAATTTTTTATTAATCTAATTTTTTTCACAAATTTTATAGAAAATCCAGTGGAGTGCCGGCTGTAAATTGGAAAAACAGTTTATTTGAATCTGTTAAAAACACTTCCAATAAAATCATCACATCATTCTCAGTCAACCACCAATATATTCTCAACAATTTCTCAAATGACTTCAGTATCTCAAAATTAAATTCAATTTATATCACAGTCAACTCAATGAGAAATGCTCACATTTATTACTGAACATAGTTCATAGATAATTACATCAAAAGCATAATTACATGAACTTATAATATACATTACAGAAGTTTATAAAATACAAAATATCAAAATATCAAAAGTGGCCTAATGTCCTACCAACTGCACTGCAATGTGAGGTGACTCTGAACTCTGTGTGCAGATCTGAAAGCTTACCCAGTATGAGGTCTGCTAGACTCCCCAGCTGTGTCTCCAGTACCTGCACGTGGCAAAAGTGACGCGCTAAGTAATTCTGCTTAGTGGTGACAATTTAAAATAAAATAACTAAAATAATATAAATATGTATAATGTATGTTTACATTTTAGGTAGACTTAATTTCTGGCACTTATTGGAGTATAATTTGATTAAAATTTTGTAAAATTCATTATCATTGCCCGAGTAACCCATACTAGTCGACTGGACTGGATAAACGGGTAAATTGGCACTGGGTACTAAGTACCTTAAACCATCACACCATCGGTCACATTGTGTCTCCCGGTGTGCAACAGAACAACTAATAAGCTGTAATAATCATCAAGGATATAATTCAAGTATAATAACTCAATTACCATAGCCAAAGGCTATTTTATCACAGAATGGCATGGGAGGCCATGAAACACAGAATGGCATGAAGCCATATACAGTACTGCTAACAAAACCCTATTGGCAATGCCAATATATCCAAACCAATCTTGCTAGGTATACTAGGGCATATTACACTTTTAAGTTTCACAATTCTTAAAATTCATGTTTTGGGATACTATTCAATTCATTAGTCAACAAAATGTTGAATTTTATATGGACAATAGGTACATTGGTTTTAATACTCCCAACATACCACATTTTGCATTCTAAAATTATTGGTATTGGTTGCCAATACCATTTCTAAGCTTAATGTTAATTGTTCAAAATTTTCAGATTTCAAGCTTTGTGTTTACTGTTCCATTAGTCATTTTTGTAGTGGGAATTTGGCAAAATGGTCAACATGAGAGTTGTTCCTAATTTTGTCTAGTTACATTTCTTTTTTTGAATCACTCTATTTGGAGTTTTTTTAGCTCAAGTTATGGCCCAAAAACCATAACTGGTCGGATTATAATTTTTCCATAATTTATGGACTGACCAAATCTACAGTATTTTGAGCAGTGAATGCAGGTCACTTTTTTAATATGTTATGGCCATAATTTGGGTTAGGTTTCTTCATGAAAGTTGTAGGTCTATATCTCAGCTTGTTTCTGGTAAACTTTTAGGTCAATTGGACATTTCTACACTGAGTTATGACCAAATGAATAAACACTGTTCATTTAGTCATTTTGCCCAGGCAGAATGTAGGTCACCCGGATTAGAGCAATCTTTAGGTCAATTTGGTTTGATTTTCTGGGCATGATTTCTTTACCAAAGTTGTGCCATTATGTGTCTAGTTTCATGTCCAATTAGCCTTGCACCAATTGAACCTCTATAATTCCAGTTATTGCTGCCCAAACCTGCTGGACTCATGCCCAGTCCTGTAGGTCACCAAGGGCAGCCATACCAACTTCAATTCCCACTAAACCAACAACTTCATTTCTTATTCAAACAAGACCAAATGGTCACTAATTGACTATAAAAACCTACTTTCACCATTACATTATCAAAATCTCATTTTCATCCCAAACCCTAACCCAACTATCTCAAACCATGCATTATAACTTGCATTTCATTACTCCACTTAAGAGATTAATACTAAGGGCAGCCATACTACCATTTTAGTTCCATGAAAATCATCAAAATCTTACCACAACCAAGGCTACTGAAAATATGGGATGGGCATACACATGGTATTTAATAAATTTCTTTGTAATTTTGCACTCAATCATACTCCTTCAACATGAATTTAAAAAGAAAATCAAGTTTAAGTCACTAACCTCTAATGGAGTGAAATTGCAACTTCCTAGGGTTCTTCTTTTTCACTTCTTTTTGCTCCCAAAAGACTCACCAAGATGAAATACCAAGGTTTTATGTTGCTAGGTTAGGGTTTTGTTGAGAAAAGACTAAGGAATTCAAGCTTTTGTAAGCATGAAAATGGAGGAGGGAAGGAGGAGCATGGGGCGGCTTCTTTGGGAAGAAGAGTGGCTGCTGAAATTTTCTAGAATTTGACTTTTTTTTTTGCGCATTTTATGTATTATAAGTGTTTTCCTTTAATTTGATTGGCTAAGCATTTTAATTACCTCATGCTTATATAAGCATGAGGTAATAAATCTCATTTATTCACAATTTCTCTTCTTCCTTTTCCTATTCATTTTTAATTAATTTTTCATCAATATTTGTTCATATTTTATGTCATATAATTCACTTACATAAATGGACAAGTTGGTCAAAATTTATTTTTGAAGATGAAATGACCAAAATGCCCTTCATTTGGCTTAATGAGCCAAAATTGTGTGTACCAATAGAAAAAATTTTCTAAGCATTTTCTTGGCATTCTAATGCCATAAGAATCTCAATGACCCTTCTCTAGAGTCCCAAAAATTATTTTATAATTTTTCGCCTGGGTCTAGGGTTGTTAACGGCCTTCACCGTCACTTCCCCTTCGGGTTACTCATCCCTGGGGTTTCGGCTCATTTAACGTTAGTGTATTTGGTTTCTAAAAATTTTTCCTTGATTTTTATAAGCATTATTTAGTTTTTTTATAACTCCCCACTTTAGTCTAATTATAACTTCAAACATTCTAGTTGCCCGGACCGACATTGGTCACCGAAACAGTAGATTGTATGGACTGGCTAAAGTGAGGATGTTACAACTCTTCCCCTCTAATAAAAATTTCCTCCTCGAAATTTACCTGATGCAAACAGTTGAGGGAACTATTGCCTCATTGTCTCTTCACTTTCCCAAGTTGCCTCTTCAGTGTTGTGATGCCTCCAAAGCACTTTCACCAGTGGAATTTGTTTATTTCTCAATTCTTTCACTTCCCAAGCCAAGATTTGTATAGGTTCTTCTGTATATGTCAAGTCTGGTTGGATTTCAATCTCTTCCTTGGAGATGACATGTGAAGGGTCTGAGCGATATCTTCTCAGCATAGAAACATGGAATACATTATGGATTTTATCCAGTTCTGGTGGTAAAGCTAGCCGATAGGCCACTGGTCCCACACGTTCAATGACTTCATATGGGCCAATGAACCTAGGGCTTAACTTACCATTTCTTCCAAACCTCAGTATTTTCTTCCATGGTGAGACTTTGAGAAACACTTTATCGCCAACTGCATACTCTATCTCTTTTCTCTTCAAGTCGGCATAAGATTTCTGTCTATCTGAGGCAACCTTCAAGTTAGCTTTGATTATCTTCACTTTCTCCTCAGTCTATTTCACCAGGTCTGGTCCTACCAGCTTATCTTCGCCCAATTAAGTCCAACACACTGGGGTTCTACATTTTCTCCCATACAGTGCTTCATACGGAGCCATTTGAATGGTAGCTTGGTAGCTATTGTTATATGCAAATTCTGCTAGTGGGAGGTATCTATCCCAACTCTCCTCAAACTCAATGACACAACTCTTTAGCATATCCTCCAGGATCTATCACATAATTCACATTGTTACTATCATTTCAATTTATTAACTATGAAATTCAATTAGTTCTTAGGTTTACCTGGATTACTCGTTCTGACTGTCCATCCGTCTGAGGATGAAAAGCTATGTTAAAACGGAGTTGTGTGCCCAAGGCTTCTTGTAACTTTTTCCAAAATCTTGATGTAAACCTTGGGTCTCGGTCAGATATGATGGAAAGTGGGATTCCATGCAGTCTAACTATCTCACTGATATACAATTCTGCTAACTTCTCCAGTGAGTAGTCAGTCCTAACTGGCAGAAAATGTGTTGACTTTGTCAATCTATCCACTATCACCCATACTGCATCATGTTTTTTCTGGGTGAGAGGTAGACCACTAACAAAATCCATAGTGACTCGGTCCCATTTCCATTCAGGTATGCTTATAGGCTGTAGCAATCCTGATGGAACTTGATGTTCTGCTTTAACTTGCTAACATGTCAAACACTTAGTCACATAGTCAGCTATATCCTTCTTCATACCAGGCCACCAATAATGAAGCTTCAAATCATTATACATTTTTGTGCTTCCCGGGTACATAGAATAAACACTAGTGTGTGCTTCTTTTAGAATACTAGTCTTCAGCTCCCCATCATCCGGTACACACACTCTTCCTCTGTAGTACAGACACCCATCTGCTTTCACCTCATAATTAGTTTCCTTTCCCTCTAGAATTTTACCCACAATGGCCATTAATTTTTCATCTGCCCTCTGCCCATCTTGTATCTGCTATAGCAGGTTTGGCCTCACTTGCAACTCAACCAAAATAGCTCTATCTTGAGCTAAGGACAGACGGGCATGTAATGATCTTAAAGCTGTGATGGACTTCCTGTTTAAAGTATTAGCAACTATATTTGCCTTTCGAGGATGATAATCTATCACACAATCATAGTCCTTTACGTACTCAATCCATCGCCTTTGTCTAAGATTGAGCTCCTTCTGGGTTGGCAAATATTTTAGACTTTTGTGGTCTGTATATATGTAGCATTTTTCACCATATAAATAATGCCTCCATATCTTAAGTGCGAAGATAATTGCTGCTAACTCCAAGTCATGAGTAGGGTAGTTTTGTTCATGTGGCCTTAACTGCCTGGAAGCATAGGCAACTACTTTCCCCTCTTGCATCAATACACACCCTATCCCATTATGCGAGGTATCACTGTAGACCACAAAGTCTTTTCCGGCCTTGTGTGTGCTGCTGTACATCAACATAGCCTTCAGCCTCTCAAAACTAGCTTGGCACTTGTCGTTCTAGCCAAATTTCACATTCTTGTGCTACAACTTGGTCATTGGAGCAGCTATAAGAGAGAACCCCTTCACAAATCTTCTATAATGCCCAGGTAGCCCCAAGAAGCTTCTGACCTCAGTTGTATTTGTAGGAGGCTTCCATTCCATCAGTGCTTCTATCTTTTTGGGATCCACTCTAATCCCCTCTGCTGATACTATGTGTCCAAGGAAAGAGATTTCACTCATCTAGAAGTCACACTTGGACAACTTAGCATACAGCTTCTTTTCTCGTAGGTTTTGCAGAACAATCCTCAAATGTTCATCATGTTCTTCCCTGGTCTTGGAATACACCAGAATATCATCAATAAAGACCACTACAAACCGATCTAAATATGGATAAAAGATATGGTTCATAAGGTCCATAAATGCTGCTGGTGCATTTGTTAACCCAAACGGCATCACCAAAAATTCATAATGCCCATACCGGGTTCTGAATCCAGTTTTTAACACATCTGCATCCTTTACCCTCAACTGTTGATAATCCTGATTTGAGATCAATTTTTGAAAATACACTAGGTCCCTTCAACTGATCAAACAGATCGTCAATTCTTGGCAATGGATATTTATTCTTCACAGTTACCTTGTTCAACTGCCGGTAATCAATACACAATCTCAAAGTTCCATCATTCTTCTTCACAAACAACACCGGAGCTTCCCATGGTGACACACTGGGGTGTATGAACCCCTTATCGAGTAACTCCTGCAACTGAATTTTCAACTCCCTCAATTCAGTGGGTGCTATCCTATAAGGGGCAATAGAAATTGGTGCTGTACTCGGCATTACCTCAATAGCGAACTCGATTTCCCTTTCTGGTTGTAAACCAGGCAATTCTTCAAGAAACACATCTGGGAAGTCTCTCATTATGGGTATATCACACAGGTTTGGCTTAGCCTGCCTAGTATCAACCACGTGTGCTAGGTAAGCTTCACAGCCTTTTCTCATTAATCTTCTTGCAACTGTGGATAACATTGGATAGGAAATCTGTCCTTTCACCCACAATAGTTATCTCATTACCCTCAGAAGTTTTTAGAGAAATCCTCTTCAATTTGCAATCAACTATTACCTGATGATGTGACAACCAGTCCATCCCCAAAATCACGTCAAACTTGTGGAAGGGCAATTCAATTAGGTCTGCCGAGAATTCATACCCCTGAATCCTCAACGGATAACCTTTATACACCTTATTCACTACCACACTGTGGCCTAGTGGATTTGTGACTAGAATGTCTTGATCACTCTCCTCTATTGGAACTCCCCTCTCTATGGGTAGTTTGATACAGATGTATGAATGAGTGGATCCTGGATCCACCAATGCATGCACAAAAGTGTTGTAGTGGGAGAACGTACCCCCTGACGACATCCAGGGCATCTTGCTCCTCCTGAGCTCAGATGGCATAGGCCCTGGCAGGTATTCTAGTCTCTAGCCTCTTAGTTGACTCGGATGCAGTCCTCAGTGATGGACCAGCAGCCTCATATTTATCGGGCTTCCTACCCCTTTATGGTGTAAGAGCAGGTCTGTCAGCTTGTGTTGGAGCAGTTGTAATAGTCCTCTTCGGACAATTCTTGATCTGATGTTCTGTAGATCCACACCATAAGCATGCACCAGTCACTCGCCAACAGTCTGCCTTATGCCACTTTTGGTAGTACGGACAGGCAGAAAATGCTGGGGCTGGTCCCCTGAACACCGTCCCTGGAGAGCTGCCCACTGATGGTGTGGACTGGCCTCTCCTAGGTGTGAACTGTGGTTTGGGCCTCGAGGTGACCACGACCTTGTGGTCATCACGAACCACGAGCAGGAGGACCTTTACTCTTCTTACTGGGAGCAAAAAATGTACTGGACTGACCTGGACCCCTCTTCTACTGTCTTTCCCTTCTATTTTGTTTATTTATTCGGACTCTTTCTACTTTCGTTGTAGCATCAATTAGCTTAGCAAAATCTGTAATCTCCAATATTGTTATCATGACTTTGATATTCTCATTGAGCCCTTCTTCAAACCTTCTGCACCTCTCTGCCTCTGTAGGGACTATCTCCCTCCCATACCGGCTTAGTCTGACGAATTCTCGCTCATACTCTACCACTGATAGTTGCCTCTGTCTCAGACTGATAAATTCTCTTCTTCTCTCTTCTAAATATACTTTACTAACATATTTCTTCCTGAACTCTATGAGGAAGAATTCCCAAGTGATCCGTTCCGGTTGCACCTCATTGGTTACTGTGTCCCACCACTAATATGCATCATCTTGAAGTAGGGACACAGCACCCTCCAGGTTCTGCTCAGGGGTGCAATTAAGCTGTTTTAGCACTTTGATTGTTCTATCCAACCAGTTTTCTACTATAATGGGATCATCCTCCTTCTTTCCAAAGAAATCCACAGCCCCATGTTTTCGTAGTTTCTCCAGATGGGACTTATGTGGTGCTGGTGGAGGTTGTGGCTGTGGTTGTGGTGGTGGAATTGCCCCCATCATTTGCCGGTAGAATTCGGTCATTTGCTGAAATAGTGCAAACTGAGGTTGGGCAGGTGCCTCAGCTGCTGGTGGAGTAGATCCTCCCCTGCCCACAGATTTAGCCCTTGGTGGAGCACGACTCTCCACCTCTTCATCAACTGCTCTTTGAGAAGCAAGATCCATATCATATTCAAAATAAGAAAACAAACAGATCTACATCAGTGTCACCTCAACACTTACAAATGCAATCCAATGGTATGCACTCTATCTAGGCCCAGAAACGCGTAAACTGATGCTCTGATACCACTAAATGTGACATCCCTTATTCGTCTACAGTGTAACTGAGCAAGATATGCCACATAGTATGCCGGAGCACCAAATCATATTTCAATTCAATTTACCCTTTTTACTTATTTATTTACAATTTTTTATTAATCTAAACTTTTTCGCAAATTTTATAGAAAAATCCGACAGAGTGCCGGCTGTAAATTGGAAAAACAGTTCTTTTGAATCTGTTAAAAACACTTCCAATAAAATCATCACATCATTCTCAGTCAACCACCAATATATTCTCAACAATTTCTCAAATGACTTTAGTATCTCAAAATTAAATTCAATTTATATCACAGTCAACTCAATGAGAAATGCTCACATTTATTACTGAACATAGTTCATAGATAATTACATCAAAAGCATAATTACATGAGTTTATAATATACATTACAAAAGTTTACAAAATACAAAATATCAAAATATCAAAAGTGGCCTAATATCCTACCAAATGCACTGCAACGTGAGGTGACTCTAAACTCTGTGTGCAGATCTGAAAGCTCACCCAGTTTGAGGTCTGCTAGACTCCCCAGCTGTGTCTCCAGTACCTGTGCGTGGCAAAAGTGACGCGCTAAACAATTCTGTTTAGTGGTGACAATATAAAATAAAATAACTAAAATAATATAAATATGCAGAATGTATGTTTACATTTTAGGTAGACTTAATTGTTGGCATTTATTGAAGTATAATTTGATTAAAATTTTGTAAAATTCATTATCATTGCCCGAGTAACCCATACTAGTCGACTGGACTGGATAAACGGGTAAACTGGCACTGGGTACTAAGTACCTCAGACCATCACACCATCGGTCACATTGTGTCTCCCAGTGTGTAACAGAATAGCTAATAAGCTGTAATAATCATCAAGGATATAATTCAAGTATAATAACTCAATTACCATAGCCAAAGGCTATTTTATCATAGAATGGCATGGGAGGCCATGAAACACAGAATGGTATGAAGCCATATGTAGTACTACTAACATAACGCTATTGGCATGCCAACCTATCAAAACCAATCTTGCTAGGTATACTAGGGCATATTACACTTTTAAGTTTCACAATTCTTCAAATTCATGTTTTGGGTTACTATTCAATTCATTAGTCAACAAAATGTTGACTTTTACATGGACAATAGGTACATTGGTTTTAATACTCCCAACATACTACATTTTGCATTCTAAAATTGTTGGTATTGGTTGCCAATACCATTTCTAAGCTTAATGTTAATTGTTCAAAATTTTCAGATTTCAAGCTTTGTGTTTACTGTCTATTAGTCATTTTTGCAGTGGGAATTTGGCAAAATGGTCAACATGAGAGTTGTTCTTTATTTTGTCTAGTTACATTTCTTTTTTTGAATCACTCCATTTGGAGTTTTGTAGCTCAAGTTATGGCCCAAAAACCATAATTGGTCGGATTATAATTTTTCCAGAATTTATGGACTAACCAAATCTATAGTATTTTGAGCAGTGATTGTAGGTCACTTTTTTAATATGTTATGGTCATAATTTGGGTTAGATTTCTTCATGAAAGTTGTAGGTCTATATCTCAGCTTGTTGCTGGTAAAATTTCAGGTCAATTGGACCTATCTACACTGAGTTATTGTCAAATGACTAAACACTATTTATTTGGTCATTTTGCCCAGGCGGAATGCAAGTCACCCGGATTAAGGCAATCTTTAGGTCAACTTGGTTTGATTTTCTGGGCATGGTTTCTTCACCAAAGTTATGCCATTATGTGTCTAGTTTCATGTCCAATTGGCCTTGCACCAATTGAACCTCTACAATTCCAGTTATTTCTGCCCAAACCTGCTGGACTCATGCCCAGTCCTGCAGGTCACCAAGGGCAGCCATACCAACTTCAATTCCCACTAAACCAACAACTTCATTTCTTATTCAAACAAGACCAAATGGTCACTAATTGACCATAAAAACCTAATTTCACTATTACATGATCAAAATCTCATTTTCACCCCAAACCCTAACTCAACTATCTCAAACCATGCATTATAACTTTCATTTCATTACTCCACTTAAGATATTAATACTAAGGGCAGCCATACTACCATTTTAGTTCCATGAAAATCATCAAAATCTTATCATAACCAAGGCTGCCGAAAATATGGGATGGGCATACACATGGTATTTAATAAATTTCATTGTAATTTTGCACTCAATCATACTCCTTCAACATGAATTTAAAGAGAAAATCAAGTTTAAGTCACTAACCTCTAATGGAGTGAAATTGCAACTTGCTAGGGTTCTTTTTTTTCACTTCTTTTGGCTCCCAAAAGACTCACCAAAATGAAATACCAAGGTTTTATGTTGCTAGGTTAGGGTTTTGTTGAGAAAAGACTAAGGAATTCAAGCTTTTGTAAGCATGAAAATGGAGGAGGGAAGGAGGAGCATTTTAATTTGATTAGTAAGCATTTTAATTACCTCATGCTTACATAAGCATGAGGTAATAAATCTCATTTATTCACAATTTCTCTTCTTCCTTTTCCTATTCATTTTTAATTAATTTTTCATCAATATTCGTTCATATTTTATGTCATATAATTCACTTACATAAATGGACAAGTTGGCCAAACTTTATCTCTGAAGATGAAATGACCAAAATGCCCTCCGTTTGGCTTAACGAGCCAAAATTGTGTGTACCGATAGAAAAATTTTTCTAAGCATTTTCTTGGCATTCTAATGCCATAAGAATCTCAATGAACCTTCTCTGGAGTCTCAAAAATTATTTTATAATTTTTTCACTGGGTCTAGGGTTGTTAACGGCCTTCACCGTTATTTCCCCTTCTAGTTACTCATCCCTGGGGTTTCGGCTCATTTAACCTTAGTGTATTTGGTTTCTAAAAATTTTTCCTTGATTTTTATGAGCATTAGTTAGTTTCTTTATAACTCCCCACTTTAGTCTTATTATAACTTCAAACATTCTAGCTGCCGGGACCGACATTGGTCACCGGAACAATAGACTGTACAGACTGGCTAAAGTGAAGATGTTACAGACCCATTATCCAATTTAGTTACCCTGTCATAGGTTACTTGGGCAGTCTAATTTATTAAAATAAGTTATGAATATTAGTAATTGAAAATGCTAGAAAGCAAATAAATGAGTAAGAAGTTCTGAAATAAATTAGATTAGCTCCAAAAATTTGTTTCTTAGAAGGGTCTGAAGTAAATTAGATTAGTTTTAAAAATTTTAAATATTACAAAATAATTATAAACAACTTAGAAAGTATCAAGGAAGTGATAAAAAGACTAGTAGAAGAATTATAACTTAAATAATATTACAAATGTGACTTACATAAGAATATAAGTATATGTTTAAATTTTAGATTATTCGTATCCGGTACATTATTAATGCAAATTTCTGAACTGAGCATGTAACACCCCTCACCCGACTACAGTGTAGCTGAGCAAAATGTGCTATATTCAGTGCCGAAGCACCCTATCTTATGTTACTTTATTATTTTAGTAATTTTGAATTCATTTAATTTAATATCAATTATTTTTCTATGGAGAAACCAGCAGAGTTTCCCCTATTTTATTATCAGTTGACGTATTTCACTATTCACCTGTTTGAAATTTTCAATAATATTTTACAATAAAAATATCATTCATGCTCATCATATTCATCTCACATTCAATTCTTGTAATTCACATGCTCATTTGTGCAAATCTATTCATACTCAATTCATATGTAAACATTCTCAAATTACACAAGCAAAATTTTCAAATTTCCTAAATTTACATAATTAACAAAATAATTAAATAATTTCATAATTTACATGATCTACAAATTAATTATAGTTCCATAATCTATATTTCAACATACAATTCATAGTTTTCATTATAAATAATAACTAATTATAATGTACAAAATACATAATATGATCTATATGGACCCTATCTACGTGCATTGCTGAGGAGGTGACAACCTTGTACACTTCTAACACTTTTGCAGATCTGGACTCTAAAATCTCTAGTCTAATGTCCATCGGGTTTTTATCTTCAGTACCTGCGCGAGGAAACAAATTCATCATGCTAAGCATTACTGCTTAGTGGTGTAATAATATGACAAGAAATAATGTATACAAATAAAAATAATTGGAGCATATTTTCTATATTCAAGAATTTTACTGGGTTCATATGAAATTTGCCATACAGTACATTTTTTGTCATTTATGTTGCTCTCTAGAATCTCTTTTTTCATAAGTTTACAATAATCATTTATATAATTACAAATAAATGTAAATATTTAGTTTATGTTTATTTTATTATGGAGGATGCATTTCTAATAATTACTTACGTTATGCTTATTTTGCTAGTCTTTCATTTACTCTCTTAATATTTTATATGTGTTGTGAATCATTTCGTAATAATTAAATTCTTAATACTAGTTTAATACCTTTCTGATTTTTCTCACTGATTTATTTAGTTTCTAATATTTTTAACTTATTTTAATAAAATTTTTTTTCTCTGCCCAGGTAACCTATGACAGGCTGACTAAATTGGATAATAGGTAGTTCGCACTGGACACCGCGGTGCCTCGGGCCGTCATACCATGGGACGCAGAACATCAACCACGTATGCAATCAGTATGGCTAAAAAGCCATGATAACACATAATTGGGCATAAAAGCCATGAATATTGGCATAAAGCTAGGAATGCGGGCATAAAACCATGAGTGCGGGCATAAAGCCTTTCACGGTACTGCAAAAATAATACCCTATTAGCATGCCAATCTATCCAATCTAACACACATGTCTAGGCAATACAAGGGCATATAATATCATTAAATATTAATATATTGTATTTTATGACCTCATTATTTCATGATAAATTCCATAAATTATACATTCATCATAACATTCATATATTCCTTACATCATTCATATTGATCACAATTCACAACAATGCTGTTCATGTACCATTGTACTCAAGACATTCTTCCTTTCTCTCATAAAGAAAACTAATGTTCCATTCATATTTTCATGTGATTCATTTATTCATTACAAAATTTATATGAATTCATAACTCATATAAGGTATTATTATCTTATTTGTAATGGAAACATAAGTTCTAATGTAAACCTCATCCTATTTATACTCAACAATCCATCTAGGTAAATTTCATTTCATATTCAAGTGGTATTACTTATGTTTTACTAGACCTACTAGTAATGGGAATACAAATCTTAATTATATACTCACATAACTTAAATGTTCATTAAGTCATTTAGGTGCATTACTATTTCTATTCCAAGTAATCCATGAACATTTCATGGATTCCAAATTTCATACTTTAATTTCCTCTATGAATTTAGTTCTTACACTTTGTGTCTTTGTATTACTATTCACTCAAATTGTTAACTTTTTAATACATAATAAATTTATTGAGCCTAAGTTCACCAAGACACCACATTTTTCATTCTAAAGTTGTTGGTATTGGTTGCCAATACCATTTCAAAGCTTAGTGTTGGTTACTTCACAATTTTCAGATTTCAAGCATTAAGTTTACTGTTCTATTGGCCATTTGTACAGTAGGAATTTGGCAAAATTATCTTCATGAAAGTTGTTCCTTATTGTGTCTAGCTACATGTCTTTTTTGAATCACTCCATTTGCAGTTTTGTAGCTCAAGTTATGGTCATTTTACCATAACTGGCCGGATTGACCTGTACCCAGAATTTCTAGGCAATTTGGTTTTGCCAAATTTGGTAACCTAAATTTGGTTGGCAATTTGACTAGGTTATGGTCAGAATTTGGATTTGTGTTCTTCATGAAAGTTGTAGGCCTATGTCTCAGCTTTCAGCTGGTAAAAGTTCAGATCAATTGAAATTTTCTACACTAAGTTATGACCATTTGAACAAATACTGTTCATTTGGTCATTTTCCAGGGACAGTATGTTGGTCACCTGGATTAGGCTAATTTTCAGATCAACTTGGTTTGGTTTTCTGGGCAGGGTTTGTAACATCCCCACTGTACGTATTCTGTATGTTCTGTTGCTCCAGTGGCCAAATATCTGTCCAGGCAAGTCGGGATGTCTGGAACAATACTTCAGTGATAGTGAACAGACATATAATGATGAAATAAATAAAAAGAAAATACAAGAAAAATTAAAGAAACATGAAAGAGGGAAAATGACACTAAATTAAACAAGCCTACACCGCAGCGATGAGTGACTGCACTGGGAAGGTCGTTGTCGACCCTCGGACCGCGGGGAACCCTCGGAATTAAATTTCAAGACGTAAGTAAAGGATTATTGAAATATAATTGACACTAGAATTATCAAAGAAAAATTAATAAATTAGTACAAAGAAAAACAAAAAATCGAGAAACAGACAAAAATCGGTGTTACCGAAAAATCGAGAATATAACCCGAAGTGGGCCATTTTGGTCATTTGACACCTAGAGTTGCCTTTTGACCTCAATGTCCATTAAAAATAAATGATATTGCACTTAGAAAATTTCATGAAAAATTAAAATGAGATACATTATGTAAATAGTGAAAAAATTGAGTTAAATGTGCAAATAATAGAACTTAGTATAATTAACCATTAAACTATTGTTAAGTGCTCCACAAATTCAGAAACATGGACACCTATATAAGCCTTGGGACAGCTGAATCTTCATCTTTAACTTTGCTCCATAAACCAGCCGAAACTCTCACCATGAAAACCACCATTGCTGCCCCACATGCAACCTTCATTGGTGCATGATCAAGCCACAATTTCCACTTGGTTCCTTCATTAAAGCTTGCCTACTTACCTTGGGGAAGATATTGGCAATAAGAAAAACAAGATTTGGTGAAGTTTTGATAAGCTTCAAAAGTGGTAAGTGTCTAAAATCTCTCCCTTGCTTTAGTAAACCTTGTGTTTAGGTTGAGGTAAGTATTTTGGTGAAGAGAAATGAAGAGAATAGTGAGATATGTAACTGTCCATTTTTGGCAGCCATGAATATTTGTTGTATTTGAGTTTTTCTTACCTCTAATGGATGGGAATTAAGGTTGATTAACTCAAATGGAAGATGTAGTAAGTTAAAATCTAAGTATGTGCATGTAGTTCTTGAATTAAGGGTGTGAAATGGAACCTTGATGCTTTGGCAATTTGCCATGTTTGGTAGCCCATAATATCATGAATTTGTGTGTGTGAATATAAATTTTATTAATGAAATATGATAGTATTAAATTGTGGGTAGCATGTGTAATTGATATTGAGGTATGAGTATATGGAAGTGTATGTGTAATATTGATATTGAGATATGCTAAATTTTGGCGGAAGTGAAAGTTGAACTTGAATGTTGTATTGTGTGCATTGAGCACTTGAGTGTTCTGCATAAAATTGCTTGCTGGAATTGTGTTTAATATTGTAGAAGTGCTATGCATGAATAATGAAGTAATGAAGAGGAGAAGGAATGTCAATTTGGAAGTGTAAGTGTCTTGTGCAGGTTGTGTATTGATGGCAGTACATAAATTAGGTCATAAGTGCCAAATTGTGGACCCAATTGGTTTGAGGCCAATGGGGAGTGAAACTAGACACCAAATAGGCTAACTTTCATGTAGAAATATTGCCAAAATTCTATCTAGAAACTGACCTTAAAAATGACCAAATCCGGAATGGCAACCTTGCAACCCAAATTTTTGACCATATGAATAGTACTCATTAACCATAACTCACTCAAAATAGGTCCAATTGACCTGAAATTTTTACCATGGATATCTTAGACATAGAGCTACAATTCTTATGAAGACACCAAAGCCCAGAAATGGCCAGAACTAAGTCAAACAGCTTGCACAAGTTCGGGTACCAAAACTGCCAGAACTAAAAGTGACCTAAAATTGACCAAATTTTGCACTAAAGGTGCAATCTGTCCAGCTTTAGTAAATTGACTATATCTTGGTCTATACAACTCAGAATGACCTGAAATTTTGCCCCGAGTGCAATAAGACATAGAGCTATAATATTGCTTCTTTGACCAGAAGCTAGAAACCAACAGAAATAGGACATTAAGCTAGACCAATCTAGCACATCAAAAATTGAGAATTTGACATTTACATGCAATGATGCTTGAAGCAATTTTGCAATTAATGCCAACTTATAAAAATGGTAAATTGCACTATATTGACAGCATATTAAATTACAATATGTGACATGTTGATGCTAGAAACAACTTATCCATAGTACCTAAAAAGGTCAACATATGCATTGACTTATAAATTATATAATAGCTAGTAAACTCTAAAAATTGAAGAATTAAACAATTAATTTATAATGTGCCCTAGTTTGCCTAGTTGACTAGTTTTGGATAGGTTGGCATGCCAATAGAATTCTGAACAGCTGTTCTGTAAATGGCTTCATGCCATACTGTGTTTTTACGGCTTATTATGCTGCATTGAGATTTTAATAGCCTATGGCTACACATATTGTGTATTTATTCTTGGCTTATCGCCAGATTGATTATATGGCTTTTTAGGCAGACTATTTACACACTAGGAGACACTTTGTGACCGATGGTGTGACGGTCTGATGTACTAGGTACCTAGTGCCAGTATATCCGTTTATCCAGTCTGGTCAATATATAGGCTACACGGGCAGTAATTCAAGTACTATTAAATTCAAATAGTTAAATTTAGTCTTCTGACATACAGCACCACCAAAATTAGCACAAATTGAGATGTTAGCAAATAAAAGCAGAATCAACAATTGTAAAGAATACCGATGTCCTAAATTCATTTACTTTATTTTAGTGTTTATTTCTTTATATTTGGCACCACTAAGAAAAATTGCTTAGCGCGTTGCTTTTGTAACGCATAGGTATTGGAGACACAGCTGGAGAGCCCAGCAGACCTACGACTGGGTGAGACATTAGATCTGCACAGGAGTCCATATTTATCTGCACTGCATTGCATACATGGTAGGACTTAGGATATCTTGTATTTTGTACTTTTGTTGTATTTTTAAAATTCGACCCTGTATTTTGTAATGTTATGAAAGCTCTAAAGTTTGTAATATTTGTACATATTAAATAACATGAAGATTTTTTAGATATATTTAAATTATTATGGAATGTATTATGGAATTGTTTAATGACTGTAAAAGTCTATTGACTTTACCAAGAAATAGAGACTGTGAAATATTTGAGATTTTGATATTATCATATTAAACTATTTTTAACAGGTTTGGAAGGACAGTTTGTCCGAAATACAGACGAACCTTGCCAAATTTTTATTACCATTTTTGAAGCACTGACTTTATCAAAGTATGAAAATAGTATCAGCATGATATGAATATTACATAAAAGACTTCTTAAAATCAAATTGAGTTCAGGAAATGAAATAATCACAGACTAGGTGTTCCGGCACGCCGTGTAGCACACCTTGCTCGGCTATACTGTAGATGGGTGAGGGGTGTTACATTTAGTTGTATCAGAGCACGGTTTAGGCGTTTCTAGACCTAGATAGTTTGCATATCATGCATTGTCTTGTAAGTGTTAAGATGACTCTAATGTAGACCTTTTGATTTGTTATTTTGTTCAGAATATGGACTCCACATCACAGAGAGCGGTCGATGAGGAAGTGGAAAGTCATGCTCCATTTATAACTGAACCAGGAGATAAGAGGGAACCTACTCCACCAGTACCAGGTGCACCAGCCACATTTCAGCAAATGGTTGAGTTCTTTAGACAGATGGCAGGAGTTATGCCACCACCACCACCTCCACATCAAAAATCTCATATGGAGAGACTTAGGAAGTTTAGAGCAGTGGATTTTCTGGGCAAAAGGGAAGATGATTTTGTCACAGCTGAAAACTGGTTGGACAGAACTGGAAGAGACTTGAAACAACTTCATTATACTCCAGAGCAGAATTTGGAAGCTGTTGTATCACTACTACAAGATGATGCATACCAATGGTGAGATACAGTAACTAGTGAGGTGCCTCCAGAACAGATAACTTGGGATTTCTTTCTCACTGAGTTCAAAAAGAAGTATGTGGGCAATGTATACCAGGAAGAGAAGAGAAGGGAGCTTATTACCCTACATTAGAGACAACTGATAGTGGCTGAATATGAAAGAGAATTTGTCAGATTGAGTCGCTATGGGCGGGAAATAGTCCCTAATGAGGCAGAGAGATGCAAGTGATTTGAGGAAGGACTTAATGATAACATTAAAGTAATGATTACAGCCTTGGGGATTACAGAGTTTACCAAGTTAGTGGAAGCTGCACTGAATGTTGAAAAAGTTAGAATGAATGAGCAGAATAGAAGGGATGGACAGTAGAAAAGAGGTCAGGATTAGACTGGTACATCTTCTACCGCTAGTAAGAAATTCAGAGGTTTGCCTACTCAGAGTTTCAGTAGAGCACCAAGTCAGGGTCAGTCACAGAGGCCTAAATCTCAGTTTGCACCAAGGAGAGGCCAGTCCACACCTTCAATGGCTAGCTCTCCAGGGACAGGATTCAGGGGACTAGCCCCAATAGTATCTGTTGCTTCCCCACATTGCCAAAAATGGCATAAGGGTGAATGTTGGAGGATGATAGGTACTTGTTTACGTTGTGGATCTACAGACCATCTAGTCCGAGATTGTCCTCGCAGAACTGCTACATCCACTCTGGTATAAACTGATAGGCTTGCCCCTCCAGCTCCAAGGGGTAGAAAGCCGGGTAAGGGTGAGGTAGCCAGTACTTCACAAAAACCTGTATCAGAGTCTATAGAGAGAGCAGAAGGCAGAAAACCAACCAGAGCCTATGCTATAAGGGCACAGGAGGAACAGGATGCTCAAGATGTCATCAAGGGTACGTTCCTTCTTTATAATACTTCTGTGCATGCATTAGTGGATCCTGGATCTACTCATTCATATATTTGCATCAAGCTACCTGTAGAAAAGGGAATACCAGTAGAGGAAAGTGACCAAGACATCCTGGTCATAAATCTGCTAGGCCATAGTGTGGTAGTAAACAAGGTGTATAAGGGCTATCCATTGAAGATTCAAGGGAAAGAGTTCTTAGTAGACTTAATCGAACTGCCTTTCCATGAGTTTGATGTGATTTTGGGAATGGACTGGTTATCCCATCATCAGGCAATAGTAGATTGTAAATTGAAGAGAATCTCTCTTAAAACTGCTGAGAACGAAGAAATAACAATTATGGGTGAAAGGACATATTTCTTGTCCAATGTCATCTCAGCTATAGTTGTAAGGAGATGGTTGAGAAAAGGGTGTGAAGCCTATCTGGCACATTTGGTTGACACTAGGCAGGGTAAACTTAACTTGTCTGACATACCCACGGTAAGGGATTTCTCTGAGGTATTTCCTAAGGAATTGCCTAGTTTGCCACCAGAAAGGGAAGTTGAATTTGCTATTAAGATTATGCCAGGTACAGCTCCAATTTCAATTGCTCCATGTAGGATGGCACCTGCTGAATTGAAAGAGTTAAAAAATCCAGCTGCAAGAATTACTAGACAAGGGGTTCATACGCCCCAGTGTATCACCATGGGAAGCTCCGGTACTGTTTGTAAAGAAGAAAGATGGGACACTGAGGTTATGTGTTGACTACTAGCGGTTAAACAGAGTAATAGTGAAGAACAAGTATCCGTTGCCTAGAATTGACGATTTGTTTGATCAGTTGAAGGGAGTCGGTGTGTTTTCTAAGATTGATCTCAGATCAAGGTATCATCAACTAAGGGTTAAGTATGCAGATGTGCCTAAGACTGCATTTAGAATCCGGTATGGGCATTATGAATTCCTAGTGATGCCATTTGAGTTAACAAACGCTCCAGCAGCATTCATGGACCTTATGAACCATATCTTCCATCCATACTTAGATCGGTTCGTAGTGGTCTTCATTGATGACATCCTGGTGCATTCCAAGGATAAAGCAGAACATGATGAGCATTTGAGAATTGTTCTGCAGACTCTGAAAGAGAAGAAACTGTATGCTAAATTGTCCAAGTGTGAGTTCTGGTTGAATGAGATTGCATTCCTTGGACATGTAGTATCAGCTGAAGGGATTAGAGTGGATCCCAAGAAGATTGAAACAGTGATGGAATGGAAGCCTCCCAAAAATACAACTGAGATCAGAAGTTTCTTAGGGTTAGCTAGATATTATAGAAGATTTGTAAAGGGATTTTCCCTGATAGCTGCTCCAATGACCAAATTACTTCATAAGAATATGAAATTTGACTGGAATGACAAGTGTCAAGCCAGTTTTGAGAGGCTGAAGGCTATGTTGACAGAGGCACTAGTGTTAACACAACCAATGTCTGGAAAAGATTTTGTAGTCTACAGTGATGCCTCACATAATGGGTTAGGGTGTGTACCCATGCAAGAAGGGAAAGTGATCGCATATGCTTCCAGGCAGTTAAGGCCACATGAAAAGAATTACCCTATTCATGATTTAGAGTTAGCAGCAATTATCTTCGCATTGAAGATATGGAGGCATTACTTGTATGGAGAAAAATGCTACATATACACAGACTATAAGAGTCTCAAGTATCTGCCAACCCAGAAGGAACTTAATTTGAGACAGAGGCGATGGATTGAATTCCTGAAAGATTATGATTGTGTGATTGGCTACCACCTGTAGACCCTTATTTTGTGATGAGTATGTGCATTGAGGCCGTGGGAAACCCGATGATGAAAAATTATATGACTGTAAGATGTAATTAGACGCATGGAGCTGAATTATTAATTCCGTGGCATGATCTTAAAATAATAATAATAATAATAATAATAATAATAATAATAATAATAATAATAATAATAATAATAATAATAATAATAATAATAATAATAAAGTTTTGGGGAAACTAATTTAATTAAATTTAAATAAAATTTTATTTTGTTTAAATTTAATATGGGTAGTTCTTAAATGGATCTAATTAAGTTTAATTGGGCTCCATGGGCCTAAGAAAGTCTAGTTAGGAATTTTAAATGGGACCCATTTAATTATTTTCTGAAAATTAAAATAACAAAATATCTCTCTCCTCTTTGGCCCCACTCTCTTCCTCACTCCCTATTGGTGTCACCCCCTTTCCCTCTCTTTCTATTGGTTGGAACACCTCACCCATATCCTAGTCTTATTCAAATTCTGCAATCGTAGTTGTTTTAGTCATCTAAACTTTATCACCCTAAAACTCCAAACCCTATCACACCTCTCTCCCAAAACCCTATAAATACCCTACTAGAGAAGGGAATAAAGGGAGATGGGAGGAAAGAGGAAGAGAAAATTCAGAGCTATAGGAAATTTAGAGATATTTAAGACTCTTTGAGTTCTTCCTTATTTTTTCTTTTCTTCAAGAAGATTTTCATACAAGATTTCTGGAAGGTCAGTTTTTATTGTTTTCTTTTCAAGATCTATGCCACACAATATTTTAATTTTATGCTCTTTGTCTTCAATTTATTTTATATGTTCATATAGATCATGTAATCATGTTTAATTTGAGGGGATACACAACTCTACACATATTTAGTTTCTGTCTCTTGTATTTTTATTATTTTTTGTTATTTTCTAAATCTGTAAAAAATTTGTAAAAATTATATTCATATTCTACACAAAATTCCATTAATTTTAGGCTCAAGAATCACTAAAAAAGCTTTAATGTTTTGTAAGTTATGGCTGTTTGAAGTTAGGGTTCTTGTAAAATCTAATTTGTAGGATATCTGACTTATGGAGCCCATATCTCCCTTGTTCCTTAATATTTTTGTGTAAATCTAGTGTCTAAAGTTAATTTCAAAATCTTATGAATCTTTTCCAATTGGTTTTGCATTCATATCTGTTGTGGTTAATGAGTTATGAATTTTACAAAAAGTAGTACGATTCTGTCACTTAGAAAAGTTATGATTTATGTAGACTATTCAGCTAGGGTTTTGTTTGATTTATAAATTTTATAATCTTGCATGATATGTAGGCTATCTTCTATAATTTTTTTATGATTTTTAGGCATGTCTAACTATTTTTAAAAAATCAGATTTCTTGCTACCGTTAATCTGCCAGAATTTGGAAATTGTATATTTATGCATGTTCTTGTATTTTCTTGAGTTTTTAATTGATATTTGATCTATTTTTCTGTGTTCTTTTAATTTAAGAAGTGTTATGAAGTGTTTGGATCATGTTAGAAGACTTAGACCATTAAGTAGTTGTAACTAATTAGGAATCTTAACCCTTTAGGAGTCTAGAGTTAGAATCCAATGCAAATTGTTATTAATATTTTCTTTATTTCTTTTATTTTCTTTGGCTTCTTTATTTTTTATTAAAAACAAAATTGGTAAGTAGCCCTAAGGTAAGTACCAAAGAGGGCATTTGCGTGGAGCTTATGTGGAGCTAAACGGGAGTAAGCCAGGGATATCATTGCCATACTAGAAGAGAAGACCCTTTTTTAAGGGTAGCTTGCCCGAATGGCAACTACATTTAGTAACAGGTAAGTAGCTCTAAACTCCTCGAATAACCATTGGCATGAAATTATAGTAATAATAGAATTTTATTTGTAAATTAAAATTAACTTTGTTCTTAATTTAACTGACTTTTATATGTAATTAATTTAAATAAATACTTTATAAATTAAAATTAATCTTGTTTGTAAATTAAACTAGCATTGGCATGTAAAATAAATTTCATTTAGTACTTGTTAATTGTAAAATAAATTTGCATGCTATAAATCTTTATTAGGTTGTGATTGTTTGGGCCTTATGTGATATTAGAATAAATTACACATGTATATAATTAACTTAGTTCAATTATCCTTAGGGTAACTTGGTGAAAATTAATTAATTAGGTTAAATAGAAAGGTAGGGTTATTTGAAATTCAATTTGTTTGTAAATTAAATTCTCAATAATAAATTAATTTTAGTCATCTGGTAAATATCATTTAAATAATTAGTAACCCCATAGATAGGAATTACTTGTGCATGAAAATTGTGTGTAAACAACAATCCTTTTGTGAATTACTTGTGTGTGTAGAATTAGAATTGCATTTTTTAGGATGAAGTTTAATAAAGGAATGATAAACAAGACTTTTAGAAACATTAGTAGAGGACTGGCACTCGAATTAACGAGATTAGACCAGGCGTAAGGGGTGCCTAACACCTTCCCCTTACATACCTACTATCCCGAAATTGGGCTATGGTAATGACGGTTGTGGAAATTCTGCAAGGAGTAAGTTGCCATCCATGACCCTCGAAAGAAACACTGAATATGTTCCGGTTATTACACGGGTGGTGACTCCTGTCTATCTATGACTTCGTGGCATGAATCCTTAGTACCGTGGTAGTGTTATGGGAAGACGGTACTTACCTGTGGTTTGATTCTATTAGGATTGTATGAAGTGCATGTCTAGGAAATGCTGTCTAAGGAGGTGGTACTTAAGTGAGACCACTGTGACTCCACCATCTTTCCTGAGCATTACCTGGTGTATTTTATATAATTCTAATGGATGATATTTCGCCTCACGCCCCCCCTCCCACAGTTTAGTGACTCTACTGGGGACTAAATGGACAGTTACTCCAACATGTTTCTATTAGTCTAATATTATTCCTCTGTTAAACTTTTTTGCATTGCACTGCACTATCACACGGATCACCCTTACCCTTTTTAGCCCCGTTAGTACTAGCCAAGGAGACCATAGTTTTACTCGAGCTATGATGAATTGGTGAATGCTAGCACCCAATGCCTGTACCTTCGAGTATATAAAAGAGCCACAGCTCCAGCCGTTGTGCTTAATGGACAAGCTCTCGCATGGGTGACCCTTTTCCTACCCAATGAAGCCCATGAGCCATAGATTTTAACCCTAGGTACCCCATAGATTTTTGTTGTGCTGGATTTATAACCTTACTATTTAAACTATAAGTTCTAGTGGTAATTGAGATGAACTTAGGCCTATGCATAAACCTAATGTGTGTATAGGCCCAAGTCCATTTGAAAACTCATGTTAAGCAAGAGGATGCTTACTTATGGTTAAACTTTAAAGATATAAATCCTTTGTTTGTGAGGGAAGGATCGTCCTGGACCACCCACTGTTGGTGTGTCCAGTGTACCCTAGCCTAGGATAGAATTTTTTCTTACCCTGCGCGTGAGAGTTGAAGGTATGAGGGGGCGAAGATTCAGTTCTGGAGATTTTTTTTTCGATTTTGATTTAGTCCTTCGTCTGATTTTAGTTTAGTTTATATGGTCTGGTTTTGGTTCGGTTTTGGTTCTATTGGTATGGTTTGGTTTTGGTTTTATAAAAGTAAAGGCAAAAAAAAAAAGAAAAAAAAGAAAAAAAAATGGTCCATTCATGCATTGCATTCATGTACATAGCATACATAGGTTAACCCTTAAATCCTATTTTTCTATAGCAAACATAGCCTCAAAACACACCAAAGAGACTTCCAATCAGTTCACTTGGGTTAGGGAAGGGAAGAGACTAGTAAGGATTTCACCTGCATTACTTAAGATGGAAGAAACTATGGCCATGCTTGATGAAATATTGAACGCCAAGATGTTTGAGCTAGAAGAGACAATTGTGGTCAACTTTAGAAAGAGGCCCCAAGGTAGGCTAATTAAGTGGCATTAAAGTTATTGAGGTTCAAATAGTATCTCATACCCAAGGAGATTTTTTCCAATTCAGCCAACCCTTATCTGAAGTTTTGGAGCATCTCAAAGTTCAAGACCTCCTGTAGCTCTTAGCACCCAGGCCACTACCAAATCCACTCCCACCTAGCTATGATATCAACCAATGTTGCTAGTTCTACCAAGCCCACAGTTATGACATCGACTGATGCTTTCAACTTAAGCATGATATAAGACCTAATTGAAGCCAAAAGGATAATTGACCCAGAAAATCAACCCAAAAGCCCCATGCTTAGCCAAAATTTCTACCTACACCAAGTCTCTACATGATCTCCATCACCCCAAATAACCCTAACAGAATTATTAACTTTATCCAACCCATCCAAAAGCCCAATGAACTTATCCAACCCATCCAAAAGCCTAGTGAACCTATCCAACCCATCCAAAAGCCCAATGAACCTCAGTCTATAATGGTTGTTGACATTTGTGATAATTCTAGCTATGATGAGGGTCCTTTGGATGTTTGGACTGATTCTGATGAGGAGATAGTTACATTACAACTAGATGGTTCAGTTCCACTAGTGTCTGATTTTCAAGTTGTTGGGATCTATGAAAATTAAATGGATCTAAAAGTGGCAACTATGAAGAAAGGAATGAAGTATTTTCCTAGCATAAGCCTAGGAGAAAGTATAGATAGCCTAGTGGTTTTTCTTAAGATGAAGGGGTAGATCACAAGGAATGGTTTGGGCTATGAGCCAACTAAAGAGGAAAAAGAGTCAAAATTTCCTAAGTTCTTGAAAGAGAGGGGCAATTACCTAGACATATGATTAGGAGTTACTACATGTGAAAGTGCTAAAGCAGAAAATCAGGACCATTGATCTAAGGGCTGCATGGAAAGCTAAGCACCTAAAGTTACACTCCTAAGTTTGAGTTTGTCTTTTGTAATGCTCATAGTTGTGATACAGATGTTTCCATTTCTAATGTACTTGATGAAGATTTCGAGGCAAAAATTACTAATATGACTAGTCCTTTTGCTTACTTATTTGATGTTTATTCTAATAGGCATATGCATGGCATTCATAATCATTTAGAATCAGTTTCTATTAATGCATCAAAATCGATCTCTATTAATTTAGGTACGCCAAATAATCCTAAAGACATTAAGTTTGGTAAAGATTTAACCCAAGAAGAAAGAGATAAATTTATATCCTTGTTAACAAAGTACCAAGAAGCATATGCCTCGAGCTTAAAATTAGATGGCCAATTCCCAAGCCAAGCTAGTGTCCCCATAGGAAAAGAATGATCAAAAGTTGACTTAGCTAGTTATCCTAATGAGTAAAATTTCATGTTATGAAGGATTAATAGTAGCACATGTGGACCTAGAGGGAGAAGGAAAATGATATAAAGACATAAGGAAGTCTCTGAAAGTAAGAGAATACTCACAATAAGCCTACAAAAGAGATAGAGCAATAATTCATAGATTAGCCACTCAATTTACTTTAGCTGGGGGGCAATTCTATAAACTCTTATGTGTGATAGAAAAATAGGCTAAGCAAATAATGAAAGAAGTACATGCAGGAATGTGTGGTCCCCATATGAATGGAAAGGTTCTAGTTGAAAAAAAAAATGTTCGAAACATATAAGGATTGGCCTGAAAAACTCCTTTATGTTCTTTAAGGTTATCGTAGTACTACAAGGACATCCACGAGGGTAACCCCATTCTCTTTAGTGTATGAGACTAAGGTAGTGCTATCCATTAAGCAAGAGGTCAAATCCTTAAGAGTGATGCTAGAAGCTAAGATCCTAGAAAATGAGTGGGCCTAGAAAAGATATGAGGAACTAGCTTTGATTGATGAAAAGAGGATGTGAGCCTTGTATCGTATGCAGGCTTATCAGAGGAAGATAGCTAAAGCCTTTAATAAGAAGGTGAAGCCAAGAAAGATCAAAGAGGGAGACATGGTTTTGAAACAAGCTTGGACCGTCCCTTTTGATTTAAGAGGAAAGTTTTACCCAAGCTAGGATGGTCCATACATAGTCAACAAGATCTTGCCACAGTAAGAATATCAGACTTGGATGGGAATGAACTTCAAGAACCAGTCAATTTAGACATGCTCAAATGGTACTTTGTGTGAGACATGCTCGCTAGGTTGAAAACCTGCAAAAGGCGGTCTAGGCAAAAGTAAGGGTCAAAAAAAAAAAAAGGAAAAAAATGCTAGATTGAAAACCTGCAAAAGGCAGTCTAAGCAAAAGGAGAGATGAGAGAAGATCTGAATGGAAAGCCTGAAAAGGACATTCGGCAGGTTATAAAGCTTATTTCTAACTTTGGAAGGTTGAAAATTTGGTAAAACTAAATGTAAGAGGGTGTAATGGTGTACCTGAATAAATAAAGAAGATTTTATTGCATTAACCAGGAATATGTTTTATTTAATTATGATTGTGAATGTTTGTGTCTTAAGGGATACATCAAATGATTAAGTACTTGAACTGCATTGTTTTGATTTAATCTATGTCTTCTAAGTATGGCAAGATAGGTGTTGGATATAAATGCCCTGGCAATTATCCAATTTCAAAAAAAAAAAAAAGAGCTTGCTAGGTGGAAAACCCAAAAGGGCCGCTTAGGCAAAAGTAAGAGCAAGCCCGCTGAGATGAAAACCCAAAAGGGCATTTCAGGCAAAAGTTAGGGCATAAAGAATTGAGTTCATGGAAGAGAAAGGAGTCAAGGCAGAACAAGATTTTGAAATGGTGTTAGAATAATGAACCATGGGGGGAGAGAAGAAAAAAGAAAAATCAGAGAGAAATTGTATTGTGACCTTAAGGGAGTCTTTTTTTTTTGGTGAACAGTTCTTTTAAAAAACTTTGAGGCTATAAGAAAGTTTTTACAAAAAGAGGTCCCCCAGAGGACTAACTTTTTTTAGAATCTCTAGTAAAATCAGCATGCCCATGATAGGAAGTAGCATACAGGAAGCATAAAAATCAGAGAGAATTTTGAGACCCAGTAATCCTATTTTTTTTTTTTCAAATCATGAATTAGGTATTTTTTAGTAAGTCCTTAGACGTTGTTTAGGGCGCATGACATAGTTGTGTAAGACATAGAAGAACATGCATCAACATGTCACCTGTAGGTGTGTAAGGTGTAGAATAACATACATCACCATAGTTTCAATTGTCGAACTACGAGGGGGTCTGATTCTTCGTTAGGATAGCGAGGGGGATACGTAGGTGGTTTAGGACCGCGGTCCTAAATACGAACCCACGACATTTCATGATAAATATTTTTTGATAAGTCCTTAGAAGTTGTTTAGGGCATATGGCATAGTTGTGTAAGGTGTAGAAGAATACGCATTAACATGTCACCTGTAGGTGTGTAAGGCATAGAAGAACATGCATCACCACAGTTTCAAGTGTCAAACTACGAGTGGGTCTGATTCTTCCTCAGGATAATGAGGGGGATACGTAGGTAGTTTAGGACTGCGGTCCTAAATATGAATCCACAACATTTTAAATCACACAGTTGCCATTGTCATGAGACCGTATCTAGTCTCATGACGCAGAGTGTATCGAAAGAGCAAGATGCACTCAATTTTCACATGACACAGTTATCACTGTTATGAGACCGTAGCTAGTCTCATGACGCAGAGTGTAACGGCAGAGCAAGATACACTCATTTTTCACATGACACAGTTATCACTATTATGAGACCATAGCTAGTCTCATGACACAGTTATCACTATTATGAGACCGTAGCTAGTCTCATGACACAGAGTGTATCGACAGAGCAAGATACACTCATTTTTCACATGACATAGTTATTACTATTATGAGATCGTATCTAGTCTCATAACATAGAGTATATCGATCAAGCAAGATATACTTGATCCTCATAGCCAATGCTTCATAGTTATTAGAAATTTGAGTTTCACTTTGACAAAACTTGAGCAATGCTTTCGCATTGATTTCAACTTTCGCCAAAGTGGGGGGAAAACTATAGACCCTTATTTTGTGACGAGTATGTGCATTGAGGCAGTGGGAAACCCGATGATGAAAAATTATACGACTGTAAGATGCAATTGGACGCATGGAGCTGAATTATTAATTCTGTGGCATGATCTTAAAATAATAATAATAATAATAATAATAGTAATAATAATAATAATAATAATAAAAATAATAATAATAAAGTGTAGGGGAAATTAATTTAATTAAATTTAAATAAAATTTTATTTTATTTAAATTTAATATGGGTAGTTCTTAAATGGATCTAATTAAGTTTAATTAGCCTCCATGGGCCTAAGAAAGCCTATTTAGGAATTTTAAATGGGACCCATTTAATTATTTTCTAAAAATTAAAATAACAAAATATCTCTCTCCTCCTTGACCCCACTCTTTTCCTCACTCCCTATTGGTGTCACCCTCTTTCCCTCTCTTTCTATTGGTTGGAACACCTCACCCATATCCTAATCTTATTCGAATTCTGCAATCGTAGTTGCTTAAGTCATCTAAACTTTATCACCCTAAAATTTCAAACCCTATCACACCTCTCTCCCAAAACCCTATAAATACCCTACTAGAGAAGGGAAGAAAGGGAGATGGGAGGAAAGAGGAAGAGAAAATTCAGAGTTATAGGAAATTTAGAGATATTCAAGACTCTTTGAGTTCTTCCTTATTTTTTCTTTTCTTCAAGAAGATTTTCATACAAGATTTCTCGAATGTCAGTTTTTATTGTTTTTTTTTTCAAGATCTATGCCACACAATATTTTAATTTTATGCTCTTTGTCTTCAATTTATTTTATATGTTCATATAGATCATGCAATCATGTTTAATTTGAGGGGATACACAACTCTGCACATGTTTAGTTTCTGTCTCGTATTTTTATTATTTTTTGTTATTTTCTGAATCTGTAAAAAATTTGTAAAAATTATATTCATATTATACACAAAATTTCATTAATTTTAGGCTCAAGAATCACCAAAAAAGCTTTAATGTTTTGTAAGTTATGGCTATTTAAAATTAGGGTTCCTATAAAATCTGATTTGTAGAATATCTGAATTGTGGAGCCCATATCTCCCTTGTTCCTTAATATTTTTGTGTAAATCTAGTGTCTAAAATTAATTTCAGAATCTTATGAATCTTTTCCAATTGGTTTTGCATTCATATCTGTTGTGGTTAATGAGTTATAAATTTTACAAAAAAGTAGTACGATTCTATCACTTAGAAAATTTACGATTTATGTAGACTATTCGGCTAGGGTTTTGTTTGATTTATAAATTTTATAATCTTGCATGATATGTAGGCTGTCTTCTGTAATTTTTTTTTTATGATTTTTAGGCATGTCTAACTATTTTTAAAATATCAGATTTCTTGCTACCGTTAATCTGCCAGAATTTGGAAATTGTATATTTATGCATGTTCTTGTATTTTCTTGAGTTTGTAATTGATATTTGATCTATTTTTCCGTGTTCTTTTAATTTAAGAAGTGTTATGAAGTGTTTGGATCATGTTAGAAGACTTAGACCATTAAGTAGTTGTAACTAATTAGGAATCTTAACCCTTCAGGAGACTAGAGTTAGAATCCAATGCAAATTGTTATTAATATTTTCTTTATTTCTTTCATTTTCTTTAGTTTTTTTATTTTTTATTACAAACAAAATTGGTAAGTAGCCCTAAGGTAAGTACCAAAGAGGGCATTTGCGTTGAGCTTATGTGGAGCTAAATGGGAGTAAGCCAGGGATATCATTGCCATACTAGAAGAGAAAACCCTTTTTTAAGGGTAGCTTGCCCCAATGGCAACTGCATTTACTAACAGGTAAGTAGCTCTAAACTCCTCGAATAACCATTGACATGAAATTTTAGTAATAATAGAATTTTATTTGGTAAATTAAAATTAATTTTGTTTTTAATTTAACTAACTTTTGTATTTAATTAATTTAAATAAATACTTTATAAATTAAAATTAATCTTGTTTGTAAATTAAACTAACATTAGCATGTAAAATAAATTTAATTTAATACTTGTTAATTGTAAAATAAATTTGCATGTTAGAAATCTTTATTAGGTTGTGATTGTTTGGGCCTTATGTGATATTAGAATAAATTACACATGTACATAATTAACTTAGTTCAATTATCCTTAGGGTAACTTGGTGAAAATTAATTAATTAGGTTAAATAGAAATATAGGGTTATTTGAAATTGAATTTGTTTGTAAATTAAATTCTCAATAATAAATTAATTTTAGTCATCTGGTAAATATCATTTAAATAATTAGCAACCCCATAGATAGGAATTAGTTGTGCATGAAAATTGTGTGTAAACAACAACCCTTTTGTTAATTACTTGCGTGTGTATGATTAGAATTGCATTTTTTAGGATGAAGTTTAATAAAGGAATGATAAACAAGACTTTTAGAAACATTAGTTGATGACTGGAACTCGAATTAACGAGGTTAGACCAGGCGTAAGGGGTTCCTAACACCTTCCCCTTACGTACCCACTATCCCGAACTTAGACATTAGGCTATGGTAATGACGGTTGTGGAAACTCTGCAAGGAGTAAGTTGCCATCCATGACCCTCGAAAGAAACACTGAATATGTCCTTGTTATTTCCCGGGTGGTGACTCCTGTCTATCTATGACTTCGTGGCATGAATCCTTAGTACTGTGATAGTGTTATGGGAAGACGGTACTTACCAGTGGTTTGATTCTATTAGGATTGTATGAAGTGCATGTCTAGGAAATGCTGTCTAAGGAGGTGGTACTTAAGTGAGACCATTGTGACTCCACCATCTTTCCTGGGCATTACCTGGTGTATTTTATATAATTCTAATGGATGATATTTCGCCTCACGCCCCCCGTCCTATGCCACCCTGGGAAGGCAAATGTAGTCGTTGATGCTTTAAGCAGAAAATCTATTATAGCATTAAGATCTCTGAATGTCCAATTGTCCTTAACTCATGATGGAGTTATTTTGGCTGAGTTGCAAGTGAAGCCGAATGTGACACCCCTTACCCTTCTACAGTGTAGCCGAGCAAGTTATGCCACTCAGTGTGCCGGAGCACGAATTCATATTTTAATTACAATTTATCCCTTTTAATTCATTTATTTATAATTTTTGATAAATTTGAATTTTTTCAAAATTTTTATAGAAAATCCGGCAGAGTGCCGGCTGTAAATTAAAAAAAAAGTTATTCTGAACCTGTTTAAAAGATACTTCCAATATAATTTTCCAAATCCATAACTCCATTACACACATTTCAAATCAATCTCAAAATCTCAATACTATTTTCAGAACTTTTCTGTTCACTTCATCACTTGAAGTACATTTATACATATTTCTCAACATTTCATTTTTCCACATATATTATTAAGAAAATTTCAATAACGTGAAATTTCATATATTTACATCATCAAATAATTTCAAGAGTTTATAGTTATAGTCCAAAACTAATACAAAATACACAATACAAAATGCTACCCCAAAGTCCTAATGTCCTACCATGTGCACTGCAGATGTGAGGTGACTTTGGACTCCGGATGCAGGTCTAAAAGTTCACCCGGTCTGATGTCAGCTGGGCTCCCCAGCTAGGTCTCTAGTACTTGCGCATGGCAAAAGCGATGCACTAAGCAATTCTGCTTAGTGGTGACAATATAAAATAAAATAAAATAAGTATGCAGAATGTATGTTTACATTTTTGGTAGACTTAATTTCTGATATTTATTGCAATATTATTCGATTAAAGTTTCGTAAAATTTATTATCATTGCCTGAGTAACCCATACTAGTTGACTGGACTGGATAAATGGGTAAACTGGCACTGGGTACTTAAGTACCTCGGACCATCATACCATCGGTCACATTGTGTTTCCCGGTGTGCAACAGAACAGCTAATAAGCTGTAATAATTATCAGGGATAAAACCCGAGTGTAACAACTCAAATGACATAGCCAAAGGCTATTATGTCACAGAATGGCATGAAGCCATATGCAGTATTGCGAACACAACCCTATTGGCATGCCAACCTATCCAAACCAATCTTGCTAGGTATACTAGGGCATATTACACTTTTAAGTTTCACAATTCTTGAAATTCAATTTTTTAGTGTTACTATTCAATTCATTAGTCAACTAAAATGTTGACTTTTGCATAGACAATAGGTACCTTGGTTCTAATACTCCCAACATACCACATTTGGCATTCTAAAATTGTTGGTATTGATTGTCAATACCATTTCTAAACTTAATGTTAATTGGACAGAATTTTCAGTTTTCATGCTTTGTCTTTACTGTTCCATTAGTCATTTTTGCAATGGGAATTTGGCAAAATGATCAACATGAAAGTTGTTCCTTATTTTGTCTAGTTGCATTTCCTTTTTTGAATCACTCCATTTGGAGTTTTGTAGCTCAAGTTATGGCCCAAAAATCACAACTGGCCGGATTATGATTTTTCCAGAATTTTTGGACTGACCAAATCTACTATGTTAGGAGCAGTGAATTCAAGTCACTTTTTGAATATGTTATGGTCATAATTTGGGTTAGGTTTCTCCATGAAAGTTGTTGGTCTATATCTCAGCTTGTTTTTGGTAAAATTTTAGATTAATTGGACCTTTGTACATTGAGTTATGGCGAAATGACTAAACACTATTCATTTGATCATTTTGCCCAGGCAGAATGCAGGTTACCTGGATTAGGGCAATCTTTTAGTCAACTTGGTTTAGTTTTCTGGGCATGGTTTCTTCACCAAAGTTGTGCCATTATGTGTCTAGTTTCATGTACAATTGGCCTTGCACCAATTGAACCTCTACAATTCTAGTTATTGCTGCCCAAACCTGCTGGACACATGCCCAGTCCTACAGGTCACCAAGGGCAGCCACACAAACCTCCAATCCCACTATACAATTCACTTCATTTTTTATTTAAACAGAACCAAATGGTCACTAATTGACCATTAAAACCTACTTTCATCATGACATGGTCAAAGTCTCATTTTTGACCCCAAACCCTAACTCAAACATTACAAATCATGCATTATCATTGCACTTCATCAATCCATTTAAGAGATGCATAATAAGGGCAGCCATACTACCATTTTAACTCCATAAAACTCATTACAATCATACCCCAACCAAGGCTGCCAAAATTTAGGGATGGCATACAAATGATATTTCATCAATTTCTTTATCATTTGCACTCATTTATAGTCCTTAAACATGAATTTGAAGTGAAAACCAATGTTAGGTCACAAACCTCTAATGGAGTGAGATTTCCCACTTGCTAGGGTTCCTCTTTTCCTTTTATTTTTGCTCCCAAAAGACTTGCCAAAATGTAAGAACACTTTTTTGTATTGGGAATATGGGGTTTAGTTGGGTAAAAGCTAGTGAAATCAAGCTTTCAAAAGCTTGCTCATGGTGGCCATGGTGGGAGTGGGTGACGGCAAGAAGAAGATGAGGGAGAGAGTTTTGAATTTTTTTTTCATTTTTTAGCCCATTTGGTCTCTTTTAAATAAGCTTATGCCATGTGTCAACATTGGATTGGTTGGGAGAATTTTAATGACATCATTATGATGTCATAATTCCATTTTCTTTCATTTTCTCTCCTTTTCTTGTCTATTTAATTTCAATTAAATTTTTAGCAACATTTATTCATATTTTATGTTATATAAATTATTTATTTAACTGGACAAGTTGGCCAAAAATCATTTCTGAAGATGAAATGACCAAAATGCCCTCTGTTTGGCTTAACGAGCCAAAATTGTGTGTACTGATAGAAAAATTTTATAAGCATTTTCTTGGCATTCTAATGCCATAAGAACCTCAATGACCCTTCTCTGGAGTCCCAATAATTATTTATAATTTTTCCCCCGGGTCTAGGGTTGCTAATAGCCTTCACCGTCACTTCCCCTTCGAGTTACTCATCCCTGGGGTTTCGGCTCGTTTAACCTTAATGTATTTAGTTTCTAAAATTTTTCCTTGATTTTTATGAGCATTATTTAATTTCTTTATAACTCCTCACTCTAGTCTATTTATAATTTCAAACATTCTAGCTGCCGGAACTGACATTGGTCACCGGAACAGTAGAATATATGGACTAGCTAAAGTGAGGATGTTACACCGAATCTGTTACAATAGATACAGGATGGGCAGAAGATAGATGAGAAATTAATGGCTGTTATGGGCAAAATCACTGAAGGGAAGGAAACTTAATATGAAGTGAAAGAAAATGTGTGCCTGTACTATAAAGAAAAAGTGTGTGTTCCAGATGATAAAGAATTGAAAACCAGTATTCTGAGAGAAGCACATAACAGTGTGTATGCTATGCACCCAGGAAGCACAAAAATGTACCATGACCTGAAACTCCGATACCGGTGGCCAGGTATGAAGAAGGACATAGTTGACAATGTAACTATATGCTTGACATGTCAGCAAGTCAAAGCAGAACATCAAGTTCCATTAGGTTTGTTACAGCCCATAAACATACCTGAATGGAGATGGGACCGAGTCACTATGGACTTTGTCAGTGGTCTACCTCTCACTCAGAAGAAGCATGATGCAGCATGGGTGATTGTGGATAGGTTGACCAAATCAGCACATTTTCTGCCAGTCAGAACTGACTACTCAATGGAAAAGCTAGCAGAATTGTACATTAGTGAGATAGTTAGACTACTTGGAATTCTGCTTTCCATTATATCTAATAGAGACCCGAGGTTTACATCTAGATTTTGGAAGAAATTACAAGAATCCGTGGGCACACAACTCCATTTTAGTATGGTTTTTCATCCTCAAACGGATAGACAGTCAAAAAGAATAATCCAGGTAAATTTTAAAACTCATTGAGTTATTGTAAACAAAAAATTGAACTGATAATGATAATAATAATCGAACATATGTGATAGTCCTCGAGAATATGCTGAGAAGTTGTGTTATTGAGTTTGAGGGAAGTTGGGACAGAAACCTTCCATTGGCAGAATTTGCATACAATAATAGCTATCAAGCTAGCATACAAATGGCACCCTATGAAGCACTGTATGGGAGAAAATGCAGAACACCTGTATATTGGACTGAATTGGGTGAAGATAAGCTAGTGGGGCCAGACCTGATAAAACAGACAGAGGAAAAGGTGAAACTGATAAAGGCCAATTTGAAAGTTGCCTCAGACCAACAGAAATCTTATGCTGACTTGAAGAGAAAGGACATTGAGTATGAAGTTGGCAAGAAGGTATTTCTCAAAGTATCAGCATGGAAGAAAGTGTTGAGATTCGAGAAAAAGGGAAAATTAAGCCCTAGGTTCATTGGCCCACATGAAGTTACTAAAGGTGTGGGACCAGTAGCCTACAGATTAGCCTTACCACCTGAGCTGGACAAGATATATAATGTGTTCCATGTCTAGATGCTCAGAAGATACAGATCATATGCTTCACATGTCATCTTAGCAGAAGAAATTGTGGTACAACATGACCTGACATATGAAGAAGAACCAATTAAAATCTTGGCATGAGAGGTAAAAGAGCTCAGAAATAAGACAATTCCACTAGTGAAAATCTTATGGAGACACCACAACATGAAAGAGGCAACATGGGAGAGCGAGGAGACAATGAGACAACAGCTCCCTCAGCTCTTCACATTAGGTAAATTTTGAGGACGAAATTTTTATTTAGAGGGGAAGAGTTGTAACATCCCCACTGTACGTATTCTGTATGTTTTGTTGCTCTAGTGGCCAAATATCAGTCCAGGCAAGTCAGGATGTCTGGAACTACACTTCGGTGATAGTGAACAGACATATAATGATGAAATAAATAAAAAGAAAATACAAGAAAAATTAAAGAAAAATGAAAGAGAGAAAATAAAACTAAGTTAAACGAGCCCGCACCGCAGCGACAGGTGACCACATTAGGAAGGCCGTTGCCGACCCCAGGACCACGGGGAACTCTCAGAATTAAATTTTGGAACGTAAGTAAAGGATTATTGAAATATAATTGACACTAGAATTATCAAAGAAAAATTAATAAAATAGTATAAAGAAAAACAAAAAATCAAGAAATAGACAAAAATCGGTGTTACCAAAAAATAGGGAATATAACCCGAAGTGGGGCATTTTAGTCATTTGACAGATAGAGTTGCCTTTTAACCTCAATGTCCATTAAAAATAAATGATATTGCACTTAGAAAATGTCATGAAAAATCAAAATGAGATACATTATGTAAATAGTAAAAGAATTGAGCTAAATGTACAAATAATGGAACTTAGTATAATTAACCATTAAACTATTGTTAAGTGCTCCACTAATTCAGAAACTTGGACACCTATATAAGCCTTGGGATAGATGAATCATCATCTTCAACCTTGCTCCATAAACCAGTCGAAACTCTCACCATGGAAACCACCATTGCCGCCCCACATGCAACCTTCATTGGTGCATGATCAAGCCACCATTTCCACTTGGTTCTTTCATTAAAGCTTGCCTACTTACCTTGGGGAAGATATTGGCAACAAGAAAAACAAGATTTGGTGAAGTTTTGATAAGGTTCAAAAGTGGTAAGTGTCCAAAACCTCTCCCTTGCTTTAGTAAACCTTGTGTTTAGGTTAAGGTGAGTATTTTGGTGAAGATAAATGAAGAGAATAGTGAGATATGTAATTGTCCATTTTCGGAAGCCATGAATATTTCTTGTATTTGAGTTTTTCTTGCCTCTAATTAATGGGAATTAAGGTTGATTAACTCAAATGGAAGATGTAGTAAGTTAAAATCTAAGTATGTGCATGTAGTGCTTGAATTAAGGGTGTGAAATGGAACCTTGATGCTTTGGCAAACTGCCATGTTTGGCAGCCCATAATATCGTGAATTTGTGTGTGTGAATACAAAGTTTATTAATGAAATATGATAGTATTAAATTGTGGGCAGCATGTGTAATTGATATTGAGGTATGAGTATATGGAAGTGTATGTGTAATATTGATATTGATATATGTTGAATTTTAGTGGAAGTGAAAGTTGAACTTGAATGATGTATTGTGTGCATTGAGCACTTCAGTGTTCTTCCCAAAATTGCTTGCTGGAATTGTGTTTAATATTGTAGAAGTGCTATGCATGAATAATGAAGTAATGAGGAGGAGAAGGAATGTCAATTTGGAAGTGTAAGTGTCTTGTGCAGGTTATGTATTGATGGCAGTACCTAAATTAGGTCATAAGTGCCAAATTGTGGACCCAATTGGTATGAGGCCAATGGGGAGTAAAACTAGACACCAAATAGGCCAACTTTTATGTAGAAATGTTGCCAAAATTCTGCCTAGAAACTGACCTTAAAAATGACCAAATCTGGAATGGCAACCTTGCAACCCAGATTTTTTACCATATAAATAGTAGTCATTAGGATGACCATAACTCACTCAAAACAGGTCCAATTGACCTGAAATTTTTACCATGGATAGCTTAGACATAGAGCTACAATTCTTATGAAGACATCAAAGCCCAAAAATAGCCAGAACCAAGTCAAACAGCTTGCACAATTTCGGGTACCAAAACTGCCAGAACTAAAAGTGACCTAAAATTGACCAAATTTTGCACTAAAGGTGCAATCTGTCCAGCTTTAGTAAATTGACCATATCTTAGTCTATACAACTCAGAATGACCTGAAATTTTGCCTCGAGTGCAATAAGACATAGAGCTACAATTTTGCTTCTTTGACCAGAAGCTAAAAACCAAGAGAAATAGGACTTTAAGCTAGACCAATCTAGCACATCAAAAATTGAGAATTTGACATTTATATACAATGATGCTTGAAGTAATTTGGCAATTATTGCCAACTAATAAAAATAGTAAATTGCACTATATTGACAGCATATTAATTACAATATGTGACATATTAATGCTAGAAACAACTTATCCATAGTACCTAAAAGGGTCAACATATGCATTGACTTATGAATTACATAATAGCTAGTAAACTCTAAAAATTGAAGAATTAAATAATTAATTTATAATGTGTCCTAGTTTTCCTAGTTAACTAGTTTTGGATAGGTTGGCATGCCAATAGGATTCTGAACAGCTGTTCTATAAATGGCTTCATACCATACTATGTTTTTATGACTTATTATGCTGCACTGAGATTTTAATAGCCTATGGCTACACATATTGTGTATTTATTCTTGGCTTATCGCCAGATTGACTATATGGCTTTTTAGCCACACTATTTGCACACAGGGAGACTTTGTGACCGATGGTGTGATGGCCCGAGGTACTAGGTACCCAATGCCAGTATATCCATTTATCCAGTTTGGTCAGTATATAGGCTACACGGGAAGTAATTCAAGTACTATTAAATTCAAATAGTTAAATCTAGTATTCTGACATATAGCACCACCAAAATTAGCACAAATTGAAATGTTAGCAAATAAAAGTAGAATCAACAATTATAAAGAATACCGATGTCATAAATTCATTTACTTTATTTTAGTATATATTTCTTTATATTTGGCACCAGAAAGCAAAATTGCTTAACGCGTTGCTTTTGTAACGCGTAGGTATTGGAGACACAGTTGGGGAGCCCAGCAGACCTACGACTGGGTGAGACATCAGATTTGCACAGGAGTTCAGAGACATTTGCACTGCATTACATACATGGTAGGACTTAGGATATCTTGTATTTTGTACTTTTGTTGTATTTTTGAAATTTGACCCTGTATTTTGTAATGTTATGAAAGCTCTAAAGTTTGTAATATTTTGTACATATTAAATAACATGAAGATTTTTTGGATATATTTAAATTATTATGGACTGTATTATGGAACTGTTTAATAACTGTAAAAGTCTATTGACTTTACTGAGAAATAGAGACTGTGAAATATTTGAGATTTTGATATTATCATATTAAACTGTTTCCAATAGGTTTGGAAGGACAGTTTGTCCGAAATACAGACGGCACCTTGCTAAATTTTTATTACAATTTTTTTGAAATACTAATTTTATCAAAGTATGAAAATAGTATCAGCATGATATGAATATTAAATAAAAGACTTCTTAAAATCAAATTGAGTTCAGGAAATGAAATAATCACAGACTAGGTGTTCCAGCACGCCGTGTAGCACGCCTTGCTCAACTATACTGTAGACGAGTGAGGGGTGTTACAGGTTTTCTTCACCAAAGTTGTGCCATTATATGTCTATTTTCATGTCCAATTGGCCTTGCACCAATTGAACCTATACAACTCCATTTATAGCCGCCCAAACCTGCTGGACTCACACCCAGTCCTACGGGTCACCAAGGGCAGCATGCCTAAGCTCAACTCCATTATCCTTACCCACTTCAATTCCTCTTCATACATATTCAAATGGTCACTAATTGACCATTACAATGTCAATATACTATTACATAAGCAAAACTCTAATTTTTCACAAACCCTAATTTCTAAAGTGTCCATTTTATGTTATCCATGCCATCTAACACATCCAACACACATAATTCAACATCTAACTCAAGTTTTCTCATCACAAACCACTTATAAACAATTCAATTCATACAAATCAACAAATCTTATCCTTCTCCCATGGCTGCCGATTTTCATAGATACTTCAAAATAATTGTTTTGTTCAATTTTACAACAAATTCTCATTTAATTTGTCTTCCTAACAAAGATTAAAAAGATAAGGAAGTAAGTATAGGCACTAACCCTTTTTTAGCAAAATTTTCCCAAGCAATTCCTTCACTTTCTTGGCTTTTCTTGGTAGCCAAACACTTTCCCAAGAGGTAAAATCAAGTTTTTGTAAAGGAGGGTAGGGGTTTTATGGTGAAAAGGTGAGGTTTGGCAAGAGAGAGAGAGGAAAGCTCTTCAATGGTGAAGAGAAAAGTGGCTGTCGAGAATAAGAAGAAGAAGAATAGAATTTGTGTTTAATTTTTATCATATTTTATGTATATTTATCTCCTTTTAAAGTGCTTGTTGAAATTTGATTGGTGGAGGGCATTTTAATGACATAATGGTGATGTCATAAGTCCCATTTAATTCATTTTCTTTTTCTTTTCTTTTGTACTAATTTTCATTTAATTTTTAGCAATATTTATTCAAATTTTATGTCATAATAATTATTTACTTAACTGGACAAGTCGGTCAAAAATCATCTCTGAAGAGGAAATGACCAAAATGCCCTCCGTTTGGCTTAACAGACTAAAATTGGCTGTACCAATCAAAAAAATTTTCTAAACCTTTTCTTGGCATTCTAATGCCATAGAAACCTCAATGACTCTTCCCTGGAGTCTCAAAAATTATTTTATAAATTTTCTCCCTGATTTAGGGCTTCTAGTTGCGAAGACCGCAACTTCCCATTAGGTTACCCATCGCTAGGACACCGCTCATTTAACTTGGTTGTATTTTATTTCTAAAATTTTTCCTTAATTTTTCTTATCATTATTTGAGTTATTTATGACTCATCACTTTAGTCTAAATATTTTTTCAGACGTTCTAGTTGTCCAGACTGACACCAGTCACTAGAACAGTATAATGTACAGAATTACTACAGTGAGGGTGTTACAATTCTTCTCCTCTAACAAAAATTTCGTCCTCGAAATTTACTGAGCATATGTATCTGAGAGAATTCATTTACCTTTCTATTGCTCCCTCTGTCTACTCCTTTTATATATATGGTATTATTTAGTCTTTTCGAATCTATCATTATACACTTAGGCATATTATAAAGGAAAGATACTTTACCTCAAATTCACATTTAGGGCTTCTTGCTCCTCTCCGGCTGGGGTGACATTTGGAAGTGGTGTTACTATTGTACTTGGTCCTTCCACAACCTCTGTCTGGGTCCGTGGTAAATTTCTCTTAGGACAATCTTTCAGACGATGGTCTATGGCCCCACATTTATAACAGGCTCCAGTCAATCCCCTACATTCACCTTTATGCCACTTATTATAATGGCCACATTTTCTTACTAATCCTGGCTCACTCACTACTAGTATTTCTGGTTGATCTCTTCTGGGTATAGGCTTGGGTCTAGATCTCCTACTTTGATCAGATGTTTGACTTAACTGTTCTCTTGGCCTCTTATTACTAGACTGTCCAAATTTCCTCTTTTGCTGATCACCACTCCTCTTTTGTTCCTCTTCATGAACACAGCTAATATATTTCTTTCTAAACTCTATCAGAAAGAATTTCCAAGGTACATCAGCTGGTGGCACTACCTTGGTTACAACATCCCACCACCGATATGCAGCTTCTTGTAACAATGAAACTGCACACTCCAAACTCTGTTCTAGTGTGCAATGGAGCTGCTGCAGGACTCTTTTAGTCCTTTCTAACCAATACTCAGCCGCTAAAGAATCGTCTTCCTTTCTACCATTGAAATCTACAGCTCCATACTTCCTAATTTTTAGCTCCATACTTCCTAATTTTTCCTAAAGGTGATTTCCGCTGAGGCGATGGTGGAATAACCCCAGTCATCTGTCGAAAGAATTCAGTCATCTACTCAAACAAGGCCTGTTGGGGTTATACAGGCACCTCTTGCATTGGTGGAGTAAGATCTCCTCGATTTCCAACATCACTACCAGTTGGGTTACGGATTAGTACTTCTTCCTCTACTGCCCTCTATGATTCTGAGTCCATACCTTAACCTAAAATAACTAAAGAAAACAGACCTGCATTAGTATCGTCTTGACTCATATGAATGTAATGCATGTTATGCACACAATCTTATTCTACCTATTGATGCTTAGGAATGCCTAAACCGTGCTCTGATACCAATAAATGTAACACCCCTCACTCGACTACAATGTAGTCGAGCAAAGTGTGCTACATTCGGTGCTGGAGTAGCCTATCTTATCTTACTTTATTATTTTAGTAATTTTGAATTCGTTTAATTTAATATCAATTATTTTTCTATGGAGAAACCAGCTGAGTTTTCCCTATTTTATTATCAGTTGACATATTTCACTATTCACCTGTTTGAAATTTTCAACAATAGTTTCCAATAATAATCTCATCCATACTCATATCATCATTTCAAAAATCATTATGTAATTCAAATCCACACTCATTTGTATAAACCTATTCATACTCAATTCATATGTAAACATTCTCAAATTACATAAGCAAAATTTTCAAATTTCCTTAATTTACATAATTTACAAAATAATTACATAATTTCATAATATACATGATTTACAAATTAATTACAGTTTCATAATCTATATTTCAATATACAATTCATAGTTTGCATTACAAATAATAACTAATTATAATATACAAAATACATAATATGATTTATATAGACCCTATCTACATGCATTGCAGAGGAGGTGACAACCTTGTACACTTCTGACACTTCTGCAGATCTGGACTCTAAAATCTCCAGTCTAATGTCCACTGGGTTTTTATCTTCAGTACCTACACGAGAAAATAAATCTACCGAGCTAAGCATTGCTGCTTAGTGGTGCAATAATATGACAAGAAATAATGTATACAAATAAAAATAATTAGAGCATATTTTCTATATTCAAGAATTTTACTGGGTTCATATGAAATTTGCCATACAATACATTTTTCGTCATTTATATTGCTCTCTAGAATCTCTTTTGTAATAAGTTTACAATAATCATTTATATAATGTACAAATAAATCTAAATATTTAGTTTATGTTTATTTTATTATGGAGGATGCTTTTCTAATAATTACTTATGTTATGCTTATTTTGCTAGTCTTTCATTTACTCTCTTAATATTTTCTATGTGTTGTGGATCATTTCGTAATAATTAAATTCTTAATACTAGTTTAATACCTTTCGAATTTTTCTCACTGATTTATTTAGTTTCTAATATTTTTAACTTATTTCAATAATTTTTTTTTCTTTGCCCAGGTAACCTATGACAGGCTGACTAAATTGGATAACGGGTCGTTGGCATTGAACACTGCAGTGCCTCGGGCTGTCATACCATGGGATGCAGAACGTCAACCACGTACGCAGTCAGTATAGCTAAAAAGCTATAATAACACATAATCGGGCATAAAAGCCATGAATATTGGCATAAAGCCATGAATGTGGGCATAAAGCCATGAGTGTGGGCATAAAGCCATAAATACAGGCATAAAGCCTTTCGCAGTACTGCTAAAAAAATACCCTATTAGCATGTCAATCTATCCATTCTGACACACATGTCTAGGCAATACAAGGGCACATAATATTATTAAATATTAATATATTGTGTTTTATAACTTCATTATTTCATGACAAATTTCATAAATTATACATTCATCATAATATTCATACATTCCTTACATCATTCATATTGATCACAATTCACAACAATAGTGTTCGTGTACCATTGTATTCAAGACATTCTTCCTTTCTCTCATAAAGAAAACTAATATCCCATTCATATTTTCATGTGATTCATTTATTCATTACAATATTTGTATGAATTCATAACTCATACAAGGTGTTATTATCTTATTTGTAATGGAAACATAAGTCCTAATGTAAACCTCATCCCATTTATACTCAACAATCCATCTAGGTAAATTTCATTTCATATTCAAGTGGTATTACTTATGTTTTACTAGACCTACTAGTAATGGGAATATAAATCTTAAATATATACTCACATAACTTAAATGTTCATTAAGTCATTTAGGTGCATTACTATTTCTATTCCAAGTAATCCATGAACATTTCATGGATTCCAAATTTTATACCTTAATTTCCTCTACCAATTTAGTTCTTATACTTTGTGTCTTTGTATTACTATTCACTCAAATTATTCACTTTTTAATAGATAATAAATTTATTGAACCTAAGTTCACCAAGATACCATATTTTGCATTCTAAAGTTGTTGGTATTGGTTGCCAATACCATTTCAAAGCTTAGTGTTGGTTACTTTACAATTTTCAGATTTCAAGCACTAAGTTACTGTTCCATTGGTCATTTGTACAGTAGGAATTTGACAAAATTTTCTTCATGAAAGTTGTTCCTTATTGTGTCTAGTTACATTTTTTTTTTGAATCACTCCATTTGGAGTTTTGTAGCTCGAGTTATGGTCATCTTACCATAACTAGCCGGATTGACCTGTACCCATAATTTCTGGGCAATTTGGTTTTGCCAGATTTGGTGACCTAAGTTTGGTTGGCAATTTGACTAGGTTATGGTCAAAATTTGAATTTGTCTTCTTCATGAAAGTTGTAGGGCTATGTCTAAGACTTCTGCTGGTAAAATTTCAGATCAATTAAACTTTTCTACGCTGATTTATGACCATTTGAACAAATACTATTCATTTGGTCATTTTCCAGGGATAGCATGTTGGCCACCCGGATTAGGGTAATTTTTAGGTCAACTTGGTTTCATTTTCTGGGCAGGGTTTCTTCACCAAAGTTGTGCAATTATTTGTCTAGTTTTATGTCCAATTGGCCTTGTACCAATTGAACCTATACAACTCTAGTTATAGCTACCCAAACCTGCTGGACTCACACCCAGTCCTGCGGGTCACCAAAGGCAACATGCCTAAGCTTAACTCCATTATCCTTACCCACTTCAATTCCTCCTCACACAAATTCAAATGGTCACTAATTGACCATTACAATGTCAATATACCATTACATAAGTAAAACTCTAATTTTTCACAAACCCTAATTTCCAAAGTGTCCATTTTCTGCTATCCATGCCATCTAACACATCCAACACACATAATTCAACATCTAACTCAAGTTTTCTCATCACAAACCACTTATAAACAATTCAATTCATACAAATCAACAAATCTCATCCTTCTCCCATGGCTGTTGTTTTTCATAGATACTTCAATATAATTGTTTTGTTCAATTTTACAACAAATTCTCATTTAATTTGTCTTCCTAACAAAGATTAAAAAGATAGGGAAGTAAGTATAGGCACTAACCCTTTTTGAGCAGAATTTTCCCAAGCAATTCTTTCACTTTCTTGGCTTTTCTTGGCAGCCAAACACTTTCCCAAGAGGTAAAATCAAGTTTTTTAAAAGGATGGTAGGGGTTTTATGGTGAAAAGGTGAGGTTTGGCAAGAGAGAGAGAGAGGAAAGCTCTTCAATGGTGAAGAGAAAAGTGGCTGTCGAGAACAAGAAGAAGAAGAGTAGAATTTGTGTTTAATTTTTATCTTATTTTATATATATTTATCTCCTTTTAAAGTGCTTGTTGAAATTTGATTGGTGGAGGGCATTTTAATGACATCATAGTGATGTCATAAGTCCTATTTAATTTATTTTCTTTTTTTTTCTTTTCTACTTATTTTAATTTAATTTTTAGCAATATTTATTCACATTTTTTGTCATAATAATTATTTACTTAATTGGACAAGTCGGCCAAAAATCATCTCTGAAGACGAAATGACCAAAATGCCCTCCGTTTGGCTGAATAGACTAAAATTGTCTGTACCGATCGAAAAATTTTTCTAAACCTTTTCTTAGCATTCTAATGCCATAAAAACCTCAATAACTCTTCTCTGCAATCCCAAAAATTATTTTATGAATTTTCTCCCAGGTTTAGGGCTTCTAGTTGCGAAGACCGCAACTTTCCACTGGGTTACCCATCGCTAGGGCATCGGCTCATTTAACTTAGTTGTATTTTATTTCTAAAATATTTTCTTAATTTTTCTTATCATTATCTGAGTTATTTATGACTCCTCACTTTAGTCTAAATATTTTTCCAGATGTTTTAGCTGTCCGGACAGACACCGGTCACTAAAACAGTAGAATGTACAGAATTACTACAGTGAGAGTGTTACAGAGCACCTCCAAAGAAGAACATGGTAGGATAGAGGATAGTTAATATTAGAAACTAAATTAATTATAGATCTAAATTATTCGAATTATGGTTTATTTCTACTTTTATTTGTATATTATTTTCTTGCTATATTATTGCATCACTAAGCAGCAATGCTTAGTGCGATGGAATTGTTTCCTTTTCGCAGGTACTGAAGCTAGAACCCAATGGACGTTTGACTGGGAATTTTGGGAGTCCAGATTTGCAGAGTGTCAAAGGTTGTCACCTCCTCAGTAATGCATATAGCTAGGTCCTATGTATATCACTTTATGTATTTTATATGTTATAAATATTTTGTATGTTGTAATTCATATGTTGTAATGTAAATTAAGAATTTGTAAGTAATATTAATGTGATGTAAATTAATAAATTAGCTTTTTCATATATAATTAGATTGTATATCATGTATATTAATGAAGATTGAAAATTATCATATATGAGTTGAAAATGAATGAAAATTAATATGAAATTGAATTATATCAAGGATATTCGAATTGATGAGATAATTATGATTAGTATGGATAAGATTTTATTGTAAAAATATTGTTGAATTTTCAAGAAGGTGAATAATGAAATACACCAAATAGAAGTAAAATAGAGAAAACTTCGCTGGTTTCTCCATAGAAAAATAATTGTTATTAAATTAAACGAATTCAAAATTACTGAAATAATAAAGTAAGATAAGATAGGGTGCTCCAACACCGAATGTAGCACACTTTGCTCGACTACACTGTAGTCGGGTGAGGGGTGTCACATGATAATTAGAAGTGCCGTGTATATTATTTGAAGTAAGGGAGTTGGAGGAATGCAATTTGGGAGTGTTCTTTTGTGTAGGTTAGGAAATTGTTAAAATCAGTACGTGTTTTGAGCCCTAACCGAATTTGTATGGCTCCAATTGGTATGAGGCCAATTGGATGTAAAATTAGACCTAAAATACACCAATTTTCATCAAGAAACCATGTCCAAATTCTGTCCAAAAAATGACCTAAATTCTACTCAAATCTGGACTACCAAATTATAAACCCAGAAAATTGACCAAATGAACAGTGTACATTCATTTGGTCTATTTCACTCTAAAGAGATCCAAATGACCTGAAATTTATACCATTGGAAAGCTTAGACATAGGGCTACAACTTTTGTGAAGAACACAAAGCCCAAAAATGCCATTAATCAAACCAAATTTCTTGCCAAATTTGGGCTACCAAAACTGTCCATAACCAAAACTGCCCAGATTTGCTAAACATAGGCTACTTGACCAGTTTTGGCAAATAGGCCATAACTTGGTCCACAGAAATCCAAATGCCCTGAAACTAGCGCCAACATTTCAATAAGACATAGACCTACAATATTTCCCTTTTGACCAGAACCCAGAAATTAAGAGAAATAGGTTAATTGGCTAGGTCAATTTAATGCACAAAATCTGGAAATTGCATAAGTGACCATTGACTCCAGAATATTCTTTTAGTCATATCTCTCATTAGAAAACATCAATTAGGATGATCCATATAGTTCTGGAAACCTAAGAAATAGAGCTCAAATTGTGTTTTAGACACTTTCCTCAAATTATAATTGTAAGAATCCCAAAAGTTGAGTCAAAACTACTGACCTAAACTAGGATCCTATTGGCATAGGGTACTTGGGTCCAGGGCAGTGATTTAAATATTTTTCCAGACGTTCTAGCTGTCCGGACCGACACCGGTCACCGGAACAGTAGGATGTACGGAGTTGCTACCGGGAGGATGTTACAACTCTTCCCCTCTTATTTAAATTTCGTCCTCGAAATTTACTGGGTGTAGGTATCTAAGATAATTCTTTTACCTTTCTATTGCTCCCTCTGTCTACTTCTTATATATATATGGTACCATTTAGTCTTTCCGAATATATTATTATACACTTAGGCATATCAGAAGGGAATGATACTTTACCTTAAATTCACATTTGGGGCTTCTTGCTCCTCTCTGGCTTGGTGACATTTGGAAGTGGTGTTACTATTGTACTTGGTCCTTCCACGACCTCTGGTTGGGTCCGTGGTAAATTCCTCTTAGGACAATCTTTTAGACGATGGTCTATGGCCCCATATCTATAACAGGCTCCAGTCAATCCCCTACATTCACCTTTATGCTACTTGTTACAATGGCCACATTTTCTTGCTAGTCCTGTCGCACTCACTACTAGTGTTTCTGGTTGATATCTTCTGGGTATAGGCCTAGGTCTAGATCTCCTACTTTGATCAGATGTCTGACTTGACTGTTCTCTCGGCCTCTTATTACTAGATTGTCCAAATTTCCTCTTTTGCTGATCACCACTCCTCTTCTGTTCCTCTTCATGAACACAGCTAATATATTTCTTTCTGAACTCTATCAGAAAGAATTTCCAAGTTATGTCTGTTGGTGGCACTACCTTGGTTACGACATCCCACCATCGATATGCAGCTTATTGTAACAACGAAACTGCACACTCCAAACTCTGTTCTGGTGTGCAATGGAGCTGCTGCAGGACTCTTTCAGTCCTTTCTAACCAATACTTAGCCGCTGCAGAATCGTCTTCCTTTCGACCATTGAAATCTATAGCTCCATACTTCCTAATTTTTCCTAGAGGTGATTTCTGCTGAGACAATGGTGGAACAACCCCAGTCATCTGTCGAAAGAATCCAGTCATCTGCTCAAACAAGGCCTGTTGGGGTTGTACAGTCACCTCTTGCACTGGTGGAGCAGGATCTCCCCGATTTCCAATATCACTCCCAGTCGGGATATGACTTACTACTTCTTCTTCCACTGCCCTCTGCGATGAAGGGTCCATATCCTATTTAACAAACACAAACAGATCTGCGTTAGTGTCACCTCGACTCTTACAAATGCAATGCATGGTATGGACTCAATCTAGGCCCAGAAACGGCTAAACCGTGCTCTGATACCACTAAATGTGACACCCCTTACCCGACTACAGTGTAGCCGAGCAAGTTATGCCACTCAGTGTGCCGAGCACTCTATTTAATCTTAATTCATTTTTATTCTTCCTTTTGAATATAACTTGTGAAATATAATTCATTTTAAGTCATTTATCGAAATTACTATTTATTTGAGGTTCCGAAAAATTTTTAAGAAAATCCGGCGGAGTACCGGCTAAAAATGGAGAAAACAGTTCTTCGGAACCTGTGAAAAACACTTCCTATATTCATTTTCCATCATCTCAACTCCATTTATCAAATTCTCAACAATGTTCAATCTCAGTTCTCATTCATCCATCTCATATGATACCATGCATAACTCATATATAAACATTCACTTTTCCATTTACAACCACACTTTTCATTATTTACATGAATATCAAAATACATTACATAAGTTTCAAATACATATGAGAAAATAAAATCAATTACAAAATACCAAAATGACATCTAGCGTCCTACCAATGCACTGCTGACAGTGAGGTGACACAGACACTATGCAGAACTGTGAACTGCCTTACCGAATCTGTGGTCTACTGGCGCTCTGTCCAATCTTCAGTACCTACGCGTTGCAAAAGCGACGCGCTAAGCATAAAGCTTAGTGGTGCAAATAATAAAATAGAAAGAAATAATATGCAAATAAAAATCATTATTTCTTAGCCATTGTGTTCATAAGAACTGAATAATTACCAACTTAATGTTTAGTCGAGGGCTAATTACGTTTTATGATATTAACTTCTTCATGTATTTTGTTAATTATTTTCTTCATGATCTGAGTTTCTTTGTATTCTATCGTAATCATTCCTGATATTTAATTTTCTTATTTTCTTTAACAATCAGTTCAATTACAGTTATACTTTTCCATGCCCAAGTAACCTATACTGAACAACTGGACTGGATAACGGGTCGTTGGCACTAGACACCGCGGTGCCTCGGGCCGTCATACCATGGGACGCAAAATGTCAACCATGTATGCAGTCAGTATGGCTAAAAAGCCATGATATCACATAATCGGGCATAAAAGCCACGAATACGGGCATAAAAGCCATGAATATGGGCATAAAGCCATGAACACAGGCATAAAGCCTTTCCTTTCACAGTACTGCTAGAACAATACCCTATTGGCATGCCAAACTATCCAAAGCAATCACATTAGGCCTACTAGGGCATTTTGCACTTTTAAGTTTCACAATTTTTGAATTTCAAGTTTTCATGTCACTATTCATTTCATTAGTCAACAAAAAGTTGACTTTTGCATAGAACATAGGTGCATTGGTTTTAACACTTCCAATGTACCCCATTTTGCATTTAAAACTTGTTAGTTTTGGTCACTTTCTCAAGACTTAGGTCATTTTGGCAAAATTGCCAATTTTTGGTTTTGGTGTCACTATTCATCATTGGTTAACAAAAATGTTGACTTTTAGAATAAAAATGTGTACATTGACTTTGGCACTCCCAACATACCACATTTGGTGTTTAAAACTTGTTGGCATTAAGTGTTAATACCATTCCAAAGTGTAACTCCACTTAAACAGAATTTTCAGTTTTGGTGAGTCAACTTCACTGTTCCATTGGACACTGTTACTGTTGGAATTTGAAGAAATGTAAAACATGAAAGGTGTTCCTTATTTTGTCTAGTTGAATTTCCTTTTTTGAATCACTCCATTTGGAGTTTTGTAGCTCTAGATATGGTCCAAAAACCCAAGCTGGCCGGATTGCCAAATCTGCAGATTTACCATATCTACAGTGCATAAACAGTAACTAGAGTCACTTGGTTGGATGGGTTCTCGCCATAATTTGGGGTAGGTTCCTTCATGAAAGTTGTTTGTCTATGTCTTAACTTGTTGCTGTAAAAATGTCAGGTCAATTGACCAAATCTACAGTGAGTTATGGCTAAATGAACAGTTACTGTTCATTTGGTCAATTCTGCAGAGGCAGTTTCAGGGTTCCGGATTGGGGCCAAGTTTTGGTCCTCTTGCTTTGGTCTTTTGGACATGGTTTCTTCAGCAAAAATGTGCCATTATAAGCCTAGTTTCATGTACAATTGGCCAAACATGAATTGGACTAACACAGCCCAAGTTATGGCAGTGCAAAGGGACTGAATTTTTAGTCCCTATGCTGCTGTCCTAGGGCAGCCTGCAACCCCTCTTTGCAACCTTGTTCTTCAGTCCATTTGTTGGTCAAATTACATAAAATGGTCACTAATTGACCATTAAAATGCTCTCTTATAATTTCCTAAACCAAGTTACATTTTTCTCATAAAACCCTAACTCAAATTCATGTTTTTATACAATATGTCTTAGTTAGCTTTTTAATCATTGTTCTTGTATTTACAAACTTCCAACATAACTCTAATTCACTTCAAACTCATAAAAACACTCCCTCCTATTCCATAATTAGGGCAGCCGAAATTCATGTACACCTTCACAAGAATTTTTGTTCATTTAATTTACATTTTCTCACTAAATTCAAGTTGCTATTTATGAAATGAAAGAGTTTTAAGTATATAGAGCACTAACCTTGTTGTATGCCAATCCAAGCTTGAGAGAACTTTACTTTCCTTCTTCTTCTTGGCTGCCAAGAGCTTGTTTAAGGTGTGAGATTAATTTTTGATGAAGGGACTTATGGATTTTAGGGTGAGGAAGCATGGAATTTAAAGCTTGAAAGAGCTTTCATGGAGGTGGCTATGGTGGAAACCCTCTCCTTCCTCTCTCTACGTTTTTGGCTGCTGGTTTTTGGTCCATTTGGTCTTCATTTTATGTCTTTTAATGGTTTAGTCAAATGGTAGCTTAATGGTGATTGGTGGTGGCTTTTTAATGACATCACCTTATGTCATTATTAAGCCTTTTTCTTCATTTTCTTTTCTTTCCTCCACTACTCATTTTTAATTTAATTTCTAGTAATGTTTATTCATATTTTGAGTCATAATAATTATTTACTTAAATGGACAAGTCGGCCAAAAATCACCTCTGAAGGCGAAATGACCAAAATACCCTCCGTTTGGCTTAACGGGTCAAAATTGGCTGTACCGATTGAAAAATTTTTCTAGGTATTTTCTTGGCATTCTAATGCTATGGGAACCTCAGTAACCCTTCTCTGGAGTCCCAAAAATTATTTTACAAATTTTCCCCCGGGTCTAGGGCTCCTCGTTGCGAGAACCGCAACTTCCCTCCGGTTACCCATCGCTTGGGCACCGGCTCGTTTTGCTTGGTTGTATTTTATTTCTAAAATTTTTACTAAGTGTTTCTTATTAATATTTGAGTTAATTATGGTTCCTGACTTTAGTTTAAATATTTTTCTAGACGTTCTAGCTGTCCGGACCGACACCGGTCACCGGAACAGTAGGATGTACGGAGTTGCTACCGGGAGGATGTTACAACTCTTCCCCTCTTATTTAAATTTCATCCTCGAAATTTACTGGGTGTAGGTATCTAAGATAATTCTTTTACCTTTCTATTGCTCCCTCTGTCTTCTTCTTATATATATATGGTACCATTTAGTCTTTCTGAATATATTATTATACACTTAGGCATATCAGAAGGGAATGATACTTTACCTTAAATTCACATTTGGGGCTTCTTGCTCCTCTCTGGCTTGGTGACATTTGGAAGTGGTGTTACTATTGTACTTGGTCCTTCCACGACCTCTGGTTGGGTCCGTGGTAAATTCCTCTTAGGACAATCTTTCAGACGATGGTCTATGGCCCCACATCTATAACAGGCTCCAGTCAATCCCCTACATTCACCTTTATGCCACTTGTTACAATGGCCACATTTTCTTGCTAGTCCTGTCGCACTCACTACTAGTGTTTCTGGTTGATCTCTTCTGGGTATAGGCCTAGGTCTAGATCTCCTACTTTGATCAGATGTCTGACTTGACTGTTCTCTCGGCCTCTTATTACTAGATTGTCCAAATTTCCTCTTTTGCTGATCACCACTCCTCTTCTGTTCCTCTTCGTGAACACAGCTAATATATTTCTTTCTGAACTCTATCAGAAAGAATTTCCAAGTTATGTCTGTTGGTGGCACTACCTTGGTTACGACATCCCACCATCGATATGCAGCTTCTTGTAACAACGAAACTGCACACTCCAAACTCTGTTCTGGTGTGCAATGGAGCTGCTGCAGGACTCTTTCAGTCCTTTCTAACCAATACTTAGCCGCTGCAGAATCGTCTTCCTTTCGACCATTGAAATCTACAGCTCCATACTTCCTAATTTTTCCTAGAGGTGATTTCTGCTGAGACAATGGTGGAACAACCCCAGTCATCTGTCGAAAGAATCCAGTCATCTGCTCAAACAAGGCCTGTTGGGGTTGTACAGGCACCTCTTGCACTGGTGGAGCAGGATCTCCCCGATTTCCAATATCACTCCCAGTCGGGATATGACTTACTACTTCTTCTTCCACTGCCCTCTGCGATGAAGGGTCCATATCCTATTTAACAAACACAAACAGATCTGCGTTAGTGTCACCTCGACTCTTACAAATGCAATGCATGGTATGGACTCAATCTAGGCCCAAAAACGGCTAAACCGTGCTCTGATACCACTAAATGTGACACCCCTTACCCGACTACAGTGTAGCCGAGCAAGTTATGCCACTCAGTGTGCCGAGCACTCTATTTAATCTTAATTCATTTTTATTCTTCCTTTTGAATATAACTTGTGAAATATAATTCATTTTAAGTCATTTATCGAAATTACTATTTATTTGAGGTTCCGAAAAATTTTTAAGAAAATCCGGCGGAGTACCGGCTAAAAATGGAGAAAACAGTTCTTCGGAACCTGTGAAAAACACTTCCTATATTCATTTTCCATCATCTCAACTCCATTTATCAAATTCTCAACAATGTTCAATCTCAGTTCTCATTCATCCATCTCATATGATACCATGCATAATTCATATATAAACATTCACTTTTTCATTTACAACCACACTTTTCATTATTTACATGAATATCAAAATACATTACATAAGTTTCAAATACATATGAGAAAATAAAATCAATTACAAAATACCAAAATGACATCTAGCGTCCTACCAATGCACTGCTGACAGTGAGGTGACACAGACACTATGCAGAATCGTGAGCGCCTTACCGAATCTGTGGTCTCTCGGCGCTCTGTCAATCTTCGCACCTCAGCGTTGCAAAAGCGACGCGCTAAGCATAAAGCTTAGTGGTGCAAATAATAAAATAGAAAGAAATAATATGCAAATAAAAATCATTATTTCTTAGCCATTGTGTTCATAAGAACTGAATAATTACCAACTTAATGTTTAGTCGAGGGCTAATTACGTTTTATGATATTAACTTCTTCATGTATTTTGTTAATTATTTTCTTCATGATCTGAGTTTCTTTGTATTCTATCGTAATCATTCCTGATATTTAATTTTCTTATTTTCTTTAACAATCAGTTCAATTACAGTTATACTTTTCCATGCCTAAGTAACCTATACTGAACAACTGGATTGGATAACGGGTCGTTGGCACTGGACACCCCGGTGCCTCGGGCCGTCATACCATGGGACGCAAAACGTCAACCATGTATGCAGTCAGTATGGCTAAAAAGCCATGATATCACATAATCGAGCATAAAAGCCATGAATACGGGCATAAAAGCCATGAATACGGGCATAAAGCCATGAACACAGGCATAAAGCCTTTCCTTTCGCAGTACTGCTAGAACAATACCCTATTGGCATGCCAAACTATCCAAACCAATCACATTAGGCCTACTAGGGCATTTTGCACTATTAAGTTTCACAATTTTTGAATTTCAAGTTTTCATGTCACTATTCATTTCATTAGTCAACAAAAAGTTGACTTTTGCATAGAACATAGGTGCATTGGTTTTAACACTTCCAATGTACCCCATTTTGCATTTAAAACTTGTTAGTTTTGGTTACTTTCTCAAGACTTAGGTCATTTTGGCAAAATTGCCAATTTTTGGTTTTGGTGTCACTATTCATCATTGGTCAACAAAAATGTTGACTTTTAGAATAAAAATGTGTACATTGACTTTGGCACTCCCAACATACCACATTTGGTGTTTAAAACTTATTGGCATTAAGTGTTAATACCATTCCAAAGTGTAACTCCACTTAAACAGAATTTTCAGTTTTGGTGAGTCAACTTCACTGTTCCATTGGACACTGTTACTGTTGGAATTTGAAGAAATGTAAAACATGAAAGTTGTTCCTTATTTTGTCTAGTTGAATTTCCTTTTTTGAATCACTCCATTTGGAGTTTTGTAGCTCTAGATATGGTCCAAAAACCCAAGCTGGCTGGATTGCCAAATCTGCAGATTTACCATATCTACAGTGCATAAACAGTAACTAGAGTCACTTGGTTGGATGGGTTCTGGCCATAATTTGGGGTAGGTTCCTTCATGAAAGTTGTTTGTCTATGTCTTAACTTGTTGCTGTAAAAATTTCAGGTCAATTGACCAAATCTACAGTGAGTTATGGCCAAATGAACAGTTACTGTTCATTTGGTCAATTCTGCAGAGGCAGTTTCAGGGTTCCGGATTGGGGCCAAGTTTTGGTCCTCTTGCTTTGGTCTTTTGAACATGGTTTCTTCAGCAAAAATGTGCCATTATAAGCCTAGTTTCATGTCCAATTTGCCAAACATCAATTGGACTAACACAGCCCAAGTTATGGCAGTGCAAAGGGACTGAATTTTCAGTCCCTATGCTGCTGTCCTAGGGCAGCCTGCAACCCCTCTTTGCAACATTGTTCTTCAGTCCATTTGTTGGTCAAATTACCTAAAATGGTCACTAATTGACCATTAAAATGCTCTCTTATAATTTCCTAAACCAAGTTACATTTTTCTCACAAAACCCTAACTCAAATTCATGTTTTTATACAATATGTCTTAGTTAGCTTTTTAATCATTGTTCTTGTATTTACAAACTTCCAACATAACTCTAATTCACTTCAAACTCATAAAAACACTCCCTCCTATTCCATAATTAGGGCAGCCAAAATTCATGTACACCTTCACAAGAATTTTTGTTCATTTAATTTACATTTTCTCACTAAATTCAAGTTGCTATTTATGAAATGAAAGAGTTTTAAGTATATAGAGCACTAACCTTGTTGTATGCCAATCCAAGCTTGAGAGAACTTCACTTTCCTTCTTCTTCTTGGCTTCCAAGAGCTTGTTTAAGGTGTGGGATTAATTTTTGATGAAGGGACTTATGGGTTTTAGGGTGAGGAAGCATGGAATTTAAAGCTTGAAAGAGCTTTCATGGAGGTGGCTATGGTGGAAATCCTCTCCTTCCTCTCTCTACGTTTTTGGCTGCTGGTTTTTGGTCCATTTGGTCTTCATTTTATGTCTTTTAATGGTTTAGTCAAATCGTAGCTTAATGGTGATTGGTGGTGGCTTTTTAATGACATCACCTTATGTCATTATTAAGCCTTTTTCTTCATTTTCTTTTCTTTCCTCCACTACTCATTTTTAATTTAATTTCTAGTAATGTTTATTCATATTTTGAGTCATAATAATTATTTACTTAACTGGACAAGTCAGCCAAAAATCACCTCTGAAGGCGAAATGACCAAAATGCCCTCCGTTTGGCTTAACGGGTCAAAATTGGCTATACCGATTGAAAAATTTTTCTACGTATTTTCTTGGCATTCTAATGCTATGGGAACCTCAGTAACCCTTCTCTGGAGTCCCAAAAATTATTTTACAAATTTTCCCCTGGGTCTAGGGCTCCTCGTTGCGAGAACCGCAACTTCCCTCCGGTTACCCATCGCTTGGGCACCGGCTCGTTTTGCTTGGTTGTATTTTATTTCTAAAATTTTTACTAAGTGTTTCTTATTAATATTTGAGTTAATTATGGTTCCTGACTTTAGTTTAAATATTTTTTCAGACGTTCTAAATTGGACCAGGACCGTCACCGCGATGGGATGTACAGAGTTGCTACCTGGAGGATGTTACAAAACAACACATATATATCTCTACTAAAGATGGAAAAAGTACCAACCACAACATCTAATGTCTCAGTTTCCTCCCTCTAGTGCATGGTGTACACTTTAGCTAGTGTACCACTCTGTTCTGGTTGGTTCACTATGCCCTGGCTGCCAGAAGTGCTGCCTCTACCCCTGCCTTGGCCTTTACTAATTGTTTATTGTCCTCTAGAAGCAGAACCTTGAGCAGACCCCTCAGTGGTGGTAGGTGGCCTAGATCTGCGGGCACTATAAGCATAAAATAATGAAATATGTGATCAAAAAAATTAAGGAAAAATAAAAGAGATAAAATGTGACTAAGTTAAACGAGCCGAACCCATAGTGATGGGTGACCACACCGAGAAGTTACAGCGATGACCATTGACTAGCCCTAGACCGCGGGAAACTCGGGGAAGTATTTTCGGGGCATAATTAAAGGTCTACTGAGGTATAATTGACATTGCAAATGTCAAAGAAAAATTAGAAAGTCAGTACAAATAAAAACGAAAATTTAAGAAAATCGGCGAAACAAGGATTAAATTGGTGTTACCGAAAAAGTCTGAATTTAACCCGAAGAAGGACATTTTGGTTATTTGACACCTAGAGTGGACTTTTGACTTAAATGTCAATGAAAAATAAGTGGTATTAAATTTTGAAAATCCCATGAAAAATAAAATTCTATGTATAATGTAATTAAGAGAAATTATGGGGTAAAAAATGGGATAATTAAAAGTTTAATTATAATAATAATTAAACTTAAGTTAGTGGACCTTAGTGGGGTATATAAGGCCACATGAAGACAAGAGAATCAGCCATTTTCACTCATCTTCTTCTTCATTTCTTCTTCTTGCTGAATTGAAATTCTCTCCCAAGTTCATCCATGGCCGTCCCACTTACAAGCTCCAATCCACCACCTTCAAGCCATAATCTTCACAAGTTGTCTTTATTAAAGTTAATCCCCACATCACAAGGAGGCCATTGATGGTAATTTGAAGAGGTATAGTTGAGGTTTGGTTAAGCTCAATAAAGGTTAGTGCTTAATCTTTCCATTTTCCTTCACTAATCCTTATGTTGACCTTTGGGTAAGTTGAATTGCTAAGAAAAATTAAGGAAATGATTGAGCATTAGTGAACCTTAGTTTTGGCAACTATGAAAATGCATGGTTAGTGACTTATTCTTATATTTAATGGATGGGAATTAAGGTTGATTAACTCAAATGGAAGTTGTGGTAAGTTAATATCCAAGTATGTGTATGTTAGTGCTTGAATTAAGGGTTTAATAGTGGGACTTTGATGCTTTAGTAAACTACCATGTTGGGCAGCCTTAAATATCATGAATTTTTGTGTGAGTTTATGAAATTTATCAATTAAATATGATGGTGTTGAATGGTGGGCAGTTTGTGTAATTGCCATGGGAGTGTATGTGTGATATATGTGTTGTTGTACATTGAATTTGGGTTAAAGTAAATGTTAAACATTAATAGTGTATTGTGTGCATTGAGCACTTGAGTGTTCTACCCAAAATGCTTGCTGGAATTGTGTACAATATATATAGAAGTGCTATGATTAAATGTTGAAGTATTGGGAGGAGGAGGATTGTCAAAATTAGAAGTGTGATGTTCAAATGCAGGTTGTGTATGTTGGCAGCACCTAAATTAGGTCATAAGTACAAAACTGTGAACCCAATTAGTATGAGGCCAATGGGGGGTGAAACTAGACACCAAGTAGGCCAACTTTCATGTAGAAATGTTACCAAAATTCTACCTAGAAACTGACCTTAAAAATGACCAAATCCGGAATGGCAACCTTGCAAACCCAGATTTTTGACTATATGAACATTAGTCATTAGGATGACCATAACTCATTCAAAACAGGTCCAATTGATCTGAAATTTTTACCATGGATAGCTTAAACATAGAGCTAAAATTCTTATGAAGACACCAAAGCCCAAAAATGGCCAGAACCAAGTCAAATAGCTTGCACAATTTCGGGTACCAAAACTCCAGAACTAAATGTGACCTAAAATTGACCAAATTTTGCACTAAAGGTATAATCTGTCCAGCTTTAGTAAATTGACCATATCTTGGTCTATACATCTCAGAATGACCTGAAATTTTGCCCCGAGTGCAATAAGTCATAGAGATACAATTTTTCTTCTTTGACCAAAAGCTAAAAACCAAGAGAAATAGGACTTTAAGCTAGACCAATCTAGCAGACAAAAATTGAGAACTTGACATTTACATACAATGATGCTTGAAATAATTTGGCAATGAATGCCAACTTGTAAAAATGGTAAATTGCACTATATTGGTAGCATATTGAAATGAAAAATGTGACATATTGGTAACATTAAACCTAATTCACCTAGAGTGCATCAAGGGTCAACATTATAGGTTGACTAATGAAAGGAATAGTATTAATAAAATTTAATTATTGAACCTTATTATTAGAAACAATTTAAATGAGTACTGAAACACTTTAAATTGTGTGTTTCAGTTAGAAAAGACACTGGAAAGGGAAAAGACACACTGAGTCAAGGCCAAGAGGCGACTCATCAGAGGTTTGTGCACAACTAGTTTTTAATTGATTTTGTTCTAAATATTTCATATGATTAAATGAAATATTTTCCTTATGTATTATGTTTATCAAGTATTGGATTTAATTCAATGATTATTAAAGTTGTCATAGTATGTATGAATTTAGCTTTGTTAAATGGTATTTCAACAAGTATTAATCATTATTGTGGATTGAATAAATTATGTTTTCTAAATTTGTGATAGAATTTGTGATGGGCACTTTGCATGGAAAAATACAAATTTATATTTTGAATTGTGATGAGCATAAAAAATTATTGGATATTGGAATTGACTTTGAATCGAATTATGTTGTGATTTATGCTTACAAAATGGACAAAGAGATTGATGATATTGTTTTGTATCTCACTATAGATGCTTGACTAGGTTATTACCCGTCTCTCTCTTTTGTTAAAGAGACAATGGAGTTAGCTTTGTTTTGATTATCATGGTACGTGCACAGGCTTAGATTCTCCTCTTATTAGAGGTTAGATCTAAGTTTTTATGTTATGGCCCTTTTGGAAGTTTCATTATTGTGATGTGTACTGTGCACGATGATTCGACCTTCCCGACCATAGGGAGTTAGAATCCGATTCAACCTCCTTGACCATAGAGATTTAGAATCACCCCGAAGATGACCCTTGCAGATTAGTCTTACATAGTTAGTGAGATAAAGAATGGTTTTTGAATAGTAAAGAATTGTGATTTCAATTATGATTTATGTATAATTGATTTTTTTGAAATTAATCTTTATTTCCATGATTGCTGGAATTACTTTAAATGTCCAGTTGTGATTTGATAAATTGAATTTCTTGCTCAAAGTCATTTTAACTAATGATTTATATTATTGGTAACAAAGATTTTGACTTTTGGAATTTTGTTGAATTTGGAGACTTTCAAATTAATTGTTATAATTTTGTCAATGCATATTATACTATGTTTTAAATTATAGTTGTGCACCACGGAGTTCACCACTCAGTGATACTTTTGTATGCTGTCGCAGGTGAAAAGAGCATAGAGCACTTGAGTAAGCTTCTTTGAAGACACATTCAAATCAGCTCCAGGTATATCATAGGTATACCCATGTACATAGGTTTTGATGTATGCATGTAATAATATATATGTAAATTATTTGAGCAGTTGTATAAAAACTCTTGTAAAATATTTTGGTATGTAATTAAATGCAAATTATTGTAATGTAAATTTGAGATTTCATTTACCTGTATAGTTTTGTAATATTAATTTTTTAGTCTTGTAATCAATGAAATGTTTCTTTTATCATGAGGTTGGTTTGAAAATGAAATGATTTGATTATTGAGATTGAATTATGAGATGAAATGAAGTTTATTTGAGTTGTATTTGAGAAAACATATTGGGAGTGTTTTCTTTTTCAGGTTTGAAGAACTGTTTTCTCAAAATACAGCCGGCACTCTGCCGAAATTTTAAAAAATTTTTATAACACCAGATTTTAATCGATGATTTAAATTTCATGAAAATTGATTTAAAATCCCTTGTAGTATATTTAATAGGTTACCGGTAGGCGAAGTACGATAATTCATTAGGTGTACTATGGGATCATGTTAGATATTACGGAGGAGTAGGGTGTGACATGTTTAGTGGTATCAGAGCAATAGTTTTAAAGTAAATTTTGAACTATGAATTTGAAATCTTTTTGTCGGTAAATACAACTGCTCAAATGTTTGATACATATAGTACATTTACATCATAAATTTGAACTAATGGAGAGAAATCTCCTTGTGTTGGTTGTACAGGAAATAGAAAATCCTATGAAAAGATATGGAAGAAAATAATGAGACAATAGAACAGTCTATGATGGTGGAAGTACAAGGTGAGGCCCCAGCCCCTCAGAGAGTCGGAAACCCGACTTTACCAGCCCCGCCTGTACAAATTACTACACAAATGGCCACTTTCTTTCAACAAATGGCTAATACATTGTCAACTTAAGCTCAAACACAAACCCAACCCCCACAAGGGCGATGTGAAATAGAGAAGAGGGAGAAATCTACAGGTCAGAACTCGAGCAGTAATTTGGAAAAGAGAAAAGAATTTGAGGAGCCCTGAGCTCAGGGATATGACAAAGGTGGATCATCAGGGTAGAGACCACTAAGACCTAGTCGTCGAACAACTAGAAGTTCCTATCCTCTTCGTATCTGTAACTCATGTGGCAAACTACATGGGGGTATTTGTCGTAAAGCCACTGGAGCGTGCTACAATTGTGGTGAACATGGACATTTTGTTAGAGATTGCACTAGAGCACCATGATCTGCTCTTCGAAATTCACAGACAGTCAGTCAGGCCCGATATAGAAACAGAATCAATATTTCTAGCAACCCTAGCACAACAAATCAACCCGAATATAGTAGCGCACTAGTCAAAGCATCCACTATGTGCCAAGGGGAAAGGGCAGAAACTTCGGATGTAACTGCTAGTAAGTTCTTAATTTAGGAGGAAACAATTAGTTATTATTTGATCCCAGCACAACTTATTTATATGTTAGTGTTAGAATTATATATTTTATTGCTATTCCTTTACAGGGAAATAAATTTTGATGCATTAGTGACTAGTCCTTTAGGATAAAACTACGATAACAAGTATGATTAACATTAATTTTGAAAAAATTTTCAGTTAAAAGTATTTTCTAACACACCATAAATTATAAAGCTAATTGGCAAGCCTACTTAATGTAAGGCAAGAGGACCTAAAAGTAAGTTGTAGTAATAGACTTTCTCTAGACGAGGGTAAAGATGTTACAGTTAGTAATTATTAATGGATATTGTAATCAGAATAAGTTTAGGATATAAGTGAACTCAAGAAGGATAAGATATAAGAAAATTTGATCTATTGGAATGTATCGTAGTAACTATGCAATGTTCTTGATATTTGTACTGTAAGCTGCAGATTACAGTACTGACTTGAGATTATTGTGTAGAGCTACGTACTACTTGATAGTACACCAAGATGAGAATAGTTGCCAATGGTATCTATTTGGGTATAGTTATGCTTGGACAGAATTTTATTATCGAAAATGAATTTGGAAATCCTACTTAGGGATTTAAAACTCAAAAGTTAAAATATCGAAAGGTTATAGTTGTACAAAAGGAAGTAAGCTATAGAATATTGATAGAAAAAAGAGTTTTGGAAGTGAAATTTTGAATAGCTGGTTCAAATGTAATAAAGAAATGTTATGAATATTAGTAAAGGGGTTGACTAGAATGGTTAGAGGGCCAAATCAGAGTAATACCAAGGTATAGTGGATTTCTTAGGGGTGATAAGCGGTGCTAAATTTTGACTCGATAGTCGAGTCAAGGAAGAAGATAAGACCGAGAAATGAACTAATTAAAGTTAAGTTGTGGAATGGAAAGAGAAGTAAATAGGAGAGTAAGTATGAGAATTGGTCAGAATAGAACCTGGAGTGTGCTATGTCTCTACTCCAACATGATGCTTATCAATGGTGGGTGTAACACCCCTATGTTCGGTAGTGCATTCTACTGTTCCGGTAACTAGTGTCTGTCCGAATAGCTAGAATACCTAGAACTACATTTAAATGTTAGTGAGGAGACATAAAATAATGAAATATAAGAAAGGAAAATGCAAGAAAAATAAAGGAAAAATAATAGCAATGAAATCTAACCAAGTTAAACGAGCCGAAAATCATAGCGATGGGTAACCACACCGGAAAGTTACGGCGTGGACCATTGACTAGCCCTGGACTGCAGGGAACCTTGAAAAATATTTTTAAGACTTAAATGAACATCTATTGAAGTATAAATGTCATTAGAAAAATCAAAGAAAAATCAATTAATTAGTATAAAAAAAAATGAGAAATCGAGAAAACGACAAAACTCGGTGTTACCGAAAAATCAGGAATGCAAACCGAATAGGGGCACTGTGGTCATTTGACACCCCGAGATGCCTTTTGACCTAAATGTCCATTAAAAATAAATGATATTATACTTGGAAAATATCATGAAAAATTAAAATAAGATACATTATGTAAATAGTGAAACTGTGGTGGCCAAATTGCAAAAATTGGAAACTAAATAAATAACCATTAAAACTTTTAATAGTGCTCCACTAACTTCAGCATTTGAACACCTAAAGGAACACTTGAGAGGTGTAGAACCCGTCTTCAACCTCACTTTGCAAAATCCAGCCGAAACACCTTGGGAGAAAACCTCCATAGCCGTCTATGGTGAGAGCTCCATGCAAGCATGTTCTAGCCACTTTTTCCACTAGGTTCCTTCATTAACTTTGCTCCTCACCTTGCAAGGAAGAGTTTGATAGCAATTTGAAGAAGTTTATTAAGGTTCTGATCAAGCTTCAAAAGTAGTAAGTGAGTGTTTTTAATTCTTGTTTCATTAAAAGTGTAACCAAGGTTGTGGGTAGTTGATTTATGGAAGAATTTTTGATGTTGATGATTGAATGGTGATACACCATTTTGGCAGCCATGGAAACTCACTATTGTAGCTTTTTTTTACTTGTTTATAGTTGTTTAAGATGTTGGTATAAGTGTTTATGTATATAGAAATAATTTGGATAATGTATACTAAGTGTATGTGTGATAGTGCACTTGGTTTTGGAAACTTTAAAGCTAATTGAAGAGGATGTGCAAATCGGCAACTATAAAGTGTAGTTTAAAATGTGTTGTTTCATGGTTTGGGTTGTTGAATTATGTTATTATTGATGGTAACATATATATGTGTATAATGGTTTGGAATTGGGTATGTAAATGGGGTATGTTCATGTGGTTAAATGGTGTAAATGGACTTTGGAATATTCTGTATTATAGTGTGCATATTGAGAATGGTTACAAGCTATCCAAAATGACCAAAATTTGTTGTTAAATGTGTTAATGGTAAGGTACAAACTAGAATTGGCATGAAGGAAGTAATTTGGTGAGTGTTGAATATGTAATTGGTAAGTGATGAGGAGTGTTTAGTAGGACAGTGTATATTTTGGCTTAGAGCCTTAAGTGTGTGACTCCAATTGGTATGAAACCAATTAGAGGTGAAACTAGGCACAAAAAGTGCCAACTTTCATAAAGGAAGCTTACCTAAATTCTGCCTAGAAGGTGACTTAAAAAATGACTAAATCTGGATTAGTGACTTGAAAGCCTGAAAATTGACCATTTGGGCAGCAGTTAGTGTTTTGACTATTACTTACTCAAAACAAGTCCAAATGACCTGAAATTTTTACCATTAATAGTTTAGACATATATCTACAATTCTTATGAAGACACCGAAGCCCATAAATGGCCAGAACCAAGCCAAATAGCTTGCACAGGTTCAGGTACCAAAACTGGCTGAACCAAAAGTGACCTAAAAATGACCTAAACCTACCATTTTGGTGCATTCTATCCAGCATTGGTAAATTGACCATAACTTGGTCTACACAACTCAAAATGACCTGAAATTTTACCCCGCATGCAATAAGACATAGATCTATAAGTTTGTAGTTTGGACCAGAACCTGAAAACCAAGGGAACTAGGTCATCCGGCTAGGTCTAATTAGTATACCGAAATCCGGCAAATTGCAATAAAATGCAATATACTTAAAAATGAATTTGGTAACATGTACCAACACTAAAGGGCTATAAAATGGGACATATCGGTAACATTAAACCTAATTCACCTAGAGTGAATCGATGGTCAACATTTTAGGTTGACTAAGGAAAATAATAGAATTTAATAAATTAATTATTAAGCCTTATTGTTAGAGACAGTTTAAATGAGTACTGAAACACTTCAAATTGTGTGTTTCAGTTAGCAAAGACTCAGGGAAGGGGAAGGAAACACTGAGTTAGGGCTAAGAGACATTTATCAAAGGTTTGTGCACAATAATTATTTCTTTTAAATTTTTCAATTAAAATAAATTATGACTATTTGTACGTTATTGTTTTAAATTGTGAAAAATTGTTTGAATGGATATTTGATGGATACTTATTGCTTGAAAAACATTGCATATGATTTGAAACCACAGGTATCATGTATATTGATTGAATTCCTCACTAGCTTGTCTAGTGGGACAAATTGACTTTGAATTCCCTCTATGGCTAAAGTGTTGAGGTGTGTGCCCATTGAGGACGAATAGGATGAGTACTCATATTATTGCTAGCTAGCTATGTTATTCCTCACTAGCCATCAGCTTTTGGGACGAATTAGACTTTGGATCATGATTAACCTGTGTGTGTGATTTATTGATATTTAATGTGATATTGTGAAATGGAGTTTAAATTCTTTATGAAATTCACTGTCTTTGAATTTAACTATGGTTTGAAGTATCCACTATTTATATGGCTTATGATTTATGATTTAAAGTTGCATTTTGTTAATGTTGTGCACCACTGAGACAATGGCTCAGCGATAGCTTTTCATTGCTATCGCAGGTAGACAGACTGACAGGGCAGTAGACTAGGCTGCTAGTGCTACATTAAGAGTTCATCGGGTATATTGAGTATACCATACTTTGCATTTTGTATTGTAATGTATGTTCACTGTATGTATAAATTGTTCTTGGTTTTGAGCAGTTGTAAATTAAAATTGTACATGAAAATTATACATTAAAGTTGTAAACTAAATTTGTAAATTATTTTGGCTTGTAAATATTGTGATATATTTCTTTTATCTCAGCTTTTGAAAACACTGGAAAATTATTGTGGATTTAAGTTGATAGATGTTGAGAAACTTATTATGTTGATTGGATATTGGAGTTTGGGGATTGAATAAAATATTGGACGTGCTTTTTACAGGTTTTTGAAGAACTGTTTTATTCAAAATACAGATGGCACTCTGCCAAAATTTTTACAGAAATTATTAATACTTCAAATGTGTTATCTGGTTTTACTTCAGTTAAAAAAATTCTTTTTAACACCTGTAAATAGTGCTCACCACTGTAAAAAGAAGTAAGAAAAGGTTTAAAATCCCTTGTAGTGTATTTAATGCGTTATCAGTAGACGAAGTTGGTAATTCATTAGGTATACTACGGGATCATATTATGCCTTATGGAGGGGTAGGGTATGACATGTTTTTTCCAGTGTTTTCAAAAGCTGAGATAAAAGAAATATATCACAATATTTACAAGCTAAAATAATTTACAAATTTAGTTTATAACTTTAATGTACAATTTTCATGTACAATTTTAATTTACAACTGCTCAAAACCAAGAACAATATATACATACAGTGAACATACATTACAATATAAAATGCAAAGTATGGTATACTCAATATACCCGATGAACTCTCAATGTAGCACTAGTAGCCTAGTCTGCTGCCCTGTCAGTCAGTCTATCTGCGACAGTAATGAAAAGCTATCCCTGAGCCAATGTCTTAGCGGTGCAAAACATTAACAAAATGCAACTTTAAATCATAAATCATAAGTCATATAAATAGTGGATACTTAAAACCATAGTTAAATTTAAAGACAGTGAATGTCATAAAGAATTTAAACTCCATTTCACAATATCATAATAAATATCAATAAATCACACACACATCTTAATCATGTTCCAAAGTCCAATTCATCGCAAAAGCCAACGGCTAGTGAGGAATAACATAGCTAGCTAGCAATAATATGAGTACTCATCCTATTCGTCCTCAACAGGCACACACCTCAACACTTTAGCTAGAGAGGGAATTCAAAGTCAATTCGTCCCACTAGACAAGCTAGCGAGGAATTCAATCAATATACATGATAGCTATGGCTTCAAACCATTTGCAATGTTTTTCAAGCAATAAGTATTTTCAAAATGTGACATATTGGTAACATTAAACCTAATGCATCAAGGGTCAACATTATAGGTTGACTAATGAAAGAAATAGTATTAATAAAATTTATTTATTGAACCTTATTATTAGAAACAATTTAAATGAGTACTGAAACACTTTAAATTGTGTGTTTCAGTTAGAAAAGACACTGGGAAGGGAAAAAACCCACTGAGTCAAGGCCAAGAGGTGACTCATCAGAGGTTTGTGCACAACTAGTTTTTAATTAATTTTGTTCTAAATATTTCATATGATTAAATGAAGTATTTTCCTTATGTATTATGTTTATCAAGTATTGGATTTAATTCAATGATTATTGAAATTGTCATAGTATGTATGAATTTAGCTTTGTGAAATGGTATTTCAACAAGTATTAATCATTGTTGTGGATTGAATAAATTATGTTTTGGAAAATTGTGATAGAATTTGTGATGGACACTTTGCATGGAAAAATACAAATTTATGTTTTGAATTGTGATGAGCATAAAAAATTATTGGATATTGGAATTGACTTTGAATCGAATTGTGTTGTGATTTATGCTCACAAAAAGGACTAAGAGATTGATGATATTGTTTTATATCTCACTATAGATGGTTGACTAGGTTATTACCCGTCTCTCCCATTTGTTAAGGAGACAATGGAGTTAGCTTTGTTTTGATTACCATGGTACGTGCACAGGCTTAGATTCTCCTCTTATTAGAGGTTAGATCTAAGTTTTATGTTATGGTCCTTTCGAAAGTTTCATTATTGTGATGTGTACTGTGCACGATGATTCGACCTCCCCGACCATAAGGAGTTAGAATCCGATTCAACCTCCTCGACCATAGGAAGTTAGAATCACCCCGAAGATGGCCCTTGCGGATTAGTCTTGCATAGTTAGTGAGATAAAGAATGGTTTTTTAGTATTAAAGAATTGTGATTTCAATTATGATTTATGTATAATTGATTTTGTTGGAATTAATCTTTATTTCCATGATTGCTGGAATTACTTTAAATGTCCAGTTGTGATTTGATAAATTGAATTTCTTGCTCAAAGTCATTTTAACTAATGATTTATATTATTGGCAATAAGGATTTTAACTTTTGGAATTTTGTTAAATTTCGAGACTTTCAAATTAATTGTTATAATTTTGTCAATGTATATTATACTATATTTCAAATTATAGTTGTGCACCGCTGAGTTCACTACTCAGTGATAGCTTTGTATGCTGTTGCAGGTAAAAAGAGCATAGAGCACTTGAGTAAGCTTCTTTGAAGACACATTCAAATCAGCTCTAGGTATATCATAGGTATACCCATGTACATAGGTTTTGATGTATGCATGTAATAATATGTATGTAAATTATTTAAGCAGTTGTATAAAAACTCTTGTAAAATATTTTGGTATGCAATTAAATGTAAATTATTGTAATGTAAATTTGAGATTTCATTTACCTGTATAGTTTTGTAATATTAATTTTTGAGTCTTGTAATCAATGAAATGTTTCTTTTATCATTAGGTTGGTTTGAAAATGAAATCATTTGATTATTGAGATTGAATTATGAGATGAAATAAAGTTTATTAGAGTTATATTTGAGAAAATATATTGGGAGTATTTTCTTTTTCAGGTTTAAAGAACTGTTTTCTCAAAATACAGCGGCATTCTGCCGAAATTTTGAAAAATTTTTATAGCACCAGATTTTAATCGATGATTTAAATTTCACGAAAATTGATTTAAAATCCCTTGTAGTGTATTTAATGGGTTACCGGTAGGCGAAGTACGGTAATTCATTAGGTGTACTACGGGATCATGTTACATCTTACGGAGGAGTAGGGTGTGACAACCACAATTGTAATAAGCTCTTATGGCCTTATAACTTACTCCTGCATGAGTCTTGCCACAGGTTTCACAGGTACGAATGGGAAAGGAACCCCTAGATGTTTGCTGATCGGATCTAGGTGGCCTATACCCTGAGAATCTTCCCCTACCAGATCCTCTGTTACTCGGTCCCCCAAAGCTCTTCCTCTTACCCGGATTGCTACTTAAACTCTGACCTATAGGCTTACTACTCTTCTCTTTTTCAGTGGTTACCTTCTCAGATGCCCCTTCCAGTTCTATCCTTTCTAACTCAAGGGCATGAGATATCAACTCTGAGAAGTTCCCATGTCTAAAACCAATCACCTGTAGTCATATTCTAGGTCTCATCCCAGCCTCAACCCATTTGCATCTATCCCTGTTTGTAACACCCTCCCTGTAGCAACTCCATACATTCTACTGTTCCAGTGATCAGTGTCGGTCCGGACAGCTAGAACGTCCGAAAAAATATTTAAACTAAAGTGAGGAACCATAATTAACTCAAATATTAATAAAGAAAATTTAGAAAAAATTTTAGAAATAAAATACAACCAAGTTAAATGAGCAGGTACCCTAGCGATGGGTAACCTAGTGGAAAGTTGCAGTTCTCGCAATTAGGAGCCCTATACCCGAGGAAAAATTCATAAAATAATTTTTGAGACTCCAGAGAAGGGTCATTGAGATTTCTATGGCATTAGAATGCCAAGGAAATGCTTAGAAAAATTTTTCAAACGGTACAGACAATTTTGGTCTGTTAAGCCAAACAGAGGGCATTTTAGTCATTTCGCCTTCAGAGGTGATTTTTGGCCGACTTGTCCAGTTAAGTAAATAATTATTATGACATAAAATGTGAATAAATGTTGCTAAAAATTAAATTGAAAATGAGTAGAAAAGAAAAGAAAAGAAAATGAGATAAAAGGCCAATTATGACATTACTATGATGACATTAAAAAAATCTCACCAATCATATTTAATCAACACTTAAATTTACTAATAAAAAGTGGATAAGAATACAGCAAACACTCAAAAACTCAGCAGCCATCACCTTCACAAAAATTCAGCCGTCTCCCTCAAACTCAATACCCATTCCACCATTGAAAGCTTATGAAAGCTTCATAACTCACCAAATCTCACCCCAAAACCCTAAACACCCATCACGAAAATTAACCCCCACATCAAGAGCAAGGTTTTGATTATCATAAAGTGAAGAAATTCCAAGGTTTTTACAAGCCAATAAAGAGACCAAAGAGGATAGTGCATGTTAATTACTTAAACTTATTTATTTCTTAAAATTTAGTTTGAATATGAACAAATAATTAAGAAATTGAGATAAATCATGTATGAAATTGAGAATGGAATTTTGGCCAGCTTTATGGGAATGGTAGTTGATGTTTTTGATGGATTTAAAATGGCTTAGAAATGGTGTTGATGTGCAGACATAAATTTGAAATGGATTAGTATGCCTAATTGACATGTGTTGTGTGAACCTTGAATTTTAGCTAGGGTTTGGACACAAAAACTTGGATCTTGTTCATGTGTTGGTAAATGAAAATTTAAATGGTCAATTAGTGACCATTTGGTTGTGTATGATGAAGAATTGAAGTGAGTTGTAGCTTGGGATTTGAGTTTGGCTGAGCTGCCTTGTGTGACCTGCAGGTCTGGATGTGAGTCCATCCTATTTGGGCAGCTATAACTTGGGTTGTGTAGGTTCAATTGGTGCAAGGCCAATTGAATATGAAACTAGACACATAATGGCACAATTTTGGTGTAGAAACCTTGCCCAGAAAACCAAACTAAGTTGACCTAAAAATTGCCCTAATCCAGGTGACCTGCATTCTGCCTGGGCCAAATGACCAAATGAACAGTATTTATTCATTTGGTCTTAACTCAGTGTAGAAAGGTCCAATTGACCTGAAATTTTACCAGAAGGAAGCTGAGACATATACCTATAACTTTCATGAAGAACATAAATCCAAATTCTGATCATAACCTAGTCAAATTGCCAACCAAACTTAGGTTACCAAATCTGGCAGAACCAGTTTTGCCCAGAAATTTGGGTTCTGTCCAATCCGGCCAGTTATGGTGTTTAGGCCATAACATGAGCTAAAAAACTCCAAATGGAGTGATTCAAAAAAGGAAATGTAACTAGACAAAATAAGGAACAACTTTTATGAAGACAATTTTGCCAAATTCCTACTGTAAAAATGACCAATGAAACAGTAAATATAAGGCTTGAAATCTGAAAATTTTGAACAACTAGCACTAAGCTTAGAAATGGTATTGGCAACCAATACCAACAATTTTAGAATGCAAAATGTGGTATTTTGGGAGTATTAGAACCAATGTACCTATTGTCTATGCAAAAGTCAACATTTTAGTTGACTAATGAAATGAATAGTAACACCTAAACTTAAATTTCAAGAATTGTAAAGTTTAAAAGTGTAACATGCCCTAGTACACCTAGCAAGATTGGTTTGGATAGGTTGGCATGCCAATAGGGTTCAGTTAGCAGTACTGCACATGGCATTATGCCATTCTGTGATTTCATGGCTTTTAGCCATTCTGACATTGTGTTGAGACTTGGCCATGTGCTTAATGTTATTATAGCTTATTAGCTATTCTGTTGCACACCGGGAGACACACATTAACCGATGGTGTGACGGCCCGAGGTACCTGATACCCAGTGCCAGTTTACCCATTTATCCAGCCCAGTCATCCAGTATAGGTTACTTGGGCAACCAAAAATGAAAGTTGATAAATTTAATGAAATAATGAATATAACAAGTACCAAATAAATAAGACTACCAATAATTATAAAAAATTTGTCTGCATGAAACATCAATACACTCACTGCATATTTATTTTTTTATTAGTTCTTATTATTTTATTATTAGCACCACTAAGAATTATTGCTTAGTGCGTAGCTTTTTGCCACGCGTAGGTTCTGGAGAGACAGACAGAGAGCCCAGCAGACCACAAACTGGGTGAGGTCATAGATCTGCGTAGCGTCAGAGTCACCTCTCATCTACAGTGCATCAGTGGTAGGACCTTTAGGTCCCTTTTGAAATTATGTTTTTGCATTTTGTAATAGGTAGTAGTTTGTGATTTGTAAATTATGAACTCATGTAAATAGTAAATTTATGTAATCATATGTTGATGTACATTTTTTGAAGAATTTTGTTAATTAATATAATTTGAGAATATCTTCATAAAATTTTAGTTGATTTTGAATTTGAATGAAATTATGGATTAATGTTGAGAACTTGAAATGATTACTAATGTTGAGACCATGTTGATGGTTATTAGAGTTTCAGAATGATTGGAAATGATTATTGGAAGTGTTTTTCACAGGTTCCGAAGAACTGTTTTCTCCATTTTTAGCCGGTACTCTGTCGGATTTTTTATAAAATTTTTGAAACCTCAAATAAATTATAATTTCAATAAATGACTTAAATGAACTATATTTCATAAATTGTACTTCATAACTATGAAAAAAATAAATTAGGAAGAATAAAAAAAAATGATTGAATTAAAATAGGGTGTTCCGGTACACTGTGTGGCATATCTTGCTCAGCTACACTGTAGACGGGTAAGGGGTGTCACATTTAGTGGTATCAGAGCATGGTTTAGGCATTTCTAGGCCTAGATCGAGTCCATACCATACATTGCATTTGTAAGAGTCGAGGTGACACTAATGTAGATTTGTTTGTCTTTGTTATTTTGAATAGGATATGGACCCTACATCACAGAGGGCAGTTGAGGAGGAAGTGGAGAGTCATGCTCCACTGCGATGGCGAGGCGGGGTAGGGGAGAACCTGCTCCACCAGCTCAAGCAGAGCCTGCTCAGCCTCCACAGGCCATGTTCCAGCAAATGGCCAAATTCTTCAGACAAATGGCTAGGGTAATGCCACCACCACTACCACCTCCACAGCAGAAATCACATCTAGAAAGACTGAGAAAATTTAGAGCAGTGGATTTCTTTGGCAAGAGAGAAGATAATTCTGTTGTAGCCGAAAACTAGTTAAACAGAACAGGCAGAGTTTTAAAACAACTCCACTGCACTCCTGAACAAAATCTAGAAGTTGCTGATCTTTGTTGCAAGATGATGCCTACCAATGGTGGGATACAGTGTCTAGTGAAGTGTAACAAGAAGTAATATCTTGGGACTTCTTCCTCTCAGAATTCAAGAAGAAATATGTGGGTAGTGTATACCTGGAAGAGAGAAGAAGAAAGTTCATTAACCTGAGGCAGAGACAGCTGACACTTGCCGAGTATGAAAAGGAATTTGTCAGACTGAGCTGCTACGGAAGGGAGATAGTCCCTAATGAGGCCGAATGGTGTAAGAGATTTAAAGAGGGATTAAATGAAAATATAAAGATCATGATCACTGCCTTGGGAATCACAGACTTCACCAAGTTAGTGGAAGCTGCAATAAAAGTTGAAAAGTCAGAATAAGTGAGCAGACCAGAAGAGAGAGACAGTAGAAGAGGGGCCCGGGTCAGTCTAGTTCATCTCCTGCACCTGGGAAGAAGTTCAAAGGTCCACCTGCACAGAGTTCAGGTCAACCACAAGTTCAAGGTCAGTCTCAAGGGCCCAGGCCGCAGTTCACCCCTAGGAGAGGTCAGTCCACACCATCAGTGGGCAGCTCTCCAGGGACGGGGTTTAGGGGACCAGCCCTAGCATCCTCTACATGTCCGCATTGCCTGAAGTGGCATAAGGGGGAGTGTTGGAGAGTAGCTGGTGCCTGCTTAAGGTGTGGGTCGACAAAGCATCAGCTGAGGAATTGTTTACGCAGAACTATTACAGCTACTCCAACACAAGCAGACAGACCTGCTCCTGCACCACAAAGGGGTAGGAAATATAACAAATCTGAGGCAGTGGGACCATCACAGAGGCCTACATTTGAGCCAGCAGAAAGGCCTAAGGGCAGACCACCTGCCAGAGCCTATGCCACTAGAGTTCAGGAGGAGCAAGATGCCCCGGACATCATCAGGGGTATATTCTCCCTCTACAATACATCTGTGCATGCATTGGTGGATCCAGGGTCCACTCATTCATACATCTGCATCAACTTACCCAAGACATCCTGGTCACTAATCCATTGGGCCACAATGTAGTGGTGAACAAAGTGTACAAGGGTTGCCCGTTAAGGATTCAGGGGTATGAATTCTTGGCAGACTTGATTGAGTTGCCTTTCCATGAGTTTGACGTGATTTTGGGAATGGACTGGTTATCACGTCATTAGGCAATGGTTTATTGTAAACTGAAGAGGATTTCTTTGAAAACTCCTGAGGATAATGAGATTACATTTGTGGGGCAAAGGATAGATTTCTTGTCCAATGTCATTTCAGCCACAGTTGTAAGAAAACTGATGAGAAAAGGCTGTGAAGCCTACCTAGCACATGTGGTGGATACTAGGCAGGCTAAGCCAGATCTAAGTGATATACCCATAGTAAGAGACTTCCCAAATGTGTTCCCTGAAGAATTACCTAGCTTACCACCAGAAAGGAAAGTTGAATTTGCTATTGAGATATTGCCGGGTATAGCACCAATCTCTATTGCTCCTTATAGGATGGCACCCACAAAATTGAAGAAACTGAAAATCTAGTTACAAAAGTTATTGGATAAGGGGTTCATACGCCCAAGTGTGTCACCATGGGGAGCTGCAGTGCTGTTTGTAAAGAAGAAGGATGGGACTTTAAGGTTGTGCATCGATTACCGGCAGTTGAATAAAGTGACTGTGAAGAATAAATATCCGTTGCCTAGAATTGATGACCTTTTTGATCAGTTGAAGGGAGCAGGAGTATTTTCCAAAATTGATCTCAGATCAGGGTATCATTAGTTAGGGTGAAGGATGCAGATGTGCCAAAGACTGCATTCAGGACCCGGTATGGGCATTATGAGTTCCTAGTGATGCCCTTTGGCCTAACAAATGCACCAGCAGCATTCATGGACCTTATGAACCGTATCTTCCATCCATACCTAGATCGGTTCGTAGTGGTCTTTATTGATGATATTTTGGTGTATTCCAAGACCAGGGAAGAACATGATGAACATTTGAGGATTGTTCTACAAACCCTAAGAGAAAAGAAGCTGTATGCTAAGTTGTCCAAGTGTGACTTCTGGTTGAATGAGATTACATTCCTTGGACACATAGTGTCAGCTGATGGGATTAGAGTGGATCCCAAGAAAATAGAAGTAGTGATGGAATGGAAGCCTCCCAGGAATACAACTGAGGTCAGAAGTTTCTTGGGGCTAGCTGGGTATTACAGAAGATTTGTGAAGGGATTTTCCTTAATAGCTGCTCCAATGACTAAGTTGTTACACAAGAATGTTAGATTTGATTGGAATTGTAACATCCTCCCGGTAGCAAATTCCGCACAGTCTACTGTTTCGGTGACCGGTGTCGGTCCGGACAGCTAGAACGTCCGGAAAAATATTCAAATCAAAGTGAGGGACCATAATTAACTCAAATATTAATGAGAAAAATTTAGTAAAAATTTTAGAAATAAAATACAGTTAAGTCAAATGAGCCGATGCCCAAGCGAAGGGTAACCAGAGGGAAGTTGCGGTTCTCGCAACGAGGAGCCCTAGACCCGGGAAAAATTTCATAAAATAATTTTTGGGACTCCAGAGAAGGGTCATTGAGGTTCCTATGGCATTAGAATGCCAAGAAAATATTTAGAAAAAATTTTCAATCGGTACAGACAATTTTGACCCGTTAAGCCAAACGGAGGGCATTTTGGTCATTTCGCCTTCAGAGGTGATTTTTGGCCGACTTGTCCAGTTAAGTAAATAATTAATATGACATAAAATATGAAGAAATATTGCTAAAAATTAAATTGAAATGTGGTAGAGAAGAGAAGAAAAGAAAATGAAAGAAAATGCTAATTATGACATCATATGATGTCATTTAAATTTCTTCTACCAATCACAATTTGTTAAACTTATTAAAAGAGATAAAAGAGACCAAAAATATGAAAAACGAATCTGCATCTTCAACCTTGGGCAGCCTAAAAAAATGTTGAGAGAGAGAGAGAGAAGAGGTTCCACCATTAAAGCTCCTTTAAGCTTCATTTCTCTCTTGTTTCCACTACTAAACCCTAACCCCTTTCATTAAACCTTGACCATATCACTTGGGGAAGCTTTTGGCAGCCAAGAAGAAGAAGGAAAGTGAAGTTTTAGCTTGAAGAAATCTGCCCTACAAGAGGTTAAAGTGAGGTTAGTGCTATCCTTTCACTCTCACTCCTTTAATCCTTGTTAAAACATCATTTTAAGTTAAGAAATTGTAAGAGTTTGAAGTAAGTTATATGTGTTAGGGCATCTTTAATTTTTGGCAGCCCTAAGGAAGGATGAGGTTGATTGTTTTAATGAATTTAGAATGGATAGAAATGATGTTTAAGGTATGAATATGCATGGATGTTGAATTAGTGTGCTAATTGAGGTTTATGGATAATTTAAATTGGACATTAGGGTTTTGAGAAGTGAAACTTGGATTTAGCTTATGGAATTGTGAAAGAACATTATAAGGGTCAATTAGTGACCATTTTAGGTATGTTGACCATGAATTGGACTGAAAAATAGTATAGCCAAGTGAATGTGTAAGCTGCCTTGTTAGTGCAGCAGAGGGACTGAAAATTCAGTCCACTTGCACAGCCATAACTTTGGCTGTGTAGGTCCAATTGATGTTTGGCCAATTGGACATGAAACTAAGCTTATAATTACACATTTTTTCTGAAGAAACCATGCCCAAAAGACCAAATCAAGAGGACCAAAACTTGGCCCCAATCCGGATCCCCTGCAACAGCACCTGCAGAAATGACCAAATGAACAGTAACTGTTCATTTGGCCATAACTCACTGTAGATTTGGTCAATTGACCTGAAATTTTTACAGCAACAAGTTAAGACATACACAAACAACTTTCATGAAGAAACCTACCCCAAATTATGACCAGAACCTAACCCAAATGGCAGTCACAGTTACTGTTCAAACCTGCAACTCTGCAGATTTTCATTTGAGCAGTAATGTTTGGATGGCTATAACTCTCTCTAGAAAACTCGGATTTAGGCGATTCTTGAACCGATGAAAACCTAAGGCATAGTAGAACATTTCATATGAAGAAAGTTAGACCAAATTAGGAATTTAACTTGGTCAAATTACTGACCAAAGTTGGACCAAAATCTGCCAAAACCCAAAATCTCAGCAGGAACAGTACACGTGAACAGTAAACTTATTTTGGCCATAACTTGAGCTACAAAACTCCAAATAGAGTGATTCAAAAACAGAAATTCAACTAGACAAAATAAGGAACATTTTCTATGAAGGAAGTTTTGTCAAATTCCAACAGTAAATCGACCAATGAAACAGTGCAACTTCGAAGCACCAAAACCGAAAATTGGCAATTTTGCCAAAATGACCTAAGCTTTGAGAAAGTGACCGAAACCAACAAGTTTTGAATACAAAAATGTGGCATATTGGGAGTACTAAAACCAATGTACCTATTGTTTATGCAAAAGTCAACATTTTAGTTGACTAATGAAATGAATAGTGACATGAAAACTTGAAATTCAAAAATTGTGAAACTTAAAAGTGCAAAATGCCCTAGTAGGCCTAATGTGATTGGTTTGGATAGATTGGCATGCCAATAGGGTATTGTTTTAGCAGTACTGCGAAAGGCTTTATGCCTGTATTCATGGCTTTATGCCCGTATTCATGGCTTTATGCCCGTATTCATGGCTTTTATGCCCGTATTCATGGCTTTTATGCCAATTATGTGATATCATGGCTTTTTAGCCATACTGACTGCATACGTGGTTGACGTTCTGCGTCCCATGGTATGATGGCCCGAGGCACTGCGGTGTCCAGTGCCAACGACCCGTTATCGATCAAATCGCTCAAAGATAGGTTACTTGGGCATGGAAAAGTATAATCAGAATCGAATCGATTGTTAAAGAAAATACGAAAATCAAATATCAGAAATGATTACGATAGAATACAAAGAAACTCAAGATCAGGAAGAAAATAAATAAACAAAATGCATGAAGAAGTTAATATCATAAAACGTAATTAGCCCTCGACTAAACATTAAGTTGGTAATTATTCAGTTCTTATGAACACAATGGCTAAGAAATTATGATTTTTATTTGCATATTATTTCTTTCTATTTTATTATTTGCACCACTAAGCTTTATGCTTAGCGCGTCGTTTTTGCAACGCGTAGGTACTGAAGATTGGACAGAGGGCCCAGTAGACCATAGATTCGGTAAGGCAGTTCACAGTTCTGCATAGTGTCTGTGTCACCTCACTGTCTGCAGTGCATTGGTAGGACGCTAGATGTCATTTTGGTATTTTGTAATTGATTTTATTTTCTCATATGTATTTGAAACTTATGTAATGTATTTTGATATTCATGTAAATAATGAAAAGTGTGGTTGTAAATGGAAAAGTGAATGTTTATATATGAATTATGCATGGTATCATATGAGATGGATGAATGAGAACTGAGATTGAACATTGTTGAGAATTTGATAAATGGAGTTGAGATGATGGAAAATGAATATAGGAAGTGTCTTTCACAGGTTCCGAAGAACTGTTTTCTCCATTTTTAGCCGGTATTCTGCCGGATTTTCTTTAAAATTTCCGGAACCTCAAAGAAATAATAATTTCGATAAATAGCTTAAAATGAATTATATTTCACAAGTTATATTCAAAATTATGATAAAAAATTAATTAAGATAAAAATAGAGTGCTCGGCACACTGAGTGGCATAACTTGCTCGGCTACACTGTAGTCGGGTAAGGGGTGTCACAGGAATGATAAGTGTTAGACCAGTTTTGAGAAGTTGAAGGCTATGTTGACAGAGGCACCATGTAGCACCCCTCACCCGACTACAGTATAGCCGAGCAAGGCGTGCTACAATCGGTGCCGGAGCACCCTAACTTATCTTACTTTTTTTTTAAAAATAATTTTGAATTCATTTAATTTAATATCAATTATTTTTCGACGGAGAAACCAGCGGAGTTTCCCCTATTTTATTATCGTTTGGCGTATTTCAATATTCACCTGTTTGAAATTCAATAATATTTCCAAAATAAAATCTTATCCATGCTAATCATAATTATCTCATCAATCATTCTCATAATTTTCTCATAATTAAAATCTCATCCATACATTTCAATTTCATAATCATTTCCATACATTTCCATTCATACTCAATTCATATGTAAACATTCTCAAATTACATAAGCAAAATTTTCAAATTTCCTTAATTTACATAATTTACAAAATAATTACAAAATTTCATAATTTACATAATATATAAATTAATTACATATGAAAAAGCTAATTAATTAATTTACATCGCATTCCTATTAATTACATATTCATAATCTACATTATGATACAATATCTAGCATTTTAAACAAAATACAAAATATGATCTATATGGGCCCTATCTACATGCATTGCTGAGGAGGTGACAAGCTTTGAATACTTCAAACACTTCTGTAGATCAGAACTCCCAAAATTCCCAGTCAAACATCCATTGGGTTCTAGCTTGATTACTGCACAAGGAAACAATTCCATCGCGCTAAGCATTGCTGCTTAGTGGTGCAATAATATAACAAGGAAATAATATACAAATAAAGATAGAAATAAAACATAATTCAAATAATTAAGATTTATTTATACTTCACATGCGGTTTCTAAAATTTAATATGTTTTATCCTAATTTAGTCTTCTTTGAAAGTGTTTATTTCGCCAATGTACAGTAATATGTACAAAGAAAAATGATCTGAAAATAATAAATTTATGCTTATATTATTATATAAGTCACATTTGCAATATTTATTTATGTTATAATTTTCTTTGCTAATCTTTTAGCATTTTCTCTATACTTACTAGGTTGTCTCAGATTATCTCATAATAAGTAAATTTTAATATATGTCCAGTTCATTTCGATTCTTTCTAATAAATAACTATCCTAATTTATTTTAGGTCATCTTACTTATTTAGTTTATTTAATTTCTAATATTTTTAATTGCTAATATTCTTAACTTATCTCAATAAATTTCACTGCCCAAGTAACCTTTGACAGGCTGACTAAACTGGATAACGGGTCGTTGGCACTGGACACCGTGTTGTCTTGGGCCGTCATACCATGGGACGCAGAACGTCAACCACGTATGCAGTCAGTATGGCTAAAAAGCCATGATAACACATAATCGGGCATAAAAGCCATGAATACAGGCATAAAGCCATGAATGCGGGCATAAAGCCTTTCGCAGTACTGCTAAAACAATACCCTATTGGCATCCAAACTATCCAATCTGACACACATGTCTAGGCAATACAAGGGCACATAATATCATTAAATATTAATATATTGTGTTTTATGACTTCATTATTTCATGATAAATTTCAATTACAATTCATACATTCATTTGATCATTTATATGATCACAATTCACATCAATTATCCTTTTATACCATTGTACTCAAAATACTTCTCCTCTCTACAATAATGAGAACTAATGTCTCATTCATACATTAATATGGTTCATTTATTCATTCATTATGTTATTCATATTGATCACAATTCTAAACAATGGTTCACACGTACCATTGTATTCAGAACATTTTCCCTTTTCTCATTTATACATTCAAGAATCTACTTATGTAATTACAAATTTTATATTTCAAGTTGAGTTATTAATATTTTATGAATTTCATTTGTGATGGGCATATAAGCCCTAACTATCTATTCACATCAATTAGGTGACTTATTTTTCATGTTTCAAGTAATCCATGAATATTTCATGGATTTCTAATTTATGGCCTTAATTTCTTTTTGACAATTTTGACTAGGATGCATAGTCTATATTTGTCATACAATTCTAAGCATTTAAGCTTAGAATTGGTTCTAAGTCTTTATCTTAGTTTGCTAATCATTTTGATTACTATTCACCTTACTAGTCAACTAAAATGTTGACTTTTTAATACATAATAATTTTATTAAACCTAAGTTCTCCAAGATACCACATTTTGCATTTAAAATTTATTGGTATTGGTTGCCAATACCATTTCCAAGCTTAATATTAATTGGGCAGAATTTTCAGTTTTCATGCCTTATCTTTTCTGTTCCATTAGTCATTTTTGCAGTGGGAATTTGGAAAAATGTTCAACATGAAAGTTGTTCTTTATTTTGTCTAGTTGAATTTAGTTTTTTGAATCACTCCATTTGGAGTTTTGTAGCTCAAGTTATGGCCTAAAAACCATGACTGGCCGGATTGGGCAGAACCCAAAATTCTGGGTAAAATTGTTTCTGGCAGATTTGGTAACTCGAGTTTGGTTGGCAATTTGACTAGGTTATGGTCATAATTTGGGTCAGGTTTCTTCATGAAAGTTGTTGGTCCATATCTGGACTTATTTCTGGTAAAATTTCAGGTCAATTGGACCTTGCTACATTGAGTTATGGCCAAATGACCAAATACTGTTCATTTGGTCATTTTGCCCAAGCAGATTGCAGGTCACCCGGATTAGGGCAAACTTTTGGTCCACTTGGTTTGGTTTTCTGGGCATGGTTTCTTCACAAAAGCTGTGCCATTATGTGTCTAGTTTCACCTCCAATTGGCCTCATACCAATTGGAGTCACACAACTTCAGTTATAGGTCAAACAATACCCTGGACTCATAGGTCCGAATTTCCTGCATAAGAGAAGCACTCCCAATTTTCAATTTCACCCAACTTCCAAACTTCAATTCACATTTATAACACTTCTAATAGTCAATAATCAACCTCAACATCATCAAATTCAATTAACAACACAAAATTCCATATTTGAGCAAACCCTAAATCAACTTGCAATAATTTTAAATTCCAAGAGAATTTCTAGCACTAACCTTATTTTTCTAGCTTCAAGCAACCTTCAATCACCCTTCACTTCAATCAAACTCCACTTCCCCCTTGTATTCCACTTCTGGCCAGATTTCTCACTTGGAAATTTGGTGTGTTTTCTTCACTTCAAGGCTGGATATGAAGTTCCCTCAAGGTTTCCAACAATTTTGGTGAAGAGAGGGTGGTGGTTTGAAAGCTTGGAATGGTGGATCTATGGTGAAAATGAAGAAAATTGAGAGAGAATGGTGAGGAGGAATTGGGATAGCAGATTTTGCTGGAGAAGAAGGTAGCTTTTTCCCATTTTAAATTCATTTTTATCCATTTTTATTTGTTTGTCAAATGGTGATTGGGTGGAGGCATTGTTAATGACATCATGTGATGTCATAATTCCCAATTTCTTTCATTTTCTTTTTCTTTTCTTTTCTACTCATTTTAAATTTAATTTTTAGTAATATTTATTCATATTTTAGATCATAATAATTATTTACTTAACTGGACAAGTCGGCCAAAAATCATCTCTGAAGAAGAAATGACCAAAATGCCCTCCGTTTGGCTTAACAGACTAAAATTGTCTGTACCGATTGAAAAATTTTTCTAAACCTTTTCTTGGCATTCTAATGTTATAAAAACCTCAATGACTCTTCTCTGGAGTTCCAAAAATTATTTTATGAATTTTCCCCCAGGTCTAGGGCTCCTAGTTGCGAGAACCGAAACTTCCTACTAGGTTACCCATCGCTAGGGCACCGGCTCATTTAACTTGGTTGTATTTTATTTCTAAAATTTTTCCTTAATTTTTGTTATACTTATTTGAGTTATTTATGACTCCTCACTCTAGTCTAAATATTTTTCCAGACGTTCTAGCTGTCCGCACCGACACCGGTCACCGAAACAGTAGAATGTACGGAATTACTACAGTAAGGGTGTTACACACCAGTGTTAACACAGCCAGTGTTGAGAAAGGACTTTGTGGTCTACAGTGATGCCTCACATAATGGGTTAGGGTGTGTATTGATGCAAGAGAGGAAGGTGGTCACTTATGCTTCTAGGCAGCTAAGGCCACATGAACAGAATTACCCTACCCATGATCTAGAACTTGCAGCAATTACCTTCGCATTGAAGATATGGAGGCACTATTTGTATGGTGAAAAGTGTTACATTTACACAAACCATAAAAGTTTGAAATACTTGCCAACCCAGAAGGAGTTCAACCTTAGACAATGGTGATGGATTGAGTTCCTGAAGGAATATGATTGTGTGATTGGCTATCATCCTGGGAAGGCAAATGTAGTTGCTGATGCTTTGAGTAGAAAATCCATCACAGCTTTGAGATCATTGAATGCCTGTCTATCTTTGGCTCGAGATGGAGCTATTTTGGCTGCGTTGCAAGTGAGGCCAAACCTGTTACAGCAGATTTTAGAGGGGCAAAAGGTAGATGAGAAGCTAAAGGCTATTATGAGCAAAATCCTAGAAGGGAAAGAAACTGACTATGAAGTGAAAACAGATGGGTGTCTGTACTACAAAGGAAGATTATGTGTACCAGATGATGGGGAATTGAAGGCCAGTATTCTAAAGGAGGCACATACCAGTGTTTATGCTATGCACCCAGGAAGTACAAAAATGTATCATGATCTGAAACTTCAGTATTGGTGGCCTGGTATGAAGAAGGACATAGCTAACTATGTGACTAAATGTTTGACATGTCAACAAGTCAAGGTAGAACATCAAGTTCCATCGGGTTTGCTACATCCTATATGCATACCTGAATGGAAATGGGATCCGGTCACCATGGATTTTGTAAGTGGTCTACCTCTCACCCAAAAGAAGCATGATGCAGTATGGGTGATAGTAGATAGATTGACAAAGTCAGCACACTTTTTCCCAATTAGGACTGACTACTTACTGGAGAAGTTAGCAGAATTATATATCATTGAGATAGTTAGACTACATGGAATTCCACTTTCCATCATATCTGATCGAGACCCAAGGTTTACATCTAGATTTTGGAAGAAGTTGCATGAATCCTTGGGTACACAACTCCACTTCAGCACAGCTTTCCATCCTCAGACGGATGGGCAATCAGAAAGAGTAATCCAGGTAAATAATTGAAACCAATTGAGCTAATAAAAATATTGAACTGAAATGATAATAATAACATGAAATATATGTCAGGTCCTTGAGGATATGTTGAAGAATTGTGTCATTGAGTTTGAGGAAAGTTGGGATAGATACATCCCACTGACAGAATTTGCATACAATAATAGCTACCAAGCTAGCATCCAAATGGCCCCGTATAAAGCACTGTATGGGAGGAAATGTAGAACTCCAGTGTGCTGGACTGAATTGGGTGAAGATAAACTGGTAGGGCCAGACCTGGTGAAAAAGACTAAGGAGAAAGTAAAACTAATCAAAGCCAATCTGAAGGTTGCCTCAGACAGACAAAAATCCTATGCTGATCTGAAGAGAAAAGAAATAGAATACACAGTTGGTGATAAAGTGTTCCTCAAGGTGTCAACGTGGAAGAAGGTACTAAGGTTTGGAAGAAAAGGTAAGTTAAGCCCTAGGTTCATTGGCCCATATGAAGTCATTGAACGTGTGGGTCCAGTGGCCTACAGGCTAGCTTTACCACTAGAGCTAGATAAGATCCATAATGTGTTCCACGTATCTATGCTAAGAAGATACTGCTCAGATCCTTCACATGTCATATCCATGGAAGAAATTGAAGTACAACCGGATTTGACATATGAAGAAGAACCCATACGGATCCTGGCTCGGGAAGTGAAAGAGTTAAGGAATAAGCAGATTCCACTGGTGAAAGTGCTTTGGAGGCACCACAACCGAGGAGACAACTTGGGAAAGTGAAGAGACGATGAGGCAACAGTTTCCTCAACTGTTTGCATTAGGTAAATTTCGAGGACGAAATTTAAATTAGAGGGGAAGAATTGTAACACCCTCCCTATAGCAACTCCGTATATTCTATTGTTCTGGTGACCAGTGTCAGTCCGGACAGCTAGAACGTTCAAAAAAATATTTAAACTAAAATGAAGAACCATAATTAACTCAAACATTAATAAGAAAATTTTAGGAAAAATTTTAGAAATAAAATACAACCAAGTTAAATGAGCAGGTGCCTTAGCGATGGGTAATCTAGTGGGAAGTTGCGGTTCTCACAACTAGGAGCCCTAGACCCGAGGGAAAATTCATAAAATAATTTTTGAGACTCCAGATAAGGGTCATTGAGGTTTTTATGGCATTAGAATGCCAAGGAAATGCTTAAAATTTTTTTTCAATCGGTACAGATAATTTTGGTCTGTTAAGCCAAACAGAGGGCATTTTGGTCATTTCGCCTTCGGAGGTGATTTTTGGCCGACTTGTCCAGTTAAGTAAATAATTATTATGACATAAAATGTGAATAAATATTGCTAAAAATTAAATTGAAAATAAGTAGAGAAGAAAAGAAAAGAAAATGGGATAAAAGGTCAATTATGACATCACTATGATGTCATTAAAAAAATCCCACCAATCATATTTAATCAACACTTAAATTAACTAATAAAAAGTGGATAAGAATACAGCAAAAACTCAAAAACTCAGCAGCCATCACCTTCAAAAAAATTCAGCCATCTCCCTCAAACTCAATGCCCATTCCACCATTAAAAGCTTACCAAAGCTTCATAACTCACCAAATCTCACCCCAAAACCCTAAACACCCTTCACAAAAATTAACCCTCACATCAAGAGCAAGGTTTTGATTATCATAAAGTGAAGAAATTCCAAGGTTTATACAAGCCAATAAAGAGACCAAAGAGGATAGTGCATGTTAATTACTTAATCTTGTTTGTTTCTTAAAATTTAGTTTGAATATGAACATATAATTAAGAAATTAAGATAAATCATGTATGAAATTAAGAATGGAATTTTGGCTGGTACTTGATGGTTTTGATGGATTTAAAATGGCTTAGAAATGGTGTTGATGTGTAGACATAAATTTGAAATGGATCAGTATGCCTAAATGACATGTGTTGTATAAACCTTGAATTTGAACTAGGGTTTGGACACAAAAACTTGGATCTTGTTCATGTGTTGGTAAATGAAAGTTTAAATGGTCAATTAGTGACCATTTGGCTGTGTATGATGAAGAATTGAAGTGAGTTGTAGCTTGGGATTTGAGTTTGGCTGAGCTGCCTTGTGTGACCTACAGGTCTGGATGTGAGTCCAGCCTATTTGGGCTGCTATAACTTGGGTTGTGTAGGTTCAATTGGTGCAAAGCTAATTGCAAATGAAACTAGACACATAATGGCACAACTTTGGTATACAAATCTTGCCCATAAAACCAAAGTAAGTTAACCTAAAAGTTTCCCTAATCAGGGTGACCTGCATTCTGCTTGGGCCAAATGACCAAATGAACAGTATTTAATCATTTGGTCATAAATTAGTGTATAAAGGTCCAATTGACTTGAAATTTTACCAGCAGAAAGTTGAGACAAAGACCTACAACTTTCATGAAGAACACAAATCCAAATTCTGATCATAACCTAGTCAAATTGCCAACCAAACTTAGGTTACCAAATCTGGCCGAACCAGTTTTGCCCAGAAATTTGGGTTCTGTCCAATCCGGCCAGTTATGGTGTTTAGGCCATAACTTGAGCTACAAAACTCCAAATAGAGTGATTCAAAAAAGGAAATGTAACTAGACAAAATAAGGAACAACTTTCATGAAGACAATTTTGCCAAATTCCAACTGTAAAAATAACCAATGGAACAGTAAATACAAGGATTGAAATCTGAAAATTTTGAACAACTAGCACTAAGCTTAGAAATGGTATTGGCAACCAATACCAACATTTTTAGAATGCAAAATGTGGTATGTTGGGAGTATTAGAACCAATGTACCTATTGTCTATGCAAAAGTCAACATTTTAGTTGACTAATGAAATGAATAGTAACACCTAAACTTAAATTTCAAGAATTATAAAGTTTAAAAGTGTAACATGCCCTAGTACACCTAGCAAGATTGGTTTGGATAGGTTGGCATGCCGATAGGGTCAGTTAGTAGTACTGCACATGGCATTGTGGCATTCTGTGATTTCATGTCTTTTAGCCATTCTGACATTGTATTGAGACTTGGCCTTGTGCTTAATGTTATTACAGCTTATTAGCTGTTCTGTTGCACACCAGGAGACACACATGTGACCAATGGTGGCTCAAGGTACTTGATACCTAGTGCCAGTTTACCCATTTATCCAGTCCAGTCATCCAGTATACGTTACTTGGGCAACCAAAAATGAAAGTTGATAAATTTAATGAAATAATAAATATAACAAGTACCAAATAAATAAGACTACCAATAATTATGAAAAATGTCTGCATGAAACATCAATACACTCACTGCATATTTATTTTTTTTATCAATTATTTTTATTTTATTATTGGCACCACTAAGCATTATTGCTTAGCTCATCGCTTTTTGCCACGTGTAGGTTCTGGAGAGACAGACAGAGAGCCCAGCAGACCACAAACTGGGTGAGGTCACAGATCTGCGTAGCGTTAGAGTCAGCTCTCATCTACAGTGCATTAGTGGTAGGACCTTTAGGTCCCTTTTGAAATTATGCTTTTGCATTTTGTAATAGGTTGTAGTTTGTGATTTGTAAATTATGAACTCATGTAAATGGTAAATTTATGTAATCATATGTTGATGTACATATTTTGAAGAATTTTGTTAATTAATATAATTTGAGAATATCTTTATGAAATTTTAATTGATTTTGAATTTGAATGAAATTGTGGATTAATGTTGAGAACTTGAAATGATTGCTAATATTGAGACCATGTTGATGGTTATTGGAGTTTGAGAATGATTGGAAATGATTATTGGAAGTGTTTTTCACAGGTTTCGAAGAACTGTTTTCTTTATTTTTAGCCGGTACTCTACCGAATTTTCTATAAAATTTTTGAAATCTCAAATAAATTATAATTTCAATAAATGACTTAAATGAATTATATTTCATATATTGTACTTCATAACTATGAAAAAAATAAATTAGGAAGAATAAAAAAAATGATTGAATTAAAATAGGGTGTTCTGGTACACTGCGTGGCATATCTTGCTTGGCTACACTGTAGACGGGCAAGGGGTGTCACATTGCTGGTAGTGAGTAGGCTTCCAGCATGGTGGCTGAGGTGAGAAAAGTCCTTCTCATACTCAGCCACTATCTTATTTGTTAGTAGTGTGCCCTAGAGCACATCATTTAGTTTGTATCTTCTACATATTTTATTAATAAAAGGCAATTTCACTTTTCCATTTATATAATATATTTATGTGTAATAGAAAAGGTCCATTGATATTTTGTTAGAAATTCTATTCTTAAGTTGTTAAGAATATGAGTGACCGTATTTCTAGCACAAAGTATCATAAATTGGTTCATAATTGAGGATACTTCACACAGGACATGACTTATCCAGAAAGATTATATTCATGTTTGTTCCCAAGGTATTTATATGAGATATAAATAAGATGGAATGGTGAGTCTCATGCCATATAACAAACATGATAGGCACTTATACATGATAAGTAGGCTGAACCAGTGACGCATATGACAAGCACATGGAGTTTACTCTTGTCAATGCATTGTCATATATCATATCAATGCATATAATCTTTAGACCTGAGATAACATAGTTATCTTATATATAGGTGGTTTGAGTTTGATACTACCTTCATACTTGTACTGTGTATGGGTATATGGGCATTTGTTGGCTCTTATTAGTTATATATGGAGGTAAGTGTTGATCAAGATGGAATCTGTTATCCTAAGTAAATAGGGATAAAGTCCTATGTTCATTTAATTGTTCTTGATGTTTCAAGTTCCTAGCTATGATAGACAGATTTAGTTAGAAAAGAGTTTTTGACAAGAAAATCTAATTAATCAAGATCTGGAATTAAAAGAGAACATAATATTCATAGCAAATGGGGTTTGACATAAACCATGACTCCAGCTCGAATTGGGATTTTGTAATAGAGAGATTCCAGTGCATGGTAACATATGATTATAGGTTCATTTAAGGTATTCCTTATTACTGATTGGGTGGCCATGGCATGCTATGCTAGGTGTTAACCATGGTCTATGAGGTGCCTAAAATGATTTAGAGAAATCATTTATGGTAAGAAAAAGTTCTGATGATATTAAGAGTTGATATCATATCTCATTGCCAATTAGTGATGAGCCTAGTGAGTCACACACATACACAAGCAATCACCATGTTAAATGTGATTTAATTAATTATTAAAAGAGTTTAATTGATTAATTAAACATGTTTGGTTTGCAATAAGATTGCAAAGTCCCTAGCATGACTTGAAATCAAATCTAGGGTATTGGATATATAGTATAAGTTAAATTTATATTTAAAGTGTTTAAATATGAATTTAATTATGAGAAATTAATTAATAGAGATTTATTAATTAATTTATATTTGATATAAATTGATTAGAAGATGAGAAATAATTATTTTGGAATGAGAACTCAAAATTACAACACAAGGGTAATTTGGTCATTTCACAGGGTAACATGTGGTACCATGAGATGGTGACACATGGCATCATGGTTTGTTATTTGTCTTCCTATCATGCAAGATGATCAAAGTCAAGATTAAGTCTAGCTTTGACACTTGGCTTTATGTGATTAGGTTAATTAAAATTAAGAAGCAATCAGGTGATGACATGTGGCAAGGGTTTTGAGTGATGACCTAATTATATAAAATGATGTTATGAGAAAATAAAAATCAGCCACTGTTTTTATTTTCTCTGAAGTGTGCTGCCACCCATAGCTCTGTCTCCTTTTTTCATCTTCTCTCATCAATTCAAAGAGAATGATCCAAGTTTCTTTGAATTAAAATCACTAGAAATTATTTCTAGTGTCCTATATACATCTACAACCTCTCTAAAGGCAAATTCCTAATTTCTAATTGGTTGGCAAGGCTTGAGAAGCTAGTTTAGGGGCTGCCCATTGGTAATCTTGGTGTGGACAAGCTTGAGGGATAACATTTGGGGTCCTAGGTGCTTCACAAATGGACTAATCACATCTACAGTGCATCAAAAGGTTAGTGCACATATTCTTGTATCAATCTAGGATTCTAATGAATTAATTTGTTAATTCATAAATCTTAAATGCCAAATGTAGATCCTAATACATATTAAAAGTGTTTTAATATGCAATTGAACATTGAAATCAATGTTAGTAGAATGTCCTAGAGCATATAATTTAGTATGTATATTGTACATATTTTATTAATAAAAAGGTATTTTTACTTTTCTGTTTATATAATATATTTATGTGTAATAGAAAAGGTTCATGGATATTTTGTTAGAAATTCTATTCTTAAGTTGTTAAGAATATGAGTAACGGTATTTCTAGCACAAAGTATCATAAATTGGTTCACAATCGATGATACTTCACAATAAGGACATGCCTTATCCAGAAAGATTGTAATCATGCTTGTTCTCAAGTTATTTATATGAGATGTAAATAAGATAGAATGGTGAGTCTCATGCCATATAACAAACATGATAGGCACTTATGCATGATAAGTAGGTCAAACTAGTGACACTTATGACAAGCACGTGGAGTTTACTCTTGTCAATGTATTGTCATAAATCATATCAGTGCATATAATCTTTAGACCTGAGATAGCATAGTTATCTTGTATATAGGTGGTTTGAGTTTGATACTACTTTCATACTTATACTGTGTATGGGTATATGGGCATGTGTTGGCTCCTATCTGTTATATATAGAGATAAGTGTTGATCAAGATGGAATCTGTTACCCTAAGTAAATAGGGATAAAATCATATGTTCATTTAATTGTTCTTGATGTTTTAAGTTCCTGGCTAGGACAGACAGATTTAATCAGAAAAGAGTTTCTAATGAGAAAATCTTTTTAATCAAGAATTTGAATTAAAAGAGAACATAATATTCATAGCAAATGGAGTTTGACATAAATCATGACTCTAACTCGAATTGGGGTTTTGTAACAGAGAGATTCTAGTGGATGGTAACATATGATTATATGTTCATTTAAAGGTATTCCTTGTTACTGATTTGGTGGCCATGACATGCTATGCTAGGTGTCAACCATGGTCTATGAGATGCCTAAAATGATTTAGAGAAATCATTTATGGTAAGAAAGAGTTCTAATGATATTAAGAGTTAATATCATATCTCATTGCCAATTAGTGATGAGCCTAGTAAGTCACACACATACACAAGATAATCACCAAGTTAAATGTGATTTAGTTGATTAATTAAAGAGTTTAATTGATTAATTAAATAGGTTTGGTTTACAATAAGATTGCAAAGTCTCTAGCATGGCTTGAAACCAAATCTAGATTATTAGATGTATAGCATAAGTTAAATTTATATTTAAAGTATTTAAATATGAATTTAATTATAAGAAATTAATTAATAGATATTAATTAATTAATTTATATTTGATATAAATTGATTAGAAGAGGAGAAATGATTATTTTGGGTTGAGAACTCAAAATTAAAATACAAGGGTAATTTGATTATTTCACAGGGTGACATGTGGCACCATGAGATGGTGACATATGGCACCATATAAGCTTGCCATTTGTCTTCCTATCATTCTAGATGATCAAAGTCAAGATTAAGTCTAGCTTTGAGACTTGGCTTAATGTGATTAGGTCAATTAAAATTAAGATGCAATCAGGTGATAACATGTGGCAAGGGTTTTAAGTGATGACCTAATTATAAAAGGGAAATAATGAAAGAATAAAACACACATTCTGATTTTTCTTTCATAGGTGCCGCCACCTCTATGCCTTCTTCCTCTCTTCTTCTTCTTCTTTCATCAATTCAAAGAGAATTGCCCATATTCTCTTGAATTAAAATTGTTAGAAATTATTTCTAGTGTCTTATATACATCTACAACCTCTCTAATGGTAAATCCCTAATTTCTAATTGGTTGGCAAGGCTTAAGAAGCTAGTCTAGGGACTGCCAGTGGTAATCTTGGTGTGGACGAGCTAGAGGGACAACATTTGGGGTCCTAAGTGCTTCCCAAAGGTACCAATCGCATCTACAGTGCATCAAAAGGTTAGTGCACATACTCTTATATTAATCTAGGATTCTAATGAATTAATTTGTTAATTCAAAAATCTTAAATGACAATTGTAGATCCTAATACATATTATAAGAGTTTTAATATATAATTGAACATTGAAATCAATTAGGTACATAATGGATATGGCATGATGCATGAAACCCTAGAAGAAATTTTTGAATTCAATGTTCTAATCTAATAATTTTCATGCTTCCGCTCCTTCAATTGGTTTCAGAGACACTATATTTGCCATTTAGATTGTTCAAGATGAAATTTAATTGTGTGATCTGATCAAATTTGATTAATCTATTGCTGGTTGCAATCATCAATGGTGGCAGCAAGGTGTTGAAGCCATATATGGTGCGCTTGTTTTTGGTCTTCAATGGTGCGTATGGTTTGGGCTTTGAATGTGCAATTGTTGTATGATCTAAGGCCCATCCCATGACTTATTAAAATGTTTAATTAGGAGTTTTAATCATACAATTAAATTTTGATTCAAATATGAATTTTTAAATTTGTTTTGAATAAGATTCAAATCTGAATTTTTAAATTTATTTGAATAAGATTCAAATCTGAATTTTTAAATTTGTTTTGAATAAGATTCAAATCTGAATTTCTAAATTTGTTTTGAATAAGATTCAAATCTGAATTTTTAAATTTGGTTGAATGAGATTCAAATCTGAATTTTTTAGTTGAATATGAGATATTCAATTTAATTTTAGTATGTATGTTTTATTTAATTGTTAAATGGTAATATGCATGATGGATGATCATGGACAATAAAAGACCAATATGATTGGATATATTTCTTTTATTTTTCTTTGGGTTGTAAATTAATTAATTTATTTTGGTGGCAAGTATTGTAAAGGTTGTAATAATTTTGGGATGTAATTTCATATATTGGAGGACTTTAAAGTCCATGTCCTTGTAAATTCGCCTTGGTATGCCAAGGATTACTATGTAATTGGATTGCAAGAAGATCAAGGAGGTCAAGAGCATTGGTGGGGCCTGTGGGAGGAATTGAAAATCAAGTGTTGATTATATACTCCTTCAGCAACTCTTGTAATATGAATGAATGAAATGCACCTAGGAATTCCCTGATTCAATTGAATCTCTTAGAAAGTCCATGATCATACCATATTATATGTTTATCCATGTATGCATGAGATGTATGGGAATGTATGCAAGTATATGATATATGCATGTTAATTAAATAATGTGCAAAGTGAGACCATAATAGTAATTAGGCCGACCACTAAATCTTCCAAACAAATGATTAAGTTGAAAATGGTATAATTAAAGTAATTATATCATGGGCCCTCCATTGAGACAATTATTTTAAGAAATTTTAAATACTTGCATATAATGCAATTAATTTAAGAGATTTCTTAAGAATAATTGTTAAGCATGAGATGTTGTATTTGGTGGCCAATAATGGATGTGCCTGAGGACATTAAAATTATTTACATGTTTACTGGCTCAATGGGATCAACTTAACTATTGCAAGATAAGTCAATAATGGATGTGCCTGAGATTTTGAGCATTAGGGGCTAGGTAAAGGATTGAACCTCACATGAGATGTGATGGGCAAGGAGTTGCTCACTTACAGTTTATTGTAATTCCAATAATGGATGTGCCTAAGGATGATCAATAATACTATAAGAATTCAATCACCTACTAGAAATCCATCCAACTAGGATTTCCGTTTCATACTTTGGAAGTGTAGGATTCGCTAAGTTAGTGGGAGGACCAATTTGATTAAAAAACCATAGTCATTTTGGTTAATTACATGATATATTTACTAATTAATCTATTTATTTTTTGCAGTTATTCTTCTGATAATAATGAACACACAACAACCACCACCATCCAATATCCTTGCAAGCATACTTGATCACAATAGGTTGATAAGACCTAATCTTTATGATTGGCTAAGAAATTTGAAACTTGTCCTAAACTTTGAACATATAGGATATGTTCTAGACTCAAAGGTTCCTGGTCCCTTAGCTCTAGAGGCCACTTAAGAGGAACAAGAAACTTTGGACAAGTGGAAGGAGCATGATATGAGAGCCAAGTGTTACATGCTTGCTTCTATGAGTAATGATTTACAGAAGTAACATGAAAATATGCAATATGCAAGTGAGATCCTCCTTCACCTGCAAGAGTTGTATAGTGAGCATAGCAGAAATGCTAGGCATGAGATATCTAGACAGTTATTCTGCATGATGATGTCTGAGGGATAGAATGTTGGGATCATGTCCACAAGATGATTCAGCTTATTGAGCAGCTGGAAAGTCACACCCTGCTCCCCTGTAAGATGTAACATGATCCCGTAGTCTACCTAATGAATTATCATACTTCTCTTACCGATAATCCATTAAATATACTACAAGGGGTTTTAAAACAATTTTCGGGAAATTTAAGTCATAGATTAAAATCTGGTGTTATAAATTTTTTTTTTTTAAATTTCGGCAAAGTGTCGGCTGTATTTTGAGAAAACAGTTCTTCAATCCTGCAAAAGAAAATGCTCCCAATATGTTTTCTCAAATACAACTCCAATAAACTTTATTTCAATTCATAATTCAATTCTCAATAAATAATCAATTCATTTTCAAACTAATCTCATCATGAAGAAATATTTCATTGATTATAAGACTCAAAATTTATATTACAAAACTATTCAAGTAAATGAAATCTCAAATTTACATTTACAATAATTTACATTTAATTACATACCAAAATATTTTACAAGAGTTTTTATACAACAGCTCAAATAATTTACATACATATTATTACATGCATACATCAAAACCTATGTACATGCGTATACCTATAATATACCTGGAGCTGATCTGAAAGTGTCTTCAAAGAAACTTACTCACTGCTCTATGCTCTTCTTACCTGCGACAGCATACAAAGCTATCACTGAGTGGTGAACTCAGTGGTGCACAACTATAATTTAAAATATAGTACAATATACATTGACAAAATTTACAGTAAATAATTTGGAAATCTGAATACTCATCAAATTCTAAAACTCAAAATATTCATTGCCAATAATGTGAATCATTTGTATAAAATGACTTTGATCATGAAATTCAATTTATCAAATCATAACTAACCATTTAGGTAATTCCAACAAAATCAATTATACATAAATCATAATTGAAATCACAATTCTTTACCAATCAAAAGCCATTCTGTATCTCAAAAACCATGCTGTATCTCAAAAATCATTCTTTATCTCACTAACTATGCAAGACTAATCCGAAAGGGCCATATTCGATGTGATTCTAACTCCCTATGATCGGGGAGGTCGAATCAGATTCTAACTCCCTATGGTCGAGGAGGTCGAATCATCGTGCACAGTACACATCACAATAATGAATCTTCTGCAAGGGCCATAACGATAAAATAAACTTAGATCTAACCTCAAATCAGAGGAAAATCTAAGCCTTTGCACGTACCATGGTAATCAAAACACAACTAACTCCATTGTCTTCTCAACAAATGAGAGAGACGGGTAATAACCTAGTCAAGAATCTATAGTGAGATACAAAACAATATCACAATCCTTTTAGTGAGCATAAATCACAATATAATTCGATTCAAATTCAATTCTAATATCCAATAATTTTTATGCTCATCACAATTCAAATCATAAATTTGCATTTTCCATGAAAATTACCATCACAATTCAAAACATGTTCTATCACAATTTTCTAAAACATAATTTATTCAATTCATAACAATGCTTAATACTTGTGAAAATACCATTTCACAAAGCTAAATTCATACATACTATAACAATTTTCAATAATCATTGAATTAAATCTAATGCTTGTTAAACATAATACATAAGAAAAATATGTCATTTAATCATATGAAATATTCAAAACAAAATCAGTTAAAAACTAGTTGTGCAAAAACCTCTGATAACTGTCTCTTGGCTCTGACTCAATGTTTCCTTCCCCTTCCCTGAGTCTTTGCTAACTGAGAAACACAATTTGAAGTGTTTCAGTACTCATTTAAACTGTTTCTAAGAATAAGGTTCAATAATTAATTTATCGAATTCTATTATTTCCTTAGTCAACCTAATATGTCGACCCTCGATGCATTCTAGGTAAATTAGGTTTTAATGTTACTAATATGTCACATTCAATAGTCTTTTAGGGTTGGTACATGTTACCAAATTCATTTCCGTGTATACTGCATTTTAGTGCAATTTGCTGGATTTCGGGATACTAGTTTGACCTAGCCGGACGACCTAGTTCCCTCGGTTTTCGGGTTTCGGTCAAAACTAAAAACTTGTAGATCTATGACTTATGGAACGCGGGGCAAAATTTCAGATCATTCTGAGTTATGTAGACCAAGTTATGGTCATTTTACTATTGCTGGTCAAATTGCATCAAAATTGGTCACTTTAGGTCATTTTAGGTCAATTTAGGTTCGGCCAGTTTTTGGACCCGAACTTGTGCAAGCTGTTTGACTTGCTTATGGTCATTTCTGAGTTTTGGTGTCTTCATAAGACTTGTAGATATGGGTCTTAAATATTCATGGTCAAAATTTCAGGTCAATTGGACCTGTTGTGAGTGAGTTATGGCCTAAATACTAACTGCTGCCCAAATGGTCAATTTTCAGGCCTTATTTGCACTTAATCCGGATTTGGTCATTTTTCAAGCTACCTTGCAAGCAGAATTTTGGCAAGCTTCCTTCATAAAAGTTGGCAAATTTGGTGCCTAATTTCACCTCCAATTTTTCTCATACCAATTGGAGCCACACACTTAAAGTTCTAGGCCTAAAACACAAACTGCCTTATTGCATTTCTTTCATACACATCAAGGATCACTCTTAACACTTACCAAATCCAACATTCAAGCCAATTCTGATTGTACCATAACCTAAACATAATTCACAACATATTATAGGTCATTTTAGCTGCTTACAATTACTGTAACACCCCTATGTTCGGTAGTGCGTTCTACTGTTCCGGTGACCAGTGTTGCCCGGACAGCTAGGATGCCTAGAACTACACTTCGTTATGAGTGAGGAAACATAAAATAATGAAAAACAAGAAAATAAAATACAAGAAAAACAAAGGAAAAATAATAACAAAGAAATGTAGCCAAGTTAAGCGAGTCGAGAACCTTAGCGATGGGTGACCGCACCTGGAAGTTACGGCGTGGACCGTTGACTAGCCCTGGACCGCGGGGAACCCTAGAAAATATTTTTAGGACTCCAATAAATAATTATTGAAGTAGAAATATCATTAGAAATATCAAAGAAAAATTAAATAATTTGTACAAAGAAAAGTGAGAAATCGAAAAATAGACAAAACCCGGTGTTACCGAAAAATCGGGAATGTAACCCGAAAAGGGGCATTATGGTCATTTGACATCCCAAATTGTCTTTTGACCTAAATTTCCATTAAAAATAAATAATATTACACTTAGAAAATAAAATGAAAAATTAATTTGGTGGTACCTAATGTAAATAGCCAAAAGTGGAGTGAAAATTGTGTAAATAACACATTTAACATATTATATGATTTAAATTTGGTGAGTGGACCACTAGGGATTTAATTAAACACTAATGGGGCAGGTGTAAGTCCATTTCACCATCTGCACTTCATCTTCTCCAAATCCCTTCAACCTTGCCGAAATGAAGAAAGACAAAACGTCCATTGCCGTTTGCATGAAGCTCCATTAACTCCTTTATTTCACCTCCAATCATCTAGGTTTCTTCATTAAAGATCACCTCCACATCACAAGGAAGAAGTAGATACCAATATCAAGAGGTTTAGTGAAGGTTTAGCAAGTCCCAACCATAGGTAAGTTTGTATTTTTGAATTGCTTTGTTAAACTTTATATACATGTTATGGGTGTGTGCTTTGTGAAGAAAATTTTCAAGTTTGAGGAGTTCTTGATATATCCATTTTTGGACAGCCATGGAGTTGTATGTTTAATGAAATATTCTTACATATGTTTGATGAGAATTCATGTTGAATAGGGTGAATTGATGTCCTAGTAAGTTATTTCCATATGTAATGGTGATTATGCATTTGAAATTGAAGTTGAAGAAAGTATGTGAAACTTTGGCATTGTGGAACAATTTGGTAGCCTTGGGACTCCATGATGAATGTATGAATTCATGAAGATATTGGTAGAATTATGACATTGAGGATTGATGGATATGTATATAAATTAGTTGTGGAAATTGTATGAAATAATGAGTAGTGTTTATGTGCATTTGTGGTTGTATTTGTACTTTGTAAATTAGAGTTTTATTTGGTGTATTGAGGATATTTGTATTCTGCCCAAAGTGACTTTAAAGTGAAGTGGTATATGGTTTTGGTAATGTACCAAATCAGAATTGGTAAGGGAAGTGGACTTAGAGTAAGGTAAATGTGTAATTGATACATGTTTGTGCAATGTAATTAAGGACAGCCTACATTTTAGCCCATAACTTTAAATGTGTAACTCCAATTGGTATGAGACCAATTGGAGGTGAAATTAGGCACAAAATGTGCCAACTTTCATTTAGAAAGCATACCAAAATTCTGCTTGCAAGGTAGCATGAAAAATGACCAATTCGGATTAAGTACAATTGAGACCTGAAAATTGACCAATTGGGCAGCAGTTAGTGTTTAGGCCATAACTCACTCAAAATAGGTCCAATTGACCTGAACTTTTAACCATGAATAGCTAAGACCCATACCTACAAGTCTTATGAAGACACCAAAGCCCAGAAATGACCATAAATAAGTCAAACAGCTTGCACAAGTTCGGGTCCAAAAACTGGCCGAACCAAAGTTGACCAAATATGACCTAAAATGACCTAATTTGATGCCATTTGACCAGCAATAGTAAAATGACCATAACTTGGTCTACATAACTCAGAATGACCTAAAATTTTGCCCCGCGTTCTGTAAGAATAGATCTACAAGTTTGTAGTTTTGACCGAAACCCAAAAACCGAGGGAACTAGGTCGTCCGGCTAGGTCAAACTAGTATCCCGAAATCCAGCAAGTTGCAATAAAATGCACTAAACAAGGAAATGAAATTGGTAACGTGTACCAACCCTAAAACACTATCGAATGTGACATATTAGTGACACTAAAACCTAATTTACCTAGAACGCATCGAGGGTCGGTATATTAGGTGATTAAGCAAATAATAGCTTTCAGTGAATTTCTTATCAAGCATCATCGATAGAGATAGTTTAATTTAGTACTGAAACACTTCAAATTGTGTTTCTCAGTTAGTAAAGACTCAGGGAAAGGGAAGGAAACACTGAGTCCGGACCAAGAGACAATTATCAGAGGTTTGTGCACAACAACTATTTCTTTTGAATTTTTCAATTGAAATGAATTATGACTATTTGTACATTATTGTTTTAAATTGTGGAAATGTGTTTGAATGGATATTTATTGCTTGAAAAGCATTGTAAATGGTTTGAAACTGTGAGAAATTATTTGAATGATATTGATGGATACTTATTGATTGAAAAGTATTGGAAATGGTTTGAAACCACAGCTATCATGTATATTGATTGTATTCCTCGCTAGCTTGTCTAGTGGGACGAATTGAATTCCCTCTCTAGCTGAAGTGTTGAGGTGTGTGCCTGTTGAGGACAAATTGGATGAGTACTCATATTTTTGCTAGCTAGCTATGTTATTCCTCATTAGTCATCGACTTTTGGGACGAATTGAATACCTCATTAGCCATCGGCTTTTGGGACGAATTGAACTTTTGAACATGATTAAACTGTGTGTGATTTGTTGATATGTATTGTGAGATTGTGAAATGAATTTAAACTCTTATTGACATATACTGTCTTTTGAATTCAACCATGATATGACTTATTGAAATTTATTGTGATATTGAGAAATGGAGTTTAAATTCTTATTGACAATTACTGTCTTGAAATTAACTATGGTTTTAAGTATCCACTATTTATATGATTTATGAATTGTGATTTAAATTGTATTTGGTTAATGTTGTGCACCACTGAGACATCATCTCAGCGATAGCTTTTTATTGCTGTCGCAGGTAGACAGACAAACAGGGCAGCAACTAGGCTGCTAGTACCTCCAGCGAGAGATTTTCGGCTATAATGAGTATACCAACATTTTGCATTTTGTACTGTAATGTACGACCACTGTATGTACATATTGTTTTTGGTTTTGAGCAGTTGTAAATTAAAATTGTACATTGAAGTTGTAAAGTAAATTATGAGATATTTTGACTTGTAAAAATTATATTATATTTCTTGTATCTCAGACTTTGAAAAATTACTGTGAATTTGAATTGAGAAATATGTTGTGTTGAAAAATATGTTGGAGTTGAGATTTGGAAATATATTGAAGTGCTTTTTACAGGTTTTCTGAAGAACTGTTTTATCCAAAATACAGATGGCATTCCGCCAAAATTTTTACAGAAATTCCAAATAATTCAAATATGTTAGTTCTATCACTTCAATTCAAAAAGGTTTTTAACACCTGTAAATAGCGCTCACCACTGTAAAAGAAGTAAGAAAAGTTTTTAAAATCCCTTGTAGTGTATTTAATGGGTTATCAGTAGACGGAGTTGGTAATTCATTAGGTATACTACGGGATCATGTTATGCCTTACAGAGGGGTAGGGTGTGACAATTACATTCAATGTGCACCATTTAGTACAGAATTTTTCAAACCCAATTCACAACAATTCAATCACCTAACCATAACACTTTTACATGTCTAGCTTCACACCATCACACACATACCCAAACTGCCATAATAACCAACACAATTCAACATTAATATTCTATAATCCAAACATGAAATAATATCCTTATGGTTCACCAAACTAGGCTGCCATTTCGTGCATTACATTCCCATAATTTCTAAGCATTCAAATTTCAATACACATTCACATATACTAAGGATACATCACCCAAATAATTTCCTACACAATATACATTTAATCAATCTTTTAATTCACCATTTTCAAGCAAAAATAAACTGTCTTCAAGGTGTTTCCATGGCTGCCAAAAATACAGCTCTCCCTTTAAACATGAAACCTCAAAATTCTTTCCACAATTCAAGTACCCATAACATTCCTACTAACTTTAATGAAGCAATAACCCAAAAATACAAACTTACCACTTTGGAAATTCTTCAAAACCTCTCCAAAACTTGGTCTTCTTGCTGCCTATCTACTGCCCAAGGTATGGTGATCACTTTTAATCAAGAAACCATAACCATTAGAAGCTTGGATCATGGATGCATGGAGGACTTCAAGGTGTGGCCATGGAGTCCCATGGAGGATAAATTCGGCTGGTTTGAGAGAAGGTTGAAGATGAACTCATTTCTGACCATTTTAGATCTTAAGTGTCCCACAATTCTAAGTTAGTGGAGCACTAACCATTATTTAATATTAGTTTAACCTTAACTTTCCTTATTCCCACAATTAACTCCCCATTTTTGCTATTTACATTATGTACCACTAATTTAATTTTTCATTATATTTTCCAAGTGTAATATCATGTATTTTTAATGGACATTTAGGTCAAAAGACAACTCGGGATGTCAAATGACCACAATGCCCCTGTTTGGGTTGCATTCCCGATTTTTCGGTAACACCAGGTTTTGTCCGTTTTTCGATTTCTCACTTTTCTTTGTACTAATTAATTAATTTTTCTTTGATATTTCTAATGATATTTATACTTCAATAAATATTTATTTGAGTCCTAAAAATATTTTCCAAGGTTCCACGCGGTCCAGGGCTAGTCAACGGTCCACGCTGTGACTTCCCAGTGCGGTCACCCATCGCTAGGGTTCTCGGCTCGCTTAACTTGGTTACATTTCTTTGCTATTATTTTTTCTTTGTTTTTCTTGTATTTTCTTTTCTTGTATTTCATTATTTAATGTCTCCTCACTCATATCGAAGTATAGTTCTAAGCATTCTAGCTGTCCGGACAACACTGGTCACCGGAACAGTAGAACGCACCACCGAACATAGGGGCGTTACATGGAACATCTTGACTTTAACATGGATTTCCAACTGCAAACGGATTTGATTCTTTAGTCCTTACCTAAGTCATTTGGGAATTTTGTGACAAATTTCCATATGACTAAGTAGGAATACACCTAGGCTGGTTTACTTAACATGCTAGTTATTGCCCAAAAGAATATGCCGTGAAATAAAGTAAAAGAGGTAGCTTTGATTGCATCTTCTTTTGCTGAAAGGTCCAATAAGAAAAAGGGCAATAAGAAAAAGAAACATCAAATTCCTGGTCTTTCTAAGAAGATAGCTAAACAGAAAGGGAAGACCAAAGCTGATGGAGGCAAAGGAAAGTATTTCCATTGCTAGAAGGATGGGCACTGGAAAAGGAACTGCCCAGAGTATTTTACTTCTCTGAAGGAAAAGAAGGATACACCTTCAGAAGATATGTTTATATCTTGTTATTTAGATGTTGATGATGCTCATAGTTCATCTATAGCTTGGGTTTTAGATACTGGTGCCAGTTCTCGCATTTCTTATGATATGCAGGAACTAGCAAATAGTAGCAACTTACATTCTCCAGATGTTAGACTCTAGATTGGCGATGGCTTAACTATTGAAGCTTTAGCCATAGGATTTAAATCTTTTTACATGTGTGAACATGTTTTGTGTTTGAATAATATTTTGTATGTGCTTGATACTTTTAAGAACATCATTTCTATATCTAGTTGGACTAGAAATAGTTATAAATTTCAGTTCACAGATGATGTTTGCAATATTTATTTTAGAAATAAATATGTTGGCTCAGGTTATATACATGATGGTCTTTATTATTTGGATAATAATAATAAACACAAAATGAATATAAGCAATCTAAAGGAATGCAATGCCATGGCGAAAATCAACTCAAGTTCAAAATATATTTGGCACTTAATGTTAGGTCATGTTGCAGAAGATAGGATTACAAAACTGGAGAAAATGAAGATTTTATCCTCATGGGGTTCTAAACCTACTCCAACTTGTGAATCTTGCCTTCAAGGTAAAACGACTAGATCACCCTTTGTTGGACAAGGACTAAGAGCTAAAAATATTTTGGAGCTAATATATAGTGATGTATGTGGTCCATTTAAAGAAATGGCTAGAGGTGATTTTCATTACTTTATTACCTTTACTGATGATAAATCAAGATTTGGGCATTTGTATTTGATGAAATACAAACATGAATTCTTTAAAAAGTTTAAAGAATTTAAATCTGAAGTAGAAAATCAAACAGGAAAAAGGATTAAAGCACTTCGATCATATTGTGGAGGTGAATACTTGAGTACTGAATTTGATGAATACTTGAAATAGCATGGCATTGTTTCCCAGCTGACTCCTCTAGGAATGCCACAGCTGAATGGTGTATCTGAAAAGAGAAATCGTTCCCTATTAGATTGGTATGTAGCATGAAGAGCTATACTGATATGCCAATCTCCTTTTGGGGATTTGCATTAGAATCAGCTTTGCATATACTGAATAGGATTCCATCAAAATTAGTATCTTCCACACCTTATGAGATATGGCATGGAAGAAAACCAAGTTTTAAGCATGTTAAGATTTGGGGTTGTCTAGCTTATATTAAAAAGCTAAACATTGATAAATTAGAAATTAGATCAGAAAAAGGTGGATTTGTTGGATATCCAAAAGAGAGTTTTGGATATTATTTTTATTTGCCTACATCACAAAAGGTTGTGGTAAGTAGAGATGCCACATTTCTTGAACAACAGTTTATTCAAGAAGGAGGAAAAGGAAGGCAAATAGAGTTAGAATTGGAGAATTCTGACCAACCAACAGATCAGATGGATATAGATCCATCTAGTCAACCTACACCTATTGATGAAACATCTACAGCTATTCCTCGTAGATCAACCAGGATATCTGACCCACCAGTGAGATATGGTTTTCTTCATGAAGAAGAACAAGAGTTGTATACTCATGAAGGAGTAGATCATGGAGATGATCCACTTACATATGAAGAAGCTATATCAGATACAGACTCTTTAAAATGGATTAATGCTATGAAATCCAAAATTGATTCCATATATAAGAATCAAGTTTGGGATCTTATTGACCCACTTGAAGGTATTGTACCTACAGGAAATAAATGGGTTTTCAAAAGGAAAATTGGTTCTGATGGAAAGGTAGAGACCTATAAAGCAAGGCTAGTAGCGAAAGGGTTTCGCCAAAGGCAAGAAATCGATTATGAGGAGACTTTCTCTCCTGTTGCCATGCTTAAATCAATTAGGATTCTATTAGCTAAGAATGCATACTATGATTATGAAATTTGGCAAATGGATGTCAAAACAACTTTTCTCAATAGATACATTGAAGAAAACATTTTTATAGAATAACTTAGGGGTTTTGAATTCCAAGATGGTTCCAAGGTATGCAAGCTAAAGCGATTCATTTATGGGTTGAAACAAGCTTCGAGAAGTTGGAACATCCATTTTAATGAAGCCATTAAGTCATTTGGTTTTATCAAAAATGAGGATGAGCCATGTGTATATAAGAAGGTTAGTGATAGTGCTATCACGTTCCTTGTCTTATATGTGGATGATATTTTATTGATGGGTAATGACATAGATATGTTGACAGCTGTAAAGGTATGGTTGTCAAATACATTCTCCATGAAAGACTTAGGGGAGGCAACCTATATTCTTGGGATTCGCATCTATAGAGATAGAGCGAAAAGAATAATTGGTTTATCCCAAAGTCTATGGTCACACCCTACCCCTCTGTAAGGCATGACATGATCCCGTAGTATACCTAATGAATTATCAACTCTGTCTACTGATAACCCATTAAATACACTACAAGGGATTTTAAAAACTTTTCTTACTTCTTTCACAGTGGTGAGCACTATTTACAGGTGTTAAAAACTTTTGTGAACTGACGTGATAGATTTCATTACACATACAATTCCACCAATCATAAGCATCCCCCTATAACAAAGACACTAAGTATTCAAATCTGAGCTCCTCTGTGCAATGCAGTTTCTTGAATACCCTATCCATCCTCTCTAACCACTGTTCAGCTTCTAGAGGATCTACTGTCCCCTTGAACTCTGTAGCCCCATACTTCATCAATTTGTCATACTGCCTAGTAGGAGATTGTGGTTGTACCACTGGTGTCTGTATTGGGACTTGAGTAGGCACATTACCAGCCATTTGTTGGAACATTGCAGCCATCTGCTGAGCGAACTGAGCAGGAAACTGCGATACTGCCGGTGGTCTTCGAACCACTGACATTGTGTAGGCCTGGGGCATCCCCTTGCACCTCAGCCTCTATAGATTGATCGACTGAACGATCACCCTCTTCCATAGTCAATGTGAGGATTTTAGATCTCCAGAACCAATAACACAAGGAGATTTCCTCCCGTTAGTGCATATTTATAATGTAATGTACTGTATGTATCAAACAATGATATTGAGCAGTTGTACTATGAAGAAAAAATATTCAAATAACATGTGAAAACAAAATTTAAAAACTTTGCTCTGATACCACTAAAACATTTGACTTATTTGGAATTTCTGTAAAAATTTTGGCAGAGTGCCATCTGTATTTTGGATAAAACAATTCTTCAGAAAACCTGTAAAAAGCACTTCAATATTTTTCCAAATCTCAACTCCAACAAAATTCAACACAATATTTTTCTCAACTCAATCCACAACAATTTTTCAGTATTTTCAAAGGATGAGATAAAAGAAATATAATACAAATTTTTAGAAGCCAAAATAACTCATAATTATTTTACAACTTCAATGTACAATTTTTTTTATTTACAACTGCTCAAAACCAACAATAATATGTACATACAGTGAACATACATTACATTACAAAATACAAAATTTTGGTATACTCATTATACCTGGTAGTCTTTCGCTGGAGGTACTAGCAGCCTAGTCTGCTGCCCTGTCTGTCTGTCTACCTGCGACAGCAATAAAAAGCTATTGCTAAGACAATGTCTCAGTGGTGCACAACATTAACCAAATACAATTTAAATCACAATTCATAAGTCATGTAAATAGTGGATACTTAAAATTATAGTTAAATTCAAGACAATAATGTCATAAGGAATTTAACAGAATATTACAATAAATCTCAGTAATCAAAACATAGCTAAATTCAAAAGACAGTGAATGTCAATAAGAATTTAAACTCATTTTACAATCTTACAATATGCATCAATAAATCACACACAGCTTTAATCATGTTCCCAAGTTCAATTCATCCCAAAAGTCGATGGCTAATGAGGTATTCAATTCATCCCAAAAGTCAATGACTAATGAGGAATAACATAGCTAGCTAGCAAAAATATGAGTACTCATTCTATTCGTTCTCAATAGGCACACACCTCAACACTTCAGCTAGAGAGGGAATTCAATTCATCCCACTAGACAAGCTAGCGAGGAATACAATCAATGTACATGATAGCTGTGATTTCAAACCAATTACAGTGCTTTTCAATCAATAAGTATCCATCAAATATCATTCAAACCATTTTTCACAATTTCACAACTTAAAACAATAATATGCAAATAGTCATAATTTATTTCAATTGAAAATAATTCAAAAAAAATAGCTGTTGTGCACAAACCTCTGATAATTGTCTCCTGGTCTGGACTCAGTGTTTCCTTCCCTTTCCCTGAGTCTTTGGTAATTGAGAAACACAATTTGAAGTGTTTCAGTACTAAATTAAACTGTCTCTAACGATAATGTTCGATAAGTAATTCACTAAAGGCTATTATTTGTTCAATCACCTAATATACCGACCCTCGATGCGTTTTAGGTAAATTAGGTTTTAGTGTCATTAATATGTCACATTCGATAGGGTTTTATGGTTGGTACGTTTTACCAAACTCATTTCCTTGTTTAGTGCATTTTAATGCAACTTGCTGGATTACGGGATACTAGTTTGACCTAGCCGGACGACCTAGTTCCCTCAGTTTTCGGGTTTCAGTTAAAACTACAAACTTGTAGATCTATGTCTTATGGAACGCGGGGCAATATTTTAGGTCAATCCGAGTTAAGTAGACCAAGTTATGGTCATTATACTATTGCTGGTCAAATGGCATCAAATTAGGTCAATTTTAGGTCAATTTGGTCAACTTTGGTTCGGCCAGTTTTTGGACCCGAACTTGTGCAAGCTTTTTGACTTACTTCTGGTCATTTATGGGCTTTGGTGTCTTCATAAGACTTGTAGGTATGGGTCTTAACTATTCATGGTTAAAATTTCAGGTCAATTGGACCTTTTTTGAGTGAGTTATGGCCTAAACACTAACTGCTGCCCAAATGGTCAGTTTTCAGGCCTCACTTGCACTTAATCCGAATTTGTCATTTTTCGTGTCACCTTGCAAGCAGAATTTTGGTATGCTTTCTCAATGAAAGTTGGCACATTTTGTGCCTAGTTTTACCTCCAATTGGTCTCATACCAATTGAGGTTACACATTTAAAGTTATCAGCTAAAATGCATACTGCCCTTAATTACCTTGCTTAAACATACATCAATGACACATTTACCTTACTATATGTTCACTTCCCTTACCAATTCTGTTTTGGTACATTACCAAAACCATATACCACTTCACTTTAAAGTCACTTTGGGCAGATTACAATTATCCTCAATACACCAATTAAAACTCAAATTTACAAAGTCTAAGTACAATCACATATAAACCTAAACATTACTAATTCTTATATACACTTTACACAATCACTCTATATACATATCCATCAATCCTCAATGTCAATATTCTGCCAATACCTTCATAAACACATACATTTATCCAAGAGTCCCAAGGCTGCCGAAAATCTTCACCATGCCAAAGTGTCCTACAATTCATCAATTTCCATTCCAAGTGCACAATCACCATATACATGTGGAATAATTTACTAGGATATTAAATCACCCTAATCAACATCATTTCTCATCAAATATATGTATAAATATTTCCTTAAATACATAACTCCATGGCTGTCCAAAATGAACATATCAATAACTCCTCAAACTTGAAAATTTTCTTCACAAATCCAACACCCATAACATGTACACAAAGTTTAACAAAACAATATTCAAAAAAATGTAAACTTACCTATGGTTGGAACTTGCTAAACCTTGATTAAACTTCTTGATTTTGGTATCAAGCTCTCCCTTATAATGTGTAGACAATTTTTTATGAAGCTATCTAAGTGATTGGAGTTGAAATGGAGGAGTGGATCAAGCTCATGCAAAAACGGCAATGGTGGTTTTCATTTCCTTCAATTCGGCTAGGTTAAGGGAAATGGAGAAGATGAAGTATTTAGCTGGTATAATGGACTTACATCTACCCCATTTTATGTTTAGTTTATTCATTAGTGGCCCACTCACACAAATAATCATATTATAAGTTAAATTCCCACTTATTCCACATTAAACCCTTAATTCTTGTTATTTACTTTAGGTACTACCAAATTAATTTTTCATTTTATTTTCTAAGTATAATATTATTTATTTTTAATGGAATTTTAGGTCAAAAGACAATTCGGGATGTCAAATGACCATAATGCCCCTGTTCGGGTTGCATTCCCTATTTTTCGGTAACACCGGGTTTTGTTTGTTTTTCGATTTCTCCGTTTTCTTTGTACTAATTATTTAATTTTTCTTTGATATTTCTAATGCTATTCCTACTTCAATTGATGTCTCTTTAAGTCCTAAAAATATTTTCTAGGGTTCCCGCAAATTCGTAGCTAGTCAACGGTCCACGCCGTGACTTCCCGGTGCGGTCACCCATCGCTAGGGTTCCCGGCTCGCTTAACTTGATTACATTTCTTTGCTATTATTTTTCCTTTGTTTTTCTTGTATTTTCTTTTCTTGTATTTCATTATTTTATGTCTCCTCACTCATATTGAAGTGTAGTTCTAGGCATCCTAGCTGTCCGGACAACACTGGTCACCGGAGCAGCAGAACGCACTACCGAACTTAGGGGTGTTACAATTCTCCCCCCCTTAAATAAATTTCGTCTCGAAATTTTACCTGGCATTAGTCTCTGAACAGCTGTGGGTGTTGTCTCCTCATATCCTCTTCACATTCCCAAGTAGCTTCCTGGCCTGAATGATGGTTCCACAGCACTTTAACCAGGTGTATCTGTTTATTCCTCAGCTGCTTCACCTCATAAGCCAGAATTTCTATGGGTTCTTCCTCATATGAGAGGTCTGGATTTACTTCAATCTCTTCAACTGATAGTACATGAGATGGGTCAGATCTGTACCTCCTTAACATGGACACATGGAAGACACTGTGTATCCTTACTAGCTCTGGAGGTAATGCCAACCGATATGCCAGAGGACCCACTCTTTCCAGAACTTCATATGGTCCGATGAAACGAGGACTCAGTTTCCCCTTTCTGCCAAATCTCATAATCCTCTTCCAAGGAGAAACTTTGAGGAATACCTTATCACCCACTGCGTACTCAATATCTCTTCTTTTCAGATCAACATAGGACTTCTGACGGTTTGATGCAGCCTTGAGTCTATCTCTAATTAATCTGATCTTTTCCTCTGTCTGCTGAACAATTTCTGGCCCAATCATCTTCCTTTCACCTATTTCATCCCAACATAAGGGAGTTCTGCACTTCCTGCCAGACAATGCTTCATATGGAGGCATTCCAATGCTTGATTGGTAGCTGTTGTTATAAGCAAACTCAATCAAAAGCAAGTGTGTATCCCAACTACCTTGAAATTCAATCACACAAGCCCGTAGCATATCCTTCAATATCTGAATTACCCTTTCAGACTGGCCATCTGTCTGTGGGTGGAATGCTGTGCTAAAGTTCAATCTAGTTCCTAGGGCTCTCTGAAGACTACCCCAAAATTTAGAAGTGAACCTAGGATCCTTGTCAAATACAGTTGATACTGGCACTCCATGCAGTTTTACAATTTCATATATGTACAATCTGGCCAATCTTTCCAGGCTATAATTCATCCGGACTGGCAAAAAGTGAGCAGACTTGGTCAGTCTATCAACTATATCCCATACTGCATCATGACCACTCTGTGTGCTCGGAAGTCTCATCACAAAATCCATAGTTACCTGTTCCCTTACAATGTTTCATAGGGTGCCACTCGTATGCTAGCTTGACACTTATTAATGTATACAAATTCTGTTAATGGGATGTATCTGTCTCATATCTCTCGGATTCAAGGACAGAAGTTCTCAGTATATTCTCGAGGGTTTATTCCATTTTACAGGTTATTATTATCATTTCATTTTATTATTCATAGAAACTCAACGAGTTTCAAAATTTACCTGAATCACTTGTTTCGACTGTCCATCCGTTTGAGGATGATAAGTCGTACTGATATCTTTAAGCTTATAGCAATTACTGTGGTACAGGTAATTCACATTAATATAACTGAGTCACTGACTCTAGCTACCTTACAAGTGTAGTCGTTTGATAGGCTAGTTCTGAAGTTTTACATTTCTGACTAAAATTTTCACATTTATTTCCAGTAATAGTACTCTATTCGGGTGCAACTATATCAATTTATAGATTACTTACAAATATTCTTAATTTACTGTATCACGAGGAAGCACGTAGCTCTACACAATAATCCCGTGTCGGTACTATAATCTGCAGCTTACAATACAAACATCGAGAACATTACATAGTCACTACGTTATAACCTCATGGGTTAGGTTTTCTAACATCTTATCTTTCTCGAATCCACTAATATCCTAAACCGATTCTGATTACAATATCCATTAATAATTACTAACAGTAACATCTTTGCCCTCATCCTGAGCAATTCTCTTACTGTAACTTACTTTTAGGTCCTCTTGCCTTACATTAAGTAGGCTCGCCAATTAGCTTTATAATTTATGGTATGTTAGAAAATACTTTTAGCTACAATTCTTCCAAAATTAATGTCAATCATACTTGTTATTGTAGTTTTGATCCTAAAAGACTAGTCACTAACGCATCAAAATTCATTTCCATGTAAAGGAATAGCAACAGAACATATAGTTCTGACACTAACACACAACTAAGTAGTGCTGGGATCAAATAATAACTATTTGTTTCTTTCAAAAATTAAGAACTTACCAGCAGCTACATCTGAAGTTTCTGCTCCTTTTACTTGGCGCATAGTGGACTCTCCGACTAGTGCGCTACTATATTCGGGTTGATTCACTGTGTTATAGTGGTGAGGAGTACCAACTCTATTTCTATCTTGACTCTAACTGACGGTCTGTGAACTCTGGAGAGCAGATCGAGGTGGTTTAGCACAATCTTTAGCAAAGTGTCCAAGTTTTCCACAATTGTAACAGGCTCCAAAGGCCTTACGACAAATACCTCCATGTAGCTTACCACAAACATGGTAGAAACGGGCAGAATAGGAACTTCTGGTTGTTCGACGACTAGATCTTAGTGGTCTCTGCCCTGATGATCCGCATCTATCGTATTTCTGAGCTCGAGGTTCCTCAAATTCTTTTCTATTCCCCAAATTACTGTTCGAACTCTGACCTATAGGTTTCTCCCTTTTCTCCATTTCATGTTGCCCTTGTGGGGGTTGGGTTTGTATTTGGGCTTGGGCTGACAGATTATCAGCCATTTGTTGAAAGAAAGTGGCCATTTGTTGAAAGAAAGTGGCCATTTGCTGGGCCATTTGTGCAGTAATTTGTACTGGTAAAGCTGGTACAGTAGGGCCTTCGACACTTTGTGGAGTTGGGGCCTCAACTTGTACTTCTGCCATCACGAATTGTTCTATTGTCTCATTCTTCTCTTCTATTCTTTTCACAGAATTTTCTATTCCGGTACAACCAACACAAGGAGATTCCTCTCCATTAGTTCAAATTTATGATGTAAATGTACTATATGTATCAAACATTTGAGCAGTTGTAGTTACTGACAAAAAGATTTCAAATTCACAGTTCGAAATTCACTTTAAAACCATTGCTCTGATACCACTTAAACATGTCACACCCTACCCCTCTGTAAGGCATGACATGATCCCGTAGTATACCTAATGAATTATCAACTCCGTCTACTGATAACCCATTAAATACACTACAAGGGATTTTAAAAACTTTTCTTACTTCTTTCACAGTGGTGAGCACTATTTACAGGTGTTAAAAACTTTTGTGAACTGACGTGATAGATTTCATTACACATACAATTCCACCAATCATAAGCATCCCCCTATAACAAAGACACTAAGTATTCAAATCTGAGCTCCTCTGTGCAATGCAGTTTCTTGAATACCCTATCCATCCTCTCTAACCACTGTTCAGCTTCTAGAGGATCTACTGTCCCCTTGAACTCTGTAGCCCCATACTTCATCAATTTGTCATACTGCCTAGTAGGAGATTGTGGTTGTACCACTGGTGTCTGTATTGGGACTTGAGTAGGCACATTACCAGCCATTTGTTGGAACATTGCAGCCATCTCACGAGCGAATCGAGCAGAAATCGTGGTATCGCAGGCCGGTGCTGCTGAACCACTGAAATTGTGTAGGCCTGGGGCATCCCCTTGCACCTCAGCCTCTATAGATTGATCGACTGAACGATCACCCTCTTCCATAGTCAATGTGAGGATTTTAGATCTCCTAAACCAATAACACAAGGAGATTTCCTTCCGTTAGTGCATATTTATAATGTAATGTACTGTATGTATCAAACAATGATATTGAGCAGTTGTACTATGAAGAAAAAATATTCAAATAACATGTGAAAACAAAATTTAAAAACTTTGCTCTGATACCACTAAAACATTTGACTTATTTGGAATTTCTGTAAAAATTTTGGCAGAGTGCCATCTGTATTTTGGATAAAACAATTCTTCAGAAAACCTGTAAAAAGCACTTCAATATTTTTCCAAATCTCAACTCCAACAAAATTCAACACAATATTTTTCTAAACTCAATCCACAACAATTTTTCAGTATTTTCAAAGGATGAGATAAAAGAAACATAATACAAATTTTTAGAAGCCAAAATAACTCATAATTATTTTACAACTTCAATGTACAATTTTTTTTATTTGCAACTGCTCAAAACCAACAATAATATGTACATACAGTGAACATACATTACATTACAAAATACAAAATTTTGGTATACTCATTATACCTGGTAGTCTTTCACTGGAGGTACTAGCAGCCTAGTCTGCTGCCCTGTCTGTCTGTCTACCTGCGATAAAGAATAAAGCTATTCTTTGAGACAATGTCTCAGTGGTGCACAACATTAACCAAATACAATTTAAATCACAATTCATAAGTCATGTAAATAGTGGATACTTAAAACTATAGTTAAATTCAAGACAATAATGTCATAAGGAATTTAACACAATATTACAATAAATCTCAGTAATCAAAACATAGCTAAATTCAAAAGACAGTGAATGTCAATAAGAATTTAAACTCATTTTACAATCTTACAATATGCATCAATAATCACACACAGCTTTAATCATGTTCCCAAGTTCAATTCATCCCAAAAGCCGATGGCTAATGAGGTATTCAATTCATCCCAAAAGTCAATGACTAATGAGGAATAACATAGCTAGCTAGCAAAAATATGAGTACTCATTCTATTCGTCCTCAACAGGCACACACCTCAACACTTCAGCCAGAGAGGGAATTAAATTCATCCCACTAGACAAGCTAGCGAGGAATACAATCAATGTACATGATAGCTGTGGTTTCAAACCAATTACAGTGCTTTTCAATCAATAAGTATCCATCAAATATCATTCAAACCATTTTTCACAATTTCACAACTTAAAACAATAATATGCAAATAGTCATAATTTATTTCAATTGAAAATAATTCAAAAGAAATAGCTGTTGTGCACAAACCTCTGATAATTGTCTCCTGGTCTGGACTCAGTGTTTCCTTCCCTTTCCCTGAGTCTTTGGTAACTGAGAAACACAATTTGAAGTGTTTTAGTACTAAATTAAACTTTCTCTAACGATAATGTTCGATAAGTAATTCACTGAAGGCTATTATTTGCTCAATCACCTAATATACCGACCCTTGATGCGTTTTAGGTAAATTAGGTTTTACTGTCATTAATATGTTACATTCGATAGGGTTTTAGGGTTGGTACGTTTTACCAAACTCATTTCCTTGTTTAGTGCATTTTAATGCAACTTGCTGGATTCTGGGATACTAGTTTGACCTAGCCGGATGACCTAGTTCCCTCGGTTTTCGGGTTTCAGTTAAAACTACAAACTTGTAGATCTATGTCTTATGGAACGCGGGGGAAAATTTTAGGTCAATCCGAGTTAAGTAGACCAAGTTATGGTCATTATACAATTGCTGGTCAAATGGCATCAAATTAGGTCAATTTTAGGTCAATTTGGTCAACTTTGGTTAGGCCAGTTTTTGGACCCGAACTTGTGCAAGCTTTTTGACTTACTTCTGGTCATTTATGGGCTTTGGTGTCTTCATAAGACTTGTAGGTATGGGTCTTAACTATTCATGGTTAAAATTTCAGGTCAATTGGACCTGTTTTGAGTGAGTTATGGCCTAAACACTAACTGCTGCCCAAATGGTCAGTTTTCAGGCCTCACTTGCACTTAATCCGTATTGGTCATTTTTCATGTCACCTTGCGAGCAGAATTTTGGTATGCTTTCTCAATGAAAGTTGGCACATTTTGTGCCTAGTTTTACCTCCAATTGGTCTCATACCAATTGAGGTTACACATTTAAAGTTATAAGCTAAAATGCATACTGCCCTTAATTACCTTGCTTAAACATACATCAATGACACATTTACCTTACTATATGTTCACTTCCCTTACCAATTCTGTTTTGGTACATTACCAAAACCATATACCACTTCACTTTAAAGTCACTTTGGGCAGATTACAATTATCCTCAATACACCAATTAAAACTCAAATTTACAAAGTCTAAGTACAATCACATATAAACCTAAACATTACTAATTCTTACATACACTTTACAGAATCACTCTATATACATATCCATCAATCCTCAATGTCAATATTCTGCCAATACCTTCATAAACACATACATTTATCCAAGAGTCCCAAGGCTGCCGAAAATCTTCACCATGCCAAAGTGTCCTACAATTCATCAATTTCCATTCCAAGTGCACAATCACCATATACATGTGGAATAATTTACTAGGATATTAAATCACCCTAATCAACACCATTTCTCATCAAATATATGTATAAATATTTCCTTAAATACATAACTCCATGGCTGTCCAAAATGAACATATCAATAACTCCTCAAACTTGAAAATTTTCTTCACAAATCCAACACCCATAACATGTACACAAAGTTTAACAAAACAATATTCAAAAAATGTAAACTTACCTATGGTTGGAACTTGCTAAACCTTGATTAAACTTCTTGATTTTGGTATCAAGCTCTCCCTTATGATGTGTAGACAATTTTTTATGAAGCTATCTAAGTGATTTGAGTTGAAATGGAGGAGTGGATCAAGCTCATGCAAAAACGGCAATGGTGGTTTTCATTTCCTTCAATTCGGCTAGGTTAAGGGAAATGGAGAAGATGAAGTATTCAGCTGGTATAGTGGACTTACATCTGCCCCATTTTATGTTTAGTTTTTTCATTAGTGGCCCACTCACACAAATAATCATATTATAAGCTAAATTCCCACTTATTCCACATTAAACCCTTAATTCTTGTTATTTACTTTAGGTACCACCAAATTAATTTTTCATTTTATTTTCTAAGTGTAATATTATTTATTTTTAATGGACTTTTAGGTCAAAAGACAATTCGGGATGTCAAATGACCATAATGCCCCTGTTCGGGTTGCATTCCCTATTTTTCGGTAACACCGAATTTTGTCTGTTTTTCGATTTCTCCCTTTTCTTTGTACTAATTATTTAATTTTTCTTTGATATTTCTAATGCTATTCCTACTTCAATTGATTTCTCTTTAAGTCCTAAAAATATTTTCCAGGGTTCCCCACAGTCCAAGGCTAGTCAACGGTCCACACCGTGACTTCCCGGTGCGGTCACCCATCGCTAGGGTTCCCGGTTCGCTTAACTTGATTACATTTCTTTGCTATTATTTTTCCTTTGTTTTTCTTGTATTTTATTTTCTTTTATTTCATTATTTTATGTCTCCTCACTCATATTGAAGTGTAGTTCTAGGCATCCTAGCTGTCTGGACAACACTGGTCACCGGAGCAGCAGAACGCACTATCGAACTTAGGGGTGTTACATCTATACTTGGAAAAGGTGTTAAAGAGGTTTAACATGCTTGATTCCAAGGGAGGATTGTTACCGGTGAGACATGGTATCCACCTTTCTAAAGAGATGTCTCTAAAGACACTTGAAGAAAGAGATAAAATGGCCAGGATTCCATATGCTTCGGCTATTAGATGTTTGACGCATGCAATGATGTATACTAGGCCGGATATTGCACATGCTATTAGTTTGACTAACAGGTTTCAATCCAATCCAGGTTTGGAACACTGGATAGCTGTCAAGAATATCATTAAGTACTTTAGAAGAACTAAGGATTTATTCTTGATTTATGGAGATGGCGACTTGTAATTGGATGGTTATACTGATTCTGATTTTCAATCAGATATCGATGATAGAAAGTCTACCTTTGGGTTTGTGTTCATTTGTAATAGAGGTGTAGTTAGTTGGAAGAGTTCCAAACAGAGTACGACTGCAGATTCCACTATAGAGGCCGAGTACATTGCTGCATCAGATACTGCAAAAGAAGCTATTTGGATAAAGAAGTTTGTCACACCCTACCCCTCTGTAAGGCATAACATGATCCCGTAGTATACCTAATGAATCACCAACTCCGTCTACTGATAACCCATTAAATACACTACAAGGGATTTTAAAAACTTTTCTTACTTCTTTTACAGTGGTGAGCACTATTTACAGGTGTTAAAAACCTTTTTGAACTGAAGTGATAGAACTAACACATTTAAATTATTTGGAATTTCTGTAAAAATTTTGGCAGAGTGCCATCTGTATTTTGAATAAAACAATTCTTCAGAAAACCTGTAAAAGCACTTCAATATATTTCCAAATCTCAACTCCAACATATTCTCAACACAACATTTTTCTCAACTCAAATCCATAGTGATTTTTCAAAGACTGAGATAAAAGAAATATAAGACAATTTTTTTACAAGCCAAAATAACTCATAATTATTTTACAACTTCAATGTACAATTATAATTTACAACTGCTCAAAACCAAAAACAATATGTACATACAGTAGTCATACATTACAGTACAAAATGCAAAATGTTGGTATACTCATTATACCCGGTAATCTCTCGCTGGAGGTACTAGTAGTCTAGTCTGCTGCCCTGTCTGTCTATCTACCTGCGACAGCAATAAAAAGCTATCGCTGAGACAATGTCTCAGTGGTGCACAATATTAACCAAATACAATTTAAATCACAATTCATAAATCATATAAATAGTGGATACTTAAAACCATAGTTAATTTCAAGACAGTAATTGTCAACAAGAATTTAAACTCCATTTCTCAATATCACTATAAATTTCAATAAGTCAGATCATGGTTGAATTCAAAAGACAGTATTTGTCAATAAGAGTTTAAATTCATTTCACAATCTCACAATACATATCAATAAATCACACACAGCTTAATCATGTTCCAAAGTTCATTTCGTCCCAAAAGCCAATGGGTAATGAGGTATTCAATTCGTCCCAAAAGTCAATGACTAATGAGGAATAACATAGCTAGCTAGCAAAAATATGAGTACTCATCCAATTCGTCCTCAACAGGCACACACCTCAACACTTCAGCCAGAGAGGGAATTCAATTCGTCCCACTAGACAAGCTAGCGAGGAATACAATCAATATACATGATAGCTGTGGTTTCAAATCATTTATAATGCTTTTCAATCAATAAGTATCCATCAATATCATTCAAACAATTTCTCACAATTTCAAACACTTACAATGCTTTTCAAGCAATAAATATCCATTCAAACACATTTCCACAATTTAAAACGATAATGTACAAATAGTCATAATTCATTTCAATTGAAAAATTCAAAATAAATAGTTGTTGTGCACAAACCTCTGATAATTGTCTCCTGGTCTAGACTCAGTATTTCCTTCCCTTTCCCTGAGTTTTTACTAACTGAGAAACACAATTTGAAGTGTTTCAGTACTAAATTAAATTGTCTCTATCGATAATGCTTGATAAGTAATTCACTGAAAGCTATTATTTGCTTAATCACCTAATATACCGACCCTCGATGCGTTCTAGGTAAATTAGGTTTTAGTGTCACTAATATGTCACATTCGATAGTCTTTTAGGGTTGGTACATGTTGCCAATTTCATTTCCTTATTTAGTGCATTTTATTGCAACTTGCTGGATTCCGGGATACTAGTTTGACCTAGTCGGACGACCTAGTTCCCTCAGTTTTCGGGTTTCGGTCAAAACTACAAACTTGTAGATCTATGTCTTATGGAACATGGGACAAAATTTTAGGTCATTCTGAGTTATGTAGACCAAGTTATGGTCATTTTACTATTGCTGGTCAAATGGCATCAAATTAGGTCATTTTAGGTCAAATTTGGACAACTTTGGTTCGGCCAGTTTTTGGACCCGAATTTTTGCAAGCTGTTTGACTTGATTATGGTCATTTCTGGGCTTTGGTGTCTTCATAAGACTTGTAGGTATGGGTCTTAACTATTCATGGTTAAAAGTTCAGGTCAATTGGACCTATTTTCAGTGAGTTATGGCTTAAACACTAACTGCTGCCCAATTGGTCAATTTTCAGGTCTCAATTGTACTTAATCCGAATTGGTCATTTTTCATGCTACCTTGCAAGCAGAATTTTGGTATGCTTTCTCAATGAAAGTTGGCACATTTTGTGCCTAGTTTCACCTCCAATTGGTCTCATACCAATTGGAGTTACACATTTAGTTTTATAGGTTAAAATGCACACTGCCCTTAATTACATTGCTTAAACATCTATTCATTACACATTTACCTTGCTACAAATCCACCTCTCAACCCCATTCTGTTTTGGTACATTACCAAAACCATTTACCACTTCACATTAAAATCATTTTGGGCAGAATATAAACATCCTTAATACACCAATTAAAACTCTAATTCATAAAGTCCAATTACAACCACATATACACATAAACATTTCTAATTCTTACATACACTTTACACAACCAATTTACATACATATTCATCAATCCTCAATATCACAATTTATCCAATATCTCCATGAATTCAAACATTCATTAAGGAGTCCCAAAGCTGCCGAAATGCTCCACAATGCCAAAGTGTCCCACAATTCGTCAACTTCCATCCCAATTGCACAATCACCACATATATACATGGAATTAACTTACTAGGACATTAATCACCCTACTCAACATAAATTCTCATCAAATATATGTATGAATATTTCATTAACATACAACCCCATGGCTGTCCAAAATTGGACATATCAAGAACTCCTCAAAACTTAAAAATTCCTTCACAAAGCAAACACCCATAATATGTATACAAACTTTATCAAAGAAATATTCAAAAACTCAAACTTACCTATTGTTGGGACTTGTTTAATCTTCACTAAAACTTCTTAATATTGGTATCAAGCTCTTCCTTATGATGTGGGGACAATTTTTAATGAAGAAACCTAGATGATTGGAAGTGAAATGAGGAGATTAATGGAGCTTCATGCAAACGGCAATTGAGGTTTTATCTTTCTTCATTTCGGCAAGGTTGAGGGAAATGGAGAAGATGAAGATTTCAGCTTGTATTATGGACTTACACCTGCCATTTAGTGTTTAATTTAATCCCTAGTGGTCCACTCACACAATTTAAATCATATAATAAGTTTAACTCCCATTTATTCCACATTAAACCCTTCATTTTTGCTATTTACTTTAGGTACCACCAATTTAATTTTTCATTATATTTTCCAAGTGTAATATTATTTATTTTTAATGGAAATTTAAGTCAAAAGACACTTCGGGATGTCAAATGACCATAATATCCTGTTAGTTGCATTCAGATTTTTCAGAATAACTGGGTTTTGTCTGTTTTTCGATTTCTCACTTTCCTTTGTACTAATTATTTAATTTTTCTTTGATATTTATAATGATATTTATACTTCAATTGATGTCTCTTTAAGTCCTAAAAATATTTTCCAGGGTTCCCCGCAGTCCAGGGCTAGTCAACGGCCCACGCCGTGATTTCCCGGTGCAGTCACCCATCGCTAGGGTTCTCGGCTTGCTTAACTTGGTTACCTTTCCTTGCTATTATTTTTCCTTTATTTTTCTTGTATTCTCTTTTCTTGTATTTCATTATTTTATGTCTCCTCCCTCATATCAAAGTGTAGTTCTAGGCATCCTAGCTGTCCGGACAACACTGGTCACCGGAACAGTAGAACGCACTACCGAACATAGGGGTGTTACAAAGTTCGTGACAGAACTTGCAGTAGTTCCTTCCATTGAGTCAGTAGTTCCACTTTACTGTGACAACAATGGAGCGGTCATACAAGCTAAGGAAGCTCGGCCTCACCAGAAATCTAAATACATAGAAAGGAACTACCACATTATCAGAGAAATAGTTGGGCGAGGCGATATAGCAATGCAGAAAATAGAATCAGCTGAAAATCCATCTGATCCATTCACTAAGGCTATGTCACAAGCTCAGTTAGACCGATATCTTGAGAAGATGGGTCTGAGATACTATAATGAATGGGTCTAGTGCTAGTGGGAGATTGTTAGTAGTGTGCCCTAGAGCATATCATTTAGTATGTATCTTGTATATATTTTATTAATAAAAGGCAATTTCACTTTTCTATTTACATAATACATTTATGTGTAATAGAAAAGGTACATTGATATTTTGTTAGAAATTTTATTCTTAAGTTGTTAAGAATATGAGTGATAGTATTTCTAGCACAAAGTATCATAAATTGGTTCATAATCGATGATACTTCACACAGGACATGACTTATCCAGAAAGATTGTATTCATATTTGTTCGCAATGTATTTATATGAGATATAAATAAGATGCAATTGTGAGTCTCATGCCATATAATAAATATGATAGGCACTTATACATGATAAGTAGGCCGAACCAGTAACGCATATGACAAGCACATAGAGTTTCTTGTCAATGCATTGTCATATGTCATATCACTGCATATAATCCTTAGACTTGAGATAACACAGTTATCTTATATATAGGTGATTTGAGTTTGATATTGCTTTCATACTTGTACTATGTATGGGTATAAGGGCATGTGTTGGCTCCTACTAGTTATATATGAAAGTAAGTGTTGATCAAGATGGAATCTGTTACCCTAAGTAAATAGGATTAAAGTCCTATGTTCATTTAATTGTTCTTGATGCTTCAAGTTCCTGGCCAGGACAGACAGTTTTAGTCAGAAAAGAGTTTTTGACAATAAAATCTAATTAATCAAGAACTGGAATTAAATGAGAACATAATATTCATAGCAAATGGGGTTTGACATAAACCATGACTCCAGCTCGAATTGGGATTTTGTAAGAGAGAGATTCTAGTGCATGGTAACATATGATTATAGGTTCATTTAAGGTATTCCTTATTACTGATTCGGTGACCATGGCATGCTATGCTAGGTGTTAACCATGGTCTATGAGGCACCTAAAATGATTTAGAGAAATCATTTATGGTAAGAAAAAGTTCTGATGATATTAAGAGTTGATATCATATCTCATTGCCAATTAGTGATGAGCCTAGTGAGTCACATACATCCACAAGTAATCACCAAGTTAAATGTGATTTAATTAATTAGTTAAAGAGTTTAATTGATTAATTGAATAGGTTTGGTTTGCAATAAGATTGCAAAGTCCTTAGCGTGACTTGAAACTAAATCTAGGTTATTGGATGCATAGTATAAGATAAATTTATATTTAAAGTGTTTAAATATGAATTTAATTATGAGAAATTAATTAATAGAGATTAATTAAATAATTTATATTTGATATAAATTGATTAGAAAAGGAGAAATAATTATTTTGGGTTGAGAACTCAAAATTACAACACAGGGGTAATTTGGTCATTTCATAGGGTGACATGTGGCACCATGAGATGGTAACACATGGCATTATGGTTTGTCATTTGTCTTCCAATCATGCAAGATGATCAAAGTCAAGATTAAGTCTAGCTTTGACACTTGGCTTAATGTGATTAGGTCAATTAAAATTAAGAAGCAATCAGGTTATGACATGTGGCAAAGGTTTTGAGTGATGACCTAATTATATAAAGTGATGTTATGAGAAAATAAAAATCAGTCACTGTTCTAATTTTCTCTCAAGTATGCCACCACCCATAGCTCTCTCTCCTCTCTTCATCTTCTCTCATCAATTCAAAGAGAATGATCCAAGTTTCTTTGAATTAAAATCACTAGAAATTATTTCTAGTGTCCTATACACATCTACAACCTCTCTAAAGGCAAATCCATAATTTTTAATTGGTTGGCAAGGCTTGAGAAGCTGGTTTGGGGGCTGCCCATTGGTGATCTTTGTGTGGACAAGCTAGAGAGACAACATTTGGTGTCCTAGGTGCTTCACAAAAGTACCAATCACATCTATAGTGCATCAAAAGGTTAGTGCACATATTCTTGTATCAATCTAAGGTTCTAATGAATTAATTTGTTAATTCAAAAATCATAAATAGCAAATGTAGATCCTAATACATATTAAAAGTGTTTTAATATTAAATTAAACATTGAAATCAATTAGGTACATAATGAATGTTGCATGATGCATGAGACCCCAGAAGAAAATTTTTGAATTCAATGTTCTAATCTAACAATTTTCATGCTTCCCCTCCTTCATTATTACCCTGCTTTAGGTTTAGAAACTCCTACAGCATCATATCCATGTAGATATTATGAACATACTTCTGTCTAAACTCCCTTAGAAAGTCATCCCATATCAACACTAGGGGCTCAGCCAAACTGTGGGGAATGGTCTTCCACTAGCAGGAAACTGTATGGGCGGTACAGGTGCAGCTGATCCACTGGCATTCTGAGGAGCTAGGGCCTCCCGCTGTACCTCAACTACTACTGATTACTCTATGGTGTGATCCCCCTCTTCCATACTGAATCACAAAGAATTCTACTCCTTGGACAACTAACACAAGGAGATTTCCCTCCATTAGTCCATATTTATGATGTAATGTACCATATGTATTAATTAATGACAATTGAACAATTGTACTTATCAAAAATTTTCAAATATGCAATTTCAAAACTTGTATGAAAACCAAAGCTCTGATACCACTAAAACATGTCAAACCTTATCCCTTGTAAGGCATGACATGTTCTCATAGCATACCTAATGAATTATTGAACTATACCTATTGATAACCCATTAAATATACTATAAGGGATTTTAAACAAAACATAGCATTTTATTTTACTCTTATATTGTGGAAAACTGCATTGTGATGGTTGAAACTTTAGCAAAACCAAAACTCATTTTCATGCCTAGTAAACATTCCTTGGACATAATAATAGACTAAATATTACAAAAGTTACATTCCCATAACTCTCAAAATAAAATTTCAAATATTTACAATCCCAAAATGCTTTTTAATATAAACTGCTCAATGTTTCGAAAATCCATACATATAGCTACAAAATACATCAAAAGAAAATTACAAGGGTATACCTACTATATATACCCAAAGTCAATATAAACTGCTGCTTCCAAGTCTCTCACTCGACAGCCTTCTTTTTTTCCTTAACTGCGACAGCGTAAATAAGCTATGGCTGAGTATATCACTCAGTGGTACAAAACTAATAACTTTAAAACTTAAGATAAAATACAACTTGTCAAAGTACAAGAAATCATATATTTGCATAATCATGATAGCATCATAAAACTTTCTAAGTCCATAAGAATCATTTATTGAAATCACATTTCGAATGAGAAATCATACTTCTCAAATCATAATTCACAAACATAAGTGTTGCCAACATCAACGCACAGTTTAGACCATGACATAAAATTTTACGATCAATGTTGTGTTGTACACCACGACAAAGCAATCTCCATCTCACTAACCATTATTAATGAGGAAGGGCTAGCTAGATAATGAGTACTCATTTAGTCTCACCTTACTAACCGTTATTAATGGGAGACATAATCATAATCAAATATCCAACCTCAAGTAGTCGTTAATATTAGGGAGATCCGAAAGGGACTGCCATGCTAACTGTGGTTTCAAAATAATTTTCAAAAGTTTTCCACTCAACAATTATATTTGCAAACCAATAAACACATTCAATTTATCATAAAATCTATACAAAGGTGGCAAAACCCAAATTTCTCAAATGCAAGAGAAAAACTATATTTCATTCAAAGTAAACTCGTTCCAAACAATTTACAAGTTTAAAAATAAAGAATAAGGTTAGTTTGCATAAACCTTCAATGAACTCCTTTATCTTTACTTACTTCTCCTTGTCCATCCCAACCTCTTTCTCTATTGAAAATACAAAAGTAGAATGTCTCAATATTCATCTTAAATATTGCTAAAAACTCATTTCATAAATGTCTAATGCCTCCCTAAGTTAGATTGGCAAATTTCAAAGAGTTTGGAACTTTGGACAACTTGGTGTCTAAATATTTGAACCAAATTTTTACCTAATTCCAATCATAATTTAGTGAGGTGTTCTTCATGAAAGTTGTCCCTCTAGGTCTTATCTTTATTTCCCTTATTGAATCACCTCAATTGGAGTTTTAGCCCAAGTTATAGTCAAATAAATTTTACTGTTCACGTGGACAGATTTTGGCAAATTTGGTGACTTAATTTTACCCAGCTGTTTGATTGAGTTAAGTCCATAATTTGACCTTAAGTTCCGCATATGAAATGTTCTAATATGTTTTACGTTTCCATTAGTTCAAGAATCACTTGATTTGGAGTTTACTGGAGAGAGTTATGACAATGTAAAATTTACTATTCACGTGGTCCAAATTCTGCAGGTTTAGGTTCTGGCAGATTCATCAACTCAAATTTATTGAGCAATTTGGTTAGGTTAAGTTCATAATTTGGCCTTAAGCTTCATATGAAATGTTTTACTATGTTTTAGGTTTCAATCGGTTCAAGAATCACCTAAATTGGAGTTTTCTAGAGAGAGTTATGACTATAAAATTTACTATTCATATGGTCAATTTGCAGATTTCCATATTTTGGCAGATTTGGTGACTCAAATTTGCTTAGCAATTTGAATGGGTTAAGTTCATAATTTGGCCTTAAGTTCTTCATATGAAATGTTCTACTATATTTTAAGTTTCCATCAGTTCAAGAATCACCTAAATCATAGTTTTCTAGAGAAAGTTATGACAATTTAAAGTTTACTGTTCACGTGGGTTGATTGTGCAGATTTCAGGTCCAGATTCTGACTTCCAGTTTCAAGGTTCATTTAGGGCAATTTATGGTCATTTTCTAGGTAGGATATCTTCAAGAAAATTCTAGCCCTATGTCTTAAGTTTCCTTTTCAATTGGTTTCACACCAATTAGAGTTGTGTAGCTCAACTTATGAGCTGCCAAACACATTGGACTCCGTGTGCACAAATTCTGCCCTAATGTTCAATTGTTGATTCCTTCAATTTCTCTCACTAGCCAACATCAATTCACATTTAATTCATCCCAAATGACCATAATTTAACACTAATACATTCACAGCACCTCATAGCACAAAAACCCCCAATTTTTCAAATCTCTAGTTTATAATTTCCCCACTCCATACAACCCCATCAATTCCTTTCATCCAATTAATGTTAATTCACAATCAAGGCACCTCAAATGACCACAATTTGTCATTACAAACACTAATTACACTTCATACAATAAAAGCCCTAATTTCTCATGAACCCTAATATTCCATTTTTCAATTTATGCAAATCCTATGCAATCTCACTACCCCAATTATGCATACTACTTTAATTAAAGTTGAATCTATCATTAATTTAACTAAAACACATCAAAATCCTAATTTTCCCCAAGTTGGCCCAAAAATCACACCTCTTCATACATGCATGTTTTCTTTCAAATTCTCATGAAATTTTATCATAATCTAACTTAATTCAAGGTTTGTATAACTAATTAGGCATGAAAAGAACTTACCTCAATTGTGACCTTCCCAATCTTCAATTTCTTCCAAATCTCTTGTTCCTCTTACTTTTAATCTCTCAAACAAAGGTTAATTTGATGTTCCCTACCAATAAGATGGAAAATCAATGGAGGACAAGTGGGGAGATCAAGGGTTGAGAGAGGTTGTAAGTGGAAGAATGAAAGAAAAAGAAGAAAGAAAAAGAAAGGGGGAGACAGCAAATGGGGCGACATAATTTGGGGAGGGATGAAGAGAGTTTTTCCCTTTATATATTTATCTCAATTTTTATTTATTTAATTAGTTTTAATTGAGTTGTCCAAAGCCTATTGGTCCTAAAGTTTTAATTGGGACAAAATGGAATTAAATTTCTAGATTTTTATTTCTTTTATTTTCTTTACACATTTTTATTTGAAAATTTTCCTCAAAAATTACTTCATAATTTAATTCATAAATTTCACTTAATTTAATTGACGTTTTGGTCAAAAATCAACTTTTGAAGTGAATTAACCAAAATACCCCTCATCGACTCATAATCCTTCTTTTTCATAATACCCGATGAGTCCTTAGGTCTTTGGTTTACTTGAATTTTTATAGTGTCTATCTCAATTAATTTTCCTTTTATTTTTTGTCCTTAATGTGTCTTTGAATAGTACTAGTCACAGACCAAAAATGATACTATTCAGAGCTCAGAGGTTCGGGGTGTTACAAAAGGAAACCTTATGAGACAAGGAAAGGTAAATCAAGAGAAAGGAAATCCATTGAAGTTTGTGCACAACTAACTTTCTTCTTTGGTTTTAACTTTGTAATTGATTTGAATGAATTTATTTTGAATGAGTTATGATTTTTCTTGCATTTGAGAACTTTAATTTTGTGAAATGAATTTGTGATTATGGAAAGATGGATGCTGGCTATGAATTTTATTATAGCAAGGGGGTGAGCCAATTTTAAATGTCTTTAGAAGTGTTTTGAGAAATTGCGTGTTGCTAACCCTATAAAGGGGAATTTGATGAATGAAATGTGATTTATTTGATTTGCAATATGATTCTTGAAATGGAAGTATTTGAATTTGTTTTGAAACCACAGTTGGCATGATAATTTGAATTGTGTCCCTCATTATATGAGGTGAAATTGATATTGTGTTCCTCCCTCACTGGCTTGCCAGTTGAGGTCGAATTCGGATGAGTACTCATATTGCTAGCTAGCCACCTCCCTCATTAATCATGATTAGTGAGGTTGTAGATTACTTTATCATGGTGTACAACACGGCATTGATCGTGAAATTTTGTGTCATAGCCTTAACTGTGTGAATTGTTGGCAACACCTGTCATACCCTACCCCTCTGTAAGACATTGTAATACCCCTATGTTTAGTAGTGCGTTCTACTGTTCCGGTGTCCAGTATCTGTCCGGACAGTTAGAATAGCTAGAACTATATTTAAATGTTAGTGAGGAGAAATAAAATAATGAAATACAAGAAAGGAAAATACAAGAAAAGCAAAGAAAAAATAATAGCAATGAAATGAAACTAAGTTAAACGAGCCAGCACCGCAGCGACGGGTGACCATACGGGGAAGTTATGGCACAGGCAATAGCCGACCCCAGGACTGCAGGGAACCCTCAGAATTTAATTTTGAGACATAATTAAAGACTTATTGAAGTATAAATGTCATTAGAAATATCAAAGAAAAATTAATTAATTAGTACAAAGAAAAAAGAGAAATCGAGAAACCAACAAAACTCGGTGTTACAAAAAAATAGGGAATGTAACCCGAATAGGGGCATTGTGGTCAATCAACACCCCGAGTTGCCTTTTGACCTAAATATCTATGAAAAATTAGTAGTGTTAAATTTTGAAAATGCCATAAAAATTAGAAGTTAAATACATAGAATAAATAATGAGAAATTAGGGAAAATGTGGGGGATTAAGTTGAATTATGAAACTTTGGATTATTAAAATGTTAATTTGGGTTAGTGGGGCACTAAGGGAGAATATATGGACAGAAGTGGACAAGTCCACTATCTCATTTTCTATTCTTCTTCTTCTTTGTTCACTAAGCCGAATTGGAATCCCTCCCAAAACCTCCATTGCCGTCCATGTGTGGAGCTTCATCCACTCAAGATCAAGCCACAATTTCTTCAAGTCTTCTTCATTAAAGTTTGAGTACACACCTTGGGCAGTATTTTGGGAGCAAAAAGGGAGAGATTTGAAGAGATCTGACAAGCTCCACTTGAGGTATATGTCCATTTCCTTCATCCTTACTTCATTAAACTTTGAGTGGATGTTATGGTGAGTTATTTTGTGGAAGAAATTTTGAGGTTTGATGGATTAATGGTGAAACACCATTTTGGCAGCCATGGGAACTCACCATATATTGCTTGTTTTCATTTGTAAAAGGTAGTTTAAGATGTTGATGTAAGTGTTTATGTGTATAGAAATGATTTAGACAATGTATACTAAGAGTATGTGTAATGGTGCAATGGGTTTTGGAAGCTTAAAAGCAAATTTGAAGGAGATATGTTCAATGGGGATGAATCGGCAACTTTAAAGTTTAGTTGGAAATGTGTTGTATCATGGTATGGGTTGTTGAATTATGATGTTTATGGTAGTAGCATGTGTATGTGAATAATTGTTGGGATTTAGACATGTAAATGAGGTATGTTCATGTGGTTAAATTATTATAATTGGACTTTGAAAATTTTGAGTTATAATGTGTATTTTGAGAGTGGTTACAAGCTGCCCAAAATGACCAAAATGTGATGTAAAGTGTGTTAATGGTATGGTACCAAATCAGAATTGGCATGAAAGATTAACTTGGTAAGTTTAGAATGTGTAATTGGTAAGTGATGAACAATGTGTAGTAAGGCAGTGTACATTTTAGCTTAGAACCTTAAGTGTGTGACTCCAATTGGTATGAGACCAATTGGAGGTGAAACTAGGCACAAAATGTGCCAACTTTCATGAAGGAAGCTTACCTAAATTCTGCCTAGAAGGTGACTTGAAAAATGACCAAATCCTAATTAGTGACTTGAAAGCCTGAAAATTGACCATTTGGGCAGTAGTTAGTGTTTTCACCATAACTTACTCGAAAAAGGTCCAAATGACCTAAACTTTTTACAATGAATAGTTTAGACATAGATCTACAATTCTTATAAAGACACCAAATCCTAGAAATGGCCAGAACCAAGCCAAATAGTTTGCACAAGTTCGGGTACCAAAACTGGCCGAACCAAAAGTGACCTAAAAATGACCTAAGCCTACCATTTTAATGCATTCTCTCCAGCATTGGTAAATTGACCATATCTTGGTCTACAAAACTCAGAATGACCTGAAATTTTGCCCCGCGTGCAATAAGACATAGACCTACAAGTTTTTAGTTTAGACCGAAACCCGAAAACCGAGGGAACTAGGTCATCCGGCTAGGTCAAAATAGTACACTGAAATCCGGTAAATTGCAATAAAATGCAATACACTTGAAAACGAATTTAGTAACATATACCAACACTAAAGGGCTATAAAATGTGACATATTGGTAACATTAGAATTGACTCACTTAGAGTGCATCAAGGGTCAACATTATAGGTTGACTAATGAAATGAATTGAAGGGAATAGTACCAAGAAAATTTAAATATTAGATTTTATGGTTGGAAACAAATTCATTGAGTATTAAAACACTTTAAATTGTGTGTTTTAGTTGATAAGGATATTGAGAAGCATAAAAAACATTGAGTAAAGGCCTAGGAGTGACTCAAATTAGGTTTGTGCACAACTAGTTTTTAACTGATTTTGTTTTGAATATTTCATATGATTAAATGACATATTTTTCTTATGTATTATGTTTAACAAGCATTGGATTTAATTTAATGATTATTGAAATTGTTATAGTATGTATGAATTTAGCTTTGTGTAATGGTATTTCCACAAGTATTAAGCATTGTTATTGATTGAATAAATTATATTTTAGAAAATTATGATAGAACATGTTTTGAATTGTGATGGGCAATTTGCATGGAAAAATGCAAATTTATGATTTGAATTGTGATGAGCATAAAAAATTATTGGATATTGGAATTGACTTTGAATCGAATTGTATTGTGATTTATGCTCGCTAAAGAATTGTGATATTGTTTTGTATCTCACTATAGATGCTTAACTAGGTTATTACATCTCTCTCATTTGTTGAGAAGACAATGGAGTTAGTTGTGTTTTGATTACCATGGTACGTGCACAGACTTAGATTCTCCTCTTATTAGAGGTTAAATCTAAGTTTTTTTATGTTATGGCCCTTTCGGAAGATTCATTATTATGATATGTACTGTGCACGATGATTCAACCTCCCTAACCATAGGGAGTTAGAATCCGATTCGACCTCCCAGTCCATAGGGAGTTAGAATCACCCCAAAGATGGCCCTTTCGGATTAGTCTTGCATAGTTAGTGAGATAAAGAATGGTTTTTGAGATAAAGAATGGCTTTTAAGATAAAGAATGGTTTTCGAGATAAAGAATGGTTTTTGAATAGTAAAGAATTGTGATTTCAATTATGATTTATGTCTAATTGATTTTGTTGGAATTAATCTTTATTTCCAATAAAATGTTGGAATTACCTTAAATGTTTAGCTGTGATTTGATAAATTGAAATTCGTGATCAAAGTCATTTTATACAAATGATTTATATTATTGGCAATGAATATTTTGAGTTTTGGAATTTGATGAGTATTCAGATTTCCAAATTATTTACTGTAAATTTTGTCATTGTATATTGTACTATGTTTTAAATTATAGTTGTGCACCACTGAGTTCACCACCCAGTAATAGCTTTGTATGCTGTCGCAGGTGAAAAGAGCATAGAGCAATTGAGTAAGCTTCTTTGAAGAGACATTCAGATCAGCTCTAGGTATATCATAGATATACCAATGTACATAGGTTTTGATGTATGCATGTAATAATATGTATGTAAATTATTTTAGCAGTTGTATAAAAACTCTTGTAATATATTTTGGTATGTAATCAAATGCAAATTATTGTAATGTAAATTTGAGATTTCATTTACCTGTATAGTTTTGTAATATTAATTTTTGAGTCTTGTAATCAATGAAATGTTCTTTATGATGAGGTTGGTTTGAAAATAAATTGATTTGATTATTGAGATTGAATGGTGAGATGAAATGAAGTTTATTGGAGTTGTATTTGAGAAAACATATTGAGAGTATTTTCCTTTTCAGGTTTGAAGAACTGTTTTCTCAAAATACAGTCGGCACTTTGCCGAAATTTTGAAAAATTTTTATAACACCAAATTTTAAGCGATAATTTAAATTTCACTAAAATTGTTTTAAAATACCTTGTAGTATATCTAATGTGTTATCGGTAAGAAAAGTACGGTAATTCATTAGGTATACTACGGGATCATGTTACATCTTACGGAGGAGTAGAGTGTAACAAGCATAACATAATCCTGTAGTATACCAAATGAATTATCAAATTCGTCTACTGATAACCCATTAAATACACTATAAGGGATTTTAAACATTTTCTTATTTATTTTTAAAGTGGTGAGCTCTTTTGACAGGTATTAAATTTTTTTTTTTTAACTAAACTGAACCCAAATAACAAATATGAAGCATCAGTAATTTCTGTAAAAATTTTGGCAGAGTGCCATCTGTATTTTGAATAAAACAGTTCTTCAAAAACCTATAAAAAGTACTTGCAATATATTTGTTCAATCCCAAACTCCAGTATGGCTCAACACAAATCAATTTTCTCAACATTTGTCAAACTCAATTCAACATCAATTTTCAATATTTCCAAAGATAGACTACAAAATGACTGAGTAGTTCAAAAGCTGAGATAAGAAATAAATATATTACAACTTTAGTTTACAACTGCTTAAGACCAAGTACAATATATATATACAGAGCACATACATTGCAACAAAAAATTACAAAAAAGTAGTATACTCAATATAACCGATAGAATCCCAAAATGTAGCACAAGCAGCCTACTCTGCTGCTCTGTCTGTCTGTCTACCTGCGACAGCAATGAAAAAGCTATCACTGAGCCAATGTCTCAGTGGTGCACAACATTAAGAAAATGCAATTTAAAACCATAAACCATAAATTATATAAACTGTGAATACTTAAAATCATAGTTAAATTCAAAAGACAGAGAATGTAGTAAAGAATTTAAACTGCATTTCACAATGTCTCAATAAATATCAATAAATGACACACACAGCTTAATCATGATTCCATAGTCCAATTCATGCCAAAAGTCGATGGCTAGTGAGAAATAACATAGCTAGCTAGCAATTATATGAGTACTCATCCTATTCGTCCCCAACTGGCACACACCTCAACACTTTAGTCAGAGAGGGAATTCAAAGCCAATTCGCCCCACTAGACAAGTTAGCGAGGAATTCAATCAAATATACATGATAGCTATGGTTTCAAACCATTTGCAATATTTTTCAAGCAATAAGTATCCATCAAATATCATTCAAATAATTTTCCACAATGTAAAAAATAACATATAAATTGTCATAATTTATTTCAATTGAAAATTCAAAAGAAATAACTGTTATGCACAAACCTCTGATGAGTAGCCTCTTGGCCTTGACTCAGTGTTTCCTTCTACTTCTCTGAGTCTTTGCTAACTGAAACACATAATTTTAAAGGGTTTCAGTACTCATTTAAATTTTCTCTAACAATAAGGTTCAATAATTAATTTATTTAATACTATTGCTTTCATTAGTCAACCTATAATGTTGACCTTTGATGCACTCTAGGGGAATAATTTTTAATGTTACCAATATGTCACATTTTAAAGTCCTTTAGTGTTGGTATATGTTACCAATTTCATTTTCAAGTGTATTGCATTTTATTGCAATTTATCGGATTTTAGTATGCTGTTTTGACCAAGCAGGATGACCTAGTTTCCTTGGTTTTCTGGTTCTGGTCCAAATTACAAACTTGTAGGTCTATGTCTTAGTGAACTTTTGCCATGAATTTTAGGTCATTTGGAGTTTACTAGACCAAGTTATGGTCATTTTACTATTGCTGGACAGATTGTACTAAAATGACAAACTGAGGTCATTTTTAGGTCATTTCCGATTCTAGCAGTTTTTATACTCGAATTGTGCAAGCATTTTGACTTGCTTATGGTCGTTTCTGAGTTTTGGTGTCTTCATAAGAGTTTTAGCTCTATGTCTAAGCTTTCCATGGGATAAATTTCAGGTCATTTGGACCTGTTTTGAGTGAGATATGGCCAAAATTCTGACTACTGTTCAAATGGTCAGTTTTCAGGTTTGCAATGTCACTAATCCGGATTTGGTCAATTTTCATGTCACTCTCTAGACAGAATTTAGGTAACCTTTCAACATGAAAGTTGGCACATTTTGTGCCTAGTTTCACCTCCAATTGGCCTCATACCAATTGGAGTCACACAATTCTATTTATAGCCTAAAACACATACTGCCCTTAACACATTTTTGAAGCATTAACCATTCACACATTCAACTAACCATACTTCACATCCCAAACCTAATTCTGCATTTGGTACTAACCATAACCATTCATTACTTTATATTATAGTAATTTTGGGCAGAATATAACCAATTTACAATGCACCAATTACACTACCAATTCACAATATCCAATTCTAAACAATACATACACATGAATGCTCCTAACCACTACATCTAACTTCCATCCTCAATTATAAAAACTACCCTTACATCATCATCACCAGAATTCATCAATAAGTTTCATGATATCATACATAATTTCTTGGGTTTAAAGGCTGCCCAAAAATGGTAGTTTACTTAGATATTGAATTTCCTTTACAAACCCTTAATTTCAATTGCTTAATTTACACATACACATACAATACATTGGCTAAAACATCTTATGGCCTTAACCAACATGATTTGCCATCAATTACATGTAAAAGCAAGCTAAGTACTTTGAACTTCCATAGCTGCCAAAAATGGAACACCACCCTAACTCATTAAAACCTCAACATTTCTTCATAAATCCACTCATCACAACACCAACACAAACTTTAACAAAGAAAGGAAGAAGAAATGGACATGTACCTCAAGTAAAACTTGTCAAACCTCTTTAAATCTCTCCCTTTTTGCTCCCAAAATGTTGCCCAAGATGTGTACTCCAACTTTAGTGAAGACAACTTGCAAGAACTATGGCTTGATCATGGAGATTGGGGCATGTAAATGGGGTGGCCATGGATGAGCTTTTGGAAGGAATTTGGTACGGCAATGGTGAAGGTTAAATGGAGAAGATGGATGCAGAAAATTAGTGGAGAATTTTTGTCCACTTAAGCTTTTAGGTGTCCCAAATCTGCCTTAGTGGAGCACTAAATGAATTTTAAATATTTATTTATTCAAACATTCTCAATTTTGCAAATTTGCCACCATTCTTCCACTATTTACATTATATACCAAAATTTTAATTTTCATGACATTTTCAAATTTTAATATCATTTATTTTTAATAGACATTTAGGTTAAAAGGAAATTCAGGGTGTCAATTAACCAAAATGGCCCTATTCGGGTTGTGTTCCCGATTTTTCGGTAACACCAATTTTATCGGTTTCTCGATTTCTCGTTTTTCTTTATACTAATTAATTAATTTTTCTTTGACATTCTCAATGTCATTTATACTTCAATAGATGTTTATTTAAGTCTTAAAAATATTTTCCAGGGTTCCCTACGGTTCAGGGCTAGTCAACGGTCCATACCGCAACTTCCTAGTGCGGTCCCATCGCTAAGGTTTTTGGCTCGTTTAACTTAGTTACATTTCATTGCTCTTATTTTTCATTTGTTTTTCTTAAATTTTCCTCTATTGTATTTCATTATTTTATGTCTCCTCACTAATATTTAAGTGTAGTTCTAGGCATTCTAGCTGTTCGGACAGACACTGGTCACCGAAACAGTAGAACGCACTACCGAATATAGGGGTGTTACAATTCTCTCCCCCTTAAAATAAATTTCGTCTCGAAATTTTACCTGGCATTAGTCTCTAAACAGCTGTGGGTGTTGTCTCCTCATGTCCTTTTCACGTTCCCAAGTAGCTTCCTGACCTGAATGATGGTTCCACAACACTTTAACTAGGAGTTTTTGTTTGTTTCTTAGCTGCTTCACCTCATATGCCAAAATCTCTATATATTCTTCCTCATATGAGAAGTCTGGATTTACCTCAATCTCTTCAACTCATAGAACATGAGATGGGTCAGATCTGTACCTCCTTAACATGGACATATGGAAGACACTGTGTATCCTTTCTAACTTTGGAGGTAATGCCAATCAATATGCTAAAGGACCACTCTTTCCAGAACCTCATATGGTCAGATAAAGCGAGGACTCAGTTCCCCTTTCTGCCAAATCTCATAATTCTCTTCCAAGGAGAAACTTTGAGGAATACCTTACAACCCACTGCATATTCAATATCTCTTCTCTTCATATCAATATAGGACTTTTAACGGCCTGATGCAACCTTGAGTCGTTCTTTGATCAATCTGATCTTTTCCTCTGTCTGCTGAATAATTTCTGGGCCAATTATTTTTCTTTCACCTACTTCATCCCAACATAGGGGAGTTTTGCACTTTCTGCCATACAAAGCTTCATATAGAGGCATCCCAATGCTTGATTGATAACTGTTGTTATAAGCAAACTCAATCAAAGGCAAGTGTGTATCCCAGATACCTTCAAACTCAATCACACAAGCTCGTAGTATATCCTCCAAGATCTGAAATACCCTCTCAGACTGGCCATCTGTCTATGGGTGGAATGCCGTGCTGAAGTTCAATCTAGTTCCTAGGGCTCTCTGACGACTACCCCAGAATCTAGAAGCGAACCTAGGATCTTTGTCTGATACAATCGATACTGGCACTCCATGCAGTCTTACAATCTCATCTATGTACAATCTGGCCAATCTCTCCAAACTATAGTCCATCCGAACTGATAGCAAGTGAGCAGACTTAGTCAGTCTGTCAACTATAACCCATACTGCATCATGACTATTCTGTGTCCTCGGAAGTCCCATCACAAAGTCCATAGTTATCCATTCCCATTTCCACTCTGGTACTGGCAATGGATGTAATAAACTAGCGAGTACTTGATGTTCTAGCTTTACTTGCTAACAAGTTAGGCATTTGGAGACAAAATTAGCTACATCCCTTTTCATACCCATCCACTAGTAATGCTCTTTCAGCTCTTTATACATTTTAGTTCCACCAGGGTGCATAGCAAAAGGAGACTCATGTGCTTCCTTCATAATGATCTGTCTCAATTCCATATCATTAGGAATGCATATTCTACCCTGATGTAGTAGTAAACCATCATCTCTCATTGAAAATTTAGGTTTCTTGCCCTGCCGGACTTCTTTCAGTAGCTTCTAATATTTTTCATCATTCTGAGCAGCCATTCTGATCTGATCAATCAACACTGGCTATACATGCCATGTAACTACTGTATGTCCCTCATCATCAATCTCCAAACTAGCGTGCTGTGCTTTCAACTCATGTACCATGGACAAAGGATAAACTTTGAGACTTGCCATAGTCTTATGGCTTAAGGCGTCAGCCACCACATTTTCTTTCCCTGGCTAATAGTCTATTAGACAATGATAGTCTTTAATCATTTCTAACCATCTCCTCTGTCTCAAATTCAATTCCTTTCTGGGTGCCCAAGTACTTCAAGCTCTTGTGATCTGTGTAAATGTAGCATTTCTCCCCATACAAGTAATGTCTCTAGATCTTCAGAGCAAAAACAATAGCTGCTAGCTCTAAGTCATGTGTCGGATAGTTCCTCTCATGCGGTTTCAGCTGGCGTGATGCATAAGCAATGACATTTTGATCTTGTATCAATACACAACCTAACCCATTGTGAGAAGCAACACTATAAACTGTGTATTCTTTACCCGGTATAGGTAAAGTAAGGACTGGAGCTTCAGTCAAACAACTCTTCAACTCATCAAAACTCTGTTGGCATTTATCCATCCACTAAAATTTTACATCTTTCCGAAGTAGCTTAGTCAGTGGAGAAGCCAACACAGAAATCCTTTCACAAATCGGTGATAGTATCTAGTTAAACCTAGAAAATTGTGAATTTCTATGATATTCTTGGGTGGCTTCCAATTAAGGATAGCTTTTACCTTGCTGGAATCTACCTTGATCCCTTAAGCTGACACAACATGTCCCAAGAAAGAGATTTCTTTCAGCCAAAATTCATATTTTAACAATTTGGTGTATAATTATTTCTCCCTTAAGGTCTGTAGTATAATCCGCAGATGTCTGTCATGCTCCTTTACTCCTTTGTATTCTTCGAATATATCAAAATGTCATCAATAAACACAACTACAAATTGGTCGAGGTATGGTCTCAAGATAGTGTTCATCAGATCCATGAAAGCAGCTAGAGTATTAGTTAACCTGAATGGCATTACCAGAAACTCATAGTGGTCGTATCGAGTTTTGAAAGTAGTTTTCGGAATACTCTGCTCTTGCACTTTCAACTGATAATAACCAAATCACAAATCAATTTTGGAGAACACAGCTGCACCCTTCAACTGATCAAACAGATCATCAATGCGAGGCAATGGATATCTGTTCTTCATTGTCAACTTATTCAACTGCCGATAGTCAATACATAAGCAGAGAGTACCATCTTTCTTCTTAACAAACAATACTAGCGTAACACCCCTATGTTCGGTAGTGCGTTCTACTGTTTCGATGACTAGTGTCGGTCCGGACAGCCAGAATGCCTAGAACTATATTTAAATATTAGTGAGGAGACATAAAATAATGAAATACAAGAAAAGAAAAGACAAGAAAAGTAATAGCAATAAAATGTAACCAAGTTAAACAAGCCGAGAACCCTAGCGATGGGTGACCGTACCGGGAAGTTGCGGCGTGGACCGTTGACTAGCCCTGGACTGCGGGGAACCCTGAAAAATATTTTTAGAACTTAAATAAATGTCTATTGAAGTATAAATACCATTAGAAATATCAAAGAAAAATTAATCAATTAGTACAAAGAAAAGTGACAAATCAAGAAAATGACAAAACTCATTACTACTGAAAAATTAGGAATGCAACCTGAACAGGGGCATTGTGGTCATTTAACACCCCGAGTTGTCTTTTGACCTAAATGTCCATTAAAGGTAAATGATATTACACTTGTATAATGTCATGAAAAATTAAATTTGTGGTACCTAATTTAAATAGCAAAGATAGGAGCTTAATGTGGGAATAAGGAAACTTTAGAATAAACAAATATTATAACCTTCATTTAGTGCTCCACTAACACATAAAATGGACACTTAATCACCATGTGGGCAGCAGATTTCCCATCTTCTTCAACCTTGCCAAGATCAGCCGAAAATGGAAGAAGGAATTCCTCCATTGCCGTCCCACCTTGGAGCTCCCATTTCCCATGATCAAGCCATGATCCTTCAATGCTTCTATCACTAAAATTGTTCTACGCCACTTGGGCAATAGATAGGCAGCAAGAAGATCAAGTTTTGGTGAGGTTTTGAAGAGTTTCAAAAGTGGTCAGTATGTGTTTTTTATTATTGTTTCATTAAACCTTGAAGGAATGTTATGGGTAGTTGAATTGTGGAAGGATTTTTGGAGTTTGATGTTTTAAGGGAGATGTATATTTTTGGCAGCCATGGAAACTCCATAAGAATAGTTTATCCTTGCATGTAAATGGTAGATTAAAGTGTTGATGAAGTGTTTATGTGTGTAGGAATAAATTGGGTGATGTATACTAAATGTATGTGAATGTACTCTTGATTTTCGAAGCTTGGAAGTTAATTGAGAGATGTATGAATCGAAAACTTGAAGTGTGAACCAAAATATGTTATTTCATGGTTTGGTTTATGGAATTATATGGTTGAATTATGGTGCTTGTTATGGCAGCTTGTACATGTGTATAAAGGTTTGAGTTTGGACATGTAAAGGAGCTAGGTTATGTGGTTAATTTGTTTGTAATTTGAACTTGGAAAATTTTGGACTATAATGTGCATATTGAGTGGTTATAAGCTGCCAAAATGACCAAAAATGTGTTGTAAAATGTGTTTATATTATGGTACAAAACAGAAATGGCATGAATGTGTAACTTGCTAAGTGTTAAATGTGTAATTGATGAGTGATGAACAATGTGCAATAGGGCAGTGTGTGTTTTGGCTTAGAACCTTAAGTTTTTGGCTCTAATTGGTATGAGACCAATTGGAGGTGAAACTAGGCACAAAAAGTGCTAACTTTTATGAAGGAAGCTTACCAAAATTCTGCTTGGAAGGTGACTTCAAAAATGACCAAATACGGATTAGTGCATTTAAGGCCTGAAAATTGACCATTTGGGCAGTAGTTAGTATTTTGACCATAACTCATCCAAAACAGGTCCAATTGACCTGAAATTTTTATCATGAATAGTTAAGACATATATCGACAAGTCTTATGAAGACACCAAAGCCCAGAAATGACTATAAGCAAGTCAAATAGCTTGCACAAGTTCAGGTCCAAAAACTGGCCAAACCAAAAGTGACCTAAAAATGACTTAAAATGACCATTTTGATACATTCTGACCAGCATTGGTAGATTGACCATAACTTGGTCTACATGGCTCAGAATGACCTGAAATTTTTTCCCACGTGCAATAAGATATATAACTACAAGGTTATAGTTTTCACCGAAATTCTAAAACCGAGGGAACTAAGTCATCCGGCTAGGTCAAATTGGTATACCGGAATCCGACAAATTGCAGTAAAACGCAATATATATGGAAATGAATTGGGTAACATGTACCAACCATAAAAGGCTACAAATGTGACATATTGGTAACATTAAAACCTAATTCACCTAGACTGCATTGAGGGTCAACATCTTAGGTTGATTAAGGAAATAATAGAATTCAATAAACTAAGTGTTAAGCCTTATTCTTAGAGATAGTTTAAATGAGTATTGAAACACTTCAAATTGTGTTTCTCAGTTAGCAAAGACTCAGGGAAGGGGAAGGAAACACTGAGTCAGAGCCAAGAGGCATATATCAGAGGTTTGTGCACAATAGTTATTTCTTTTGAATTTTTCAATTGAAATAAATTATGATTATTTGTATGTTATTGTTTTAAATTGTGTTTGTGCACAATAATTTTGATGTCTCATTTTCTACTTAAAAATTTAATTGAACATTATAGTTTTAAATTGTGTCCGTGTACAATACTTTTATATTCACTGCTTTTATTAGCAAATTTATTTGGAAAATGATTTATGAATAATTTTTTATTGTTTTGGCTTTGAGAATCTTATTTGAAAATTATTGTGTTGCCTACTTTGCAAATGGAAATTTTGAGATAAAATGTGATTTGGGAATTGTATGAAATATTGTGATTTGGAAATTGATTTGATTCACACTTGGCATGACACTGTTATTATATTCCTCCCTCTTTGACTTATCAGTCTAGGGTGAGTGTGATTATATTCCTCCCTCTTTGACTTGCCAGTCTGAGGTGAGTATGGATGAGTACTCATTATTTAGCTAGCTTCCTCCCTCATTGATTTCGATTATGGCGATGAGTGTGTCTTGTCGTGGTGTACAATACGGCATGTGCAGAAAAATTGTGTCATGGCCTAAATTGTGTTATTGATTGGCAACACTGTATTATTCAGTTATTTGATCAAATGGTTTTATTGATTGGCAACACTACATTATTCAGTTATTTGATCAAATGGTGTTATTGATTGGCAAAACTGTATTATTCAGTTATTTGATCAAATGGTGTTATTGATTGGCAAAACTGTGTGATTCAATTGTTTGATCAAATTTGTGTTACATGAACTTTGTAAATTGTGAAATGGAATTGTGAATTGTTTGATTTGTGAATTGTCAATAAAAGATTTATATATCGCATTTCAAATTGTTATTGTGCACCACTGAGTAAATTTTACACAGCGATAGCTTTTCATTACTATCGTAGGTAAACAGACTGACAGGACAGCAGACTAGGCTGCTAGTACTACACTGAGAGATCGTCGGGTATATTGAGTATACCATAGTTTACATTTTGTATTGTAATGTATGTTCACTGTATGTATATAGCGTCCTTGCTTTTGAGCAGTTGTAAATTAAAATTGTACATTGAAGTTGTAAAATAAATTGTAAATTATTTTGGTTTGTAAATATTGTGATATATTTCTTTTATCTCAGCCTTTGAAATTACTGAAAAGTTATTGTGGATTTAAGCTGACTAAATGTTGGAGTTTGAGATTGAGAAATATATTTGAAGTGCTTTTTACAGGTTTTTGAAGAATTGTTTTATTTAAAATACAGATGGCACTCCACCAAAATTTTTACAGAAATTACTAATAATTCAAATGTGTTAGCTGTTTCACTTCAGTTCAAAAATATTTTTAATACCTGTAAATAGTGCTCACCATTGTAAAAAGAAGTAAGAAAAGTTTTAAAATCCCTTGTAGTATATTTAATGGGTTATCAGTAGACGAAGTTGGTAATTCATTAGGTATACTACGGGATCATGTTATGCCTTACAAAACACAAATAATTAGTTAAGTATAAATAAGAAAAACAGAACATAAGAACTTAAATGAGCCGAGAGTCACAGCGATAGGTGACCTTCTCGGGAAGGATTGCGAAGTCAATTTAAACTCAAATTTCAAACCGTAAAATGTGACGCCGCGGTCCTTAGAACTATTGCGAACACAGTGCTAAAGAAAAAATCACGAAAAAGAACTGTTAAGCCAGTCAAATAATTAGGTCAGGGATCCCGAAGAAATATTGAATTATTTACAAACCGGGTCAAACCGGCAAGGGGCAATTTGGTCAATTGACCCCGAGAGTTAACTTCTGACCTAACTATCAAATAAAATCGGAGAAAAGAAAATTTCAGAATCAAGAATTAAATTAAAGAACTAATAGAAAAATAAATTAAAAAAAAAAAAAAGAAAAAGTAAAAACTGATGACATCATGCATGATGCAATAATTATTATAATTAAAATTTATTTAATTTAAATTTGTGGTCTTCCTAAAGACATAAAAAAAGAAAGACAAAAGAAAAGAAAAAAAAAAGGTGGTCTTCCATTCTTCGCCGTCTCTCTCTCTCCCAAGCTCTCTCTTTCAAAATCCTCCATGAAAGCTTAAATTCAAGCTTTCAAACCTTCAAAGTAACCATAGATTTCCCCAATTTTATTACTTAAAACTTGTTTTGGCAACTTGAAAAGAAGTTTGAGCAAGAAAGAAAGAAGAAAAGAAGAAGGGAATTGAAGATTGAAAATCAAAGGTTGAGGTTAGTGAGCAAACCTCCATTTCTTAGTTTAATTTCTATGTTTTTGGTTCAAGTAGCTTAGATTTTAACGTAAAATTAAAAGAAAATAATTGTTGGAGGACTAGAGGAAAATTTGGCTAGCTAGGGTTTGTGATGATAATATATGAATTTCTTTAAATAAATAGTGTAGGTAAGTTTGAATGAGTTAAGGAAGCATGTGTATGTGTGTTTAACTAGTTAAATGCAACAAATAGGTGAATTAGGGTTTGGCACCTAGGGTTTGGAAGACAAAAATGTGAGAATGTGTTAAATGGTGTGTTGGACTTGGTTTGAGGTAAGAAATGGTCATTTGTGATCAATTGGAGTATGTTAGAAGTCTTGGAGCCAAATGCAAATTCAGATTGCTTAGGGTCATGCTGCAGGCAGCAGGACGAAGGTCCTTTTCAGGGACCAAAACTGAAAATTTACATGTCCAATTGGTGTGAGGTCAATTGGAAATGAAAATAGACACAAAATGGAACATTTTTCATTTAGGAATCATGCCCAAAAGATGACCAAAACCTAGTGAACAAATTGACCAAATCTGAAATTGGCAATCTGACCTGTACCAAAAATGACCAAATGAACAGTGTTTGTTCATTTGGCCATAACTTGGGCTAGGCAGGTCTAAATAACCTGAAATTTTACCAGTGGGAAGTGAGTTATAGACCTAAAACTTTCATGAAGAACAAGAACTCAAATTATGCTGTTAACCAAGTCATTTGGCCACCCAAATTTGGTGACCTAAAACTGCTAGAACCAGTTTGGTGCCCAGAAATCTGGGTTAAGTCCAATCCGGCAGCCATGATTCAAATGGCTATAACTTGAGCTACAAAACTCCAATTGGAGTGATTCAAAAAGGAGAATAAAGTTAAGACAATAGGGAACATTTTCTATGAAGAAAATTTTACCAAATTCTAACAGTAAAATGACCAATGGAACAGTGCAACTTAAGACACCAAAACTGAAAATTTGCAAATGTGCCTAAAAGACTTAGAATTTGAGTAAACAACTAAAACCAACAAATTTAGTAACCAAAATGTAGTATGTGAGTGAAGTTGGAATTCCCATACCTATTAAGCCTTAGAAAGTCAAAAATTGACTTGAATAGTGTCATGAATAGCAACCCCGAAACACAAATTTTAAAGAACGTCAAGTTTAGAACATTAGAGCTAGGTAAAAGTGAATTTAAATTTATTTTTGGATTTATGCTAAGTTATGATACTGAAACACTGTGAAACTTTGTGCTTCAGTGGAAAAGAACACCGAGAAAGAACCCGAGGTATCGAGTCAAGGCTAAAAGGCAACTTATATAAGATTTGTGCACAAAGTAGAATTTCTGTAAATTTTCTTCTGCATATTGTTTTGAATAATTTGAAATATTGAATTGTGACATCATTGTGATGAAATATTTATTATGCTTTTGATTTAAATTGTTGAAAGTTATTTGTGTATATTTGAGATGGCATAAATATTTAGTAAATTATTAAGATAAGTTTTGAAACCACAATGTCATGACCATATATTTGAATACCTCACTAGCATGACTAGTGAGGGAAATCAGATCTTGGAGGATATACTACGGGCTTGTGTGATTGAATTTGAGGGCAGTTGGGACACACACTTGCCTTTGATTGAGTTTGCTTATAACAACAGCTACCAATCAAGCATTGGGATGCCTCCATATGAAGCTTTGCATGGCAGAAAATGCAGAACTCCCCTGTTTGGGATGAAGTAGGTGAAAGAAAGATGATTGGGCCAGAAATTGTTCAGCAAACTGAAGAGAAAATCAGATTGATTAGAGATTGACTCAAGGATGTATTAGACTATTAGAAGTCCTATGTTGATTTAAAGAGAAGGGATATTGAGTTTGCAGTGGGTGACAAAGTATTCCTCAAGGTTTCCCCTTGAAAGAGGATTATGAGATTCGGCAGAAAGGGGAAACTAAGTCCTCATTTTATCGGGCCATATGAGGTTCTGGAAAGAGTGGGTCCTTTGGCATATCAGTTGGCATTACCTCCAGAGTTAGAAAAGATACATAATGTCTTCCATGTGTCCATGTTGAGGAAGTATCGATCAGACCCATCTCATGTACTACCAGTGGAAGAAATTGAAGTGAATCCAGACCTCACACATGAGGAAGAACTCATAGAGATTCTACCTTATGAGGTGAAGCAGCTACGGAATAAGCAGATACCATTAGTTAAAGTGCTGTGGAACCATCATTCGGGCCAAGAAGCTACTTGGGAACGAGAGGAGGACATGAGGAGACAGCACCCACAGTTGTTCAGAGACTGATACAGGGTAAAATTTCGAGACGAAATTTATTTTAAGGGGGGGAGAATTGTAATACCCCTATTTGCATAGCCTGGTACATTTTACTATTCCGGTGACCGGTGTCGATCCAGACAATTAAGGGGATTAGAACCATACTTAAGACAACTAGATAAGCCCTGAACATAAATAATTAGTAATTGCCAACTAGTTAAGTATAAATAAGAAAAACAGAACATAAGAAGTTAAATGAGCCGAGAGTCACAGCGATGGGTGACATTCTCGGGAAGGATTGCGAAGTCGATTTAAACTCAAATTTCGAACCGTAAAATGTGACACCGCGGTCCTTAGGACTATTGCGAACACAGTGGTAAAGAGAAAATTACGAAAAAGAACTGTTAAGCCAGTCAAATAATTAGGTCAGGGATCTAAAAGAAATATTGAATTATTTACAAACCGGGTCGAACTGGCGAGGGACAATTTGATCAATTGACCCCAAGAGCTAACTCCTGACCTAGCTGTCAAATAAAATTAGAGAAAAGAAAATTTCTGAATCGGGAATTAAATTAAAGAACTAATAGAAAAATAAATTAAAAAAAAAAGAAAAAGGAAAAGTAAAAAGTGATGACATCATGCATGACCTCATACATGATGCAATAACTATTATAATTAAAATTTATTTAATTTAAATTTGTGGTCTTCCTAAAGACATAAAAAAAGAAAAAAAAAAGAAAAGAAAAAAAAAAGGTGGTCTTCCATTCCTTGCCGTCTCTCTCTCTCCCAAGCTCTCTCTTTCAAAATCCTCCATGAAAGCTTAAATTCAAGCTTTCAAACCTTCAAAGTAACCATAGATTTCCCCAATTTTATTACTTAAAACTTGTTTTGGCAACTTGAAAAGAAGTTTGAGCAAGAAAGAAAGAAGAAAAGAAGAAGGGAATTGAAGATTGAAAATCAAAGGTTGAGGTTAGTGAGCAAACCTCCATTTCTTAGTTTAATTTCTATGTTTTTGGTTCAAGTAGCTTAGATTTTAACTTAAAATTAAAAGAAAATAATTGTTGGAGGACTAGAGGAAAATTTGGCCAGCTAGGGTTTGTGATGATAATATATGAATTTCATTGAATAAATAGTGTAGGTAAGTTTGAATGAGTTAAGGAAGCATGTGTATGTGTGTTTAACTAGTTAAATGCAACAAATAGGTGAATTAGGGTTTGGCACCTAGGGTTTGGAAGAAAAAAATGTCAGAATATGTTAAATGGTGTGTTGGACTTGGTTTGAGGTAAGAAATTGTCATTTGTGAAATTGGAGTATGTTAGAAGTCTTGGAACCAAATGCAAATTCGGATTGCGTAGGGTTATACTGTAGGCAACAGGACTAAGGTCCCTTTCAGGGACCAAAACTAAAAATTTACAAGTCCAATTGATGTGAGGTCAATTGGGAATCAAAATAGACACAAAATGGAACATTTTTCATTTAGGAATCATGCCCAAAAAGTGACCAAAACCTAGTGAACAATTGACCAAATTCGAAATTGGCAATATGACCTGTACCAAAAATGACCAAATGATTCATTTGGCCATAACATGGGCTAGGCAGGTCTAAATTACCTTAAATTTTACTAGTGGAAAGTGAGTTATAGACCTAAAACTTTCATGAAGAACACAAACCCAAATTATGCCCTTAACCAAGTCATTTGGCCACCCAAAATTGGTGACCTAAAACTGCCAGAACCAGTTTGGTGCTTAGAAATCTGGATTAAGTCTAATTCGGCAGCCATGATTCAAATGTCTATAACTTGAGCTAAAAAACTCCAATTAGAGTGATTCAAAAAGGAGAATAAAGTTAAGACAATAGGGAACATTTTCTATGAAGAAAATTTTGCCAAATTGTAACAGTAAAATGACCAATGGAACAGTGCAACTTAAGACACCAAAACTAAAAATTTGCAAATTTGCCTAAAAAACTTAGAATTTTAGTAAACAACTAAAACCAACAAATTTAGTAACCAAAATATGGTATGTGGGTGAATTTGGAATTCCCATACCTATTAAGCCTTAGAAAGTCAACAAATTAATTTGAATAGTGTTGTGAATAGTAATCCCAAAACACAAATTTTAAAGAACATCAAGTTTAGCACATTAGAGCTAAGTAAAAGTGAATTTAAATTTATTTTAGGATTTATGCTAAGTTATGATACTGAAACACTGTGAAACTGTGTGTTTCAGTGAAAAAAAAAAACACCGGGAAAGAACCCGAGGTGTTGAGTCAAGGCCAAAAGGTGACTCATATAAGGTTTGTGCACAACGTAGAATTTCTGTAAATTTTCTTTTGCATGTTATTTTGAATAATTTGAAATATTGAATTGTGACATGATTGTGATGAAATATTTATTATGCTTTTGATTTAAATTGTTGAAAGTTATTTGTGTACATTTGAGATGGCATAAATGTTTAGTAAATTGTTAAGATAAGTTTTGAAACCACTAAAACATGTCACACCTTACTTCTCTGTAAGGCATAACATGATCCCGTAGATTACCTAATGAACTACCAAACTTCACCTACTGATAACTCATTAAGTATCCTATAAGGGATTTTGAAACCATTTTCTTGCATTTTGGAAGTGGCGAGCATTTTGGTAGGAATTAAAATCATTTATTCGAGGCTTTAAACTAGTATAAATTTTTGTCCATTTTTATTTTTCCGCAAATTTTATAAAAATTTCGGTAGAGTGTCGTCTGTATTTTGAGAAAACAGTTCTTCAAATACCTGAAAAAAAAACACTTCCAATAAATTTTCACAACTCCCAACCTCCAAATAATCTTAATTCAACTCAGTTCAACATAACTCAAATCAATTCCACAATTCAATAAAAAATTTATCATCTCAAAATACTGTATAATTTCATTCACATTGCATATAGTATTTAATTTACAAAAAGAAAATCCAAAATAATATTATTATAATTTATTGTACAACTTCTCAACTTTACATTGATACATAGAACACTATAATATTTACATCAAATAATTACAAGGGTATAAATGAATACCCGTACAAAAAGGATCAGTGAAGTTCACTATCTCAATAGCAGCTCACTCTGCTGTTTTCTCCTTGCCCTTATCTGCAACAGCAAAATAAGCTATCGCTGAGTATAAAAATACTCAGTGGTGTATAATAAAAATTTGAAATACAATACATAAATCATTCATTGATAAAACACAATTTAAATATTGCATATTTACATTTCATAAACTATCAAAACTTATTATAGCAAAATTTTGGGTCAAATAATTTAATAAACACAGTGTTACCAATTCATACACAACTTAAGCTATGACACAAAATTTCTGATCAATGCCATGTTATACACCACGACAAAGCAATCTACAAGCCCACTAATCAAAATCAATGAGGGAGGTGGTTAGCTAGCTAATGAGTACTCATCCGATCTACAACCTCAACTGATAAACTAGAGAAGGAGGAAAATAATCGATCTCAACCCCATAAATGGGGGAATAATATGGCACTGTCATGCTGAGTGTGAATCTGAAATCAATTTAAAATAATTTATTCAAATATTGCATACAAAAATCAAATCAATTTCCAAAGTTACATTTTCATTCACAAAGTGGCAACACAAAAGTTCTTAAACTCATAATGCGTACTAAATCAATTTTTCAATGATAAAATGCTTAAATAGGATTTATTGTGCACAAACCTGACGTGAGTCGCCTCTAGGCCTTAACTCAATCTTTTGTCCCTTGCGAGTCTTTTTCAGCTAAAACAGAAAATTTATAGTGTCTCGGTAACTTTGCCTCATAATAATTCCAATAATTAATTCCTATAGCTTAAACTTTATCCTTGAATATTTTCATGTTGAGGTTACTATTCATAGTACTATTCAAGTCAAAATATTGACTTTCTTATGCTTAAAAGGTGTGGGAACTCCAACTATACTTACATACCACATTTTGGTCACCAATTTTGTTGGTTTTGGTTGTTTTCTCAAAACTTAGGTCTTTTAGGCAAAATTGCAAATTTTTAGTTTTGGTGTCTTATGTTATACTGTTCCATTGGTCATTTTGCTGTTTGAATTTGGCTAAGTTTTCTTCACAAAAATTGTTCCTTATTGTATTAACTTTATTCTCCTTTTTGAATCACTCCAATTGAAGTTTTGTAGCTCAAGTTATCGCTATTTGAATCATAGCTGCCGGATTGGACTTAACCCAGATTTCTAGGCACCAAACTGGTTCTAGCAGTTTTAGGTCACCAATTTTGGGTGGCCAAATGACTTAGTTAAGGGCAAAATTTGGGTTTGTGTTCTTCATGAAAGTTTTAGGTCTATATCTCATCTTTCTACTGGTAAAATTTTAGGTTATTTAGACCTGCCTAGCCCAAGTTATGACCAAATGAACAAATACTGCTCATTTGGTCATTTTTGTATAGGTCAGATTGCCTAAGTCTAGATTTGGCCAATTTGTTCACTAGGTTTTGGTCACTTTTTGGGCATGATTCCTAAATGAAAAATGTATCATTTTGTGTCTAGTTTCATTCCCAATTAGGCTTGTAAATTTTTAGTTTTGGTCCCTAAAAGGGACCTTGGTCATGCTGCCTGCATACTACCCATAACCGGTCCGAATCTAAACCTAATTCTAACACTTCCAACACACATCAATTGGTTACAAATGACCATTTTTCATAACCAAAAAAGTCAAACACATCATTTAATAAATTTTCACACTTTTATCTTCCAAACCCTAGGTGCAAACCCTAACTTTCATGCAATTCAACTTTAATGTATTCCAAACACCAATCCGTAGTTTATCTTCAATATTCAACTTAAACAACCATTTAAATACATCAAATTCACTCATTTTAACCTAAATTTACTGCTGGCTGAATTCACATATGGTCCCTCCACAATTATTTTCTTTTCATTTTAAGCATATTTTCAAGTTCTTCATGCATTTAAACATAATAATTCAACTAGAATTTAAAAGTTTAGCTTACTAACCTCCCCTTGAATTTTCACCTCTTCAAAAATTCTTCCTTTCTTCTTCTTTTTGTTTGTCAAATTCTCTATCAAAGCTTGAATTCAAGATTTAATGATGAAAGTTTAAATTTCTATGGTGGGATTTAGGGTTTGATCAAGCTCAAAATGAGCTTCCATGGAGTTTTAAGGGTCAGAGAGCTTTGAGAGAGAGAGAAGCGGTAATGAAGATGAGACCTCTTTTTTTTTTTTTTTTTTGCTTTACTTTTTCTTTTATTAATTTATCCTTTATGGAAGACCAAAATTATCCAAATTTTATTTTTTTTAATTAGTGTTTATTACATCATGCATGATGTCACTAATTTCCACTTTTCCTTTTTCTCTTTTTTTTTCTATTTATTTTTCCATTAGTTCTTTAATTTAATTCCTGATTCTGAAATTTTCTTTTCTCCGATTTTATTTGACAGTTAGGTCAGGAGTCAGCTCTCGGGGTCAATTGACCAAATTGCCCCAAGCCGGTTCGACCCGGTTTGCAAATAATTCAATATTTTTTTTAGATCCCTAACCTAATTATTTGACTGGCTTAAAAGTTCTTTTTCATGATTTTCTCTTTTCCACTGTGTTCATAATAGTCCTAAGGACCGCAGTGTCACATTTTACAGTTCGAAATTTGAGTTTAAATCGACTTCGCAATCCTTCCCAAGAAGGTCACCTATCGCTGTGACTCTCGGCTCATTTAATTTCTTATGTTCTGTTTTTCTATTTATACTTAACTAATTGACAATTACTAATCATTTGTGTTTAGAGATTATCCAGTTGTCTTAAGTGTGGTTCTAAACCCCTTAATTATCTAGACCGACACCGGTCACCAAAATAGTGAAATGTACCAGGCTATACAAATAGGGGTGTTACAATTCTCTCCACCTTAAAATAAATTTCGTCTCGAAATTTTACCTGGTATCAATTTCTGAACAACTGTGGGTGCTATCTCCTCATATCCTCCTCTAGTTCCCAAGTAGCTTCTTGGCCTGAACGATAGTTCCACAGCACTTTCACTAACGGTATTTGCTTGTTCCATAGCTGTTTCACCTCATAAGCCAGAATCTCTATGGGTTCTTCTTCATATGTGAGGTCTGGATTCACTTCAATTTCTTGTACCGGTAGTACATGAGATGGGTCTGATCGATACCTCCTTAACATAGACACATGGAAGACATTATGTATCTTCTCTAACTCTGGAGGTAGTGCCAAACGATATGCCAAAGGACCCACTCTTTCCAGAACCTCATAAGGCCCAATGAAACGAGGACTCAGTTTCCCCTTCTTGCCAAATCTCATAATCCTCTTCCAAGGGGAAACCTTGAGGAATACTTTGTCACCCACTGCATATTCAATATCTCTTCTCTTCAGATCAACATAGGACTTCTGATGGTCTGATGCAGTCTTAAGTCGATCTCTGATCACCCTGATTTTCTCCTTAGTCTGCTGAACAATTTTGGGCCCAATCATCTTCCTTTCACCCATATCATCCCAACACAATGGGGTTCTACATTTTTTGCCATACAAAGCTTCGTATGGAGGCATCCCAATGCTTGATTGGTAGCTGTTGTTGTAAGCAAACTTAACCAAAGGCAAGAATGTATCCCAACTGCCTTTAAATTCAATCACACAAGCCCGTAGCATGTCCTCCAAAATCTGAATTACCCTTTCAGACTGGCCATCGGTCTGTGGGAGGAATGTCATACTAAAGTTCAATCTAGTTCCTAGGGCTCTCTAAAGACTACCCCAAAATCTAGAAGTGAACCTAGGATCTCTATAAGATACGATGGATACTGGCACTCCATGCAGTCTTACTATCTCATCAATGTATAACTTGGCCAATCTTTCTATACTATAGTCCATCCGAATAGGCAGAAAAGGAGCAGACTTGGTTAGTCTGTCAATAATGACCCAAACTACATTATGACTCTTCTGTGTCCTCAGAAGTCCCATCACAAAATCCATAGTTATTCTCTCCCATTTCCATTCTAGCACTGGTAGTAGATGTAACAACCCAGTTGGTACTTGATGCTCTGCCTTCACTTGCTGACAAATTAGGCATTTGGAAACAAACTCTGCCACATCTCTCTTCATACCCATCCACTAGTAATGCTCCATTAGCCCTCTATACATTTTTGTACCACCAGTGTGCATGGCAAAAGGAGACTCATGTGCTTCTTTCAAAATGATCTGCCTCAAATCAACATCATTAGGAACACACATTCTACCCTGGTGTAGCAATAGACCATCATCTCTAATTGAGAATTCTGGTTTCTTGCCCTGTCAGACTTCTTCCAATAGCCTCTGATACTTCTGATCATTCTTAGCAGCCATTCGGATCTGATTAGTCAACACTGGCTGTACATGCCATGTAACTGTTGTCTGCCCCTCATCATTAATCTCTAAGCTGGCATGTAATGATCTCAACTCATGTACCATAGACAAAGGAGTAACCCATAGACTTGCCATAGTCTTGCGACTTAAGGCGTCAGCCACAACATTAGCTTTCCCTAGCTGATAGTCTATCAGACAATCATAGTCTTTTATCAACTCTAACCATCTCCTCTGTCTCAAATTCAACTCTTTCTCGGTGCCCAAATACTTCACACTCTTATGATCTGTGTAGATGTAGCACTTCTCCCCATACAAATACTATAGCTGCAAGCTCTAAGTTATGTGTCGGATAGTTCCTCTCATACAGTTTTAGCTGGCGTGATGTATAAGAAATAACATTCCTGTAACACCCCTATATTCTGTAGTGCGTTCTACTATTTTGGTGACCAGTGTCTGTCTGGACAGTTAGAATGCCTAGAACGACACTTAGATATTGGTGAGGAGACATAAAATAATGAAATAAAAGAAAAGAAAATACAAGAAAAGTAAAAGAAAAATAATAGCAATGAAATGTAACCAAGTTAAATGATCCGAGAACCCTAGCGATGGGTGACCGCACCAGGAAGTTGTGGCATGGACCATTGACTAGCCCTAGACCACGGGGAACCCTGAAAAATATTTTTAAGACATAATTGAAAACTTATTGAGGCAGAAATATCATTAGAAATATCAAAGAAAAATTAATTAATTATTACAAAAAAAATGAGAAATCGAGAAAACGACAAAACTAGGTGTTACCGAAAAATCAGGAATACAACCCAAACAGAGGCGTTGTGGTCATTTGACACCCCAAGTTATCTTTTGACCTAAATTTCCATTAAAAATAAATGATATTACAATTTAGAAATGTCATGAAAAATTAAATTGTGACACATTATAAGAATAGTAAAAGAAATGGGGGATAAAAACTAAATTATGGAAGTTTAACATAAAAAAATGTTTTTAATCCTATTAGTGCTCCAGTAACTCCACTAAAGTGGACCATTAAACATATTGTGGACAACAGATCACTCATCTTCTTCAACCTCACTCACCTTGCCGAATTGAAAAAAAAAACTCTCAAAACCTCTATGGACGGCCAACCATGGCCAAAGCTTCCTAACCTCCATGCAACCTTGATCAATTCACCTCTTCTACTTGATTTCTTCACTAAAGTTTGTCTATACAACTTGGGCAGTAGATAGGCAGCAAGAAAGTTGAGTTTTGGTGAGGTTTTGAAGAATTTCAAAAGTGGTAAGTGAGTGTTTTCAAATCTTACTTCATTAAACTTTGAATGGTTGTGGTGGGTAGTTATTTTGTGGAGGAATTTTTGATGTTTGATAAATTAATGGAGGGATACATTTCGACAGCCATGAGGACTCACCATGAACAACTTTTTTCTTATATGTAAATAGTGGTTTGGATGATGATTTAAATGTTTAATTGTATTGAAGTTGAATTCTATGTGTAAGGGTTGAATTGTAAGCTTGAAAAGTGAAAGTGGAAATTGATGGGTATGTATAAGCTTGTGGTAGCCTTATGAAGAAGATCAAAATGTGTTGTTTCATGGTTTGGTTTATGGAATTATATTGTTGAATTATGTTGTTATGGATGGCAGCATGTATGTGTGTATTAAGGTTTGAATTTGGACATGTAAATGTGGTGAATTCATGTGTTTAATTGTTGTAATTAGACTTGGAAAATTTTGGGTCATAGTGTACATATTGATAGTGGTTATATGCTGCCAAAATGACCAAAAATGAGTTACTAAATGTGTTAATGTTATGGTACAAACCGGAATTGGCATGGAAGAGTGACTTGGTAAGCATAGGATGTGTAATTGGTAAAGGGTGAATAATGTACAATAGGGCAGTGTATGTTTTGGCTTAGAACCTTAAGTGTGTGGCTCCAATTGGTATGAGACCAATTGAAGGTAAAACTAGGCACAAAATGTGCCAACTTTCATGAAGGAAGCTTACCAAAATTCTGCCTAGAAGGTGACTTGAAAAATGACCAAATTCGGATTAGTGCTTTGAAAGCCTGAAAATTGACCATTTGGGCAGTAGTTAGTGTTTTGACCATAACTCACTCAAAACAGGTCCAATTGACCTGAAATTTTTACCATGAATAGTTTAGACATATATCTACAATTCTTATTAAGACACCAAAGCTCAGAAATGGACAGAACCAAGCAAAATAGCTTGCACGTATTCAGGTCCAAAACTGGCTGAACCAAAAGTGACCTAAAAATGACCTAAAGCTACCATTTTGGTACATTCTGTCCAGCATTGGTAAATTGACCATAACTTGGCCTACATAACTCAGAATGACCTGAAATTTTGCCTCACATGTAATAAGACATAGACCTACAAGTTTTTAGTTTTGACCGAAACCCGAAAACTGAGGGAACTAGGTCATCCGGCTAGGTCAATTTAGTATACCGAAATCCGGCAAATTGCAATAAAATGCAACATACTTGGAAATGAATTTGGTAACATGCACCAATACTAAAAGGCTACAAATGTGACATATTGGTAACATTAATATCTAATTCACCTAGAGTGCATCGAGGGTCAACATCTTAGGTTGACTAAGGAAATAATAGAATTCAATAAGTTAATTATTAAGCCATATTGTTAGAGACAGTTTAAATGAGTACTGAAACACTTCAAATTGTGTGTTTCAGTTAGCAAAGACTCAGGGAAGGGGAAGGAAACACTGAGTTAGGGCCAAGAGACAGTTATCAGAGGTTTGTGCACAACAGTTATTTCTTTTGAATTTTCAATTGAAATAAATTATGACTATTTATATATTATTGTTTTAAATTGTGAAAAATTGTTTGAATGATATTTGATGGATACTTATTGATTAAAAAGCATTGTAAATGGTTTGAAACCACAACTATCATGTATATTGATTGAATTCCTCGCTAGCTTGTCTAGTGGGATGAATTGAATTCCCTCTTTGGCCGAAGTGTTGAGGTGTGTGCCTGTTGAGGACGAATAGAATGAGTACTCATATTATTGCTAGCTATCTATGTTATTCCTCACTAGCCATTGGCTTTTGGGATGAATTGAATTCCTGACTAGCCATCGGCTTTTGGGATGAATTGAACTTTGGCAACATGATAAAGCTGTGTGTGTGTGATTTATTGATATTCATTGTGATATTGTGAAATGGAGTTTAAATTCTTATTGACATTCACTATCTTTTGAATTTAACTATGTTTTAAGTATCCATTATTTATATGACTTATGATTTGTGATTTAAAGTTGCATTTTGTTAATGTTGTGCACCATTGAGATATTGGGTCAGCGATAGCTTTTCATTGCTATCGCAGGTAGACAGATTGACAGGGCAGTAGACTAGGCTGCTAGTACTACATTGAGAGATCATCGGGTATATTGAGTATATCATATTTTACATTTTGTATTATAATATATGTTCACTATATGTAAATATTGTTCTTGGTTTTGAGCAGTTGTAAATTAAAATTGTACATTAAAGTTGTAAACTAAATTTGTAATTTATTTTGGTTTGTAAATATTGTGATATATTTCTTTTATCTCAGCTTTTGAAAACACTAGAAAATCATTGTGGATTTGAGTTGACAATTGTTGAGAAACTTTTTGTGTTGATTGAATATTGGAGTTTGGAGATTGAACAAAATAATTGAAGTGCTTTTATTACAGATTTTTGAAGAACTGTTTTATTCAAAATACAGATGGCACTCTACCAAAATTTTTATAGAAATTGTTAATTCTTCATATGTGTTAACTGTTTAACTTCAGTTAAAAATTTTTTTTAACACTTGTAAATAGTGCTCACCACTATAAAATGAAGTAAGAAAAGGTTTAATGTAACGCCCCTATTTGCATAGCCTTGTATATTTCACTATTCCGATGACCGGCGTTGGTCCGAACAATTAATGGGATTAGAATCATACTTAAGACAACTAGATAAGCCCTGAACACAAATAATTAGTAATTGCTAATTAGTTAAGTATAAATAAGAAAAACAGAACATAAGAAGTTAAATAAGCCGAGAATTACAGTGATGGGTGACCTTCTCGGGAAGGACTGCGAAGTCGATTTAAACTCAAATTTTGAACCGTAAAATGTGATGTCGCGGTCCTTAGGATCATTACGAACATAGTGGAAAAGAGAAAATCATGAAAAGGAATTGTTAAGTCAGTCAAATAATTAGGTCAGGGAGCCGAAAGAAATATTAAATTATTTACAAATCGAGTTGAACCGACGAGGGGCAATTTGGTCAATTGACCCCGAGAGCTGACTCCTGACCTAACTGCCAAATAAAATCAGAGAAAAGAAAATTTCGGAATCGAGAATTAAATTAAAGAACTAATGGAAAAAAATAAATAGAAAAATAAAAAGAAAATTGAAAAAGTGAAAAGAGATGACATCATGCATGATGCCATAAATACTATAATTAAAATTTTATTTAATTTGATTTATGGTCTTCCATAAGACTAAATTCATAAAAGAAAAAGAAAAGAAAAAAAAAACTTCATCTTCTTAAAAAAAATGTGAACCACTCTTCCTCTCAACTCTCCCTCACCAAATAACCATTAAAGCTCATTTTGAGCTTGAAGAAATCAAACCTTAGCCATAAAAATTGTTAACCCCTTAATTAAACTTGGTCTTTTAGTCTTGAAAAGAAATTTGAGCAAGAAAGAAAGAAGAAAAGAAGGCGTTGAAGAGAAAAAAAAATTCTGCAATTCAAGGTTAGTGAGTTCACTTTAAGTTTTTAGTTTAATTTAAGTATTTATAGCATGAAGAACCTAGAAATATGCTTAAAATGAAATGAAAACATCTTTGGAGGACTAGATGGAAATTCTGGCAGCTAGGGTTTGTGATGGAAATGCATGTGTTTTGATTGAATTAAATATGTTAGGAAGCTTAATTGAGTTGATGAATGATGTTGGTATGCTTTGAATCAAGTAAATGTAACAAAAATGTGAACTAGGGTTTGGACCTAGGGTTTTGGAAGCCAAAAATTGGAAAAATGGTCAAATGGTGTGTTTAACCTTGTTTGAGGTGACAAATTGTCATTTGTGATCAATTGAGATGTATTGGAAGTGATGGAAGTGAGAGTGAATTCGGATTGAAAATGGCCTTGCTGCAGGCAACAAGACCAATGTCCCTTTGAGGACCAAAATTGAAAATTTACAAGTCCAATTGGTATGAGACCAATTGGGAATGAAAATAGACATAAAATGGAACATTTTTCATTTATGAATCATGCCCAAAAAGTGACCATAGCCTAGTGAACAAATTGACCAAATCCGGATTTTTGCAGTATGACCTGTACAAAAATGACCAAATGAATAGTATTTGTTTATTTGGCCATAACTTGGGCTAGGCAGGTTTAAATGACCTGAAATTTTACCAGTGGATATTTGGGATATAGACCAACAACTTTCATGAAGAACACCAATTCAAAATTTTCCCTTAACTAAGTCATTTGGCCACCCGAAATTGGTGACCTAAAACTGCCAGAACCAGTTTGGTGCCCAGAAATCTGGGTTAAGTCCAATCCGGCAGCCATGATTCAAATAGCTATAACTTGAGCTAAAAAACTCTAATTGGAGTGATTCAAAAAGGAGAATAAAGTTAAGACAATAGGGAACATTTTCTATGAAGAAAAGTTTGCCAAATTCTAATAACAAAATGACCAATGGAACAGTGCAACCTAAGACACCAAAACTAAAAATTTGTAATTTTGCCTAAAAGACCTAATTTTTGAGAAAATGGCCAAAACCAACAAGTTTGGTAACCAAAATGTGGTATGTGGGTGAAGTTGGAGTTCCCATACCTATTAAGCCTTAGAAAGTCAACAAATTTACTTGAATAGTACCATGAATAGTAACCTCAACATGAAATTGCAAGAATGTAAGTTTAAATATATTGGAATTGTTATGAAGTAAAGATACTGAGACACTATAAATTTTGTGTTTTAGCTAAAAAAGACTCAGAAAGTTTGAAAGACTGAGTCAAGGCCTAGAGGCGACTCACGTCAGGTTTGTGCACCATAAACCCTATTTAAGCATTTTATCATTGAAAAATGGATTTAGTATGCATTATGAGTTTAAGAACTTTTGTGTTGCTACTTTGTGAATGAAAATGTAACTTTGGAAATTGATTTGATTTTTGTATGCAATATTTGAATAAATTGTTTTAAATTGATTTCGGATTCACACTTAGCATGACAGTAATATATTATTCCCCCATTTATGGGGTTGAGATCGATTATTTTTCCTCCCTCTCTAGTTTACCAGTTGAGGTTGTACATCAGATGAGTACTCATTAGCTAGCTAGCCACCTCCCTCATTGATTTCAATTAGTGTGGTTGTAGATTGCTTTGTCATGGTGTACAACACGGCATTGATCGGAAATTTTGTGTCATGGCTTAAGTTGTGTATGATTTGGCAACACTGTGTTTATTAAATTATTTGACCAAATTGTGCTATTATGAGTTTTGATAATTTGTGAAATGTGATTGAGAAATATTTAATTTGTGATTGTCAATGAATGTTTTATGTACTGCATTTAAAATTTTTATTGTGCACCACTGAGTATTTTTATACTCAGCGATAGCTTATTTTGCTTTCGCAGATAAGAACAATGAAAAAGCAGCAGAGTGAGCTGCTGGATTGGCAAGAATTTCTTGATCACTTTTGTACGGGTATTTATTTATACCCTTGTAATTAATTGATATAAATATTCTAATATTTTATGTATCAATGTAAAGTTGAGCAGTTGTATAATAAATTGTAATAATATTATTTTTTGTATTTAATATCTGTAAATTAAACTTGTGAATATAAATTAGCTTTGTTGAATGAAATGATGAAATGTTTTGAGATGACAAACTTGGATTAAATTGTGAAATTATTTTGAAGTAGAATTGACTTGAGTTATGTTGAATTGAGATTATTTTGAGGTTGGCAGTTGTGGAAAAATTCATTGGAAGTGTTTTTATAGGTTTTTGAAGAACTGTTTTCTCCAAATACAGACGGCACTCTGCCGAAATTTTTATAAAATTTGCAGAATAATAAAATGGACAAAAATTTTTACTAAATTTGAGACTTCAATTAAATGTTTTTAATTCCTACCAAAACGCTTACCACTTCCAAAATGTAAGAAAATGGTTTTAAAATCCCTTGTAGTGTACTTAATGAATTATCGGTAGGTGAAGTTCGGTAGTTCATTAGGTATTCTACGGGATCATGTTACGCCTTACAGATGGATAAGGTGTGACATGTTTTAGTGGTATCAGAGCATGGTTTTGCAATAAATTTTGACTATTTATGTGAATATTTCTCTGATAAGTACAACTGCTCAAGTGTCTTTAATTGATACATATGACATATTTATATCATGAATATGCACTAACGGAGGTCAACCTCCTTGTGTTTGATCACAGGAAGTAGAAATTTTGGGAAAACGGAATGGAAGAAAGAGATCATTCCATGGAACAATCTATTGAGGTTGAGGTTCAAGGGGAAGCCCCAGCACTCCAGAACGTGAGTGGGTCAGCCACTCCAGCTCCTACTCCAGCAATGCAGTTTCCTACTCAGTTTGCACAGCAGATGGCTGCGTTTTTCCAACAAATGGTGGGAAATGTGCTACCCCAAGCTCAGGTGCAAGCACCTACAGCACAACCACAGCCCTCGGCTCGGCAATATGAAAAATTGATGAAATTTGGGGCTACCGAGTTTAAGGGCACTATGGATCCACTGGAGGCAGAACAGTGGTTAGAGCGAATGGAACGAGTTTTCAGAAAGCTGTAGTGTGTAGAAGAGCTGAAGTTCGAGTATTCTATTTCTTTGTTGCAAGGGGATGCATATGAATGGTGGAAGACCATCCCCCACAGCCTAGTTGAGCCACCTGTGTTGACCTGGTTAGACTTTTTGATGGAGTTTCGACAAAAGTGGGTCCTCGATGCTTATATGGATATAAAGTTACAAGAATTCCTGAGTTTGAAACAAGGGGATAGAACAATAGCAGAGTATGAATGGCATTTTTCAGGGCTAAGCCACTCTACTGGAAGCTTAGTCTCCACCCCCAGAGATAGATGTAAGAGGTTTGAGGCCGGGTTAAGGCCGAATCTGAGAATGGAAGTTGTGGGTTTCCGCATCAAAATTTCTCTGAGTTGATCTCACAGGCCCTGGAACTGGAAAGGATAGAATCAGAAGGGGCAGTGAAGAAGGGTACACAAGAGAAAGAGAAGATTGAAAAGACTACTGGTCAAGCACCTGAAAGTGGTTCAGGGAAGAGGAAACAGTCTGGGGGATCTAGCTCTCGCAGATCTGGTAGAGGCAGATTCTCTGGCCAAAGACCACCCCGGTCTGGTCAGCCGACCTAACAAGCTTCTCGAGGATCTTTATTAGTCCGACAGTGTGAAACCTGTGGTAGAACACACGGTGGTGTGTGTTTCAAGGCCATAGGTGCATGCTATAAAAAGAGGGAGCGGACATTTCGCTAAGAATTGTACCAGTCCGCGCCGGTCTGGACCTTCTGCTACATCTGAGGGATCAGCCCAAGTCTCTACACCTAGAGGGTCATAGTCAGCTAGTAGAGGTAGAAGCAGAGGTAGGGGTCCTGGTAACACTCCTGGAAGTCAAAGCACTGTTAACCAGCTAGTACCCAGTGGCGCACTAGTCAGAGTGTATACAATGCGTCAGAGGGAGGAGGCTGAAACATCAGATGTAGTAGCGGGTATTTTCTCCATCCTTGATCAAGATGTATATGTGTTGTTTGATCCTGGCTCCACACATCCATATGTCAGTGCTAGTGTGATGTGTTCTACTGCTATTCAATGTGTACCAATGGACTATGATGTGCTAGTAACTAGTCTATTAGGCTAGGAGGTTAGGGTAAATAAATTAGATAGGGATTGTCCTTTGGTGATCCAAGGACATACTTTTCTGTCTGATTTGATTGAAATGCCCTTCAGAGATTATGACATTATCTTGGGCATGGATTGGTTAGCCAGGCATCATGCGATGATTGACTGTAGACTGAAGACAGTCACTTTTGGTCTCCCTCAGTATGGTGATGTAGTAATACATGGGGAGAGGCAGTTATTACCTTCAAACATCATTTCAGCTGCACTGGCTAGAAAAATGATTAGGAAGGGGTGTGAGGTGTACTTGGCACATGTGATAGACACCCAAGTGGGTAGTCCAGCATTGAGGGACATCCCCACAGTATGTGACTTTTCGGATGTGTTTCCTGATGAATTGCCATGATTACCTCCAGAAAGAGAAGTGCAGTTTGAGATTGATGTTATGCCTGGTGTGGACCTAATCTCCATAACGCCTTACAGAATGGCACTAGCAAAACTAAAAGAATTGAAAGTGCAGTTGCAAGAGCTGCTTGACAAGGGCTTTATCCACCCTAGTGTGTCACCTTGGGGAGTGCCAGTGTTATTTGTAAAGAAGAAATATGGCACTCTCCGGTTCTGCGTTGACTATCAGCAGTTGAATAAGGTGACAATAAAGAACAGATACCCATTGCCCCGCATTAATGACTTGTTTGATTAGTTAAGGGGTGCATCTGTGTTTCCAAAATTGACCTGAGATAAGGTTATTATCAGTTGAAAGTACAAGAGTAGAGTATTTCTAAAACTACCTTTAGAACCTGCTATGGCCATTATGAGTTCTTGGTCATGCCATTCGGGTTAACTGTCACACCCTACCCCTCTGTAAGGCATAACATGATCCCGTAGTATACCTAATGAATTACCAACTCCGTCTACTGATAATCCATTAAATACACTACAAGGGATTTTAAAAACTTTTCTTACTTCTTTTACAGTGGTGAGCACTATTTACAGGTGTTAAAAACCTTTTTGAACTGAAGTGATAGAACTAACACATTTGAATTATTTGGAATTTCTGTAAAAATTTTGACAGAGTGCCATCTGTATTTTGGATAAAACTTCTTCAGAAAACCTGTAAAAAGCACTTCAATAAATTTCCAAATCTCAACTTCAACAATTTTTCTCAACTCAACACATTTCTCAAGTCAAATTCACAGTAATTTTTTAAGGACTGAGATAGAGAAAATATAATACAATTTTTACAAGTCAAAATATCTCATAATTTACTTTACAACTTCAATGTACAATTTTAATTTACAACTGCTCAAAACCAACAACAATATGTACATACAGTGAACATACATTACATTACAAAATAGAAAATATTGGTATACTCATTATACCCGGTAGTCTCTCGCTGGAGGTACTAGCAGCCTAGTCTGCTGCCCTATCTGTCTGTCTACCTGCGATAGCAATAAAAAGCTATCATTGAGACAATGTCTCAGTGGTGCACAACATTAACCAAATACAATTTAAATCACAATTCATAAATCATATAAATAGTGGATACTTAAATCATAGTTAATTTCAAGACAATAATTGTCAACCAGAATTTAAACTCCATTTCTCAATATCACAATAAATTTCAATAAGTCAGATCATGGTTGAATTCAAAAGACAGTATATGTCAATAAGAGTTTAAATTCATTTCACAATCTCACAATACATATCAATAAATCACACACAACTTTAATCATGTTCCCAAGTTCAATTCATCCCAAAAGCCGATGGCTAATGAGGTATTCAATTCATCCCAAAAGTCGATGACTAATGAGGAATAACATAGCTAGCTAGCAAAAATATGAGTACTCATTCTATTCGTCCTTAACAGGTACACACCTCAACACTTCAGCCAGAGAGGGAATTCAATTCATCCCACTAGACAAGCTAGCGAGGAATACAATCAATGTACATGATAGCTGTGGTTTCAAACCAATTACAGTCCTTTTCAATCAATAAGTATCCATCAAATATCATTCAAACCATTTTTCACAATTTCACAACTTAAAACAATAATATGCAAATAGTCATAATTTATTTCAATTGAAAATAATTCAAAAGAAATAGTTATTGTGCACAAACCTCTGATAACTGTCTCCGGGTCTTGACTCAGTATTTCCTTCCCTTTTTCTGAGTCTTTGGTAACTGAGAAACACAATTTGAAGTGTTTCAGTACTAAATTAAACTGTCTCTAACGATAATGTTCGATAAGTAATTCACTGAAGGCTATTATTTGCTCAATCACCTAATATACCGACCCTCGATGCGTTTTAGGTAAATTAGGTTTTAGTGTCATTAATATGTCACATTCGATAGGGTTTTAGGGTTGGTACGTTTTACCAAACTCATTTCCTTGTTTAGTGCATTTTCTTGCAATTTGCTGGGTTCCGGGATACTAGTTTAACCTAGCCGGACGACCTAGTTTGCTCGGTTTTCGGGTTTCGGTTAAAACTAAAAACTTGTAGATCTATGTCTTATGGAACGCGGGGCTAAATTTTAGGTCAATCCGAGTTGTGTAGACCAATTTATGGTCATTTTACTATTGCTGGTCAAATGGCATCAAATTAGGTCATTTTAGGTCAATTTGGTCAACTTTTGTTCGGCCAGTTTTTGGACCCGAACTTGTGCAAGCTTTTTGACTTACTTCTGGTCATTTCTGGGCTTTGATGTCTTCATAAGACTTGTAGGTATGGGTCTTAACTATTCATGGTTAAAATTTCAGGTCAATTGGACCTGTTTTGAGTGAGTTATGGCCTAAACACTAACTGCTGCCCAATTGGTCAGTTTTTAGGTTTCAATTGCACTTAATCCGAATTGGTCATTTTTCATGCCACCTTGCAAGCAGAATTTTGGTATGCTTTCCCAATGAAAGTTGGCACATTTTGTGCCTAGTTTCACCTCCAATTGGTGCCATACCAATTGAGGTTACACATTTAAAGTTATAGGCTAAAATGCATACTGCCTTAATCACATTGCTTAAACATACATCAATTACTCCCTTACTTTACTATATGTTCACTTCCCTTACCAATTCTGTTTTGGTACATTACCAAAACCATATTCCACTTTACATTAACATCACTTTGGGCAGATTACAAACATCCTTAATACACCAATTAAAACTCACATTTACAAAGTCTAAGTACAATCACATATACACCTAACATTACAAATTCTTACATACACTTTACACAATCACTCTATATACATATCCATCAATCCTCAATGTCAATATTCTGCCAATACCTTCATGAGTACATAAATTTATCCAAGAGTTCCAAGGTTGCCGAAAATGTTCCTCAATACCAAAGTATCATACAATTCATCAATTTCCATCCCAAGTGCAAAATTCACCATATACATATGGAATAATTTACTAGGACATTAAATCACCATAACCAACATAATTTCTCATCAAATATATGCACAAATATTTCATCAAATACATAACTCCATGGCTGTCCAAAATGGACATCTCAATAACTCTTCAAACTTGAAAATTTTCTTCACAAAACCAACACCCATAACATGAACACAAAGTTTAACAAAGCAATCTTCCAAAATACAAACTTACCTTATGGTTGGAACTTGCCAAACCTTGATTAAACTTCTTGATTTTGGTATCAAGCTCTTCCTTATGATGTGTAGACAATCTTTAACGAAGAAACCTAAATGATTGGAAGTGAAATGAGGGAGAGGATGAAGCTTCAAGCTACACGGCAATGGAGGACTTTCTCTTCTTCAATTTGGCAAAGTTGAGAGGGTTTGGAGAAGATGAAGTTTCAGGTTGGATAATGGAATTACAGCTGCCCCATTATGTTTTTATTTTATTCCTTTAGTGGCCCACTCACTCAATTAATCATATAATATGTTAAATGTGTTATTTACACCATTTTTACTCCACTTTTGGCTATTTACTTTAGGTACCACCAAATTAATTTTTCATTTTATTTTCTAAGTGTAATATTATTTATTTTTAATGTAAATTTAGGTCAAAAGACAATTCGGGATGTCAAATGACCATAATGCCCCTGTTCGGGTTGCATTCCCGATTTTTCGGTAACACCGAGTTTTGTCTGTTTTTCGATTGCTCACTTTTCTTTATACTAATTATTTAATTTTTCTTTGATCTTTCTAATGAGATTTATTCTTCAATAAGGGTTTATTTAAGTCCTAAAAATGTTTCTGAGGTTCCCGCAAATCGAGGCTAGTCAACGGTCCACGCCGTGACTTCCCGGTGCGGTCACCCATCGCTAGGGTTCTCGGCTCACTTAACTTGGTTACATTTCTTTGCTATTATTTTTCCTTTGTTTTTCTTGTATTTTCTTTTCTTGTATTTCATTATTTTATGTCTCCTCACTCATATTGAAGTGTAGTTCTAGGCATCCTAGCTGTCCGGACAACACTGGTCACCGGAGCAGCCGAACGCACTACCGAACTTAGGGCTGTTACAATTCTCCCCCCCTTAAATAAATTTCGTCTCGAAATTTTACCTGGCATTAGTCTCTGAACAGCTGTGGGTGCTGTCTCCTCATATCCTCTTCATGTTCCCAAGTAGCTTCCTGGCCTGAATGATGGTTCCACAGCACTTTAACCAGGTGTATCTGTTTATTCCTCAGCTGCTTCACCTCATAAGCCAGAATTTTTATGGGTTCTTCCTCATATGAGAGGTCTGGATTTACCTCAATCTCTTCAACTGATAGTACATGAGATGGGTCAGATCTGTACCTCCTTAACATGGACACATGGAAGACACTGTGTATCCTTGCTAGCTCTGGAGGTAATGCCAACCAATATGCCAGAGGACCCACTCTTTCTAGAACCTCATATGGTCCGATGAAACGAGGACTCAGTTTCCCCTTTCTGCCAAATCTCATAATCCTCTTCCAAGGAGAAACTTTGAGGAATACCTTATCACCCACTGCATACTCAATATCTCTTCTTTTCAGATCAACATAGGACTTCTGACGATCTGATGCAGCCTTAAGTCTATCTCTGATCAATCTGATCTTTTCCTCTGTCTGCTAAACAATTTCTGGCCCAATCATCTTCCTTTCACGTACTTCATCCCAACATAAGGGAGTTCTGCACTTTCTACCATACAAAGCTTCATATGGAGGCATCCCAATGCTTGATTGGTAGCTGTTGTTATAAGCAAACTCAATCAAAGGCAAGTGTGTGTCCCAACTACCTTCAAATTCAATCACACAAGCCCGTAGCATATCCTCCAATATCTGGATAACCCTTTCAGATCGCCATGCATCTGCGTGGGTGGAATCTTTGTCTTTGAAGTTCAATCTAGTTCCTAGGGCTCTCAAGACTAACCTGGAATCTAGAAGTGACCTAGGATCTCTGTCGACACAATTGATCTGCACTCCATGCGCTTTTACAATCTCATATATGTACAATCCGCCAATCTTTCCGTGCTATAGTCCATCCGAATCGTAAAAAGTGAGCAGACTTGGTCAATCACAACTATAACCCATACTGCATAATGACTACTCTGTGTCCTTGGAAGTCCCGTAACAAAATCCATAGTTATTCGTTCCCATTTCCACTGCATCGACAAAGGATGTAACAAACCAGCTGGAACTTGATGTTCTGCCTTTACTTGCTGACAAGTTAGGCATTTGGAAACAAATTCAGCTATATCTCTCTTCATACCCATCCACCAGTAATGCTCTTTCAGCCCTCTGTACATTTTAGTTCCACCAGGGTGCATAGCAAATGGAGACTCATGTGCTTCCTTCATAATGATCTGTCTCAATTCCACATCACTAGGAACATATTCGCTTCGATGTAGCAATAAACCATCATCTCTCACAGAGAATTTAGGTTTCTTGCCCTGCTGGACTTCTTTCAGTAGCTTCTGATATTTTTCATCACTCTGAGTAGCCATTCTGATCTGATCAATCAACACTGGCTGTACATGCCATGCAACTACTGTCTGTCCCTCATCATCAATCTCTAAACTGGCATGCTGTGCTTTCAACTCATATACCATGGACATGGGAGAAACTCTGAGACTTGCCATAGTCTTGCGACTTAAGGCGTCAGCCACCACATTTGCTTTCCCTGGCTGATAGTCTATTAAGCAATCATAATCTTTGATGAGTTCTAACCATCTCCTCTGCCTCAAATTTAATTCCTTCTGGGTGCCTAAGTACTTCAAGCTCTTGTGATCTGTGTAAATGTAGCATTTCTCTCCATACAAATAGTGTCTCCAAATCTTCAGAGCAAAAACAATAGCTGCTAACTCCAGATCATGTGTTGGGTAGTTCCTCTCATGCGGTTTTAGCTGGCGTGATGCATAAGCAATAACATTCCGATCTTGCATCAGTACACAGCCTAACCCATTGTGAGAAGCATCACTATAAACTGTGTATTCTTTACCCGGAATAGGTAAAGTGAGAATCGAGCTTGACCAAACACCTCTTCAACTCATCAAAACTTTGCTGGCATTTATCTGTCCACTGAAATTTTACATCTTTCCGAAGCAGTTTGGTCAGTGGAGAAGATAACATAGAAAACCCCTTCACAAACCGACGGTAATATCCAGCTAGACCCAGAAAACTACGAATTTCTGTGACGTTCCTAGGCGGCTTCCAATTAAGGATAGCTTCTACCTTGCTGGAATCTACCTTGATCCCTTCAGCTGACACAACATGTCCTAAAAAGGAGATTTCTTTTAGCCAAAATTCACATTTCGACAACTTGGCGTATAGCTGTTTCTCCCTTAAAGTCTGCAGTATAATCCGCAGATGTCTGTCATGCTCTTCTGCATTCCTTGAATATATCAAAATGTCATCAATAAACACCACCACAAATTGATCAATATATGGTCTGAAGATAGTGTTCATCAGATCCATGAAAGCAGCTGGAGCATTTGTTAACCCGAATGGCATTACTAGAAACTCATAGTGGCCATACCGAGTTCTAAAAGTAGTTTTTGGAATACTCTGCTCTTGTACCTTCAACTGATAATAGCCAGATCGCATATCAATTTTGGAGAATACAGCTGCACCTTTCAACTGATCAAACAGATCATCAATGCAGGGCAATGGATATCTGTTCTTTATTGTCACCTTATTCAACTGTCGGTAGTCAATACATAAATGGAGAGTACCATCCTTCTTCTTAACAAACAACACTGGTGCTCCCCAAGGTGACACACTAGGGCGGATGAAGCCCTTTTCAAGTAGTTCTTGCAACTGTATCTTCAACTCCTTCAACTCTGCTAGTGCCATTCTGTATGGCGTTATGGAGATTGGATCCACACCAGGCATAACATTAATTTCAAACTGCACTTCTCTTTCCGGAGGTAATCCTGGAAATTCATCAGGAAACACATCTAGAAAGTCATATACTGTAGGGATGTCCTTCAATGCTGGACTCCCCACTTGGGTGTCTACCACATGTGCCAAGTATGCTTCACACCCCTTTCTGATCATTTTTACGCTAGTGCAAATTAAATGATGTTTGATGGCAATAATCGCCTCTCCCATGTATTACCACATCATCAGATCGAGGAAGGCCAAAAGTGACTGTCTTCAGCCTACAGTCAATCATGGCATGATGCCTAGCTAACCAATCCATGCCCAAGATGATATCATAATCTCTGAAGGGCATTTCAATGAGATCAGACAGGAAAGTGTGTCATTGGATCACCAAAGGACAATCTTTATACAGTCTATTAACCAAGACATACTGTCCTAGTGGACTTGTTACTAGCACCTCAAAGTCCATTTTTGTACATGGAACAGCAATGCAATCAATGATGCTAGCACTCACATAGGAATGGGTAGAGCCCGGATCAAATAACACAAACACATTTTGGTTAAAAGTTGAGAAGGTACCAGCCACAACATCAGATGTCTCGGCCTCTTCCCTCTGTCTCATTGCATACATTCTGATTGGAGCACTGTCTTGCTCTGATTGTTTCATTGTGCCTTGGCCGTCACTGGGCTACCTCTACCCCCGCTCTACCTGCTAGGTAGTTGTGAACTTCTGGTGACAGGGCTCTGAATTGACCCTTCTGCAGTAGTAGGAGGTGGTCCAACTCTGCGACTACTGGTGCAATCCTTGGCAAAGTGTCCTGTGCCTCCACAGTTATAACAGGCTCCAATAGCCTTATAGCATATCCCACCATGATTTTTTCCACAAGTTTCACATTGGCGGGGAGGGTAGGAACTTCTGGTACTCTGCTGACCAGATAGGGGAGGTCTCTGTCCTGAATATCTTCCCCTACCATACTTCTTGCCACCTCTGCCATGTCCCCCATGGTTCTTCCTCTTTCTAGTAGGACCACTGGAACTCGGTTCTACTGATTTTCCCTCTTTCTCTGTCTTCTCTGATCTTTTTTTCTCAGGAGCAGCTTCAGACTCAATTCTTTCTAACTCTAGAACTTGAGAAATAAGTTCAGAGAAGTTAGTGTGTTTAAAGCCGACTACTTGTAATCTGATACTGGGCTTCAAGCCGGTTTCAAACCTCTTGCATCTCTCCCTGCTGGTAGAAAGTAAACTCACTGCATAATGGCTCAGACGGGAAAATTCTCTTTCATACTCAGCCGCTAATCTGTTCCCCTGTTTCAGACTTAGGAATTCTTGTAACTTCTTGTCTACATAAGCATCAGGGACATATTTCTGTCTGAATTCCCTGAGAAAGTCATTCCATGTTAATACTGCAGGTTCTACCAGACTGTGGGGAATGGTTTTCCACTAGTCATAAGCATCCCCCTATAGCAAAGACACTGAGTATTCAAATCTGAGCTCTTCTGTGCAATGCAATTTCTTGAATACCCTATCCATCCTCTCTAACCATTGTTCAGCTTTTAGAGGATCTACTGTCCCCTTAAACTCTGTAGCCCCATACTTCATCAATTTGTCATTCTGCTTAGTAGGAGACTGTGGTTGTACCACTGGTGTCTGTATTGGGACTTGAGTAGGTACATTGCCAGCCATTTGTTGGAACATTGCAGCCATCTATTGAGCGAATCGAGCAGAAATCGTGATCTGCAGGGCCGGTGTCTTCTTGAACCACTAACATTAGTAGGCCTGGGGCATCCCCTTGCACCTCAGCCTCAATAGATTGATCGACTGAACGATCACCCTCTTCCATAGTCAATGTGAGGATTTTAGATCTCCTGAACCAATAACACAAGGAGATTTCCTCCCGTTAGTGCATATTTATAATGTAATGTACTGTATGTATCAAACAATGATATTGAGCAGTTGTACTATGAAGAAAGAATATTCAAGTAACCGGTGAAAACAAAATTTAAAAACTTTGCTCTGATACCACCAAAACATGTCACACCCTACCCCTCTGTAAGGCATAACATGATCCCGTAGTATACCTAATGAATTACCAACTCCGTCTACTGATAACCCATTAAATACACTACAAGGGATTTTAAAAATTTTTCTTACTTCTTTTACAGTGGTGAGCACTATTTACAGGTGTTAAAAACCTTTTTGAACTGAAGTGATAGAACTAACACATTTGAATTATGTGGAATTTTTGTAAAAATTTTGGCAGAGTGCCATCTGTATTTTGGATAAAATAGTTCTTCAGAAAACCTGTAAAAAGCACTTCAATAAATTTCCAAATCTCAACTTCAAGAATTTTTCTCAACTCAACACATTTCTCAAGTCAAATTCACAGTAATTTTTCAAGGACTGAGATAGAGAAAATATAATACAATTTTTACAAGTCAAAATATCTCATAATTTACTTTACAACTTCAATGTACAATTTTAATTTACAACTGCTCAAAACCAACAACAATATGTACATACAGTGAACATACATTATATTACAAAATAGAAAATATTGGTATACTCATTATACCCGGTAGTCTCTCACTGGAGGTACTAGCAGCCTAGTCTGCTGCCCTGTCTATCTGTCTACCTGCGATAAAGAATAAAGCTATCATTTGAGACAATGTCTCAGTGGTGCACAACATTAACCAAATACAATTTAAATCACAATTCATAAATCATATAAATAGTGGATACTTAAAATCATAGTTAATTTCAAGACAATAATTGTCAACCAGAATTTAAACTCCATTTCTCAATATCACAATAAATTTCAATAAGTCAGATCATGGTTGAATTCAAAAGACAGTATATGTCAATAAGAGTTTAAATTCATTTCACAATCTCACAATACATATCAATAAATCACACACAGCTTTAATCATGTTCCCAAGTTCAATTCATCCCAAAAGCCGATGGCTAATGAGGTATTCAATTCATCCCAAAAGTCGATGACTAATGAGAAATAACATAGCTAGCTAGCAAAAATATGAGTACTCATTCTATTCGTCCTCAACAGGCACACACCTCAACACTTCAGCCAGAGAGGGAATTCAATTCATCCCACTAGACAAGCTAGCGAGGAATACAATCAATGTACATGATAGCTGTAGTTTCAAACCAATTACAGTGCTTTTCAATCAATAAGTTTCCACCAAATATCATTCAAACCATTTTTCACAATTTCACAACTTAAAACAATAATATGCAAATAGTCATAATTTATTTCAATTGAAAATAATTCAAAAGAAATAGTTGTTGTGCACAAACCTCTGATAACTGTCTCCGGGTCTGGACTCAGTATTTCCTTCCCTTTTCCTGAGTCTTTGGTAACAGAGAAACACAATTTGAAGTGTTTTAGTACTAAATTAAACTGTCTCTAACAATAATGTTTGATAAGTAATTCACTGAAGGCTATTATTTGCTCAATCACCTAATATACCGACCCTCGATGCGTTTTAGGTAAATTAGGTTTTAGTGTCATTAATATGTCACATTCGATAGGGTTTTAGGGTTGGTACGTTTTACCAAACTCATTTCCTTGTTTAGTGCATTTTCTTGCAATTTGCTGGGTTCCGGGATACTAGTTTGACCTAGCCGGACGACCTAGTTTCCTCAGTTTTCGGGTTTCGGTTAAAACTACAAACTTGTAGATCTATGTCTTATGGAATGCGGGGCTAAATTTTAGGTCAATCCGAGTTATGTAGACCAAGTTATGGTCATTTTACTATTGCTGGTCAAATGGCATCAAATTAGGTCATTTTAGGTCAATTTGGTCAACTTTGGTTCGGCCAGTTTTTGGACCCGAACTTGTGCAAGCTTTTTGACTTACTTCTGGTCATTTCTGGGCTTTGGTGTCTTCATAAGACTTGTAGGTATGGGTCTTAACTATTCATGGTTAAAATTTCAGGTCAATTGGACCTGATTTGAGTGAGTTATGGCCTAAACACTAACTACTGCCCAATTGGTCAGTTTTTAGGTTTCAATTGCACTTAATCCGAATTGGTCATTTTTCATGCCACCTTGCAAGCAGAATTTTGGTATGCTTTCTCAATGAAAGTTGGCACATTTTGTGCCTAGTTTCACCTCCAATTGGTCTCATACCAATTGAGGTTACACATTTAAAGTTATAGGCTAAAATGCATACTTACTTAATCACATTGCTTAAACATACATCAATTACACCCTTACTTTACTATATGTTCACTTCCCTTACCAATTCTGTTTTGGTACATTACCAAAACCATATTCTACTTTACATTAACATCACTTTGGGCAGATTAAAAACATCCTTAATACACCAATTAAAACTCACATTTACAAAGTCTAAGTACAATCACATATACACCTAACATTACAAATTCTTACATACACTTTACACAATCACTCTATATACATATCCATCAATCCTCAATTTCAATATTCTGCCAATACCTTCATGAACACATACATTTATCCAAGAGTTCCAAGGCTGCCGAAAATGTTCCTCAATACCAAAGTATCATACAATTCATCAATTTCCATCCCAAGTGCAAAATTCACCATATACATATGGAATAATTTACTAGGACATTAAATCACCATAACCAACATAATTTCTCATCAAATGTATGCACAAATATTTCATCAAATACATAACTCCATGGCTGTCAAAAATGGACATCTCAATAACTCTTCAAACTTGAAAATTTTCTTCACAAAACCAACACCCATAATATGAACACAAAGTTTAACAAAGCAATCTTCCAAAATACAAACTTACCTTATGGTTGGAACTTGCCAAACCTTGATTAAACTTCTTGATTTTGGTATCAAGCTCTTCCTTATGATGTGTAGACAATCTTTAATGAAGAAACCTAAATGATTGGAAGTGAAATGAGGGAGAGGATGAAGCTTCAAGCTACACGGCAATGGAGGACTTTCTCTTCTTCAATTCGGCAAAGTTGAGAGGGTTTGGAGAAGATGAAGTTTCAGGTTGGATAATGGAATTACAGCTGCCCCATTATGTTTTTATTTTATTCCTTTAGTGGCCCACTTATTTAATTAATCATATAATATGTTAAATGTGTTATTTACACCATTTTCACTCCACTTTTGGCTATTTACTTTAGGTACCACCAAATTAATTTTTCATTTTATTTTCTAAGTGTAATATTATTTATTTTTAATGGACATTTAGGTCAAAAGAAAATTCGGGATGTCAAATGACCATAATGCCCCTGTTCGGGTTGCATTCCCGATTTTTCGGTAATACCGGGTTTTGTCTGTTTTTCGATTTCTCACTTTTCTTTGTACTAATTTTTTAATTTTTATTTGATCTTTATAATGAGATTTGTTCTTCAATAAGGGTCTATTTAAGTCCTAAAAATGTTTTCAGTGGTTCCCGCATCTGTAGCTAGTCAACGGTCCACGCCGTGACTTCCGTCATGATCACCCATCGCTAGGGTTCTCGGCTCGCTTAACTTGGTTACATTTCTTTGCTATTATTTTTCCATTGTTTTTCTTGTATTTTATTTTCTTGTATTTCATTATTTTATGTCTTCTCACTCATATTGAAGTGTAGTTCTAGGCATCCTAGCTGTTCGGACAACACTGGTCACCGGAGCAGCAGAACGCACTACCGAACTTAGGGGTGTTACATTAACTAATGCTCCGACTACTTTTATGGATCTGATGAACACTATCTTCAGACCATACCTCGACCAGTTCATGCTTGTGTTTATAGATGATATATTGGTTTACTCGAGGAGTGCAAAAAAGCATGATAGACATCTACGGATTATACGACAAACATTGAGGGAGAAACAACTATATGCCAAATTATCGAAGTATGAATTTTGGCTGAAAGAAATATCTTTCTTGGGGCATGTATTATCGGTAGAGGGTATTAAGGTAGATCCTAGCAAGATAGAAGTTGTCCTTAATTGGAAGCCACCTAGAAATATCACAGACATTCAAAGTTTTCTGGGTTTAGCTGGATACTACCATCGTTTTGTGAAAGGATTCTCCATGTTGGCATCTCCATTGACCAAGCTGCTTAGGAAAGATGTGAAATTTTAGTGGACGGATAAATGCCAGTAGAGTTTTGATAAATTGAAGAGGTGTTTGACTGAGGCTCCAGTCCTGACTTTACCTACACCGGGTAAAGAATATATAGTTTACAGCGATGCTTCTCACAATGGGCTAGGTTGTGTGTTGATGCAAGATCAGAATGCCATTGCCTATGCATCACGCCAGCCAAAACAGCATGAGAGGAATTATCCAACACATGACTTGGAGCTTGCAGCCATTGTGTTTGCTCTTAAGATCTGGAGACATTATTTGTATGGGGAGAAGTGCTAAATCTACACAGATCATAAGAGTTTAAAGTATTTGGGCATCCAGAAAGAGTTGACAGAGGAGATGGTTAGAGTTGATAAGAGACTATGATTGTTTGATAGACTATCAGCCAGGGAAAGCTAATGTTGTGGCTGACGCCTTAAGTCGCAAAACTATGGCAAGTCTACGGGTTACTCCTTTGTCTATGGTACATGAGTTGAGATCATTACATGCCAGCTTAGAGATTAATGATGACGGGCAGACAACAGTTGCATGGCATGTACAACCAGTATTGAGTGATCAGATCAGAATGGCTGCTCAGAATGATCAGAAGTATCAAAAGCTGTTGGAAGAAGTGCAGCAGGGCAAGAAACCAGAATTCTCAATAAGAGATGATAGTCTATTGCTACACCAGGGCAGAATGTGTGTTCCTAATGATGTTGATTTGAGGCAGATCATTTTGAAGGAAGCACATGAGTCTCCTTTTGCCATGCACCTTGGTGGTACAAAAATGTATAGAGGGCTAAAGGAGCATTACTGGTGGATGGGTATGAAAAGAGATGTGGCAGAATTTGTTTCTAAATGCCTAACTTGTTAGTAAGTGAAGGCAGAACACCAAGTACCAACTGGGTTATTACATCCACTACCAGTGCTAGAATGGAAATGGGAGAGAAAAACTATGGATTTTATGATGGGACTTACGAGGACACAGAAGAGTCATGATGAAGTATGGGTCATTGTTGACAGATTGACCAAGTCTGCTCATTTTCTGCCAGTTTGGATGGACTATAGTTTAGAAAGATTGGCCAAGTTGTATATAGATGAGATTGTGAGACTGCATGGAGTGCCAGTATCCATCGTATCAGACAGAGATCCTAGGTTCACTTCTAGATTTTGGGGCAGTCTTCAGAGAGCCCTAGGAACTAGATTGAATTTCAGTACGGCATTCCACTCACAGACAGATGGCCAATTTGAGAGGGTAATTCAGATATTGGAGGACATGCTACAGGCTTGTGTGATTGAGTTTGAGGGCAGTTGGGACACACACTTGCCTTTGATTGAGTTTGCTTAAAACAATAGCTACCAATCAAGCACTGGGATGCCTCCATATGAAGCTTTGTATGGCAGAAAATGTAGAACCCCATTATGTTGGGATGATGTGGGTGAAAGAAAGATGATTGGACCCAAAATTGTTCAGCAGACTGAAGAGAAGATTAGGGTGATTGGAGATCGACTTAAGACTGCATCAGACCGTCAGAAGTCCTATGTTGATCTGAAGAGAAGGGATATTGAATATGCAGTGGGTGACAAAGTATTCCTCAAGGTTTCCCTTTGGAAGAGGATTATGAGATTCGGCAGAAAAGGGAAACTGAGTCCTCATTTCATTAGGCCTTATGAGGTTTTGGAAAGAGTTGGTCCTTTGGCATATCGGTTGGCACTACCTCCATAGTTGGAGAAGATACATAATGTCTTCCATGTGTCCATGTTGAGGAGGTACAGATCAGACCCATCTCATGTACTACCGGTAGAAGAAATTGAAGTGAATCCAGACCTTATATATGAGGAAGAACCCATAGAGATTCTGGCTTATGAGGTGAAGCAGCTACAGAACAAGCAGATACCATTGGTAAAAGTGCTGTGGAACTATCATTCGGGCCAAGAAGCTATATAGGAACAAGAGGAGGACATGAGGAGACAGTACCCACAGCTGTTCAAAGAATGATACCAGGTAAAATTTCGAGACGAAATTTATTTTAAGGGGGGGGGGGGGGGAGAATTGTAATGCCCCTATTTGCATAGTCTTGTATATTTCACTATTCCGGTGACCGATGTCGGTCCGGACAATTAAGGGGGTTAGAACAATACTTAAGACTACTAGATAAGCCCTGAACACAAATAATTAGTAATTGCCAATTAGTTAAGCATAAATAAGAAAAACAGAACATAAGAAGTTAAACGAGCCGAGAGTCACAGCGATGGGTGACCTTCTCGGAAAGGACTACGAAGTCGATTTAAACTCAAATTTTGAATCATAAAATGTGACGCTGCGGTCCTTAGGATCATTACGAACACAGTGGAAAAGAGAAAATCACAAAAAAGAATTGTTAAGTCAGTCAAATAATTAGGTCAGGGAGCTGAAAGAAATATTGAATTATTTGCAAACCGAGTTGAACTGGCGAGGGTTAAGTTGGTCAATTGACCCCGAGAGCTAACTCCTGACCTAACTGTCAAATAAAATCGGAGAAAAGAAAATTTCAGAATCAAGAATTAAATTAAAGAACTAATGGAAAAAAATAAATAAAAAATAAAAAGAAAATTGAAAAAGTGAAAAGATATGACATCATGCATGACATCATGCATGATGCCATAAATACGATAATTAAAAATTTATTTAATTTGATTTATGGTCTTCCATAAGACTAAATTCATAAAAGAAAAAGAAAAGAAAAAAAAAACTTCAACTTCTTAAAAAAAAAACGCGAACCACTCTTCCTCTCACCTCTCCCTCACCAAATCACCATTAAAGCTCATTTTGAGCTTGAAGAAATCAAACCTTAGCCATAAAAATTGTTAACCCCTTAATCAAACTTGGTCTTTTAGTCTTGAAAAGAAGTTTGAGCAAGAAAGAAAGAAGAAAAGAAGGAGTTGAAGAGAAAAAAAAAATTCTGCAATTCAAGGTTAGTGAGTTCACTTTAAGTTTTTAGTTTAATTTAAGTATTTATAGCATGAAGAACCTAGAAATATGCTTAAAATGAAATGAAAACATCTTTGGAGGACTAGATGGAATTTTTGGCAGCTAGGGTTTGTGTTGGAAGTGCATGTGTTTTGATTGAATTAAATATGTTAGGAAGCTTAATTGAGTTGATGAATGATGTTGGTATGCTTTGAATCAAGTAAATGTAACAAAAATGTGAATTAGGGTTTGGACCTAGGGTTTTGGAAGCCAAAAATTGGAAAAATGGTCAAATGGTGTGTTTGACCTTGTTTGAGGTGAGAAATGGTCATTTGTGACCAATTGAGATGTGTTGGAAGTGTTGGAAGTGAGAGTGAATTCGGATTGAAAATGGCCATGCTACAGGCAGCAAGACCAAGGTCCCTTTGAGGGACCAAAACTGAAAATTTACAAGTCTAATTGGTATGAGACCAATTGGGAATGAAAATAAACACAGAATGGAACATTTTTCATTTAGGAACCATGCCCAAAAAGTGACCATAGCCTAGTGAATAAATTGACCAAATCCGGATTTTTGCAGTCTGACCTATACAAAAATGACCAAATGAATAGTATTTGTTCATTTGGCCAAAACTTGGGCAAGGCAAGTTTAAATGACCTGAAATTTTACCAGTGGACAGTTGAGATATAGACCAACAACTTTCATGAAGAACACCAATCCAAATTTTGCCCTTAACTAAGTCATTTGGCCATCCAAAGTTGGTGACCTAAAACTGCCAGAACCAGTTTGGTGCCCAGAAATCTGGGTTAAGTCCAATCTGGCAGCCATGATTCAAATAGCTATAACTTGAGCTAAAAAATTCTAATTGAAGTGATTCAACAAGGAGAATAAAGTTAAGACAATAGGGAACATTTTCTTTGAAGAAAAATTTTGTCAAATTCTAATAGCAAAATGACCAATGGAACAGTGCAACCTAAGACACCAAAACTAAAAATTAGTAATTTTGCCTAAAAGACCTAATTTTTGAGAAAATGACAAAAACCAACAAGTTTGGTAACCAAAATGTGCTATGTGGGTGAAGTTGGAGTTCCCATACCTATTAAGCCTTAGAAAGTCAACAAATTGACTTGAATAGTACCATGAATAGTAACCTCAACATGAAATTGCAAGAATGTAAGTTTAAACATATTGGAATTGTTATGAAGTAAAGATACTGAGACACTATAAATTTTGTGTTTCAGCCAAAAAAGACTCGAAAAGTTTGAAAGACTGAGTCAAGGCCTAGAGTCGACTCACGTTAGGTTTGTGCACCATAAACCCTATTTAAGTATTTTATCATTGAAAAATGGATTTAGTATGCATTATGAGCTTAAGAACTTTTGTGTTGCTACTTTTTGAATGAAAATGTAACTTTGGAAATTGATTTGATTTTTGTATGCAATATTTGAATAAATTGTTTTAAATTGATTTCGGATTCACACTTAGCATGACAGTACCATATTATTCCCCCATTTATGGGGTTGAGATCGATTATTTTTCCTCCCTCTCTGGTCTACCAGTTGAGGTTATAGGTCGGATGAGTACTCATTAGCTAGCTAGCCACCTCCCTCATTGATTTTGATTTGTGGCATTGAAAATTGCTTTATCGTGGTGTACAACACGGCATTGATCGAAAATTTTGTGTCATGGCTTAAGTTGTGTATGATTTGGCAACACTGTGTTTATTAAATTATTTGACCAAATTGTGCTATTATGAGTTTTGATAATTTGTGAAATGTGATTGAGAAATATTTAATTTGTGATTTGTTAATGAATTTTTATGTACTGTATTTAAAATTTTTATTGTGCACCACTGAGTATTTTTATACTCAGCGATAGCTTAATTTGCTGTTGCAGATAATAGCAAGGAAAAAGCAGCAGAGTGAGCTACTGGATTGGCAAGAACTTCTTGATCACTTTAGTACGGGTATTTATTTATACCCTTGTAATTAATTGATGTAAATATTCTAATGTTTTATGTATCAATGTAAAGTTGAGCAGTTGTATAATAAATTGTAATAATATTATTTTTCATATTTAATATCTGTAAATTAAACTTGTGAATGTAAATTAGCTTTGTTGAATGAAATGATGAAATATTTTGAGATGACAAACTTGGATTAAATTGTGGAATTATTTTGAAGTGGAATTGACTTGAATTATGTTGAATTGAGATTATTTAAAGGTTGGTAGTTGTGGAAAATTTCATTGGAAGTGTTTTTACAGGTTTTTGAAGAACTGTTTTCTCCAAATACAGACGGCACTCTGTCAAAATTTTTATAAAATTTGCATAAGAATAAAATGGACAAAATTTTTTACTAAATTTGAGACTTCAATTAAATGTTTTTAATTCCTACCAAAACGCTCACCACTTCCAAAATGTAAGAAAATGGTTTTAAAATCCCTTGTAGTGTACTTAATGAATTATCAGTAGGTGAAGTTCGGTAGTTCATTAGGTATTCTACGGGATCATGTTATGCCTTACAGATGGGTAGGGTGTGACATTTAAAATCCCTTGTAATGTATTTAATGGGTTATTAGTAGACGAAGTTGGTAATTCATTAGGTATACTACGGGATCATGTTATGCCTTATAGAGGGGTAGGGTGTGACAATTCCGGTCTTACATCAGTACACAGCCTAACCTATTATGAGAAGCGTCATTGTAAACTATATATTCTTTACCCGAAGTAGGTAAAGTTAGGACTGGAGCCTCGGTCAAACATTTTTTTAATTCATCAAAACTCTGTTGGCATTTATCCGTCCACTGAAATTTCACATCTTTCCTAAGCAGGTTAGTCAATGGAGATGCCAACATGGAGAATCCTTTCACAAATCGACAGTAGTATCCAGCTAAATCCAGAAAACTGCGAATCTCAATGATATTTTTGGGTCTCCTCCAATTAAGGACAGCTTCTGTCTTACTTGGATCTACCTTGATGCCCTCTACCGATACTACATGCCCCAAGAAAGATATTTCTTTCAGCCAAAATTCACACTTCGACAATTTGGCTCATAGCTGTTTCTCTCTTAAAGTTTGCAGTACAATGCACAGATGTCTATCATGCTCTTCTGCATTCCTCGAATAAACCAATATATCATCTATAAATACCACAACAAACTAGTCGAGGTTGGTCTGAAGATAGTGTTCCTCAGATCCATAAAAGCAGCCAGAGTTTAACCCAAATGGCATGACTAAGAACTCATAATGGCCATAATAGGTTCTAAAAGCAGTTTTAGGAATACTCTGCTAATGTACTTTCAACTGATAATAACCTGATCTCAGGTCAATTTTGGAGAACACAGCTGCACCCCTTAACTGATCAAACAAGTCATCAATGCGGGGCAATGGGTATCTGTTCTTTATTGTCACCTTATTAAACTGTCGATAGTCAATGCATAACTAGAGAGTGCCATCTTTCTTCTTTACAAACAACACTGGCGCTCCCCAAGGTGACACACTAGGGCGGATAAAGCCCTTGTCAAATAGCTCTTTGTGACACCCCTTACCCGACTACAGTGTAGCCGAGCAAGTTATGCCACTCAGTGTGCCGGAGCACTCTATTTTATCTTAATTCATTTTTATCATGGTTTTGAATACAATTTGTGAAATATAATTCATTTAATCCATTTATCGAAATTATTATTTATTTGAGGTTCCAAAAATTTTATAGAAAATCGGGCAGAGTACCGGCTAAAAATGGAGAAAACAGTTCTTCGGAACCTGTGAAAAACACCTCCTATATTCATATTCAATCATCTCAACTCCATTTGTTATAATCTCAACATTTTTCAACCATTCATTTTTTAATCATTCATCTCATTTGATCCATTTGCATCACATCAATTTACAACAATTTCTTAACAATTCCTCTATTTGTCCTTCATTCATTTCACATCATCATTAGACTCAAATCATAACTAAATTCTCACATGTGATTTATAATCACAAATTACAAGTACTTACATTAATACAAAATTATATTACATTTGTTCAAATACATATGTTAAAATAAGAGTTTAATTACCAAATTTACAAAAATCTCAAAATACAAAATGGGACCTAGTGTCCTACCAATGCACTGTGGATGGTGAGGTGACACGGATACTATGCGAAGCGTGAAGCGCCTTACAGAATCGTGGTCTCACGGGCCCTCTGTCCAAATCTTGGTACCTACAGCGTTGCAAAGCGGCCAGCTAAGCATAAAGCTTAGTGGTGCCAATAATACAAGAAAATATAATATGAAAATAAAAATAATAATTTTCTTGCTATTGTGTTCATAAGCGATGAATAATTACTGACTTATTGTTTAGTCGAGGGCTAATCATGTTTTATGATATTAACTTCTTCATGCATTTCGTTAATTATTTTCTTCATGATCTTGAGCTTCTTTGTATTTTTGTAATCATTCCTGATACTTAATTTTTGTATTTTCTTTAATAATTAGTTCAATCACAGTTATACTTTTCCATGCCCAAGTAACCTATCTTTGGGCGATTGGGTGGATAACGTGGGTGTACCTTTGGACACGCATGAGCCTCGGGCCGTCATACCATGGGACGCAGAACGTCAACCACGTATGCAGTCAGTATGGCTAAAGAGCCATGATATCACATAATCGGCATAAAAGCCATGAATACGGGCATAAAAGCCATGAATACAGGCATAAAGCCTTTCCTTTCGCAGTACTGCTAAAACAATACCTTATTGGCATGCCAAACTATCCAAACCAATCACATTAGGCCTACTAGGGCATTTTGAATTTTTAAGTTTCACAATTTTTGAATTTCAAGTTTTCCTGTCACTATTCATTTCATTAGTCAACTAAAATGTTGACTTTTGCATAAACAATAGGTACATTGGTTTTAATACTTCCAACATACCACATTTTGTATTCAAAACTTGTTAGTTTTGGTCACTTTCTCAAAGCTTAGGTCATTTTGGCAAAATTGCCAATTTTTGGTTTTGGTTTCTCTATTCACCTCTTTGGTCAATAATTATTTTTAATTTTTGATAGAAAATAGGTGTATTGTTTTTAACACACCAAACATACCACATTTTGTATTTAAAACTTGTTGGTATTGGTTGCCAATACCATTTCTAAGCTTAATGCTAATTGAACAAAATTTTCAGATTTGGTGCTTCATCTTTATTATTCCATTTGATATTTCTACAGTGGGAATTTGAGGAAATGGTAAACATCAAAGTTGTTCCTTATTTTGTCTAGTTGAATTTATTTTTTTGAATCACTCAATTTGGAGTTTTGTAGCTCAAGTTATGGCCAAAATAAGTTTACTGTTCACGTGCACTGTTCATGCTGAGATTTTGGAGTGCAGCAGATTTTTGGTCCAACTTTGGTCAGTAATTTAATCAAGTTAATTTCATAATTTGGTCTAACTTTCCTCATATGAAATGTTCTACTATGCCTTAGGTTTCCATCGGTTCAAGAATAGCCTAAATCCGAGTTTTCTAGAGAGAGTTATAGTCCTCCAAACATTGCTGCTCAAATGAAAATTCTGGAAATCTCGATCTGATAAACTTCACTTTGCTCAATGATTTGATTAGGTTCTGGTCATAATTTGGGGAAGGTTTCTTCATGAAAGTTGTTTTTCTATGTCTTAGCTTATTGCTGTAAAAATTTCAGGTCAATTGACCATATCTACATGAGTTATGGCCAAATGAACAGTTACTGTTCATTTGGTCATTTCTGCAGGGGCTGTTTGCAAGGTATCCGGATTGGGGCCAACTTTTGGTCCTCTTGCTTTGGTCTTTTGGGCATGGTTTCTTCAGCAAAAATGTGCCATTATAAGCCTAGTTTCATGTCCAATTGGCCAAACACCAATTGGACCAATACAGCCCAAGATATGGCAGTCCAAGTGGACTGAAATTTCAGTCACTCTGCTGCACTCACAAGGCAGCCTACACATTCACTTGGCTATACTATTTTTCAGTCCAATTCATGGTCAACATACCTAAAATGGTCACTAATTGACTATTAAAATGTGCTCTAACAATTTCATAAGCCAAATCAATTTTCACTCCCCCAAAACCCTAGCTTCACCTTATGTTTTCTACAAGATGCCTTAGTTAGCATACCAATTTATTATCCTTGTGTATATGTATCTTAAACATCATTTCTAATCCACTCTAAGTCCAACAAAACCCTCATTTCTATTCCTTCAATATGGCTGCCAAAATTCATGGCATTCATACACATGGGTTTGGTTCATTTATTCCACAATTTCTTACCTATTACACATCTCTAACATGGAATTAATGTGTTTTAAATACATATGTGCACTAACCTTGAATGGAGCCACTTCTGAGACTTCAAAACTTCACTTTCTTCCTTTCTTTTTTCTGTCCAAAGCTTGCTCTAGGTGTGAGGACCAAGTTTTATGAAGGCATATAGGGGTTTTATGGTGTAATTGGCTAGGTTTTGGAGCTTGGGTGAGTGCATCAATGGAGGGAGATGGGGAGAAGTCACGTTTTGGTGAAGAAGAAGAAGAATGGCTGCTGTAATTTTTAGTTATTTGGTCTTCATTTAGCCTCTTTATTAGTTAGTCAAATGATGGCTTAATTGTGATTGGTCATAATTTATAAATGACATCATCAAGATGTCATAAATGAGCTTTTCTTTGATTTTTCTTTTCTTTCCTTCACTACTCAATTTCAATTTAATTTCTAGTAATGTTTATTCATATTTTATGTCATATTAATTATTTACTTAACTGGACAAGTCGGCCAAAAATCACCTCTGAAGGCTAAATGACCAAAATGCCCTCCGTTTGGCTTAACGGGTCAAAATTGTCTGTACCGATTGAAAAATTTTTCTAAATATTTTCTTGGCATTCTAATGCCATAAGAACCTCAATGACCCTTCTCTGGAGTCCCAAAAATTATTTTATGAATTTTTTCCTGGGTCTAGGGCTCCTCGTTGCGAGAACCGCAACTTCCCTCTGGGTTACCCATCGCTTGGGCGCCGGCTCATTTGACTTGGTTGTATTTTATTTCTAAAATTTTTCCTAAATTTTTCTTATTAATATTTGAGTTAATTATGGTTATTTACCTTTGTTTAAATATTTTTTCGGACGTTCTAGCTGTCCGGACCGACACTGGTCACCGGAACAGTAGACTGTGCGGAATTGCTACAGTGAGGGTGTTACAATTCTTCCCCTCTCATTTAAATTTCGTCCTCGAAATTTACCCAGTGTAAATAGCCGAGGAGCTACTACCTCTTTATTTCTTTACCTTTCTGTGTTATCCTACTTCACTTTCTCCTTAGTCTCAATCCTATCATTAAACAGTTCTGTACTCATCCTTTTTCATCTTAAATCTGATCTGCTTCTCATCTCCATTCGCTACCTCATTGTCTCTTCACTCTCTTATTCCATACCTTAACCTAAAATAACCAGAAATACAGATCTGCAATAGTGTCACCTCGACTCTTATGAATGCAATGCATGATATGCAACCTATCTAGGTCCAGAAATGCCTAACCCGCGCTCTGATACCACTAAATGTGACACCCTTACCCGACTACAGTGTAGCCGAGCAAGTTATGCCACTCAGTGTGCCGGAGCACTCTATTTTATCTTAATTCATTTTTATCATGGTTTTGAATACAATTTGTGAAATATAATTCATTTAAGCCATTTATCGAAATTATTATTTATTTGAGGTTCCGAAAATTTTATAGAAAATCCGGCAGAGTACCGGCTAAAAATGGAGAAAACAGTTCTTCGGAACCTGTGAAAAACACCTCCTATATTCATATTCAATCATCTCAACTCCATTTGTTATAATCTCAACATTTTTCAACCATTCATTTTTTAATCATTCATCTCATTTGATCCATTTGCATCACATCAATTTACAACAATTTCTTAACAATTCCTCTATTTGTCCTTCATTCATTTCACATCATCATTAGACTCAAATCATAAATAAATTCTCACATGTGATTTATAATCACAAATTACAAGTACTTACATTAATACAAAATTATATTACATTTGTTCAAATACATATGTTAAAATAAGAGTTTAATTACCAAATTTACAAAAATCTCAAAATACAAAATGGGACCTAGTGTCCTACCAATGCACTATGGATGGTGAGGTGACACGGATACTATGCAGAACTGTGAACTGCCTTACCGAATCTGTGGTCTACTGGGCCCTCTATCCAAATCTTCAGTACCTACGCGTTGCAAAAGCGACGCCCTAAGCATAAAGCTTAGTGGTGCCAATAATACAAGAAAATATAATATGAAAATAAAAATAATAATTTTCTTGCTATTGTGTTCATAAAAGATGAATAATTACTGACTTATTGTTTAGTTGAGGGCTAATCATGTTTTATGATATTAACTTCTTCATGCATTTCGTTAATTATTTTCTTCATGATCTTGAGCTTCTTTGTATTTTTGTAATCATTCCTGATACTTAATTTTTGTATTTTCTTTAATAATCAGCTCAATCACAGTTATACTTTTCCATGCCCAAGTAACCTATCTTTGGGCCATTGGGTGGATAACGGGTCGTTAACCTTGGACACGCGGTGCCTCGGGCCGTCATACCATGGGACCGCAGCGTCAACCACGTATGCGATCGGTATGGCTAAAGAGCCATGATATCACATAATCGGCATAAAAGCCATGAATACGGGCATAAAAGCCATGGATACGGGCATAAAGCCATGAATACAGGCATAAAGCCTTTCCTTTCGCAGTACTGCTAAAACAATACCCTATTGGCATGCCAAACTATCCAAACCAATCACATTAGGCCTACTAGGGCATTTTGCATTTTTAAGTTTCACAATTTTTGAATTTCAAGTTTTCATGTCACTATTCATTTCATTAGTCAACTAAAAGTTGACTTTTGCATAAACAATTGGTACATTGGTTTTAATACTCCCAACATACCACATTTTGTATTCAAAACTTGTTAGTTTTGGTCACTTTCTCAAAGCTTAGGTCATTTTGGCAAAATTGCCAATTTTTGGTTTTGGTGTCACTATTCACCTCATTGGTCAACAAAAATGTTGAATTTTTGATAGAAAATAGGTGTATTGGTTTTAATACCCCAAACATACCACATTTTGTATTTAAAACTTATTGGTATTGGTTGCCAATACCATTTCTAAGCTTAATGCTAATTGAACAAAATTTTCAGATTTGGTGCTTCATCTTTATTATTCCATTTGATATTTCTACAGTGGGAATTTGAGGAAATGGTAAACATGAAAGTTGTTCCCTATTTTGTCTAGTTGAATTTCGTTTTTTGAATCACTCCATTTGGAGTTTTGTAGCTCAATTTATGGCCAAAATAAGTTTACTGTTCACGTGCCTTTGTTCATCTTTGAGATTTTGGAGTGCAGTGATTTTTGGTCCAACTTTGGTCAGTAATTTGATCAAGTTAAGTTCATAATTTGGTCTAACTTTCTTCATATGAAATGTTCTACTATGCCTTAGGTTTCCATCGGTTCAAGAATCGCCTAAATCTGAGTTTTCTAGAGAGAGTTATAGTCCTCCAAACGTTGCTGCTCAAATGAAAATTCTGGAAATCTCGATCTGATAAACTTCACTTTGCTCAATGATTTGATTAGGTTCTGGTCATAGTTTGGGGAAGGTTTCTTCATGAAAGTTGTTTTTCTATGTCTTAACTTGTTGCTGTAAAAATTTCAGGTCAATTGACCATATCCACATGAGTTATGGCCAAATGAACAGTTACTGTTCATTTGGCCATTTCTGCAGGGGCTGTTTGCAGGGTATCCGGATTGGGGCCAACTTTTGGTCCTCTTGCTTTGGTCTTTTGGGCATGGTTTCTTCAGAAAAAATGTGCCATTATAAGCCTAGTTTCATGTCCAATTGGCCAAACACCAATTGGACCAATACAACAAGATATGGCAGTCCAAGTGGTGAAATTTGATCCTCTCTTTGCACTCACAAGGCAGCCTACACATTCACTTGGCTATACTATTTTTCAGTCCAATTCATGGTCAACATACCTAAAATGGTCACTAATTGACTATTAAAATGTGCTCTAACAATTTCATAAGCCAAATCAATTTTCACTCCCCCAAAACCCTAGCTTCACCTTATGTTTTCTACAAGATGCCTTAGTTAGCATACCAATTTATTATCCTTGTGTATATGTATCTTAAACATCATTTCTAATCCACTCTAAGTCCAACAAAACCCTCATTTCTATTCCTTCAATATGGCTGCCAAAATTCATGGCATTCATACACATGGGTTTGGTTCATTTATTCCACAATTTCTTACCTATTACACATCTCTAACATGGAATTAATGTGTTTTAAATACATATGTGCACTAACCTTGAATGGAGCCACTTCGAGACTTCAAATCTTCACTTTCTTCAGTTCTTTTGTCTGTCCAAAGCTTGCTCTAGGTGTGAGGACCTAGTTTTATGAAGGCATATAGGGTTTTATGGTGTAATTGGCTAGGTTTTGGAGCTTGGGTGAGTGCATCAATGGAGGAGATGGGGAGAAGTCACGTTTTGGTGAAGAAGAAGAAGAATGGCTGCTGTAATTTTTAGTTATTTGGTCTTCATTTAGCCTCTTTATTAGTTAGTCAAATGATGGCTTAATTGTGATTGGTCATAATTTATAAATGACATCATCAAGATGTCATAAATGAGCTTTTCTTTGATTTTTCTTTTCTTTTCTTCACTACTCAATTTCAATTTAATTTCTAGTAATGTTTATTCATATTTTATGTCATATTAATTATTTACTTAACTGGACAAGTCGGCCAAAAATCACCTCTGAAGGCTAAATGACCAAAATGCCCTCCGTTTGGCTTAACGGGTCAAAATTATCTGTCTGGATTGAAAAATTTTTCTAAATATTTTCTTGGCATTCTAATGCCATAAGAACCTCAATGACCCTTCTCTGGAGTCCCAAAAATTATTTTATGAATTTTTTCCTGGGTCTAGGGCTCCTCGTTGCGAGAACCGCAACTTCCCTCTGGGTTACCCATCGCTTGGGCGCCGGCTCATTTGACTTGGTTGTATTTTATTTCTAAAATTTTTCCTAAATTTTTCTTATTAATATTTGAGTTAATTATGGTTATTTACCTTTGTTTAAATATTTTTTCGGACGTTCTAGCTGTCCGGACCGACCAGTCACGGAGCGATGGTATGCGGAATTGCTCTGATGAGGTGTTACAATTCTTCCCCTCTCATTTAAATTTCGTCCTCGAAATTTACCCAGTGTAAATAGCCGAGGAGCTACTACCTCTTTATTTCTTTACCTTTCTGTGTTATCCTACTTCACTTTCTCCTTAGTCTCAATCCTATCATTAAACAGTTCTGTACTCATCCTTTTTCATCTTAAATACAGTCTGCTTCTCATCTCCATTCGCTACCTCATTGTCTCTTCACTCTCTTATTCCATACCTTAACCTAAAATAACCAGGAAATACAGATCTGCAATAGTGTCACCTCGACTCTTATGAATGCAATGCATGATATGCAACCTATCTAGGTCCAGAAATGCCTAACCCGCGCTCTGATACCACTAAATGTGACACCCTTACCCGACTACAGTGTAGCCGAGCAAGTTATGCCACTCAGTGTGCCGGAGCACTCTATTTTATCTTAATTCATTTTTATCATGGTTTTGAATACAATTTGTGAAATATAATTCATTTAAGCCATTTATCGAAATTATTATTTATTTGAGGTTCCGAAAATTTTATAGAAAATCGTGATCACAGGCTAAAAATGGAGAAAACAGTTCTTCGGAACCTGTGAAAAACACCTCCTATATTCATATTCAATCATCTCAACTCCATTTGTTATAATCTCAACATTTTTCAACCATTCATTTTTTAATCATTCATCTCATTTGATCCATTTGCATCACATCAATTTACAACAATTTCTTAACAATTCCTCTATTTGTCCTTCATACATATCACATCAACATTATACTAAAATAATAAAAAAATTCTCACATAAAATTTATAAACACAAAATACAAATACTTACATTAATACAAAATTATATTACATTTGTTCAAATACATATGTTAAAATAAGAGTTTAATTACCAAATTTACAAAAATCTCAAAATACAAAATGGGACCTAGTGTCCTACCAATGCACTATGGATGGTGAGGTGACACGGATACTATGCGAGCTGTGAGCGCCTTACGAATCTGTGGTCTCTGGGCCCTCTATCCAAATCTTGATGTACCTACAGCGTTGCAAAGCGGCGCCTAAGCATAAAGCTTAGTGGTGCCAATAATACAAGAAAATATAATATGAAAATAAAAATAATAATTTTCTTGCTATTGTGTTCATAAAAGATGAATAATTACTGACTTATTGTTTAGTTGAGGGCTAATCATGTTTTATGATATTAACTTCTTCATGCATTTCGTTAATTATTTTCTTCATGATCTTGAGCTTCTTTGTATTTTTGTAATCATTCCTGATACTTAATTTTTGTATTTTCTTTAATAATCAGCTCAATCACAGTTATACTTTTCCATGCCCAAGTAACCTATCTTTGGGCATTGGGTGGATAGCGGGTCGGCCTTTGGACACCGCGGTGCCTCAGGCCGTCATACCATGGGACACAGAACGTCAACCACGTATGCAGTCAGTATGGCTAAAGAGCCATGATATCACATAATCGGCATAAAAGCCATGAATACGGGCATAAAAGCCATGGATACGGGCATAAAGCCATGAATACAGGCATAAAGCCTTTCCTTTCGCAGTACTGCTAAAACAATACCCTATTGGCATGCCAAACTATCCAAACCAATCACATTAGGCCTACTAGGGCATTTTGCATTTTAAGTTTCACAATTTTTGAATTTCAAGTTTTCATGTCACTATTCATTTCATTAGTCAACTAAAGTTGACTTTTGCATAAACAATTGGTACATTGGTTTTAATACTCCCAACATACCACATTTTGTATTCAAAACTTGTTAGTTTTGGTCACTTTCTCAAAGCTTAGGTCATTTTGGCAAAATTGCCAATTTTTGGTTTTGGTGTCACTATTCACCTCATTGGTCAACAAAAATGTTGAATTTTTGATAGAAAATAGGTGTATTGGTTTTAATACCCCAAACATACCACATTTTGTATTTAAAACTTGTTGGTATTGGTTGCCAATACCATTTCTAAACAATGCTAATTGAACAAAATTTTCAGATTTGGTGCTTCATCTTTATTATTCCATTTGATATTTCTACAGTGGGAATTTGAGGAAATGGTAAACATGAAAGTTGTTCCCTATTTTGTCTAGTTGAATTTCGTTTTTGAATCACTCCATTTGGAGTTTTGTAGCTCAATTTATGGCCAAAATAAGTTTCTTGTTCACGTGCCTTTGTTCATCTTTGAGATTTTGGAGTCAGCAGATTTTTGGTCCAACTTTGGTGATAATTTGATCAAGTTAAGTTCATAATTGGGTCTAACTTTCTTCATATGAAATGTTCTACTATGCCTTAGGTTTCCATCGGTTCAAGAATCGCCTAAATCTAAGTTTTCTAGAGAGAGTTATAGTCCTCCAAACGTTGCTACTCAAATGAAAATGCGAAATCTCGATCTGATAAACTTCACTTTGCTCAATGATTTGATTAGGTTCTGGTCATAGTTTGGGAAGGTTTCTTCATGAAAGTTGTTTTTCTATGTATTAACTTGTTGCTGTAAAAATTTCAGGTCAATTGACCATATCCACATGAGTTATGGCCAAATGAGCGATTCTTGTTCATTTGGCCATTCTCTGAGAGCTGTTTGCGGGGTATCGGATTGGGGCCAACTTTTGGTCCTCTTGCTTTGGTCTTTTGGGCATGGTTTCTTCAGAAAAAATGTGCCATTATAAGCCTAGTTTCATGTCCAATTGGCCAAACACCAATTGGACCAATACAACAAGATATGGCAGTCCAAGTGGTGAAATTTGATCACTCTCTTTGCACTCACAAGGCGACCTACACATTCACTTGGCTATACTATTTTTCAGTCAATTCATGGTCAACATACCTAAAATGGTCACTAATTGACTATTAAAATGTGCTCTAACAATTTCATAAGCCAAATCAATTTTCACTCCCCCAAAACCCTAGCTTCACCTTATGTTTTCTACAAGATGCCTTAGTTAGCATACCAATTTATTATCCTTGTGTATATGTATCTTAAACATCATTTCTAATCCACTCTAAGTCCAACAAAACCCTCATTTCTATTCCTTCAATATGGCTGCCAAAATTCATGGCATTCATACACATGGGTTTGGTTCATTTATTCCACAATTTCTTACCTATTACACATCTCTAACATGGAATTAATGTGTTTTAAATACATATGTGCACTAACCTTGAATGGAGCCACTTCGAGACTTCAAAACTTCACTTTCTTCCTTTCTTTTTCTGTCCAAAGCTTGCTCTAGGTGTGAGGACCAAGTTTTATGAAGGCATATAGGGGTTTATGGTGTAATTGGCTAGGTTTTGGAGCTTGGGTGAGTGCATCAATGGAGGAGATGGGGAGAAGTCACGTTTTGGTGAAGAAGAAGAAGAATGGCTGCTGTAATTTTTAGTTATTTGGTCTTCATTTAGCCTCTTTATTAGTTAGTCAAATGATGGCTTAATTGTGATTGGTCATAATTTATAAATGACATCATCAAGATGTCATAAATGAGCTTTTGTTTGATTTTCTTTTCTTTTCTTCACTACTCAATTTCAATTTAATTTCTAGTAATGTTTATTCATATTTTATGTCATATTAATTATTTACTTAACTGGACAAGTCGGCCAAAAATCACCTCTGAAGGCTAAATGACCAAAATGCCCTCCGTGTGGCTTAACGGGTCAAAATTATCTGTCTGATTGAAAAATTTTTCTAAATATTTTCTTGGCATTCTAATGCCATAAGAACCTCAATGACCCTTCTCTGGAGTCCCAAAAATTATTTTATGAATTTTTCCTGGTCTAGGGCTCCTCGTTGCGAAACGCAACTTCCCTCTGGTTACCCATCGCTTGGCGTAGGCTCATTTGACTTGGTTGTATTTTATTTCTAAAATTTTTCCTAAATTTTTCTTATTAATATTTGAGTTAATTATGGTTATTTACCTTTGTTTAAATATTTTTTCGGACGTTCTAGCTGTCCGGACCGACACTGGTCACCGGAACAGTAGACTGTGCGGAATTGCTACAGTGAGGGTGTTACAATTCTTCCCCTCTCATTTAAATTTCGTCCTCGAAATTTACCCAGTGTAAATAGCCGAGGAGCTACTACCTCTTTATTTCTTTACCTTTCTGTGTTATCCTACTTCACTTTCTCCTTAGTCTCAATCCTATCATTAAACAGTTCTGTACTCATCCTTTTTCATCTTAAATACAGTCTGCTTCTCATCTCCATTCGCTACCTCATTGTCTCTTCACTCTCTTATTCCATACCTTAACCTAAAATAACCAGGAAATACAGATCTGCAATAGTGTCACCTCGACTCTTATGAATGCAATGCATGATATGCAACCTATCTAGGTCCAGAAATGCCTAACCCGCGCTCTGATACCACTAAATGTGACACCCTTACCCGACTACAGTGTAGCCGAGCAAGTTATGCCACTCAGTGTGCCGGAGCACTCTATTTTATCTTAATTCATTTTTATCATGGTTTTGAATACAATTTGTGAAATATAATTCATTTAAGCCATTTATCGAAATTATTATTTATTTGAGGTTCCGAAAATTTTATAGAAAATCCGGCAGAGTACCGGCTAAAAATGGAGAAAACAGTTCTTCGGAACCTGTGAAAAACACCTCCTATATTCATATTCAATCATCTCAACTCCATTTGTTATAATCTCAACATTTTTCAACCATTCATTTTTTAATCATTCATCTCATTTGATCCATTTGCATCACATCAATTTACAACAATTTCTTAACAATTCCTCTATTTGTCCTTCATTCATTTCACATCATCATTAGACTCAAATCATAAATAAATTCTCACATGTGATTTATAATCACAAATTACAAGTACTTATATTAATACAAAATTATATTACATTTGTTCAAATACATATGTTAAAATAAGAGTTTAATTACCAAATTTACAAAAATCTCAAAATACAAAATGGGACCTAGTGTCCTACCAATGCACTATGGATGGTGAGGTGACACGGATACTATGCTGAGCGTGAAGCGCCTTACAGAATCTGTGGTCTCTTTGGGCCTCTGTCCAAATCTTCAGTACCTACGCGTTGCAAAAGCGACGCGCTAAGCATAAAGCTTAGTGGTGCCAATAATACAAGAAAATATAATATGAAAATAAAAATAATAATTTTCTTGCTATTGTGTTCATAAAAGATGAATAATTACTGACTTATTGTTTAGTTGAGGGCTAATCATGTTTTATGATATTAACTTCTACATGCATTTAGGTAATTATTTTATTAATTATCTTGAGATTCTTTGTATTTTTGGTAATCATTCCTGATACATAATTTTTGTATTTTCTTTAATAATCAGTTCAATCACGTTATACTTTTCCATGCCCAAGTAACCTATCTTTGGCCATTGGGTGGATAATGGGTCATTGGCACTGGACACCGCGGTGCCTCAGGCCGTCATACCATGGGACACAGAACGTCAACCACGTATGCAGTCAGTATGGCTAAAGAGCCATGATATCACATAATCGGCATAAAAGCCATGAATACGGGCATAAAAGCCATGGATACGGGCATAAAGCCATGAATACAGGCATAAAGCCTTTCCTTTCGCAGTACTGCTAAAACAATACCCTATTGGCATGCCAAACTATCCAAACCAATCACATTAGGCCTACTAGGGCATTTTGCATTTTTAAGTTTCACAATTTTTGAATTTCAAGTTTTCATGTCACTATTCATTTCATTAGTCAACTAAAAGTTGACTTTTGCATAAACAATTGGTACATTGGTTTTAATACTCCCAACATACCACATTTTGTATTCAAAACTTGTTAGTTTTGGTCACTTTCTCAAAGCTTAGGTCATTTTGGCAAAATTGCCAATTTTTGGTTTTGGTGTCACTATTCACCTCATTGGTCAACAAAATTGTTGAATTTTTGATAGAAAATAGGTGTATTGGTTTTAATACCCCAAACATACCACATTTTGTATTTAAAACTTGTTGGTATTGGTTGCCAATACCATTTCTAAGCATAATGCTAATTGAACAAAATTTTCAGATTTGGTGCTTCATTTTATTATTCCATTTGATATTTCTACAGTGGGAATTTGAGGAAATGGTAAACATGAAAGTTGTTCCCTATTTTGTCTAGTTGAATTTCGTTTTTGAATCACTCCATTTGGAGTTTTGTAGCTCAATTTATGGCCAAAATAAGTTTCTTGTTCACGTGCCTTTATTCATCTTTGAGATTTTGGAGTGTGATTTTTGGTCCAACTTTGGTCGATAATTTGATCAAGTTAAGTTCATAATTTGGTCTAACTTTCTTCATATGAAATGTTCTACTATGCCTTAGGTTTCCATCGGTTCAAGAATCGCCTAAATCTGAGTTTTCTAGAGAGTTATAGTCCTCCAAGCGTTCTTTGCTGCTCAAATGAAAATTCGAAATCTCGATCTGATAAACTTCACTTTGCTCAATGATTTGATTAGGTTCTGGTCATAGTTTGGGAAGGTTTCTTCATGAAAGTTGTTTTTCTATGTCTTAACTTGTTGCTGTAAAAATTTCAGGTCAATTGACCATATCCACATGAGTTATGGCCAAATGAGCGATTCTTGTTCATTTGGTCATTTCTGAGAAGCTGTTTGCGAGGTATCGGATTAGGGCCAACTTTTGGTCCTCTTGCTTTAGTCTTTTGGGCATGGTTTCTTCAGCAAAAATGTGCCATTATAAGCCTAGTTTCATGTCCAATTGGCCAAACACCAATTGGACCAATACAGCAAGATATGGCAGTCCAAGTGGACTGAAATTTGATCACTCTCTTTGCACTCACAAGGCAGCCTACACATTCACTTGGCTATACTATTTTTCAGTCAATTCATGGTCAACATACCTAAAATGGTCACTAATTGACTATTAAAATGTGCTCTAACAATTTCATAAGCCAAATCAATTTTCAAACCCCCAAAACCCTAGCTTCACCTTATGTTTTCTACAAGATGCCTTAGTTAGCATACCAATTTATTATCCTTGTGTATATGTATCTTAAACATCATTTCTAATCCACTCTAAGTCCAACAAAACCCTCATTTCTATTCCTTCAATATGGCTGCCAAAATTCATGGCATTCATACACATGGGTTTGGTTCATTTATTCCACAATTTCTTACCTATTACACATCTCTAACATGGAATTAATGTGTTTTAAATACATATGTGCACTAACCTTGAATGGAGCCACTTCTAAGACTTCAAAACTACACTTTCTTCCTTTCTTTTTTCTGTCCAAAGCTTGCTCTAGGTGTGAGGACCAAGTTTTATGAAGGCACAGAGGGGTTTTATGGTGTAATTGGCTAGGTTTTGGAGCTTGGGTGAGTGCATCAATGGAGGGAGATGGGGAGAAGTCACGTTTTGGTGAAGAAGAAGAAGAATGGCTGCTGTAATTTTTGGTTATTTGGTCTTCATTTAGCCTCTTTATTAGTTAGTCAAATGATGGCTTAATTGTGATTGGTCATAATTTATAAATGACATCATCAAGATGTCATAAATGAGCTTTTCTTTGATTTTTCTTTTCTTTTCTTCACTACTCAATTTCAGTTTAATTTCTAGTAATGTTTATTCATATTTTATGTCATATTAATTATTTACTTAACTGGACAAGTCGGCCAAAAATCACCTCTGAAGGCTAAATGACCAAAATGCCCTCCGTTTGGCTTAACGGGTCAAAATTGTCTGTACCGATTGAAAAATTTTTCTAAATATTTTCTTGGCATTCTAATGCCATAAGAACCTCAATGACCCTTCTCTAGAGTCCCAAATATTATTTTATGAATTTTTTCCCGGGTCTAGGGCTCCTCGTTGCGAGAACCGCAACTTCCCTCTGGGTTACCCATCGCTTGGGCACCGGCTCATTTGACTTGGTTGTATTTTATTTCTAAAATTTTTCCTAAATTTTTCTTATTAATATTTGAGTTAATTATGGTTCTTTACCTTAGTTTAAATATTTTTTCGGACGTTCTAGGTATGCGGACCGACAGTCACCAGACGATGGTATGCGAAATTGCTCTGAGGGTGTTACACTCTTGCAGCTGCACTTTCAACTCTTTTAATTCTACAGGTGCCATTCTATATGGTGTTATCGAGATTAGGTCCACATGAAGCATAACATCAATCTCAAGCTGCACTTCTTTTTCTAGAGGTAATCCTGGCAATTCATCAGGAAGTACATCCGGAAAGTCACATACTGTGGGGATGTCTCTCAATTCTGGACTACCCACTTGGGTGTCTATCATATGCGCCAAATCGCTTCACACCCCTTCTAATCATTTTTCTAGCGGTCTGGTGAAATAATGTTTGAAGGAAATAGCGCCTCTTCCATATATTGCTACATCACCATGCGAGGAAGACCAAAAGTGTATCTTTAGTCTCTGATCAATCATGGCATGATGCCTGGCTAACCAATCCATGCCCAAGATAATGTCATAATCTTTGAAGGGCATTTTAATTAAATTAGATAGAAAACTGTGTCCTTGGATCACCAAAGGACAATCCCTATATAGTCTATTTACCCTGACCTCCTGACCTAATGGACTATTTACTAGCACATCATAGTCCATTGGTACACACTGAATAGCAGTAGAATACATCACACTAGCACTGACATATGAATATGTGGAGCCAGGATCAAACAACACATATACATCTTGGTCAAGGATGGAGAAAATACTAGCTACTACGTCTGACGTTTCAGTCTCCTCCCTTTGATGCATGGTATACACTCTGACTGGTGCGCCACTGGGTACTAGCTGGTTAACAATGCTTTGACTTCCGGGAGTGTTACCAGGACCCCTACCTCTGCCTCTACCTCTACCAGCTGACTGTGACCCTCTAGGTGTAGAGACTTGGGCTGATCCATCAAATGTAGCAGAAGGTATAGATCGACACAGACTAGTACAATCCTTAGCAAAATGTCTGCTCCCTCCATAGTTATAGCATACACCTATGGCCTTGAAACACACCCCACCGTGTGTTCTGCCACAGGTTTCACACTGTCGGATTGATAAAGATCCTCAAGAAGCTTGTTGGGTTTGCTGACTAGACTGGGGTGGTCTTTGGCCATAGAATTTTCCTCTACCAGATCTGCGAGAGCTAGATCCCCCAAACTGTTTCCTCTTCCCTGAACCACTTTCAGGTGCTTGTCCAGTAGTCTTTTCAGTCTTCTCTTTCTCTTGTGTACCCTTCTTCACTGCCCCTTCTGATTCTATCCTTTCCAGTTCTAGAGCTTGTGAAATTAGCTCAGAAAAATTCTGGTGTTTGAATCCCACAACTTGCATCCTCAGATTTGGCCTTAACCTGGACTCAAACCTCTTACATCTGTCTCTGGGGCGGAGACTAAGCTTCCAGCATAGTGGCTTAGCCTTGAAAAGTCCCATTCATACTCTGCTATTGTTCTATCCCCTTACTTCAGGCTCAAGAATTCTTGCAATTTCATATCCACATAAGCATCAGGGACCCACTTCTGTCGAAACTCCCTCAAAAAGTCTGACCAGGTCAACACAGGTGGCTCAACCAGGCTGTGGGGGATGGTCTTCCACCATTCATATGCATCTCCTTAGAGAAGAGATACTGAATATTCAAATTTTAATTCTTGATACACTCTGACTTTACGAAAACCCATTCCATTCTTTCCAACCACTGTTCTGCCTCTAGTGGATCCACAGAGCCCCTTAAACTCGGTGGCCCCAAATTTCATCAATTTTTCATATTGCCAAGCCGAGAGCTGTGGTTGTGCTACAGGTGCTTGCATCTGAACTTAAAGTGGCACTTTTCCCACCATTTGTTGGAAAAAATGCAGCCATCTCTTTGTGCAAGCGAGCGGGAAGGCGTGGTCTTTGGGTAGGTCTTTGGAGTGGCTGACTCACTCACGTTCTGGAGTGCTGGGGCTTCCCCTTGAACCTCAGCCTCAACAGATTGCTCCACGGAATGATCTCTCTCTTCCATTCCATTTCCCAAAAATTTCTACTTCCTGAGATCAAACACAAGTAGGTGGGCCTTCGTTAGTGCATATTCATGATGTAAATATGTCATATGTATCAATTAAAGACACTTGAGCAGTTGTACTTATCAAAGAAATATTCACATACATAGTTAAAATTTATTGCAAAACCATGCTCTGATACTACTAAAACATGTCACACCTTACCCCTCTGTAAGGCATAACATGATCCCGTAGAATACATAATCAACTACCAAACTCCACCTACCAATAACTCATTAAGTATACTAAAAGGGATTTTGAAACCATTTTCTTTTATTTTGGAAGTGGCGAGCATTTTTGTAGGAATTAAAATCATTTATTCAAAGCTTTAAAACTAGTATAAATTTTTATCCATTTTTATTTTTCCCCAAATTTTATAAAAATTTAAATGAGTGCCATCTGTATTTTGAGAAAATAGTTCTTCAAACACCTGAAAAAAAAAAACACTTCCAATAAATTTCCACAACTCCCAACCTCCAAATAATCTCAATTCAACTCAATTCAACATAACTCAAGTCAATTACACAATTTAATCAAAAATTTGTCATCTCAAAATACTTTACAATTTCATTCACATTGCATATAGTACTTAATTTACAAAAAGAAAATAAAAAATAACATTATTATAATTTATTGTACAACTGCTCAACTTTACATTGATACGTAGAACACTACAATATTTACATCAAATAATTACAAGGGTATAAATAAATACCCGTACAAAAAGGATCAGTGAAGTCCACTATCTCAGTAGCAGCTCACTCTGCTGTTTTCTCCTTGCCCTTATCTGTGATAGCAAAATAAGCTATCGCTGAGTATAAAAATACTCATGGTGCACAATAAAAATTTGAAATGCAATACATAAATCATTCATTGACAAAACACAATTTAAATATTGCACAATTACATTTCATAAACTATCAAAACTCATTATAGCAAACTTTTGGGTCAAATAATTTAATAAACACAGTGTTGCCAATTCATAAACAACTTAAGCCATGACACAAAATTTTTTATCAATGCCGTGTTGTACACCACGACAAAGCAATCTACAACCCCACTAATCGAAATCAATGAGGGAGGTAGCTAGCTAGCTAATGAGTACTCATCTGATCTACAACCTCAACTGGTAAACCAGAGAGGGAGGAAAATAATCGATCTCAACCCAATAAATGGGGGAATACTATGGCACTGTCATGCTAAGTGTGAATCCGAAATCAATTTAAAATAATTTATTCAAATATTACATATAAAAATCAAATCAATTTCCAAAGTTACATTTTCATTCACAAAGTGGCAACAAAAAAGTTCTTAAACTCATAATGCATACTAAATCAATTTTTCAATAATAAAATGCTTAAATAGGGTTTATTGTATACAAACCTGACGTGAGTCACCTCTAGGCCTTAACTCAGTCTTTTGTTCCTTGCGGGTCTTTTTCAGCTGAAACGCAAAATTTTTAGTGTCTCAGTAACTTTGCCTCACAATAATTCCAATAATTAATTCCTATAGCTCAAACTTCATCCTTGAACATTTTCATGTTGAGGTTACTATTCATAGTACTATTCAAGTCAAAATATTGACTTTCTTATGCTTAAAAGGTATGGGAACTCTAACTATACTCACATACCACATTTTGGTCACCAATTTTGTTGGTTTTGGTTATTTTCTCATAACTTAGGTCTTTTAGGCAAAATTGTAAATTTTCAGTTTTAGTGTCTTATGTTGCACTGTTCCATTGGTCATTTTGTTGTTAGAATTTGGCTAAGTTTTCTTCATAGAAATTGTTCCTTATTGTCTTAACTTTATTCTCTTTTTTGAATCACTCCAATTAGAGTTTTATAGCTCAAGTTATAGCCATTTCAATTATGGTTATCGGATTGGACTTAACCCTTATTTCTGGGCACCAAGCTAGTTACAGCGGTTTAGGTCACCAAATTTGGGTGGCCAAATGACTTAGTTAAGGGCATAATTTGGGTTTGTGTTCTTCATGAAAGTTTTAGGTCTATATCTCAGCTTTCTCTTGGTAAAATTTAGACTGCCTAGCCTAGTTATGATCAAATGAAACCAAATGAACAAACACTATTCATTTGGTCATTTTTATCTGAGCAGTTGCCTAAGTTCATATTTAGTCAATTTGTTCACCAGGTTTTGGTTACTTTTTGGGTATGATTCGTAAATGAAAAATGTGTCATTTTGTGTCTAGTTTCATTCCCAATTGGGCTTATAAATTTTCAGTTTTGGTCCTTAAAAGGGACCTTGGTCATCTGCACATCTTGCCCATAACTAGTTCGAATCTAAACCTTATTCTAATACTTCCAACACACATCAATTGGTCACAAATTACCATTTTTAATCACCAACAAAGTCAAACACATCATTTAACGAATTTTCACACTTTTGTCTTCCAAACCCTAGGTGCAAACCCTAACTTTCATGCAATTCAACTTTAATGCATTCCAAACACCAATCCATAGTTTATCTTCAATATCAATTTAAACAACCATTTAAATACATCAAATTAACTCATTTCAACCTATATTTACTGCTAGTTGAATTCACATATGGTCCCTCCACAATAATTTTCTTTTCATTTTAAGCATATTTCCAAGTTCTTCATGCATTTAAATAAGATAATTCAACTAGAATTTAATAGTTTAGCTTACTAACCTCACTTTGAATTTTCACCTCTTCAAAACTTCTTCCTTTCTTCTTCTTTTTGTTGTTAAGTTCTCTGTCAAAGCTTGAATTCAAGATTTAATGATGGAAGTTTAAATTTCTATGGTGGGATTTAGGGTTTGATCAAGCTCAAAATGAGCTTCCATGGAGTTTTAAGGGTGAGAGAGCTTTGAGAGAGAGAGAGGTGGCAATGAAGATGAGATCTCTATTTTTCTTTTTCTTTTTTTTTGTTTTGTTTTCTATTTCTTTTATTAATTTATCCTTTATGGATGGCCAAAATTATCAAATTTTATTTTTAATTAGTGTTTATTGCATCATGCATGATGTCACCAATTTCCACTTTTCCTTTTTCTCTTTTTCTTTTCTATTTATTTTTCCATTAGTTTTTAATTTAATTCGATTCTGAAATTTTCTTTTCTCAGATTTTATTTGTGATTAGTGTTAGTAATATGCCTAGAGCATATCATTTAGTATGTATCTTGTACATGTTTTTATTAATAGAAGGCATTTTCACTTTTCCATTTACATAAGATATTTATGTGTAATAGAAAAGGTCCTTTGATATTTTGTTAGAAATTCTATTCTTAAGTTGTTAAGAATATGAGTGACAGTATTTCTAGTACAAAGTATCATAAATAGGTTCACAATTGAGGATGCTTCATAATAAGGACATGACTTATCTAGAAAGATTGTATTCATGTTTGTTCCCAAGTTATTTATATGAGATATAAATAAGATGGAATGGTGAGTCTCATGCCATATGACAAATATGATAGCTACTTACAAATGATAAGTAGGCCGAACCAGTGACACTTATGACAAGCACATGAAGTTTACTCTTATCAATGTTTTGTCATAAATCATATCAGTGCATATAATCTTTAGACCTGAGATAGCACAGTTATCTTGTATATAGGTAGTTTGAGTTTGATCTTTGCTTTCATACTTGTACTGTGTATGGGTATATGGGCATGTGTTGGCTCCTACTAGTTATATATGTAGGTACGTGTTGATCAAGATGGAATCTGTTCCTCTAAGTAAATAGAGATAAAATCCTATGTTCATTTAATTGTTCTTGATATTTCAAGTTCTTGGCCAGGATAGATAGATTTAATCAGAAAAGAGTTTCTTATGAGAAAATCTTTTTAATCAAGAACTGGAATTAAATGAGAACATAATATTCATAGCAAATGGAGTTTGACATAAACCATGACTCTAGCTTGAGTTGGGATTTTGTAACAGAGAGATTCCAGTGCATGGTAACATATGATTATAGGTTCATTTAAGGTAAACCTTATTACTAATTGGGTGGCCATGGCATGCTATGCTAGGTGTTAACCATGGTCTATGAGGTGCATAAAATGATTTAGAGAAATCATTTATGGTAAGAAAGAGTTCTGATGATATTAAGAGTTGATATCATATCTCATTGGCAATTAGTAATGAGCCTAGTAAGTCACATACATACACAAGTTATCACCTAATTAAATATGATTTAATTAATTAATTAAAGAGTTTAATTGATTAATTAAATAGGTTTGGTTTGCAATTAGATTGCAAAGTCCCTAGCATGACTTGAAACCAAATCGAGATTATTGAATGTATAGTATAAGTTAAATTTATATTTAAAGTATTTAAATATGAATTTAATTAATGAGAAATTAATTAATAGAGATTAATTAATTAATTTATATTTGATATAAATTAATTAGAAGAAAAGAAATAATTATTTTGGTTTAAGAACTCAAAATTAAGACACAGGGGCATTTTGGTCATTTCACAGGGTGACATGTGGCACCATGAGATGGTGACACATGGCATTACACATAAGCTTGCCAAATGTCTTTTATTCATGTAAGATGATTAAAATCAAGGTTAAATATAGGTTTGGCACTTGGCACAATGTGATTGGGTCACTTAAACCTAGAGCTAACATGTGGCAAGGGTTTAATGTGTTAAACTAGCTATGTAAGTGTTGTTATAAGAAAAAATAAAACACAAGCAGCAGCCACTCCTTTTTGCCGCCACCTTGGTGTGCAATTCTTTCCTCTTCTCTTCTTCTCTCATCAATCCAAGAGATTAGAAAAACAATCTCTTGAATTAAGAACACCAGAAATTGTTTATAGTGTCCTGTTTACATCTTTAATCTCTTAAAAGGCAGAACTTAATTTTCTAAATAATAGAAACAGCTTTAGAAGCTGTTCAAGGGCTGCCATAAGTGTTCTTGGTGTGGACAAACTAGAGGACAACATTTGTTATCTTTGAAGACAAATCTCAAAGGCGTAAATATCTTTGCGATTGCATCAAGAGGTTAGTGTATTTGTTCTTAATTTAATCTAGAGTTCTAAAATTAATCGATTAATTTTAAAATCTTAAATAGCAAATACAGATCCAAAACATATTAAAGAGTTTTAATATGTTGTTTGTCATTGACATCAAATAGATAAAAATAAATCTTGCATGATGGATGTGACCCTAGGTGAAAATAAATCTTTTGTTTTTCACACTTCCGTTCCTTCATTTGGTATTAGAGCATCTATATTTGCCATTTAGATTGTTGATTATATGATTTAATTGTGTATTTTGATCATGAGATGATTTATCCATTCTTTGGTTGCAATGGAGGTGTGTGACATGCTTGAAAAACACCATCAATAGTGCGCATGGTTTGGCTTTTAATTCTACAATTGTTGTATGATCTAAGGCCTATTCTTTGACTAATTAAATTGTTTAATTAGTAGTTTTAATCACACAATTAAATTATGATTCAAATCAGAATTTTAAAAATTATTTGAATGTGATTGAAATCTGAATTTTAAAAGTTGTTTGAATGTGATTCAAATATGAATTTTTAAAGTTGTTTGAATCATATTCAAATCTGAATTTTTAAAGTTTTTTGAATAATATTCAGATCTAATTTTTTAAAAAATGTTTGAATGTGATTCAAATCTGATTTTTTAAGAAATGTTTGAATGTGATTCAAATCTGAATTTTTAAGGTTATTTGAATGTGATTCAAATCTAAATTTTTAAATTTGTTTGAATGAGATTCAAATCTGAATCTTTAAATTTATTTGAATCATATTCAAATCTGGATTTTTAAGTTGAATATGAGATATTCAATTTAATTTAAGTATGTATGTTTTATTTAATTGTTAAATAGTGATATGCATGATGGATTATCATGGACTATAAAAGACCAATGTGATTCGATTTATTTCTTTTATGTTTCTTTGGGATTGTAAATTAATTAATTTATTTTAATTTATTTTGGACATGTATTATTAAGTTTGTGATAATTTTTGGGTTGTAATTTCATTTATTTAAGTTCTTGTAAATTCGCCTTGGTATGCCAAGGATTACTATGTAATATTGGATTGCAAGAAGTTCAAGGAGGTCAAGAGTATTGGTGGGACGGTGGGAGAATTCAAGATCAAGTGTTGATTATGTACTCCTTCAGCAACTCTTGTAAAATGAATGAATGAAATGCACTTAGGAATGCCACGATTCAATTCTTAGTGGCTCAATTGAATCCCTTAGAAAGTCCACGATCATACCATATTTACTGCTTATCCATGAATGCATGAGATGTATGGGAATGTATGCAATTATATTATATATGCATTCTATATGGATAATGAGCAATGTGAGAAATAAATAGTAATTAGGATGACCATAAAATCTTCAAAACAAATGATTAAGTTGGAAATGCTATAATTAAAGTAATTATAACATAGGCCCTCCATTGGGGTAATTATTTTAAGAAATTTTAAATAGTTACATACGATGCAATTAATTTAAGAGATTTTCTTAATAATAATTGTTAAGCATGAGATGTTGTAAATATGTTAATGGTTTGGTGGCCAATATTGGGTGTACATGAGGACATTGAAATTATTTGAATAATTCTTGCTCAATGGGATCTTATTAAATAATGCAAGTTAAGTCAATTTTGGATTTACTTGTGATTTTGTGCATTAGGGGCTAGGTAAAGGATTGAACCTCACATGAGATGTGATGGGCAAAGAGTTGCTCACTTATAATTTATTGTAATTCCAATAACGAATGTACCTGAGGATGATCAATAGAATTATAAGAATTCAATCACCCACTTGAAATCCATCCAACTAGGATTTCCGTTTTCTACTTTGGAAGTGTAGGATTCGCTAAGTTAGTGGGAGGACCACTTTGATTAAAAGACCATAATCATTTTGGTTAATTACATGATACATTTACTAATTAATCTAGTTATTTTATGCAATTACTTTTACGATAATAATGAGCGCAGAACAACCACCACCATCAATATTCTTGCAAGTATACTTGATCGCAATAGGTTGTGAGGACCTAATCTCTTTGATTGGCTAAGAAATTTGAAACTTATCACAGACCTTGAACATATAGGATATGTTCTAGATTCAAATGTTCCTGGTCCCTTACCTCCAGAGGCCACTCAAGAGGAACATGAAACTTTGGACAAGTGGAAGGAGCATGATATGAGAGCTAAGAGTTACATGTTGATTTCCATGAGTAATGAGTTCCAGAAGTAGCATGAGAATATGCAGAGTGCGAGTGAGATCCTCCTTCACCTACAAGAGTTGTATGGTGAACATAGCGAGAATGCTAGGTATGAGATATCTAGGCCTATTCGCATGAGGATGTCGAGGGACGAATGTTGGGGATAATGTTCACAAGATGATTGGTGATTGGCGGTTGGAACATCTTGACTTCAACATGGATTTCCAACTACGGATTTGATCCTTGATCCTTCACGAGTCTTTTGGGAATTTTGTGACAAATTTTCATATGACTAAACAAGAATGCACATTAGTGGTTTACTCAACATGCTGGTTATTGCCCAAAAAATATGCGGGCAATAAAGGAAAAGAGGTAGCTTTGATTGCATCTTCTTCTCTTTGGAAAGTCCAACAAGAAGAAGGGCAATAAGAAAAAGAAATCTCAGATTCCTAGTCCTTCTAAGAGAATAGCTAAACAGAAAGGGAAGACTAAAGCTGATAGAGGCAAAGGAAAGTGTTTCCACTGCCAAAAGGATGGGCCTTTGGAAAAGGCGCGAGTATCTTGCTTTTACGAAGGACAAGAAGGATAGACCTTGGAAGGTATGTCCATATCTTGTTATCTAGATTACGATGATACTCATAGTTCATCTCTGACTTGGGTTTTAGATCTGGTGCGGTTCTCACATTTCTAATGATATGCAGGAACTAGTAAATAGTAGCAGCTTGCGTTCTCAAGATGTTAGAGTCCGGATTGGCAATGGCTCAACTGTTGAAGCTTTAGCCATAAGATCTAAATCTTTTTACATGTTTGGACATGTTTTGTATTTGGATAATATTTTATATGTACCTGGTGCTTTTAAGAACATCATTTCTATATCTAGTTTAACTACAAATGGCTATAAATTTCAGTTCATAGATGATGTTTACAATATTTATTTTGGAAATAAATATATTGGTTAGTTATATGAATGATGGTCTTTATTATTTGGATAACAATGACAAACACAAAATGAATGCAAGTGATCTAAATGAATGCAATGCCATAGTGAAAATCAACTCAAGTTCAAAATATATTTGGCACTTAAGGTTATGTCATGTTGCAAAAGATAGGATTACAAAATTGGAGAAAATGGGGATTCTATCCTCATTGGGCTCTGAGCCTACTCCAACTTGTGAATCTTGTCTTCAGGGCAAAATGACTAGATTACCCTTTGTTGGACAAGGGCTAAGAGCTGAAAAATATTTTGGAGCTAATACATAGTGATGTATGTGGTCCATTTAAAGAAATGGCTAGAGGAGGCTTTCATTATTTTATTACCTTTATTGATGATAAATCAAGGTTTGGGTATTTGTATTTGATGAAATACAAACATGAATCCTTTGAAAATTTCAAAGATTTTAAATCTGAAGTAGAAAATCAAGCGGAAAGAGTATTAAAGCTCTTGATCGAATAGTGGAGGTGAATATTTGAGTCTTGAATTTGATGAATACTTGAGAGAGCATGGCATTGTTTCCAAGTTGACTATTCCAGGAACTCCACAGCTGAATGGTGTATCTGAAAGGAGAAATCATACCTTATTGGATATGGTACATAGTATGATAAGCTATCTTGATATGCCAATCTCCTTTGGGATTTGCATTAGAATCGACTTTGTATATTGAATAGGATTCCATCAAAATCAGTTTCTTCCACACCTTATGTCACACCTTACCTCTGTAAGGCATAACATGATCCGTAGTATACCTAATGAATTACCAACTCAGTCTCACGATAACCCATTAAATACACTACAAGGGATTTTAAAACTTTTCTTACTTCTTTTACGATGGTGAGCACTATTTACAGTGTTAAAGACTTTGGTGGTGAAGTGAACTAACTAACTAATTTGATTTATTTATAATTTCTGTAAAATTTTTGGCAAAGTGCCCTCTTTATTTTTGATAAAACAGTTCTTCAGAAAAACTGTAAAAGCACTTCTATAATTTTCCAAATCTCAACTTCAATACATTTCTCAACACAACAATTCATCAACACTATTCCATTGTAATTTTTCAAAGTACGAGATAAGGAAATATAATACAAATTTTACAATCCAAAACACTCTTAATTAATTTACAACTTCAAGGTACAATTTAATTTACAACTGCTCAAAACCAAAAAGAAAATTTACATACGATGTCATACATTCTGATTACAAAAGCAAAAGCGGTATACTCAAAATACCAGGTAAACCCTAGCAGGATGTATATGCAGCCTAGTCTGCTGCCCTGTCTATCTCTCTACCTGCGACAGCAATAAAAAGCTATCGCTGAGACAATGTCTCAGTGGTGCACAACATTAACCAAATCCAATTTAAATCACAATTCACAAGTCATGTAAATAGTGGATACTTGAAATCATAATTAAATTCAAGACAATAATTGTCAACAAGAATTTAAACTCCATTTCTCAATATCACAATAATTTTCCATAAGTCGATCAGGTTTGAATTCAAAGGCAGTATATGTCAATGAGAGTTTAAATCTATTTCACAATCTCACAATACACATCAATAAATCACACTGACTTAATCATGATCCATAATTCAATTCATCCCAAAAGTCGATGACTAATGAGGAATAACATGGCTAGCTAGCAAAAATATGAGTACTCATTCTAGTCGTACTCAACAGGCTCACAGCTCAACACTTCAGACAGAGAGTGATTTGAATTCATCTCACTAGACAAGCTTGAGTGGAATACAATCTATATACATGATATTGTGGTTTCAAACCATTTCTAATGCTTTTTAATCAATAAGTATCCATCAATGTCATTCAAACCATTTTCACGATTTCAAACTATTCACAATATTTTTCAATCAATAAATATTCCTCAAACACATTTCCACAATTTAAAATAATGATATACAAATAATCAATATTTATTTCCATTGAAAATAATTCAAAAGCAGGTTGTTGTGCACAAACCTCGATATTTGTCTCTGGTCTTGACTCGATTTCTTTCCCTTTCTTTGAGTCCTTGTTAGCGAGAAACACAATTTGAAGTGTTTGAGTACCAAATTAAACTATCTCTATCGATGGGGTTTGGTAAATAATGCACTGAACTCAATTATTAAGCTTAATCACCTAATATACCGACCCTCGATCGTTTTAGGTAAATTAGGTTTTAGTGTCGTTAATATGTCACACTCGATAGGATTTTAGGTTTGGTATGTTTTACCAAAGTCATTTCCTCGCTTAGTGCATTTTAATGCAAATTCTTTGGATTAGGAACAATGGTTTGACCTAACCAGACGATCTAGTTCCTCGGGTTTCGGGTCTCGGTCGAACCTACAAACTTGTAGATCTAGGTCTTATTGCACGCGGTGCAAAATTTCAGGTCAATCCGAGTTAAGTAGACCAAGTTATGGTCATTACACTATTTCTGGTCAAATGTTACCATTTTAGGTCAATTTTAGGTCAAAGTGGTCAATTCTGGTTCGGCCAGTTTTGGACCCGAACTTGTGCAAGTTGTTTGACTTGCTTATGGTCATTCTGGGCTTTGGTGTCTTCATAAGACTTGTAGGTATGGGTCTTAACTATTCTTGGTCAAAATTTCAGGTCAATTGGACCTGGTTTGAGTGAGTTATGGCCTAATCACTCACTGCTGCCCAATTGGTCATTTTTCAGGTCCTAATTGCATCTAATCCGAATTGGTCAAATTTTTAGGTCTCCTTGCAAGCAGAATTTTGGCATGGTTTCTCAATGAAAGTTGGCACATTTTGTGCCTAGTTTCACCTCAAATTAGTCTCATACTAATTAAGGTTACACATTCAAGGTTATAGGCCAAAATATACACTGCCCTTAATATGCATTACACACCCCAACTTCAAACACACACTTACCTTTGCAAGGTTTACTTCCATACCCTACCAAACTGTTTTGGCACATTACCAACAACATTTTCTACATAACATTAGCATTATTTTGGGCAGATTCAATCACCCTCAACACACCAAATATCATTCACAATTACAATTTCTAAGTACCATTACAAACACACCTAAACATTTCAAACTTTACATACACTTTACAATGTAAATTGACATACATATCATCAATCCTTCTAGGTCAATATGCTGCCCACACTCCCTTCAATATACACCATTATTCAAGTGTCCACAAGCTGCCACAATTCATTCATCAACATCACATTGCCGTACCATATGCCAATTCCAATCAAAGTGCATCATTCACCATATATACATGCATTAAATCACTAGGTTACTAAATCACCATGATTAACATTATTTCTCATCAATTATATACACAAATACCTCATCAAAAACGTGACCCATGGCTGTCCAAAATGGCAACAACAATAACCCTTCAAACTCAAAATTTTCCTTCACCAAACCAATACCCATAACATAAACATAAACTTTAACAAAGAACTTCTCAAAAATGCAAACTTACCTTTAATTGTAAATTGCTAAACCTTCACCAAACTTCCCAAAATTGGTATCAATATCTTCCTTGTGATGTGTAGACAAATTTTAGTGAAGAACACTAAGTGAATGGAGTTGAAATGGAAGGAGGGATCAAGCTTGCATGAAAATGTCCATGGAGTTTTCTCTCCCTTCATTCACGGCTTGGATGGTAAATGAAGAAGATGAAGTGGCTGCTGGACATAGTGGACTTACATCAGCCCTATAATGTGTTTATTTTATTCCCTTAGTGGTCCACTTACTCTAATTAATTCATATTATAAGTTACTTTCACTTAATCCCACATTAAACCCTTAATTCTCACTATTTACTTTAGGTACCACCAATTTAATTATTCATTTCATTTTCTAAGTGTAATATTATTTATTTTTAATGGAAATTTAGGTCAAAAGACAATTCGGGATGTCAAATGACCATAATGCCCCTGTTCGGGTGGCTTTCCCGATTTTTCGGTAACACCGTATTTTGTCTGTTTTTCGATTTCTCACTTTTCTTTGTACTAATTATTTAATTTTTCCTTGATATTTCTAATGATATTTATACTTCAATAAGGGTCTATTTATGTCCAAAAAATATTTTCGGGGTTCCATGATCCGAGGTTAGTCAACGGTCCACGTAGTGACTTCGTCTGATCACCATCGCTAGGTTTCAGCTCGTTTAACTTGATCACATTTCTTTACTATGATTTTTCCTTTGTTTTCTTTTCTTGTATTTCATTATTTTATGTCTCCTCACTCATATTGAAATGCGGTTCTAGGCATCCTAATTTGTCCAGGACAACAGCAGTCACGGGCGATGAGAGCGCACTAGAACTTAGGGTGTTACAATTCTCCCCCTTAAATAAATTTCGTCTCGAAATTTTACAGCATTAGTCTCTGAGCAATTTGTGGGTGCTATCTCCTCATATCCTCTTCACGTTCCCAAGTTGCTTCTGGCTTTGAATGATGGTTCCTGACACTTTAACAGGTGTATCTGTTTGTTCCTCAATTTGTTTCACCTCATAAGCGGAATTTTTATGGGTTCTTCCTCATATGAGAGGTCTGGATTTACTTCAATCTCTTCAGCTGATAGTACATGAGATGGAGTGCGATCTGTACCTCCTTAACATGGACACATGGAAGACCTTTGTGTATCCTTGCTAGCTCTGGAGGTAATGCCAGCCGGTATGCTAAAGGACTCACTCTTTCGAACTTCATATGGTCAGATGAAGCGAGGACTTAGTTTCCCCTTTCTGCCAAATCTCATAATCCTCTTCCAAGGAGAAACTTTTAGGAATACCTTATCACCTTTTGCATACTCAATATCTCTTCTCTTGAGATCAACATAGGACTTACGGCGATGCGATGCACGAGTCTATCTCTGATCAATCTAATCTTTTCCTCTGTCTGCTGGACAATTTCTGGTCCAATCATCTTCCTTTCACCTACTTCATCCCAATATAAGGGAGTTCTACACTTTCTGCCATACAAAGCTTCATATGGAGGCATCCCTATGCTTGATTGGTATTGTTGTTATAAGCAAACTCAATCAAAGGCAAGTGTGTATCCCAACTACCTTTAAATTCAATCACACAAGCCCGTAGCATATCCTCCAATATCTGAATAATCCTCTCGGTGGCCATGCATGTGGGTGGAATCTTTGTCTTTGAAGTTCAATCTAGTTCCTAGGGCTCTCTGAAGACTACCCCAGAATCTAGAAGTGAACCTAGGATCTCTGTCAGACACAATTGCTACTGGCACTCCATGCGATTTTACAATCTCATATATGTACAATCGGCCAATCTTTCCAGGCTATAGTCCATCGGTGGCAAAAGTGAGCGGACTTAGTCAATCATCAACTATAACCCATCTTGCATCATGACTACTCTGTGTCCTTGGAAGTCTGTAACAAAATCCATAGTTATCAGTTCCCATTTCCACTGCAGTGCGACAAAGGATGTAACAAACCATTGGAACTTGATGTTACTGCCTTTACTTGCGACAAGTTAGGCATTTGGAAACAAATTCAGCTATATCTCTCTTCATGCCCATCCACGGTAATGTTCTTTCAACCCTCTGTACATTTTAGTTCCACGGGTGCATAGCAAATGGAGACTCATGTGCTTCCTTCATAATGATCTGTCTCGGTTCCACATCACTAGGAGCGCACATTACGCTACGATGTAGCAATAAACCATCATCTCTCACGGAGAATTCGGGTTTCTTGCCTGCTTGAACTTCTTTCGGTGACTCGATATTTTTCATCACACTGTGCAGCCATTCTGATCTGATCAATCAACCCTGGCTGTACATGCCATGCAACTACTGTCTGGCCCGCATCATCAACCTCTAAGCGGCATCTTTGTGCTTTCAATTCATATACCATGGACAAAGGAGAAACTCGAGACTTGCCATAGTCTTGCGACTTAAGGCGTCGACCACCACATTTGCTTTTCTGGTGATAGTCTATTAAGCAATCATAATCTTTAATGAGTTCTAGCCATCTCCTCTGCCTCAAATTCAATTCCTGCAGGTACCTAAGTACTTCAAGCTCTTGTGATCTGTGAAGATGTAGCATTTCTCTCCATACAGATAGTGTCTCGGATCTTGAGCAAAAACAATATTTGCTAACTCCGGATCATGTGTTGGGTAGTTCCTCTCATGCGGTTTGGTGGCGTGATGCATAAGCAATGACATTCGATCTTGCATCGATACACGCCTAACCCATTGTGAGAAGCATCACTATAAGCGTGTATTCTTTACGGAGTAGGTAAAGTGAAGCTGGAGCTTGATTAAGCACCTCTTCAACTCATCAAAACTCTGTGACATTTATGAGTCCTTTGAAATTTTACATCTTTCCGGCGGCTTGGTGGTGGAGAAGATAACATAGAGAATCCCTTCACAAGCCAAGCGGTAATATCCATTAAGCCCGAGCTGCGAATTTACGTGATGTTCTGGCGGTTTCCAATTAAGGATAGCTTCTACCTTCTGGAATCTACCTTGATCCCTTGGTGACACAACATGTCCCAAAAGGAGATTTCCTTGAGCCAAAATTCACATTTCGACAATTTGGCGTACAAGCTATTTCTCCCTTAAAGTCTGCGGTACAATTCGCGGATGTCTATCATGCTCCTCTGCACTCCTCGAGTATATCAAAATGTCATCAATAAACACCACCACAAATTGATCAAGATATAGTGCGAAGATAGTGTTCATCGGATCCATAAGCGGTGGAGCATTTGTTAACTTGAATGGCATTACTAGAAACTCATAGTGGCCATCCAGAGTTACGGCAGTTTTGGGATACTCTGCTCTTGCACCTTCAGCGATGATAACGGATCGCAAATCAATTTTGGAGAATACTCTTGCACCCTTCAAGTGATCGAGCGGATCATCAATGCGAGCAATGGATATACATTCTTTATTGTCACCCTATTCAGCTTTTGTAGTCAATGCATAATAGGAGAGTACCATAATACTTCTTAACAAACAACAATGGTGCTCCCCAAGGTGACACACTATGTCGGATTAAGCCCTTTTCAAGTAATTCTTGTAACTGTATCTTCAACTCCTTCAACTCTGCTGTTGCCATTATGTATTGCGTTATGGAGATTGGATCCACACGAGCGAACATTAATTTCAAAGCGCACTTCTCTTTCGGAGGTAATCACGGCAATTCATCGGAAACACATGCGGAAAGTCATATCTTGTAGGGATGTCCTTCAATCTTTGGACTCCCCTCTTGTGTGTCTACTACGTATGCCAAGTATTCTTAACACCCCTTCATGATCATTTTTCTGGATATTTCAGCAGAAATGATGGTTGATGGCAATAACGCCTCTCCTTGTATTACCACATCACTATCTTGAGGAAGGCCAAAGTGGTATCTTGACCTACAGTCAATCATGGCATGATGTCTAGCTAACCAATCCATGCCCAAGATGATATCATAATCTCTAAAGGGCATTTTAATGAGATCGGACAGAAAAGTGTGTCCTTGGATCACCAAAGGGCAATCTCTATACATCCTATTAACCCTAACCTCCTGTCCTAGCGGACTTGTTACTAGCACCTCAAAGTCCATTTTTGTACATGGAACAGCAATGCAATCAATGATGCTAGCACTCACATAAGAATGGGTAGAACCCGGGTCAAATAGCACAAATACATTCTGGTTAAAAGTTGAGAAGGTACCAGCCACAACATCAGATGTCTCTGCCTCTTCTCTCTGTCTCATGGCATAGACTGCATTTGGAGCACCTGTCTTGTTACGATTGTTTCTTGTGCCTTGGCTGCTCTTTGGGTTACCTCTACCCCTGCCTCTACCTCTGTTAGGTGGTTGTGAGCTTCTGGTGACAGGGCTGCACCCGGCCCTTCTGCGGTAGTAGGAGGTGGTCCAACTCTCGACTCTTGAGTGCGGTCCTTGGCAAAGTGTCAGGTGCCTCCACGGTTATAACGAGCTCCAATAGCCTTGTAGCAGATTCCACCATGATTCTTTCCACAAGTTTCACATTGGCGGGAGGGTAGGAACACGGTACTCTGGCGACCGGATAGGGAGGTCTCATCTGAATGTCTTCCCCTACAGTTTCTTGCCGCCTCTGCCATGTCCCCATAGTTCTTCCTCTTTCGGTATGACCACTTTGGAACTACGATCTCTTGATTTTCCCTCTTTCTCTGTCTTCTCGACCTCTTCTTCTCGGGAGCGGTCTCAAACTCAACTCTTTCCAACTCTAGGGCTTGAGAAACAAGTTCGAGAGAAGTTAGTGTGTTTGAAGCCGAGCACTTGTACTCTATCTTGGGCTTCAAGCCAGTTTCAAACCTCTTGCATCTCTCCTCTTTGGTAGAGAGTGGACTCCTTGCATAATGGCTAAGCGGGAAAATTCTCTCTCATACTCGACTGATCTATTCCCTGTTTGAGACTTAAGAATTCTTGTAACCACGGTCTACATAGGCATCGAGGATGTATTTGCATGCGAATTCCACGAGGAAGTCATTCAGTCGACTGCGAGTTCTACGGTGTGGGGAATGGTTTTCCACAGTCATAAGCATCCCCTTGTAGTAAGGATCTTGAGTATTCAAGTCGAGCTCCTCTGTACAATGAAGTTTCTTGAACACCCTATCCATCCTCTCTAACCCTTTGTTAAGCTTCTATAGGATCTCTTGTCCTTAAACTCTGTAGCCCCATACTTCATCAATTTATCATCTTGCCTTGTAGGAGGCGTGGTTGTACCACGGGTGTGCGAATTGGGACTTGAGTAGGTGCATTACCAGCCATTTGTTGGAATATTGCGACCATCTGCTTGGCGGCGAGCGAAAGCTGCGATGCTGCGGTAGTCTTCTTTGAACCAACGACATTTTATGCAATGGGGCATCCCCTTGCACCTCGACCTCAATAGGTGATCATGAGCGATCACCCTCTTCCATATTCAATGCGAGGATCTTAGCTTTCTGAACAATAACACAAGAATATTCACTCTCGTTAGTGCATATTTATCTTTGTAATGTCTTGTATGTATCAAACAATGATATTGGCGGTTGTACTATGCGAAAGAACATTCAAATAACGGTGAAAGCAATTTAAAAACTTTGCTCGATACCACTAAAACATGTCACACCTTATCCCTCTGTAAGGCATAACATGATCCGTAGTATACCTAATGAATTACCAACTCCGTCTCACGATAACCCATTAAATACACTACAAGGGATTTTAAAAACTTTTCTTACTTCTTTTACGGTGGTGAGCACTATTTACAGTGTTAAAGACTTTGGTGGTGAAGTGAAATAACTAACTCATTTGATTTATTTAGAATTTACTGTAAAATTTTTGGCAAAGTGCCCTCTGTATTTTGGATAAAGCAGTTCTTGAAAACTGTAAAAGCACTTCTATAATTTTCCAAATCTCAACTTCAATACATTTCTCAACACAACAATTCATCAACTCAATTCCATAGAAATTTTTCAAAGTCGAGATAAGGAAATATAATACAACTTTACAATCCAAAACACTCATAATTAATTTACAACTTCAAGGTACAATTTAATTTACAATTGCTCAAAACCAAAAGAAAATATACATACGATGTCATACATTCTGATTACAAAAGCAAAGCGGTATACTCAATATACCGGGTAATCCCTCATTTGGATGTATATGCGGCCTAGTCTGTGCACATCTATCTCTACTGCGGCGGCAATGATAAAAGCTATCATTTGAGACAATGTCTCGATGGTGCACAACATTAACCAAATCCAATTTAAATCACAATTCATAAGTCATGTAAATAGTGGATACTTGAAATCATAATTAAATTCAAGACAATAATTGTCAACAAGAATTTAAACTCCATTTCTCAATATCACAATAATTTTCCATAAGTCGGATCAGTTTGAATTCAAAAGGTATATGTCAATGAGAGTTTAAATCTATTTCACAATCTCACAATACACATCAATAAATCACACACTTAATCATGATCCATAATTCAATTCATCCCAAAAGTCGATGACTAATGAGGAATAACATGGCTAGCTAGCAAAAATATGAGTACTCATTCTATTCGTCCTCAACAGGCACACACCTCAACACTTGAGAGAGAATTCAATTCATCCCACTAGACAAGCTAGAGGAATACAATCAATATACATGATAGTGTGGTTTCAAACCATTTCTAATGCTTTTTAATCAATAAGTATCCATCAATGTCATTCAAACCATTTTCTGATTTCAAACTATTCACAATATTTTTCAATCAATAAATATTCCTCAAACACATTTCCACAATTTAAAATAATGATATACAAATAATCAATATTTATTTCCATTGAAAATAATTCAAAAGCAGTTGTTGTGCACAAACCTCGATATTTGTCTCTGGTCTTGACTCGATATTTCTTTCCCTTTTCTTTGAGTCCTTGTTAAGAGAAACACAATTTGAAGTGTTTGATACCAAATTAAACTATCTCTATCGATGGGGTTTGGTAAATAATGCCTTGAACTCAATTATTAGCTTAATCACCTAATATACCGACCCTCGATGCGTTTTTGGTAAATTAGGTTTTAGTGTCGTTAATATGTCACACTCGATAGGATTTTAGGTTTGGTATGTTTTACCAAAGTCATTTCCTCGCTTAGTGCATTTTAATGCAAATTCTTTGGATCGGAACACTGGTTTGACCTAACCGGACGATCTAGTTCCCTCGGTTTTGGGTCTCGGTCGAAACTACAAACTTGTAGATCTAGGTCTTATTGCACGCGGTGCAAAATTTCAGGTCAATCCGAGTTAAGTAGACCAAGTTATGGTCATTACACTATTGCTGGTCAAATGGTACCATTTTAGGTCAATTTTAGGTCAAAGTGGTCAATTCTGGTTCAGCCAGTTTTGGACCCGAACTTGTGCAAGTTGTTTGACTTGCTTATGGTCATTCTGGGCTTTGGTGTCTTCATAAGACTTGTAGGTATGGGTCTTAACTATTCTTGGTCAAAATTTCAGGTCAATTGGACCTGGTTTGAGTGAGTTATGGCCTAAACACTCACTGCTGCCCAATTGGTCATTTTCAGGTCCTAATTGCATCTAATCCGAATTGGTCAAATTTTTAGGTCACCTTGCAAGCAGAATTTTGGCATGGTTTCTCAATGAAAGTTGGCACATTTTGTGCCTAGTTTCACCTCAAATTAGTCTCATACTAATTAAGGTTACACATTCAAGGTTATAGGCCAAAATATACACTGCCCTTAATATGCATTACACACCCCAACTTCAAACACACACTTACCTTTGCAAGGTTTACTTCCATACCCTACCAAACTGTTTTGGCACATTACCAACAACATTTTCTACATAACATTAGCATTATTTTGGGCAGATTCAATCACCCTCAACACACCAAATATCATTCACAATTACAATTTCTAAGTACCATTACAAACACACCTAAACATTTCAAACTTTACATACACTTTACAATGTAAATTGACATACATATCATCAATCCTTCTAGGTCAATATGCTGCCCACACTCCCTTCAATATACACCATTATTCAAGTGTCCACAAGCTGCCACAATTCATTCATCAACATCACATTGCCGTACCATATGCCAATTCCCATCAAAGTGCATCATTCACCATATATACATGCATTAAATCACTAGGTTACTAAATCACCATGATTAACATTATTTCTCATCAATTATATACACAAATACCTCATCAAAAACGTGACCCATGGCTGTCCAAAATGGCAACAACAATAACCCTTCAAACTCAAAATTTTCCTTCACCAAACCAATACCCATAACATAAACATAAACTTTAACAAGAACTTCTCAAAAATGCAAACTTACCTTTAATTGTAAATTGCTAAACCTTCACCAAACTTCCCAAAATTGGTATCAATATCTTCCTTGTGATGTGTAGACAAATTTTAGTGAAGAACACTAAGTGAATGGAGTTGAAATGGAAGGAGGGATCAAGCTTGCATGAAAATGTCCATGGAGTTTTCTCTCCCTTCATTCACGGCTTGGATGGTAAATGAAGAAGATGAAGTGGCTGCTGGACATAGTGGACTTACATCAGCCCCATAATGTGTTTATTTTATTCCCTTAGTGGTCCACTTACTCTAATTAATTCATATTATAAGTTACTTTCACTTAATCCCACATTAAACCCTTAATTCTCACTATTTACTTTAGGTACCACCAATTTAATTATTCATTTCATTTTCTAAGTGTAATATTATTTATTTTTAATGGAAATTTAGGTCAAAAGACAATTCGGGATGTCAAATGACCATAATGCCCCTGTTCGAATTGGCTTTCAGATTTTTAGTAACAAGTATTTTATCTGTTTTTCGATTTCTCACTTTTCTTTGTACTAATTATTTAATTTTTCCTTGATATTTCTAATGATATTTATACTTCAATAAGGGTCTATTTATGTCCAAAAAATATTTTCGGGGTTCCATGATCCGAGGAGTTAGTCAACGGTCCTGTAGTGACTTCGGTCTGATCACCATCGCTAGGTTTCATTTCGTTTAACTTGATCACATTTCTTTACTATGATTTTCCTTTGTTTTCTTTTCTTGTATTTCATTATTTTATGTCTCCTCACTCATATTGAAATGCGGTTCTAGGCATCCTAGTGTCCAGGACAACAGTCACCGGGGCGATGAAGCACTCTAGAACTTAGGGTGTTACAATTCTCCCCCTTAAATAAATTTCGTCTCGAAATTTTACACAGCATTAGTCTCTGAGCAGTGTGGGTCTTTGTCTCCTCATATCCTCTTCACGTTCCCAAGTTGCTTCTGCTTTGAATGATGGTTCCACACTTTAACCAGTGTATCTGTTTGTTCCTCAATTTGTTTCACCTCATAAGCGAATTTTTATGGGTTCTTCCTCATATGAGAGTGCGGATTTACTTCAATCTCTTCAGTGATAGTACATGAGATGGAGTGCGATCTGTACCTCCTTAACATGGACACATGGAAGACACTGTGTATCCTTGCTAGCTCTGGAGGTAATGCCAACCGGTATGCTAAAGGACTCACTCTTTCGAACTTCATATGGTCAGATGAAGCGAGGACTTAGTTTCCCCTTTACGCCAAATCTCATAATCCTCTTCCAAGGAGAAACTTTGAGAATACCTTATCACCTTTGCATACTCAATATCTCTTCTCTTGAGATCAACATAGGACTTACGGCGATGCGATGCGGCCACGAGTCTATCTCTGATCAATCTAATCTTTTCCTCTGTCTGTGGACAATTTACGGTCCAATCATCTTCCTTTCACCTACTTCATCCCAACATAAGGGAGTTCTACACTTTACGCCATACAAAGCTTCATATGGAGGCATCCTATGCTTGATTGGTATTTGTTGTTATAAGCAAACTCAATCAAAGGCAAGTGTGTATCCCAACTACCTTTAAATTCAATCACATAAGCCCGTAGCATATCCTCCAATATCTGAATAACCCTCTCGGGTGGCCATGCATGCGTGGGTGGAATCTTTGTCTTTGAAGTTCAATCTAGTTCCTAGGGCTCTCTGAAGACTACCCGGAATCTAGAAGTGAACCTAGGATCTCTGTCGGACACAATTGCTCTGGCACTCCATGCGGTTTACAATCTCATATATGTACAATCGGCCAATCTTTCAGGGCTATAGTCCATCGAGGCGGCAAAAAGTGAGCGGACTTAGTCAATCATCAACTATAACCCATACTGCATGATGACTACTCTGTGTCCTTGGAAGTCCTGTAACAAAATCCATAGTTATCCGTTCCCATTTCCACTCTGGTACTGACAAAGGATGTAACAAATCAGCTGGAACTTGATGTTCTGCCTTTACTTGCTGACAAGTTAGGCATTTGGAAACAAATTTAGCTATATCTCTCTTCATGCCCATCCACCAGTAATGTTCTTTCAGCCCTCTGTACATTTTAGTTCCACGGTGCATAGCAAATGGAGACTCATGTGCTTCCTTCATAATGATCTGTCTCGGTTCCACATCACTAGGAGCGCACATTACGCCTGATGTAGCAATAAACCATCATCTCTCACGGAGAATTCGGGTTTCTTGCCTGTGAACTTCTTTCGACTTACGATATTTTTCATCACTCTGTGCGACCATTACGATCGATCAATCAACCTTTGTACATGCCATGCAACTACCGTCATCCCTCATCATCAACCTCTAAAGCGGCATCTTTGTGCTTTCAATTCATATACCATGGACAAAGGAGAAACTGCGAGACTTGCCATAGTCTTGCGACTTAAGGCGTCGACCACCACATTTGCTTTTCTGGTGATAGTCTATTAAGCAATCATAATCTTTAATGAGTTCTAGCCATCTCCTCTGCCTCAAATTCAATTCCTACAGGTACCTAAGTACTTCAAGCTCTTGTGATCTGTGAAGATGTAGCATTTCTCTCCATACTGAGATAGTGTCTCGGATCTTGAGCAAAAACAATAGCTGCTAACTCCGGATCATGTGTTGGGTAGTTCCTCTCATGCGGTTTGGTGGCGTGATGCATAAGCAATGACATTAGATCTTGCATCGATTACCACGGCCTAACCCATTGTGAGAAGCATCACTATAAAGCGTGTATTCTTTATCGGAGTAGGTAAAGTGAGAAGCTGGAGCTTGATTAAGCACCTCTTCAACTCATCAAAACTCTGTGACATTTATCGTCCACTGAAATTTTACATCTTTAAGCGGCTTGGTGATGGAGAAGATAACATAGAGAATCCCTTCACAAACCAGCGGTAATATCCAGCTAAGCCAGCTGCGAATTTACGTGATGTTCTGAATTGTTTCCAATTAAGGATAGCTTCTACCTTCTTTGGAATCTACCTTGATCCCTTGGTGACACAACATGTCCCAAAGGAGATTTCCTTGACCAAAATTCACATTTCGACAATTTGGCGTCTGTTGTTTCTCCCTTAAAGTCTGCAGTACAATTCGCGGATGTCTATCATGCTCCTCTGCACTCCTCGAGTATATCAAAATGTCATCAATAAACACCACCACAAATTGATCAAGATATAGTGCGAAGATAGTGTTCATCGGATCCATAAGCGGTGGAGCATTTGTTAACGAATGGCATTACTAGAAACTCATAGTGGCCATACAGAGTTACGGCGATTTTGGGATACTCTGCTCTTGCACCTTCAATGATGATAACGGATCGCAAATCAATTTTGGAGAATACTCTGCACCCTTCAAGTGATCGAGCGGATCATCAATGCGAGGCAATGGATATACATTCTTTATTGTCACCCTATTCAGCTGCTGTAGTCAATGCATAAGCGGAGTACCATCCTTCTTCTTAACAAACAACCTGGTGCTCCCCAAGGTGACACACTAGGGCGGATGAAGCCCTTTTCAAGTAATTCTTATAGCTGTATCTTCAACTCCTTCAACTCTGCTGGTGCCATTACGTATGGCGTTATGGAGATTGGATCCACACGAGCGAACATTAATTTCAAGCGCACTTCTCTTTCGGAGTAATCACGGCAATTCATCGAAACACATGCGGAAAGTCATATCTTTGTAGGGATGTCCTTCAATCTTTGGACTCCCCACTTGGGTGTCTACTCGTATGCCAAGTATGCTTCACACCCCTTCTGATCATTTTTACGGCTAGTGCGGCGAAATGATGGTTGATGGCAATAAGCGCCTCTCCTTGTATTACCACATCACTATCTTGAGGAAGGCCAAAAGTGGTGTCTTGACCTCTGATCAATCATGGCATGATGTCTAGCTAACCAATCCATGCCCAAGATGATATCATAATCTCTAAAGGGCATTTTAATGAGATCGGACAGAAAAGTGTGTCCTTGGATCACCAAAGGGCAATCTCTATACATCCTATTAACCCTAACCTCTGTCCTAGCGGACTTGTTACTAGCACCTCAAAGTCCATTTTTGTACATGGAGCGACAATGCAATCAATGATGCTAGCACTCACATAAGAATGGGTAGAACCGGGTCAAATAGCACAAATACATTACGGTTAAAAGTTGAGAAGGTACGCCACAACATCGGATGTCTGTGGATGTATATGCGACCTAGTCTGCTTACTGTCTATCTCTCTACTGCGGCGACAATAAAAGCTATCATTTGAGACAATGTCTCGATGGTGCACAACATAAACCAAATCAATTTAAATCACAATTCATAAGTCATGTAAATAGTGGATACTTGAAATCATAATTAAATTCAAGACAATAATTGTCAACAAGAATTTAAACTCCATTTCTCAATATCACAATAATTTTCCATAAGTCGGATCAGTTTGAATTCAAAAGGCAGTATATGTCAATGAGAGTTTAAATCTATTTCACAATCTCACAATACACATCAATAAATCACACCTGACTTAATCATGATCCATAATTCAATTCATCCCAAAAGTCGATGACTAATGAGGAATAACATGGCTAGCTAGCAAAAATATGAGTACTCATTCTATTCGTCCTCAGAGGCACACACCTCAACACTTGACGAGAGAGAATTCAATTCATCCCACTAGACAAGCTAGAGAGGAATACAATCAATATACATGATATTGTGGTTTCAAACCATTTCTAATGCTTTTTAATCAATAAGTATCCATCAATGTCATTCAAACCATTTTCACGATTTCAAACTATTCACAATATTTTTCAATCAATAAATATTCCTCAAACACATTTCCACAATTTAAAATAATGATATACAAATAATCAATATTTATTTCCATTGAAAATAATTCAAAAGAAAGCAGTTGTTGTGCACAAACCTCGATATTTGTCTCTGGTCTTGACTCGGTATTTCTTTCCCTTTTCTTTGAGTCCTTGTTAGCGAGAAACACAATTTGAAGTGTTTGATACCAAATTAAACTATCTCTATCGATGGGGTTTGGTAAATAATGCCTTGAACTCAATTATTAGCTTAATCACCTAATATACCGACCCTCGATCGTTTTAGGTAAATTAGGTTTTAGTGTCGTTAATATGTCACACTCGATAGGATTTTAGGTTTGGTATGTTTTACCAAAGTCATTTCCTCGCTTAGTGCATTTTAATGCAAATTCTTTGGATTAGGAACACTGGTTTGACCTAACCGGACGATCTAGTTCCCTCGGTTTTGGGTCTCGGTCGAAACTACAAACTTGTAGATCTAGGTCTTATTGCGCGGTGCAAAATTTCAGGTCAATCCGAGTTAAGTAGACCAAGTTATGGTCATTACACTATTGCTGGTCAAATGGTACCATTTTAGGTCAATTTTAGGTCAAAGTGGTCAATTCTGGTTCGGCCAGTTTTGGACCCGAACTTGTGCAAGTTGTTTGACTTGCTTATGGTCATTCTGGGCTTTGGTGTCTTCATAAGACTTGTAGGTATGGGTCTTAACTATTCTTGGTCAAAATTTCAGGTCAATTGGACCTGGTTTGAGTGAGTTATGGCCTAAACACTCACTGCTGCCCAATTGGTCATTTTCAGGTCCTAATTGCATCTAATCCGAATTGGTCAAATTTTAGGTCACCTTGCAAGCAGAATTTTGGCATGGTTTCTCAATGAAAGTTGGCACATTTTGTGCCTAGTTTCACCTCAAATTGGTCTCATACTAATTAAGGTTACACATTCAAGGTTATAGGCCAAAATATACACTGCCCTTAATATGCATTACACACCCCAACTTCAAACACACACTTACCTTTGCAAGGTTTACTTCCATACCCTACCAAACTGTTTTGGCACATTACCAACAACATTTTCTACATAACATTAGCATTATTTTGGGCAGATTCAATCACCCTCAACACACCAAATATCATTCACAATTACAATTTCTAAGTACCATTACAAACACACCTAAACATTTCAAACTTTACATACACTTTACAATGTAAATTGACATACATATCATCAATCCTTCTAGGTCAATATGCTGCCCACACTCCCTTCAATATACACCATTATTCAAGTGTCCACAAGCTGCCACAATTCATTCATCAACATCACATTGCCGTACCATATGCCAATTCCCATCAAAGTGCATCATTCACCATATATACATGCATTAAATCACTAGGTTACTAAATCACCATGATTAACATTATTTCTCATCAATTATATACACAAATACCTCATCAAAAACGTGACCCATGGCTGTCCAAAATGGCAACAACAATAACCCTTCAAACTCAAAATTTTCCTTCACCAAACCAATACCCATAACATAAACATAAACTTTAACAAAGAACTTCTCAAAAATGCAAACTTACCTTTAATTGTAAATTGCTAAACCTTCACCAAACTTCCCAAAATTGGTATCAATATCTTCCTTGTGATGTGTAGACAAATTTTAGTGAAGAACACTAAGTGAATGGAGTTGAAATGGAAGGAGGGATCAAGCTTGCATGAAAATGTCCATGGAGTTTTCTCTCCCTTCATTCACGGCTTGGATGGTAAATGAAGAAGATGAAGTGGCTGCTGGACATAGTGGACTTACATCAGCCCCATAATGTGTTTATTTTATTCCCTTAGTGGTCCACTTACTCTAATTAATTCATATTATAAGTTACTTTCACTTAATCCCACATTAAACCCTTAATTCTCACTATTTACTTTAGGTACCACCAATTTAATTATTCATTTCATTTTCTAAGTGTAATATTATTTATTTTTAATGGAAATTTAGGTCAAAAGACAATTCGGGATGTCAAATGACCATAATGCCTGTTCGGTGGCTTTCAGATTTTTGGTAACACCGTATTTTATCTGTTTTCGATTTCTCACTTTTCTTTGTACTAATTATTTAATTTTTCCTTGATATTTCTAATGATATTTATACTTCAATAAGGGTCTATTTATGTCCAAAAATATTTTCCGGGGTTCCATGATCCGAGGAGTTAGTCAGCGGTCCACGCAGTGACTTCCGTCTTGATCACCATCGCTAGGTTTCAGCTCGTTTAACTTGATCACATTTCTTTACTATGATTTTCCTTTGTTTTTCTTTTCTTGTATTTCATTATTTTATGTCTCCTCACTCATATTGAAATGCGGTTCTAGGCATCCTATTTGTCCAGGACAACAGTCACCGAGCGATGAGAGCGCACTCTAGAACTTAGGGGTGTTACAATTCTCCCCCTTAAATAAATTTCGTCTCGAAATTTTACAGCATTAGTCTCTGAACAATTTGTGGGTCTGTCTCCTCATATCCTCTTCACGTTCCCAAGTTGCTTCTGGCTGAATGATGGTTCCTGACACTTTAACCAGTGTATCTGTTTGTTCCTCATGTTTCACCTCATAAGCGAATTTTTATGGGTTCTTCCTCATATGAGAGTGCTGGATTTACTTCAATCTCTTCAGCGATAGTACATGAGATGGAGTGCGATCTGTACCTCCTTAACATGGACACATGGAAGACCTGTGTATCCTTGCTAGCTCGGAGGTAATGCCAGCGGTATGCTAAAGGACTCACTCTTTCGAACTTCATATGGTCAGATGAAGCGAGGACTTAGTTTCCCCCTTTACGCCAAATCTCATAATCCTCTTCCAAGGAGAAACTTTGAGAATACCTTATCACCTTTGCATACTCAATATCTCTTCTCTTGGATCAACATAGGACTTACGGCGGTGCGATGCGACCTGAGTCTATCTACGATCAATCTAATCTTTTCCTCTGTCTGTTTGGACAATTTACGGTCCAATCATCTTCCTTTCACCTACTTCATCCCAACATAAGGGAGTTCTACACTTTACGCCATACAAAGCTTCATATGGAGGCATCCTATGCTTGATTGGTATTTGTTGTTATAAGCAAACTCAATCAAAGGCAAGTGTGTATCCCAACTACCTTTAAATTCAATCACATAAGCAGTAGCATATCCTCCAATATCTGAATAACCCTCTCGGGTGGCCATGCATGCGTGGGTGGAATCTTTGTCTTTGAAGTTCAATCTAGTTCCTAGGGCTCTCTGAAGACTACCCGGAATCTAGAAGTGAACCTAGGATCTCTGTCGGACACAATTGCTCTGGCACTCCATGCGGTTTTACAATCTCATATATGTACAATCGGCCAATCTTTCGGGCTATAGTCCATCGAGGCGCAAAAAGTGGCGGACTTAGTCAATCATCAACTATAACCCATCTTGCATCATGACTACTCTGTGTCCTTGGAAGTCTGTAACAAAATCCATAGTTATCCGTTCCCATTTCCACTGCAGTGCTTGACAAAGGATGTAACAAATCGGTGGAACTTGATGTTACGCCTTTACTAGCGACAAGTTAGGCATTTGGAAACAAATTTAGCTATATCTCTCTTCATGCCCATCCACGGTAATGTTCTTTCAACCCTCTGTACATTTTAGTTCCACGAGGTGCATAGCAAATGGAGACTCATGTGCTTCCTTCATAATGATCTGTCTCGGTTCCACATCACTAGGAGCGCACATTACATACTGATGTAGCAATAAACCATCATCTCTCACGGAGAATTCGGGTTTCTTGCCTGTGAACTTCTTCGTGACTTACGATATTTTCATCACTGTGCGACCATTACGATCGATCAATCAACAACTTTTTGTACATGCCATGCAACTACCGTCATCCCTCATCATCAACCTCTAAAGCGGCATCTTTGTGCTTTCAATTCATATACCATGGACAAAGGAGAAACTACGAGACTTGCCATAGTCTTGCGACTTAAGGCGTCGGCCACCACATTTGCTTTTCTGGTGATAGTCTATTAAGCAATCATAATCTTTAATGAGTTCTAGCCATCTCCTCTGCCTCAAATTCAATTCCTTACAGGTACCTAAGTACTTCAAGCTCTTGTGATGCTGTGAAGATGTAGCATTTCTCTCCATACGAGATAGTGTCTCGGATCTTGAGCAAAAACAATATTGCTAACTCGGATCATGTGTTGGGTAGTTCCTCTCATGCGGTTTAATTTGGCGTGATGCATAAGCAATGACATTCGATCTTGCATCGATACCAGCCTAACCCATTGTGAGAAGCATCACTATAAAGCGTGTATTCTTTATCGGAGTAGGTAAAGTGAGAAGCTGAGCTTGATTAAGCACCTCTTCAACTCATCAAAACTCTGTGACATTTATCGGTCCACGAAATTTTACATCTTTAAAGCGGCTTGGTCGGTGGAGAAGATAACATAGAGAATCCCTTCACAAACCAGCGGTAATATCCAGCTAAGCCCGAGCTGAATTTACGTGATGTTCTGGTTGTTTCCAATTAAGGATAGCTTCTACCTTCTTGGAATCTACCTTGATCCCTTGGTGACACAACATGTCCCAAAGGAGATTTCCTTGACCAAAATTCACATTTCGACAATTTGGCGTCAATTTGTTTCTCCCTTAAAGTCTGCAGTACAATTCGCGGATGTCTATCATGCTCCTCTGCACTCCTCGAGTATATCAAAATGTCATCAATAAACACCACCACAAATTGATCAAGATATGGTGCGAAGATAGTGTTCATCGATCCATAAGCGGTGGAGCATTTGTTAACGAATGGCATTACTAGAAACTCATAGTGGCCATACAGAGTTACGGCGATTTTGGGATACTCTGCTCTTGCACCTTCAGCGATGATAACGGATCGCAAATCAATTTTGGAGAATACTCTGCACCCTTCAGTGATCGAGCGGATCATCAATGCGAGGCAATGGATATCTGTTCTTTATTGTCACCCTATTCAGCGCACTGTAGTCAATGCATAGCGGAGTACCATCCTTCTTCTTAACAAACAACCTTTGGTGCTCCCCAAGGTGACACACTAGGGCGGATGAAGCCCTTTTCAAGTAATTCTTGTAGCTGTATCTTCAACTCCTTCAACTCTGCTGGTGCCATTACGTATGGCGTTATGGAGATTGGATCCACACGAGCGAACATTAATTTCAAGCGCACTTCTCTTTCGGAGGTAATCACGGCAATTCATCGGGAAACACATGCGAAAGTCATATCTTGTAGGGATGTCCTTCAATCTTTGGACTCCCCACTTGGGTGTCTACTACGTATGCCAAGTATGCTTCACACCCCTTCACGATCATTTTTACGGCTAGTGCAGGAAATGATGGTTGATGGCAATAAGCGCCTCTCCTTGTATTACCACATCACTATCTTGAGGAAGGCCAAAAGTGGTATCTTGACCTCTGATCAATCATGGCATGATGTCTAGCTAACCAATCCATGCCCAAGATGATATCATAATCTCTAAAGGGCATTTTAATGAGATCGGACGAGAAAAGTGTGTCCTTGGATCACCAAAGGGCAATCTCTATACATCCTATTAACCTAACCTCTGTCCTAGCGGACTTGTTACTAGCACCTCAAAGTCCATTTTTGTACATGGAGCGACAATGCAATCAATGATGCTAGCACTCACATAAGAATGGGTAGAACCGGTCAAATAGCACAAATACATTACAGTTAAAAGTTGAGAAGGTACAGCCACAACATCGGATGTCTCTGCCTCTTCTCTGTCTCATGGCATAGACTGCATGGAGACCTTTGTCTTGTTACATTGTTTCTTGTGCCTTGGTGCTCTTTGGGTTACCTCTACCTGCCTCTACCTCTGTTAGGTGGTTGTGAGCTTACGGTGACGGGGCTCTGGCGACCCTACTGCGATAGTAGGAGGTGGTCCAACTCTGCGACTCTTTGGGCGGTCCTTGGCAAAGTGTCAGGTGCCTCCACGTTATAACGAGCTCCAATAGCCTTGTAGCAGATTCCACCATGATTCTTTCCACAAGTTTCACATTGGCGGGAGGGTAGGAACACGGTACTCTGTGACGGATAGGGAGGTCTCTGTCTGAATGTCTTCCCCTACAGATTTCTTGCCGCCTCTGCCATGTCCCCATAGTTCTTCCTCTTTCAGTATGACCACTTGGAACTACGATCTCTTGATTTTCCCTCTTTCTCTGTCTTCTCGACCTCTTCTTCTCGGGAGCGGTCTCAAACTCAACTCTTTCCAACTCTAGGGCTTGAGAAACAAGTTCGGAGAAGTTAGTGTGTTTGGCCGAGAACTTGTACTCTATCTTGGGCTTCAAGCGGTTTCAAACCTCTTGCATCTCTCCTGCTTGGTAGAGAGTGGACTCACTGCATAATGGCTAAAGCGAAAATTCTCTCTCATACTCGACCTTGATCTATTCCTGTTTGGACTTAAGAATTCTTGTAACCACGGTCTACATAGGCATCGGGGATGTATTTACATGCGAATTCACTGAGGAAGTCATTCAGTCGAACTGCAGTTCTACGGTGTGGGAATGGTTTTCCACGATCATAAGCATCCCCTTGTAGTAAGGATCTTGAGTATTCAAGTCGAGCTCCTCTGTACAATGAAGTTTCTTGAACACCCTATCCATCCTCTCTAACCTTTGTTAAACTTCTATAGGATCTCTGTCCCCTTAAACTCTGTAGCCCCATACTTCATCAATTTATCATCTTGCCTTGTAGGAGGCGTGGTTGTACCACGGGTGTGCGAATTGGGACTTGAGTAGGTACATTACCAGCCATTTGTTGGAATATTGCAGCCATCTCTTTGGCGAATGAGCGAGGAAAGCTGCGATGCTGCGGTAGTCTTCTTGAACCACGACATTTTATGCAGTGAGGGCATCCCCTTGCACCTCGGCCTCAATGGTGATCATGAGCGATCACCCTCTTCCATATTCAATGCGAGGATCTTAGCTTTCTGAACAATAACACAAGAATATTCACTCGTTAGTGCATATTTATCTTGTAATGTCTTGTATGTATCAAACAATGATATTGGCGGTTGTACTATCGGAAAGAACATTCAAATAACGGTGAAAGCAGAATTTAAAAACTTTGCTCTGATACCACTAAAACATGTCACACCTTACCCCTGTAAGGCATAACATGATCCGTAGTATACCTAATGAATTACCAACTCAGTCTGATAACCCATTAAATACACTACAAGGGATTTTAAAAACTTTTCTTACGTCTTTTACAGTGGTGAGCACTATTTACAGGTGTTAAAGACTTTGGTGAACTGAAGTGAAATAACTAACTCATTTGATTTATTTAGAATTTCTATAAAATTTTTGGCAAAGTGCCCTCTGTATTTTGGATAAAACAGTTCTTCAGAAAACCTGTAAAAGCACTTCTATAATTTTCCAAATCTCAACTTCAATACATTTCTCAACACAACAATTCATCAACTCAATTCCATAGAAATTTTTCAAAGTCTGAGATAAGGAAATATAATACAACTTTTACAATCCAAAACACTCATAATTAATTTACAACTTCAAGGTACAATTTAATTTACAAGCTGCTCAAAACCAAAAGAAAATATACATCTGAGTGTCATACATTCTGATACAAAAAGCAAAAGCGGTATACTCAATATACCGGTAATCCCTCATTTGGATGTATATGCGGCCTAGTCTGCTTACTGTCTATCTCTCTACTGCGGCGGCAATAAAAGCTATCATTTGAGACAATGTCTCGATGGTGCACAACATTAACCAAATCAATTTAAATCACAATTCATAAGTCATGTAAATAGTGGATACTTGAAATCATAATTAAATTCAAGACAATAATTGTCAACAAGAATTTAAACTCCATTTCTCAATATCACAATAATTTTCCATAAGTCGATCAGTTTGAATTCAAAAGGCGGTATATGTCAATGAGAGTTTAAATCTATTTCACAATCTCACAATACACATCAATAAATCACACACGACTTAATCATGATCCATAATTCAATTCATCCCAAAGTCGATGACTAATGAGGAATAACATGGCTAGCTAGCAAAAATATGAGTACTCATTCTATTAGTCCTCACAGCACACACCTCAACACTTGAGAGAGGAATTCAATTCATCCCACTAGACAAGCTAGAGAGGAATACAATCAATATACATGATATTTGTGGTTTCAAACCATTTCTAATGCTTTTAATCAATAAGTATCCATCAATGTCATTCAAACCATTTTCACGATTTCAAACTATTCACAATATTTTTCAATCAATAAATATTCCTCAAACACATTTCCACAATTTAAAATAATGATATACAAATAATCAATATTTATTTCCATTGAAAATAATTCAAAAGAAGCAGTTGTTGTGCACAAACCTCGATATTTGTCTCTGGTCTTGACTCGATTTCTTTCCCTTTTCTTTGAGTCCTTGTTAGCGAGAAACACAATTTGAAGTGTTTGATACCAAATTAAACTATCTCTATCGATGGGGTTTGGTAAATAATGCCTTGAACTCAATTATTAAGCAATCACCTAATATACCGACCCTCGATGCGTTTTAGGTAAATTAGGTTTTAGTGTCGTTAATATGTCACACTCGATAGGATTTTAGGTTTGGTATGTTTTACCAAAGTCATTTCCTCGCTTAGTGCATTTTAATGCAAATTCTTTGGATCGGAACACTGGTTTGACCTAACCGGACGATCTAGTTCCCTCGGTTTCGGGTCTCGGTCGAAACTACAAACTTGTAGATCTAGGTCTTATTGCAGCGGTGCAAAATTTCAGGTCAATCCGAGTTAAGTAGACCAAGTTATGGTCATTACACTATTGCTGGTCAAATGGTACCATTTTAGGTCAATTTTAGGTCAAAGTGGTCAATTCTGGTTCGGCCAGTTTTGGACCCGAACTTGTGCAAGTTGTTTGACTTGCTTATGGTCATTCTGGGCTTTGGTGTCTTCATAAGACTTGTAGGTATGGGTCTTAACTATTCTTGGTCAAAATTTCAGGTCAATTGGACCTGGTTTGAGTGAGTTATGGCCTAAACACTCACTGCTGCCCAATTGGTCATTTTCAGGTCCTAATTGCATCTAATCCGAATTGGTCAAATTTTTAGGACACCTTGCAAGCACAATTTTGGCATTGTTTCTCAATGAAAGTTGGCACATTTTGTGCCTAGTTTCACCTCAAATTAGTCTCATACTAATTAAGGTTACACATTCAAGGTTATAGGCCAAAATATACACTGCCCTTAATATGCATTACACACCCCAACTTCAAACACACACTTACCTTTGCAAGGTTTACTTCCATACCCTACCAAACTGTTTTGGCACATTACCAACAACATTTTCTACATAACATTAGCATTATTTTGGGCAGATTCAATCACCCTCAACACACCAAATATCATTCACAATTACAATTTCTAAGTACCATTACAAACACACCTAAACATTTCAAACTTTACATACACTTTACAATGTAAATTGACATACATATCATCAATCCTTCTAGGTCAATATGCTGCCCACACTCCCTTCAATATACACCATTATTCAAGTGTCCACAAGCTGCCACAATTCATTCATCAACATCACATTGCCGTACCATATGCCAATTCCATCAAAGTGCATCATTCACCATATATACATGCATTAAATCACTAGGTTACTAAATCACCATGATTAACATTATTTCTCATCAATTATATACACAAATACCTCATCAAAAACGTGACCCATGGCTGTCCAAAATGGCAACAACAATAACCCTTCAAACTCAAAATTTTCCTTCACCAAACCAATACCCATAACATAAACATAAACTTTAACAAAGAACTTCTCAAAAATGCAAACTTACCTTTAATTGTAAATTGCTAAACCTTCACCAAACTTCCCAAAATTGGTATCAATATCTTCCTTGTGATGTGTAGACAAATTTTAGTGAAGAACACTAAGTGAATGGAGTTGAAATGGAAGGAGGGATCAAGCTTGCATGAAAATGTCCATGGAGTTTTCTCTCCCTTCATTCCACGGCTTGGATGGTAAATGAAGAAGATGAAGTGGCTGCTGGACATAGTGGACTTACATCAGCCCTATAATGTGTTTATTTTATTCCCTTAGTGGTCCACTTACTCTAATTAATTCATATTATAAGTTACTTTCACTTAATCCCACATTAAACCCTTAATTCTCACTATTTACTTTAGGTACCACCAATTTAATTATTCATTTCATTTTCTAAGTGTAATATTATTTATTTTTAATGGAAATTTAGGTCAAAAGACAATTCGGGATGTCAAATGACCATAATGCCAATGTTCGGGTGGCTTTCAGATTTTTGGTAACTCAAGTATTTTATCTGTTTTCGATTTCTCACTTTTCTTTGTACTAATTATTTAATTTTTCCTTGATATTTCTAATGATATTTATACTTCAATAAGGGTCTATTTATGTCAAAAAATATTTTCCGGGGTTCCATGATCCAGGAGTTAGTCAACGGTCCCGCAGTGACTTCAGTCTGATCACCATCGCTAGGTTTCAGCTCGTTTAACTTGATCACATTTCTTTACTATGATTTTTCCTTTGTTTTCTTTTCTTGTATTTCATTATTTTATGTCTCCTCACTCATATTGAAATGCGGTTCTAGGCATCCTAGCTGTCAGGACAACAGTCACCGAGCGATGAAACGCACTCAGAACTTAGGGTGTTACAATTCTCCCCCTTAAATAAATTTCGTCTCGAAATTTTACAGCATTAGTCTCTGAGCAATTTGTGGGTCTTTGTCTCCTCATATCCTCTTCACGTTCCCAAGTTGCTTCTGGCACGAATGATGGTTCCACGACACTTTAACCAGTGTATCTGTTTGTTCCTCATTGTTTCACCTCATAAGCGAATTTTTATGGGTTCTTCCTCATATGAGAGTCTGGATTTACTTCAATCTCTTCAGCGATAGTACATGAGATGGAGTGCGTCTGTACCTCCTTAACATGGACACATGGAAGACCTGTATCCTTGCTAGCTCTGGAGGTAATGCCAGCGGTATGCTAAAGGACTCACTCTTTCGAGAACTTCATATGGTCAGATGAAGCGAGGACTTAGTTTCCCCTTTCTGCCAAATCTCATAATCCTCTTCCAAGGAGAAACTTTGAGAATACCTTATCACCTTTGCATACTCAATATCTCTTCTCTTGAGATCAACATAGGACTTAGGCGATGCGATGCACTGAGTCTATCTACGATCAATCTAATCTTTTCCTCTGTCTGTTTGGACAATTTACGGTCCAATCATCTTCCTTTCACCTACTTCATCCCAATATAAGGGAGTTCTACACTTTACGCCATACAAAGCTTCATATGGAGGCATCCTATGCTTGATTGGTAGTTTGTTGTTATAAGCAAACTCAATCAAAGGCAAGTGTGTATCCCAACTACCTTTAAATTCAATCACACAAGCCCGTAGCATATCCTCCAATATCTGAATAACCCTCTCGGTGGCCATGCATGCATGGGTGGAATCTTTGTCTTTGAAGTTCAATCTAGTTCCTAGGGCTCTCTGAAGACTACCCGAGAATCTAGAAGTGAACCTAGGATCTCTGTCGGACACAATTGCTCTTGGCACTCCATGCGGTTTACAATCTCATATATGTACAATGCCAATCTTTCGGGGCTATAGTCCATCAGGCGGCAAAAAGTGGCGGACTTAGTCAATCATCAACTATAACCCATCTTTGCATCATGACTACTCTGTGTCCTTGGAAGTCTGTAACAAAATCCATAGTTATCCGTTCCCATTTCCACTCAGTGTGACAAAGGATGTAACAAACCAGTTGGAACTTGATGTTACGCCTTTGCTTGCGACAAGTTAGGCATTTGGAAACAAATTCAGCTATATCTCTCTTCATGCCCATCCACGGTAATGTTCTTTCAACCCTCTGTACATTTTAGTTTCCACGAGGGTGCATAGCAAATGGAGACTCATGTGCTTCCTTCATAATGATCTGTCTCGGTTCCACATCACTAAGGCGCACATTACCCTGATGTAGCAATAAACCATCATCTCTCACGGAGAATTCGGGTTTCTTGCCTGAACTTCTTTCGTGACTTCGATATTTTTCATCACTCTGTGCGACCATTACGATCGATCAATCAACCTTTGTGTACATGCCATGCAACTCCGTCTGCATCCCTCATCATCAACCTCTAAACTGGCATGCTGTGCTTTCTATTCATATACCATTTTCAAAGGAGAAACTCTGAGACTTGCCTTATTCTTGCGACTTAAGGCGTCAGCCACCACATTTGCTTTTCATGGCTGATAGTCTATTAAGCAATCATAATCTTTAATGTGTTCTAGCCATCTCCTCTGCCTCAAATTCAATTCATACAGGTACCTAAGTACTTCAAGCTCTTGTGATCTGTGAAGATGTAGCATTTCTCTCCATACGGATAGTGTCTCGGATCTTGAGCAAAAACAATAGGCTGCTAACTCAGGATCATGTGTTGGGTAGTTCCTCTCATGCGGTTTAATTTGGCGTGATGCATAAGCAATGACATTCGATCTTGCATGATTACAGCCTAACCCATTGTGAAGCATCACTATAAAGCGTGTATTCTTTACGGAGTAGGTAAAGTGAAGCTGAGCTTGATTAAGCACCTCTTCTACTCATAAAAACTCTGCTGACATTTATCAGTCCACTTTGAAATTTTACATCTTTCGAGCGGCAGTTGGTGGAAGATAACATAGAGAATCCCTTCACAAGCCAGCGGTAATATCCATTAAGCCCGAGCTGCGAATTTACGTGATGTTCTGGGCGGTTTCCAATTAAGGATAGCTTCTGCCTTCTGGAATCTACCTTGATCCCTTGGTGACACAACATGTCCCAAAGGAGATTTCCTTGACCAAAATTCACATTTCGACAATTTGGCGTACGCTGTTTCTCCCTTAAAGTCTGCGATTACAATTCATGAGATGTCTATCATGCTCCTCTGCACTCCTCGAGTATATCAAAATGTCATCAATAAACACCACCACAAATTGATCAAGATATGATGCGAAGATAGTGTTCATCGGATCCATAAGCGGTGGAGCATTTGTTAGCGAATGGCATTACTAGAAACTCATAGTGGCCATACCGAGTTAAAGCGATTTTGGGATACTCTGCTCTTGCACCTTCAGGCGATGATAACGGATCGCAAATCAATTTTGGAGAATACTCTGCACCCTTCCAGTGATCGAGCGGATCATCAATGCGAGGCAATGGATATCTGTTCTTTATTGTCACCTATTCAAGCACCTTGTAGTCAATGCATAAGCGGAAGTACCATCCTTCTTCTTAACAAACAACCTGGTGCTCCCCAAGGTGACACACTAGGGCGGATGAAGCCCTTTTCAAGTAATTCTTATGCTGTATCTTGAACTCCTTCAACTCTGCTTGGTGCCATTACTGTATGGCGTTATGGAGTGGATCCACACGAGTGAGAACATTAATTTCAAAGCTGCACTTCTCTTTCAGGAGGTAATCACGGCAATTCATCGAAACACATGCGGAAAGTCATATCTGTAGGATGTCCTTCAATCTTTGGACTCCCCACTTGGGTGTCTACTCATTATGCCAAGTATGCTTCACACCCCTTCTGATCATTTTTACAGCTGAGTGCGGCGAAATGATGGTTGATAGCAATAGCGCCTCTCCTTGTATTACCACATCACTATCTTTTGAGGAAGGCCAAAGTAGTGTCTTGACCTACGGTCAATCATGGCATGATGTCTAGCTAACCAATCCATGCCCAAGATGATATCATAATCTCTAAAGGGCATTTTAATGAATCGGACAGAAAAGTGTGTCCTTGGATCACCAAAGGGCAATCTCTATACATCCTATTAACCTAACCTCTGTCCTAGCGGACTTGTTACTAGCACCTCAAAGTCCATTTTTGTACATGGAGCAGCAATGCAATCA